>NC_089838.1:129861253-130469207 GCF_035609145.1 Eleutherodactylus coqui | reverse complement strand
TTTGGATGCTCAATGGCTCTATAAGTGGGCAATGGGGCCTGGAATTTATTCCATTGTACCCTGAAATCCAATGGGTGCTTCTTCCATTATGGGCCTAGCCATGTGTCCTGTAAGTAGATTAGGGCCACAAGGGGTATGGTTCTGAACACGGGACAAACAGGGGTATCCATTTTGGTGTGAAAGTCTTCCTTCATATGTGTGCTGTACAAAAAAAAACAGTTTTTAAATTGATACAACTGACAAAAAATGAAAATCGTAATTTTTTCCTACTGTTTTGCTTAGATCTATTCAAAAATTGTAGGGTTAAAATATGCAGTACACCACTAGATGAATTCGTTAAGGGGTCTAGTTTTCAAAATGGGGTCATTTGTTGGGGTTCTCTGTCGTTTTGGCCGCTCAAGGGCTCTACAAGTGTGTAATGGGGCCTAAATCACCTTCATGCTAAATTTCTGTTCTGAAAGCCACCGATTACTCCTTTCATTTTGGGCCCCGTTGTGCATCCAGACATAAGATTAGGGCCACAATGGGTATGTTTTTGAACACGGGAGAAACAGGGGTATCCCCTTTGGGGTGCAAGTCTTCATTCATGTGTGTGCTGTACAAAAAAAGCTGTTTTTAAAATGACAGAATTGACAAAAAAACGAAAATCACATTTTTTTCCTTTTGCTTTGCTTGAATTCATTCAAAAACCGTGAAGTCAAAATGGTCAGTACACCCCTAGATAAATTCGTTAAGGAGTCTAGTTTTCAAAATGGGGTCACTTGTGGGGGTTCTCTTTGGTTTTGGCCGCTCAAGAGCTCTACATGTGTGCTATGGGGCCTAAAACGCCTTCAAACAAAATTTATGTTCTGAAAAACACTGACTACTCCTTTCATTTTGGGCCCTGTTGTACATGCAGACATAAGATTAGGGCCACAATGGGTATGTCTCTGAACACGGGAGAAACAGGGGGATCCATTTTGGGGTGTCAATCCTCATTTTCATGTAAACTATAGGAAAAAAAATATGTCTTTAAAATGACATATTTGCAAAAATATGAAATTTTATTTTTTCTGTAGAAGTGTTCTGAAAGGCACCTGAGTCTGCAACACCACTAAATAACAGAAACCCATCCCCCCAGAGGAAGGCAAAAAAACCAATGAGGCAGAAGCCAATACTTCTGCCAGGCAGTGTGCATGGGAGCTGCTAGTGCTGTGCAGACGGCCCTCCACCTCTGTGCACAGTGTCAGGCTGTCAGCCGCTGCGCACTGATCACGTGGGCATTCTGAAAGTCACCCTGAGTATTAAAGGTGTGTCTGTAACTATGACAACTGCTGGAGCTAGTGGCATCTCTGTGCTGGTCAGCGGCATCTATGCGTTACTATGACACCTACTAACGCTTCTCCATCTGAGCGCAGCAGTCTCACCTAGGTCACATCACTCAGGTGACAGCAGCGTTACCGGCGGCTCCTCCCACTCACGTGGCTTCCGGTTGTCCGGCCCCCTCACATCATGGCGGCCGTCGTGCTGAGCCGGTGTGCGAGAGCTCTGGTTAGCCACCGTGCCGCCCCGTGCTCGGTAGCAGCCGGGATTCGTGGCAGAAGCGGCGCAGTGGGAGCGGGAGGTAAGACGTGACCGGAAGCTCCGCCCTCGGCGCCTGTAGGAACACGTGCTGCGCGGGGGTCTTCGGCTGTACTAGCCGCCCAGAAGTTGGGCTGACACTCTGTCTGTGTGATGGTCCTGTCTTACCGCGGTGTGCGGCCACCATTGTGTCTCACTGTATCTCACGCGCCACCTTCCTTGTCCCCTTTTTTTTTTAATGTCCCATTGTTGCTTAGCAACGCCGCCCGTACGCAATGTAAGTGCATCTATACCGCGTTTATACATGCACATAGAGAACAGTGGGGCGGCATCGTGCAGAATATGCTGTAGAATAGAACAAGCTGCACTCCTTTTTTTCCGCACGTATTATGCGCAATCAATATGCGCCAGTGTGAGCGGATTCATGCACTTTCATCGGCTCCAGTCACCACGTATATTGCGCACATGGTACGCAATGAAATTCCGCTTGCGTGCGCCTGCCGTAACGGTGATGTCAGTAATGCTCCTTTTACACGGGAAGGCTGTCATTTTATACGAGCGCACAGATGAGTGATGTCACCGCATGTTATTGGCGCAGAATGTTTAGACAGGCAGATCAACGCTAAAAACTTCTCGCTGGGCTCCCGAGCGGGGCGGGGGGGGGGGGCGGTGTAACGGGAAGACAGCGAGCCGGCGAAGAAACTAATGCAGGCTGATGCTGAGCGACCAACGAAAAGCAAACAAAAAGTACACAATGGCTTCATGGGCAACAAAACCGCCACTCGTGCTAATCAGAGAATCCTCTACTGGTGGTCTGTCTAGGGGTCCTGAGCCCGGTCACCATATGTGTGTGCCCTCACGCATCCACTGGTCCGAACAGCCTGGTCAGACGCTCCTCTCTACTGGTGGTCTATCGGGGGTCCTTGGAAATGGCCAAGTGCAGGTTTTTCTGTCAGTCCCATAGACACTGAATGTAATGTAGAGTTGCATGCTTCTAGCCGCTGTATCATGGTGACCCCAGCCTTACATCTATTCATGGGATATTTTTAACCCCTTAAGTACCACAGCCTTTTTTCATTTTCACATTTTTTTCCCCCCCTTAGGGCTCATGTCCACGGGCAAAATGACATTTAAAATCCGCAGCGGATCTCCCGCGCGCGGATCCGCACCCCATAGGGATGCATTGGCCACCCGCGGGTACATAAATACCCGCGGATCGTCAATAAAAGTGATTTTAAAAAAAATGGAGCATGAAAAAATCTGGACCATGCTCCATTTTCATGCGGGTCTCCCGCGGGGACGGCTCCCGCGGGCTTCTATTGAAGCCTATGGAAGCCGTCCGGATCCGCGGGAGACCTAAAATAGGAATTTAAAGCATTTACTCACCCGCAGCGGGCCGCGAAGCTCTGCTCTTCCTCACGGCTGCATCTCCCTTGCTTCGGCTCGGCGGATGTGCCCGGCGCATGCGCGCGGCACGTCGACGACGTGCCGGCGATGTGCCGCCGGCGTCAGGAATTCATCCGCCGGCCGAAAATGAAGATCCGGCCGTGAGGAACAGCTGATCTTCGCCGTCCGCTACGGAAAGGTAAATGCTTTTAAATTGCTATTTTCAGCGCTCATGTCCGCGGGGCAGGAGGGACCCGCTGCAGATTCTCCATGTAGAATCTGCAGCGGATCTGATTTTCCCCGTGGACATGAGGCCTTAATTTGAAAAAAAAATCTCAACGTTTTTTTTTTTTTTTTAAGGTCGCCTGCACACGGGCGGATTTGCATTGCGGAATCCGGAGCAAGCGGACGCCTCCAGATTCTGCAGCAAATACCGCCTATCGCATGCTATGGCAAATTGAAATTTCATTTCTACTCCGCTCTCGGAGAAGAAATCGCAGCATGCTGCCATTCTGTACAGACTCCGCACGGCCGGCTTCCATTGAAGTCAATAGAAGCTGTCCAATTCGCAGCCCCTCCGCAATGACATTGCAGAAAGGTCACAAATTCTGCGTCACCGCTAGGTAATGACGCAGGAAAATCAATTCTTTAAAAAGAACACTTGTACTATGTATGTCCGACGGCGAGCTGTGCGGACCATCCGCAGTACAGCAAAAAGAATTCCGCGTGGACACCGGGCGGGCACAGGAATCCGCAGACGGAATCTGACCAACCTGTGTGCAGGCAGGCCTAATATTTCCACAGCTACATGCGGGTTTGTTTTTTGCAGAACAAGTTGTATTTTTCATTGGTACCATTTAATGTGCCACGTAATTTACTGGAAACATTTTAATAATTTCTAAGTGAGATGGGCAGAAATACATAATTCTGCCATTTTTGACAGAAAAACCTAATTCTGCTGTGGTCTTGTTTCTACAGGTACACATTGAAGCAAACATGTCATTACTGTGTTATGTGGGATGGTACGATTACAAAGATACCAAATTTTGCTGTGCTACTTAAAAACTAAAATAACTTTGGAAAAAAAAAACAATTTTTTCTGCCGCCGTCTTCTGACTGTGGGTTCCCATGGCCTTGGGATACCTAGTTGCCATGGGAACCGAAAGGCACCCGAAAATCACGTTGCAAGTAGGCGGGCAATCTGGACCCCTGAACAACAATCGGGGCATTTAGAGGGCTTGGTTTTCCCATCCTGGCCTTGAAAAGCAAGGATGGAAATGCACTTTTAAGGCGATATTTGCACAGGCAAGTTTCATGCGTAAGTTCTGGGCTTATTCACACGGGTGTAAAAATATACGCTGCCCTCTGATGCATTCGCTTACAATGCATCAGTGCACTGGGGCGTATTTCCGCAACGTAAAAACGCCCAGTCGGGTGCTTTCACGACGGCGGATGCATAGAGTCCTATGGAAGCCAATGACCGCTGCCGGAGAAGGGAGGTGGGAGGGAGTTCAGCAGCGTGACTGCTAAACTCCTTCTCTTTCCTCTGTTTGTAATGGGAGGGGTGGGGCGGGGGTGAAGTCGATGTGTTAATATACACAAGCGACTTTTCTCTCGGGTCGAGAGTTTAAGATTGAAAAATCGCAGTATGTCCTATTTTTCAGTCATCCGTGTTCAAGAATTGCCCGTTACTTTCTGTGGCTGCGACAAACAAAGCATTGACGCGCGCCGCCACACCATGCACTCGTTAACATTTGAAACTATTGGAATCATGAGATTTTTCCCTCCCTTGCCGCACTGCGAGGGAGAAAGTGCAGAATGTCTTATTTTTTTAGAGATTCTGTTAAAGAATCACCCATTCTTCCTTATGGGAGGAGGAAAAAATATTAGCATCGCACTGGAATGAACATGCGAGTTTCCTGCGTCGTGATGTTTCTCTCATGGGCAATAATAGGCGATTATTCACGTCCGTGAAACTGGCAAGTGCAACAATGTATTTTGTGAGAAAACCGCACTTGCATGAAACCCGCGGGTTGCAAGTACAAGATCTGTCTGACTTTCACTCGCTTGTGTAAATCCATCCTCGGAGAGTAGAGTGCCTTGGTAACCTCTAACTGGCACTGGGGAGCGCAGCCGTCCCGCCGACAGCACTTTACCGGGATGTGGATGGCACATCTGTTTCTATAGACTACCAGTCTATAAGTTGTGATCACAGGGAAACCCTGTTATGGACAATGGTAATGTTTTAGGCCGGATCTTCTTCCTTCGGCCCAGCGGATGTGCTCGGCATGTAGAAGCGTGCCGCGCGCATCCGCCGGGCCGAAGAAAGAAGATCTGTCCGCGAAGGAAGATCTGCAGCGTCCGGAGCAGGTGAGTTTAATTCTGCTATGGGTCTACTGTGGATCCGGACGGCTTCCATAGGCTTCAGTAGAAGCCTGCGGGAGCCGTCCCCACGGGAGACCCGCACGAAAATTGAGCATGTCCATTTTTTTTCCCACACCCGGATCCGCGCCTGATGGGAAAAATGACATCCGCAGGTATTTAACTACCTGCGGGTGTCTAATGCATCCCTATGGGGCGCGGATCCGCGTGCAGGAAAAACTCTGCGGATTTAAAATAAAAATTATCCTGTGGACATGAGGCCTAACAGCGGCACTCGTGTACAGCGAGAGGAAGGGAGTAAGCTGATTGCTGGAGGTAAGGGAGCAGCAGCAGTTTCCGCTGATGCTTACACCAATCAGCTGTGGTGGTGATCGCCGGCGGAAGAGGAGAAAGAAAACTTCTCTCCTCCCCTACTATAGAGCGGGGTCGGCCGTACAAATGCGCAAAAATAATTCACTTTATAGGATGCACTGACTTCCCCCACCCCCCACTGGATGAGCTCAGATTAGTACTCATATGAATGGGGTAGAGGAAAGAATATATATATAACCCGCTAGCAGCGATGGCGTATGTTTTACATGACCAAGTGTTCCTAGTTCTTAATTGTAGGTGATGTGAGCTAATGAATGTCTTCCATAGGTCTGAATCTATCTCGGCAAGAATCCTCCTACTCGGCGCTGCCCAATGATTACAATTGGTATGTGATCTGAATTTACAAATTGCTGTTTATTAAAACTGTGACATACTTAACCCTTTCCAATCCAATTTGTATCTTGGTTTTCCCAGGGTGCTTACTCTTTTTCTGCCGTTATACAATGGCGCTATCTGCTGGCTAATGCCAGTACTGCATGAGGTGACACATTGGATAGGCTATGACAGCAGAGAGGCTGGCAATATACAGTAAGAGAACCCCGACGGACGTCTTCCAACATCGGAGCTGTACAGCCTTAAATCATAATGTCTTCAGAGGTCAGACAGTGGATTGGAAAGGGTTAAAGTAATGCCCTAGTCAAAACCGGAATAATCCGCTTTTGCCCAGAATTGCACATGATGTGTAGATTGTAAATACAAATACAGACGTGTCCTATTTAAACGGGGATTTACATCTGGGACTTTTATCGCATATCTACAGAATGTGTAATAAAAGTCTAATAGAGGTGGGATTCGCCATTGGACCCTGCATCTGTCTCAAGATCTGACCAATCCCGTCCTTGCAGTACGGTGTAGTCGGGAGCACAGAAACTGGTGAATGAACTGCCTTGGGGTATGATTACACGTAGCGGAAATGCTGCCTGCAGTAGTAAAATAACACAATATATTCTCGCCCTTCCAACCGCTGCTGGATCTCCGTTCCTCGCTGGTCTTCACTTCCCGGTGCAGACCCAGCGATGACGTCCCTAACAAAAGGGCCACATGACCGATGCAGCCAAGCACTGTCTCCCTTCAGCCGGTGAATAGCTGCGGCGTTCACATACCCAGTGTCAGGTTGTCATCACTCCCCTTCAGCAAGTGAAGCCAAGCGGATTCCCGGAGATCAAGCAGCGGTGAGGGAGCATGGAAGGGTGAGTTTGAATTCTATTATTTTACTTCTGCAGGCTGAAGACGTTTTGAACAAAACTATGTCCCCGGATTAACCCTTAGTTGCTATGTCTTTACCGCTTAGTGACCGCCCCATTGTCTTTTTACGTCCTCTGCTTCTGGGCTTTAAACCTTAAAGCCGTAAAAACACACTCACCATGAGGGTTAAAGACATGGACGTGACAGCTCCCTGCTGTCGGAGGTAGCTGACAACCTGGAGCTGTCATGGCGCGGTACGCGGTCCTTTGTCACGTAATCATCGTCATCCAATTGATACCGGCGATCACATGAAAGCTTTGCTGGGCTTTAATGCCCAGGGTCGTAAAAACGCGCTTCCCCCTGGGAATTAAAGCCCCATAGGCTGTGGACGTGATAGCTCCATGCTGTCTTTTACTGGAGGTAGCTGACATCCTGGAGCTGTCATGGAGGGCTGCAAGGAGCCCCCTCCTCCCTCGGTCACGCAGTCGTCAGAATCCGGTGGATACCGGTGATCGCAATAAAGTGAATGCAAAATAAAATAAAGTTAAAGTTTAAGCTCCCCTTACTGATCGGATCTGTAAGGGAAGCTGAGAATACTCACCCCCATTCTCTGCAATGTCTTGTGTTCTGGTCCTGCAGTACCTGACGCCAGTGTTCTGTGCATGCGTGCTAGACATCATTACGTCACGCGCAATTACAAAAGAACGGGAAATTTGAAAACTCCTTGTTCCCAGCTAGCATGAGTAGCCGAGAGCAGGGAGCAGTCACCTGGAGCTGCTGTATGTGGTTCCCGTTCAAATGATCGCTGTTATCCAATGGATAAGAATGATCATGTAAAAGTAAAAAAATTAACAAAAAATCCATGACCAGAGGTGATGAATCTCCCCTCACGGATCAGATCAATCACCTCTGGTCATGGATCTGATCCGCGAGGGGAGGTGAAATCACTTACTAAGGCCTATGGCGATGTCTCCCAACAGGATCTTGATCCGTGGACCTTTTCTCAGCTTTCTCGGCATCGCCAAATTGGTGGACGCAAGCGCAGAAGCTGGCGAGGGCGAAGGAAATTTAAAATGTCCTGGCTACTAAAGCTAGCTGAGAGCCTGGAGCAGTGATGGAGGGCTGCATTGAGCGGTCTCCGGTCATGTGACTGCCGTTATCCAATAGATAATGGCGATCACGCAAAAGTCAAGAAACAGTTGAAGTTTAATGCTCCTTTTGGTTTGGGCTGTATTGTGCATACGGACATAAGATAAGGGCCACAATGGGTATGTTTCTGAACATGGGACAAACAGGGCTATCCATTTAGGAGTGAAAGTCTTCATTCCTATGTGTGCCGTACAAAAAAAAACCCTGTTTTTAAAATGACACAATTGCCAAAAAAATGAAAATCACAATTTTTTCCTTTTGCTTTGCTTAGATTAATTCAAAAACTGGAGGGTCAAGATACGCAGTACACCCTCAGATGAATTCTCCATCGTTTTGGCCGCTCAAGGGCTCTATAAGTGTGCCTAAATGGGGCGTAAACCACCTTAAATCAAAATGACTGTTCTGAAAGCCACCGGCTGCTCCATTCGGTTTGGGCACTGTTGTACATACGGACAGATTAGGGTCACAATGGGTATGTTTCTGAACACAGGACAAACAGGGGTATCCATTCTGGGGTGTAAATCCTCATTTTCATGTGCACTGCAGAAAAAAAAACTTTAAAATGACTTATTTGCAAAAAATATGAAATTTTATTTTTTCTCCTCTAAATTGCATTAACTGCTGAAAAAAAAACTGTGCAGTCAAAATACTCCTGACACCCCTCCATGAGTACATTAGGGGTGTAGTTTCTAAAATTTGGCCATTTGTGAGGGTATCGATCATTGTGACACCTATGAGCCTTTGCAATCTTGGCTTGGTGTAGGAAAACAAAGTGTTCCTCAAAATGTTGATAATCAATGTTAAATTTGTACGTCTTCTAAATGGTTTTAAAAAAACTAGTTTTTCCAATGTGCTTCCAGAATAAAGTAAACAGATGGAAATATATATCAAAAATTTGTACAGTATGTTCGCACATATTTGAGATATTGCAGATGAAAATGTGAAAAAATAACTTTTTCCAAAATGTTCCAAATTTTGGCACTTTTAATAAATATACCCAAATTCTATCAGTCTATTTTTACAACCAAATTGAAGTACAATATGTGTCGAAAAAACAATGTCAAAATCACTGGGATATGCAAAACCTTTACGGAGTTATGCTATGTTAAGCGACACATGTCAGATTTCCAAAATTTGGCTCCGTCATTAAGGGATTAAAATAAAACCTGTCTGCCAGTGGTAGTAGCTCAGGAGACTACTGTATATTACATAGTTCCCTGTAAAGTATAGTAGTATGCATGAAGCTCCTCCGCTGCCTGGAGTGGTAGCTCCAGGTAGTCTGAAGACAACGCACAGTTTGGGGCTGGTAATAGACGGTAAGAATACCCTGTCGGACATCTTCTAACAATGGAGCTGTACAAGCTTTAATCAGAATGTAGGAAGACGTCAGACAGTGGATTGGAAAGGAGGCAAAGGTGTCAAAGTGATTGTATTTTTTGCCTGCAGTACCGAATGTTGAACATCTTTATCTCATTCCTTCTTTCTCTCTCTCACTTCCCACTTCTACCACCCTTGTGTAGTGAAGTGAAGCTGGCCCAGACATCAGATGGAAAGACCATTATCTGCTACCATCCAACAGTAGATATTCCATATGAGCACACTAAGGTAACTTATCAGTTAGACTTTCCAAAAAGCTTAGGTTAAACTGTCACTGTGGTGCACGTTCGACATATACACCGAAACATCTAATGTGTTTGGTGTCTACATGGTATATGTGGATGGGTTCCTGTAGACCTTTGAAGACTAAATATTATAATCTGATTAGGAGCAAACAAATGTTTGTATTTATGTGTGGAGAACGTGGCTATAAAACCATGTTTTACTTATTCAGTTACATTAAGAGACACGATGCCGCTAATTCTACTATCTAAGCTTATGGAATTTTCTGCTCTAACACTTGTGACGCATAGGAGTCACTGGGAACGAGCCCTGAATGGGTTGTCTAATCAGTGCTTTCAGCACGTGATGGAAGTGTTGGTATTCAGAACTTTCCTGGCGGCCTCTGCCGGGGAATAATCCATTGTGCAGATCGCTCTGCTGGTACAAGTTCTTTCAGTTTAGTTGGTTGTAATGGAATTCATAACTGTGTAGATTAGGATGTACGTCACATCTATGAAAGAGGGTGCAGAAACCAGAATCATCAACTGTGCTATAATTTGTTGTCTAGCCTATTGTCCGACTAGATCCGGTGCACAACCAGCAGGAATCACAAGAGCAGGTTCTAAAAGCCAGACTGTACGAAACAAAGGGCAAACCGGCACCAACCATGGAAGAGCTCAGCAAAATGTTCTACACCACCAAGCACCGATGGTATCCTGTTGGACAGTAAGTCAACAACATCGCCTGATTACCGATGACTGTATATATTTGTTTAGCACAAAATCTATAAACACTGTATACTGCACATTCATGGGATATGACTCACTTCTGTAAAGGTGTTGGCTTTTGACAGTTTCTAAGGCTGATATTAGTTCTATCTTAGCAGATATTTTTATGCTGTGGACTAGAATATTGTCCCATAGTCTCACTTGTCAGGCTCGAACAACGTTAAGAGGTGGGAGGAAGGTGAACAAGTAATCATGGTAAAATGCACACAAATTTCTTCTGGTCTATATGAGCTTTACGGCTTTATGGGTCAAGATGTCAGACTGAAAGGAGCTGACAAAGAAAAGTCTTTGAAGAGATCCCGTGGGGTTACTATCAAACTTTCCAGTATTTTTAAAAGCACACTCTGCAGCACTGGTCTTGCTCTCAAAAGTACCAAAACCCAATAGAACCCCTCAAAGTATTGTCGTGCGTCAATCTGCTACAGCAGTGATGGCTCTATTGAAAAAAAATATATATGTAATATGATATGATGATTTTCTGTTGTCATTTATCCATGGCGAATCGACTGGACAAATCTGAACCAAGTTTGCCACATATGTAAATCAGGCACTTTGGAAGGTTTCAGACCAGGTTTCAGCATACTGTTAGTGTGGATTCTGCACGGACGGAATCCATTGAAGTCAATGGATGCAAGTGTTCCATTGCCCATATGCAATTAACATTGCGCATGAGTGACGGAAGAGCTCTCAACTTCAAAGTAAAATAGATAGAAAAGCTGTCTGGAGAGGCAAGAGAGATCTGTCTTCCGCATGGATGATACGCTGTGTACATCCGTGTGGAAAAACACTCGCTTCCACGATCATTCAGAAGTGATCGCAGGTCTTCAGCTGCGGAAATCGGCATGCGGAATCCGACCTGTTAGTGTGAGACCGGCCTTATCCTTAGCGACCAATCACAGCGAGTACTAGTTTAATAGTGACTGCATGTGTGGAGCTAGTTCTCCATTCAAGATTAGCTTGTCTTTGGGATGAACCCTTGAGTCTGTCTTCACATTTTACGGCGAGCCTGCAATATTTGAAAGTCAGCACGTTCTTATCATTGAACGCTGATAAAGCAGTTGGATTATAAATGGCTGTGCAATATTGCAGGTATTAGCGCCCATTGACTGGCAAACTGTTTTTATTTGCACCTAATTAGGACATACTGACTTGCAAGAGGTGCAGATTCAGCTGCAAAATGTGAGCACAGCCTTCCATTCTCTAGCTCCATTGAATTTCATCATTGAATTTTCTTCAAAATTACTAAACGTGGTAGAAAACGAAACTTTTGAATGGGCTTTCCGAATACAGAATTTTATCCTCTATACACAAGCTGAAGGATAAATGTCTAGATGATGAAGATCTGACTGCAGGACAGCCCCACAGTAGAGATGAGCGAGCACGCTCGGATAAAGCAGTTACTCGAGCGATCATCGCTCTTCTTGAGTAACTGCTTACTGGTCCGAGCAGGCAGAGATCTCTCTCACTCTTCCCGCCGCCCCCCACTCCGACCAGTAAGCAGTTACTCGAGAAGAGCGATGCTCGCTCGAGTAACTGCTTTATCCGAGCGTGCTCGTGCATCTCTACTCCACAGCAATCCTAAAAATGGTTCACCCCAAATGTGCACGGTTGACCACCGCTGTGTTCACTTCTATGGGATAGAGGCAAATAGCCAAGGACATTAATCTCCATCCGTCCCATAGAAATCAACGGAGCGGTGGCATTCAGCGTGCATTGATCATAGGATCGCTGTGGTAATCCACATTCACATCCTCAGCGATCAGACACTTATATTCTCTGCCCACAGGATGGGGATATGTTTTCAGTGGGAAAAACCCAAGGGTTGAAAAATGATTTTGTTTTTAAAAATATTTTAATGTCTGTCTGAATTTCAGATATCATAGAAGACGAATGAAGAAAGACCCTCCCAAGGATCGATGACTTTGATGTGACGTTTCCGGCATGGAATCTATAAAACTCCCTCACTCTATACATAATATCTATTCTTGCTTTAACAAGTACAAATATTAAAGTTTGTGTTACTTTTCTCAAGCTGCATGTCCAATGTCGTCATTGATGAGTGATTCTTGATATTAGTACTTGCTTACCTCATTATTGTCAGACGATGCTGTTGAGGTGCAATTGAAAATCACATCTGGAAAACTGCATCGATAAACTACTACCAATCGCTGCTAAACTGAACTTTTCCGGAAATGGTTTTTATCGCATCTCAACAGCACTGTCTAAATACATCCTAAGGTCATATCATTTAGCAGTGGTTGCAAGAATGCCGAAACATTTATGCATGTTTCTTATTTAGGAATATTAGGGATATGTCCACACAAGACAGGAAAAAAATTGTTGCGGATTTCACCCTGTGCACCATATGTCCATTTACGCATGAATATATTCCCACATATGTTAAAATCTCGTCCATTCTGATACTATTCTCTTATGCTACATATTGTTCACCCACAAATCCGGAAAGAAAATCTGCAACATCTCTGCTATCTGTGGAAGTAGCCCTAAGAGGCTTGCTGTGACTAAAACATTAATGGCTTTCCCAAGGAGAAACTTGAGACTAGAGATGAGCGAGCATACTCGATAAGACAAACTACTCGAGCGAGTAGTGCCTTATGCGAGTACCTGCCCGCTCGTCTCTAAAGATTCGGCTGTCAGCGCGGGTGAGAGGTGAGTTACGGCGGTGAGCTGGGGGGAGAGAGTGAGAGATCTCTCCCCCCCCCCCCCCCCGTTCCTCCCCGCTCTCCCCGCCCCCTGCCAGCACCCGAATCTTTAGAGACGAGCGGGCAGGTACTCGAATAAGGCACTACTCACTCGAGTAGTTTGCCTTATCGAGTATGCTCGCTCATCTCTAGTTGAGACGCAGAAATCACTTAAATGCCGGTAAAAGAAGGCCACACTTTTAGAAGTACATTTTACGTTTATTTTGGGGAATAAATAAGTAATGAGAATACCAGAATCCAGGTCAGACAATAAACGGCCGGTGTATGTATTCTCCACTGAATTGGACACTGGTCCTTGAATGGTTACATTGCCAAATGTACAGTCTGGTGTGCGATCACATCTATCAACACCCCATGTTGGATTGGGCGGGAGAATATAAGTGGGGGTGCACTTTGAAGAAATTAAGTATATTCAAGATACACCAAGGTAAAGTGGAAAACAAGGAGGGGACCATATTGTTCCTCCATAATGTGCACATTTATTATCCCCCTCATGCTTACCAAAAATCTGGAGTCGGGCTAACAAGACGAATGCATAAAAAGGATTTAGAGAAGATACGTGTACGATATCTTCTAAGATGTTGTTCAACTGAGGAGCGCCCTAAACTATGTATTCCAGGCAATGTATTGAAAGGTTATGGCATCTACTACATAGAAATAATCAGAATTTTACACATGCAGTTACTTAGATAAACCATTCAGATGAAATCTTTGAAACCTGCTGTTAAGAAAAAAAAACTATAAACTCCTAAAAATGGCTTTTGCCAGAAAATGTCCTATGACCAGGAACAACCACAAAGGCTTTAATTTCTTATTTTTAAAAAAAAAAGTTACTTTTTGCATCGTGAGTAGAGATGAGCGAGCATACTCGCTAAGGCAAACTACTTGAGCGAGTAGTGCCTTATTCGAGTACCTGCCCTCTCGTCTCTAAAGATTCGCTGCCCCCTGCTCACCGCCGCAACTCGCCGTTCTACCCCACTGGCACCCGAATCTTTAGAGACGAGCGGGCAGGTACTCGCATAAGGCACTACTCGCTCGAGTAGTTTGCCTTAACGAGTATGCTTGCTCATCTCTAATCGTGAGGCTCTATGCATCAGCCGCCAGCTAGCCTGTCTCTTCCCTAAAACAAGCACATTGGACTCCGATGAGAGCTCGTAGGCTCCTTCCATCAGGACAGCAATGTTTGGCAGACATTTGATAAGCCAGCATCTGGGTGCTTGTTATTTGCCCTATGGAAGAATAGCCTACTACACTAGTCAAAAGGTTGCATGTGTTTTTACAATGAAAGTCAATGATGTATCATGTGTATACAGTTGACAATATGTTCTTTGAGGGAGCAGGTGAGCAGAAACTGAATGTAGGGCTGTAAATGTGGCCACATTTGTCATCCATATCTTAGCCGCATATTCAGACCCCATGTTGTTCTGCTGAACTGAACTTGTGTCCATTTAGAATCCAGTGAGGTCTTGTAGCTAAAACATGGCTGCTACAACCGTGTACGTGTTACATATGGTTTCTAGCTGTGCTCGTATGACTGCAGTGGTGTCACAGCTCTGTGCCCGCCACACAGGAGGCCAACTTGTCAGTAGTTACTTAGGTTAACTTCCTGCTATAAGAGGAGGCTTCAGTGAAATGTTTGGCAATATTCAGATGTAGTTGATTGTACGTATGAACTCCACACGGAAAAGCTCTAAAACCGTATAGTACAATGCCTATAAATGAGATTTTCAAGACTCTATTCATATTTAGCAGATTTGCAATGAATTTTAGTCTTTGTAATGCATAAGAGGATGTCTGCTGTTAGTTCTGGTTAGTAGAACTGCATTTGGTTTAGGATTTTCTACTGTAATACTGGCACAAAGATGTGCACATACTACATTAGTGAGCAAGTAGCCTAGCAAGTCGGACTGTCCATATAGAATTTATTTAGTCAAACCTTAAACAGATCTCATCATAGTGAAGTAGGAAGTCATTTAGAGCACAGTAAAACATGCACTCTATATGGTGTGCTCTGCAAATGGTATGCCTCCTTGAAGAGGTACATATCTCCTAAACCAAACCCCCCCTGTACACCCCCTGATAACATGCTCCCTAACCTACCGACTGCGATTCCTCTTAGCCGTAACCAACCGCCCCCTGCAGTCATACCGATTCAGACGCTATACGGCTCAAGTCTGACCATTGTCTGTATGTATAACATCCCTCACTCTCCACCTCGCCATACAGTGCACATCTCCAGCCCCTTTACCTTCTGTATCACCCCATTACTTGTAGTATGTAAGCTCGTAGGAGCAGGACCCTACTGTTTCCATCAATTGATTACTTCATGTAACTGTGGGTTTTGTATCTTTGTCTTTTTGTATCTGTTCTCCCCTGTTTTGTAAGAGCTGCGGAATATGTTGGCGCTATATAAATAAAGATTATTATATGGTGATACACAGAGCCCCTATCAGTTGATATGTCAAGAGTGTTTCAGCACTGTATTCCCCTCCTAGAAGAAAACCTCTTTAATACCACATGCATTGGAGCCCTTCACTTTTTTTTCCTGAGATTCTATAGGTACAGCATGGATCCTATAACCATCTTTGAGCTCTGTGTTCCAGATTCATACCGCACACATCCATAATAGAGTAAAAAACCAATCCCGCAGTTCACAAAAAAATATAATGAAAGCACACAAATGGCAGACAGATACTGGTGTATAGAGGCCTTATGTCTACCCCTTGTCATGACCATGTATGATCATGATAATGTCTTCTAGTGGAATCAAGGGCTGAACGTGAGGACTTGTTGTGTTTTCATTGCTGGTGAAATTTGGCTGCAATATTTGTACATATTTATCTCCTGGTCCTTAGTTTTACCGCACAGGTCTTTACAGTAAAGATGGAGTTTTTTTTACAAGGCACTTGGCAGTGCTGGATTCTTTGGTGTAACGAACGCTAGCCATCATACAGCTATTTTATATTCCAGAAATAGGAACCGTCTGGAGTCCAAACAGACGAGCTTACATGGAAAAGACCTTCCAGTTAGGTTTCATTTCTGGCCCAAGGAATAATCCATCACTCTTCTAGACTTCAGGGGAGAGTGCAGGGTATATGGGCAGCCACCAGTCCATTCAGTCTTCTGGATGTGGTCACCAAAGACTTCCTCAGCTTACAGATCAGGTTTTCCATCAAATGTAGGAGGGGCTACAAGTAGGGCCGCCATCTATTAGACCTTTATGTATGGTGAACTGTAGGACGGGGTCCATGTTTAGAATATGACCAAGAGTGGCTTCTGCATGGAGTTTGCATTTCCTCCAAGCACTCCCACTTTGTTAATTGGGCCTAATTTGAATGTCCAAAGGCCCCTATGCACATTAAAGTGTAGTTGTCCAAACCTGTTGATTTTGGGGGGAATGGATAATCGCCTTCACAGACAATGTCAGGGAAAATAGATTTTGGACACAATGAATTTTAACGCCTGTATGGTCCTTTTCACACGGGCAGAATTTTTCGTCATTCCGCTCCGCAAATTTGCACCTTAGTATACTGCTACAAATTCTGCACCAAAATCCTACAAGTCTCGTTGGGGAATTGCCGGTGTCATGCAATTTGGAATATGGGAAAATTCCACCAGTGTGAAAGGTCCCTGAGACTTCACCTGAACATTCAGACGAAGGGTGGATTCAGACGACCGTATATCGGCTCGGTTTTCACGCCGAGCTGATATACAGTGTTTTTGTCTGCAGGGGGGGAGGATGGAAGAGCCAGGAGCAGGAACTGAGCTCCCTCCCCTTCCCCTATTTGCAATGTGAGGGGAGGGGCTAAGCGCTAGGACTTAGCTCTGCCCCCATCTCGCCCCCTCCTATTGCAAATAGTGGCAAGGGGCAGAGAGGCGGCGGGAGCTCAGTTCCTGCTCCTGGCTCTTCCATCCTCCCCCCCCCACCTGCAGACAAGGACACTATATATTGGCTCGGCCTGAAAACCCAGCCGATATACGGTCGTCTGAATCAACACTAAACCTGAACATTCACATGTATAGAGGAGCTTGGGGAAATGGCTGTTCCGCTGACAGCTGCTAAAGGGCACCTTAAGGCGTCGCTCATTCACACCTGGTTTTGGTATAAAATCACTGAGGCAATACTGAAATGTAAATGAGGTCGAAGGATGCTATTACATGAGCATTAGCGTCTTCTGCTAACACTCGCATTTTAGTGTGGTAATTCGCAATAAAACGAGGCCAGTGGCTGATCCTTGGTCCTTTTATACAGTGTGATTGTTGGGCGAATGGAGGAACATTCAGGCCTGATAATCAGCCATTGTAAAAGGACATAAAGCAGAAACCACTAATGCTCCTGTAATTGGTAAATTTGGGTCCTTTTACATGGGGCAAGAAATCGTTCACCTGAACAAACAACAACACAGTTTGCTTGTTCGCTCTGGCGGTCAGTTTAAACAGTGCGACCACGGCATGTAAAAGGCAGACGGGGAGGAGGCTCCCTCTATCACCCATCGGACCCCTGCGATGTGATCACGGGGTCCCAATGGTTTGATATAGCACCTAGATATAGCCTCCGGGTATGTCCTGTATTGTGGCCTATGTGGCTTAGCCTCTGGCTGTCCTCATAGGCTTTTTAATGCATTACTATAGTAAAGTATAGATGCTGATAATGGGACAAAAATAAAAAGTTATAAATACGACAAAACCCCACTTTTACCCCTTTACTATGTAAAAAAAAAATCACATATGCGGTATCACTGCATTTGTAATGACCCAGAGAAAAACGTTAGTACGTTATTTAACCTGCCCAGTGTATGTCAGGAAAAAAAATACAAAAAACATGGTGAATATAGCTAATTTTGCTTTACAAAAAAACAGAATAGAAAGTGATCAAAACGTTGCATGGGTAAACAAATGGCACCATTAAAAGGTACAACTGACCACGCAAAAAAAAACACATAGCACCATTGACAAACAAAGAAAAATGTTAGGGGTCTTTGAATGCAGTGATAAACGAAAAAGTGTGATAAAAAATGAAAGTCTGAAAGAGTTAAAAAGAAAAACAAAAACCTGTATAAATTTGGTATTGACATAATGGTACTGGCCTACAGAATTAATATAGTATATTATTTATACCGCACGATGAAGGTCGTTAAAAATAAAAATCATGCCAGAATTGCAGATTTTGTTAATCTTGCCTTTAGAAAAAAAAATGAATAAAAAGTAATCAATGTTATATGTTCCCAAAAATTGGAAAAAAGAACACTAGAGTTCATCCCGCAAAAAAAACAAGCTCCGTTCGTGGAAAAATAAAAATGCTATGGCTCTTGGAATCCGGCAACACAAAAGAAAAACTTTAAAATAAAAAAGTGGTTTTTTTTATGTACAAAAAGTCAATCATAAAAAACCTAAATAAGGGCTTATAAACACAAGCGTATATCGGCCGCCGTTTTCACAGCCGGACGATATCTGCTACCATCTGAATAGGCACTTAAGGTGGGAAACTCTTAGGCCAGTTTCACACAGCCGCATTCACGTGCGCAATACGCAGAGAATAGAACCCATTGATTTCAACAGGTTTGTCACATTCACGTTTTTCCCCTGCGCATTCCGGTTACACAAATGATACGCAGCATGCTCTATTTTCCTTTGTATTTGCGCACCATAGGCTCCCATAGAAGTCAATTGGGGGCGCGCAAAACGCTTGGAGATGCGCGATACGCTGCGTGATTCCACTGGGAAAAGGCCCCATCTGGAATTAATTAGACTAATTGGCCATTTCAATTGTTATGTCTGTTCGCAGTGGGAAAATGAACATGCCTTGTAGGCGACAAACGTGCGGTAAAATACGCCGATGTGTGCGCAAAAAAGCATTGTTTGTTCCGCAAAAACGCTACGCTCCTGCCATGCAAACGCTCGTACGCTCATGTGAAGTAGGCCTCAAGCCTTTTACAGTCTACTGACAGTGCTGTAATGGGGAGCTGGCAGGCGCCTAGTAAGAGGCCCGGCCACAAAGACATACAAAACACGGGGGAGAAATGTTGATAGTAATGATGGAGTGCAAGCCCTAATTGTAACCCTAAACCCATTACATCATCACAGCCCTCGCAACTACATTTCCCATGAGCCTCCGGGGCGCCGTCGTGACGTATTCGGAAGCGGACGTCGCATTTTCACTTGTGCGTGACAGGAGGATCCGGCGGCACGCAGACAGTCGAGGCTGTACTCAGTATAAGACAGGATGACCGGGTTACCCCGCAGGATCGTTAAGGTAATACAGTCCTCCCGCATCCCGCCTTACAGCCGGGACCAACCATCGCGTGTGATGGGGGGAGCCCGGGCTGCTCCGCTCCTCGCCAATATGGCAGCCGCCTGGTGGTGGAGCGGCCTGGTCTATGGCGCCCCAGGAGTCGCTGTATGAATGGGCTGTGTCCTGTCTGCGCTCTCACCCCGGGCTCCCCCTGCTGTAGCAGTAGCTCTACACTGTGTGGCCGGGCACGCCGACTTCACACTCATTGAATGGTGTATGGGGGCCACACCCACCGCCGCCGCCAGGGCAGCCCGCCCTCCAGCGGCAGCGCGGAGACTGCCGCTCTGGTACCGCCGGCAGAGAGTCGGCATGTCAGCATGGAGGGGCATCTATGATCCTGGGGGCCGTGCTGTCTAGCTCTGCTTTCAGTGATCCTTGCAGCCAGACAGAAATGGCTGATAACAGCGAGCACTAGCTCTCAAGACTACAGCTCTTAGTCCACATTTACAGCCGCCGCTGAAACGTGGCGGCACTGCCAGCAAAACCAGGTGATTGTTTATATCAAGGCATCCTGAAAGCCGCCCGTTGGGTGTGGATGGGGAGACATACACCTCCGGCCTGGCAGACCTCAGCTCCTGGACGTGGTCCGTGCCGCACCATAAAGAGACCGCTCTCTCACCACCGGATTTGAGTTGCGGATTCTGCAATCGGCATCCATGTGTACGCTCCGCGGTAAAAGGCGGGTATTCAAAAACCATGTCCATGGAGCCGGTGATGTTATTGTCTCCTGTGCTGCGGCGCCGCCCCCCTCTGAAGATCACACCATGCTGGAAAATCCGACTCCTCGCAGTCCTGCGCTCTTCTGTACAAGTCTATGGGAGAGGCGTCGGATATTCCAGCGCTGTGCAATCTTTAGAGGACGACCCCGCCGGATTGTGGGAGAGTAATACATCACCGGCTCCCCGCCACCCCCTTGATCAGCTCCGTCACTTAGGCCTCATGTCCACGGGGAAAATCGGGCCCGCTACGGATTCTCCATGGAGAATCCCACAGGGGGTCCCTCCTGCCCTGCGGACATGAGCGCTGAAAATAGGAATAAACTTACCCGCAGCGGACCGGGAAGGTCTTCTCTTCTTCGCGGCCGGATCTTCTTTCTTCGGCCGGCTGCGCGCATGCGCCGGGCACATCCGCCGGGCCGAAGAAGGAAGATCCGGCCGCGAAGAAGAGAAGACCTTCCCGGCCCTCTGCGGGTAAGTTTATTCTTATTTAAGGTCTCCTGCGGATCCGGACGGCTGCCATAGAAGCCTGCGGGAGCCGTCCCCGCGGGAGACCCGCACCTAAATGGAGCATGTCACTTTTTTTCATGCTCCATATTTTTTTAAAATCCCTTTTATTGACGATCCGCGGGTATTTATCTACCCGCGGGTGGTCAATGCATCCCTATGGTGTGCGGATCCGCAGGCAGGAGAAGAGTTAAAATCCGCTGCGGATTTTAATTCTTCTTTTCCCCGTGGACATGAGGCCTTAGTACATGGTGCGGTGGGACGAGACGGGTTCCCGTTAATCCTAGCGGCGCTGTGCGGCTGCTGTATTTCTTGATTACTAATATTGGCAGCACAGTCACTGATCACATTGCTGTGCCCACCCCAGACCCCAAAGGGAACCTGTAAACTTACATGCCCTGCAGCTCCCTGCAAGAGAGGCGCTACTACCCCGCTCAGTCTTCTAGCTATTGAGATACCGTTATATGGTGATCGCCTGATAACCGCTGGAAAGGTGAATTCAGACTAGTCATCCCGCGCACACTCGGCCGCCAACGGGACGCTGAGCAAGACATCGCTCACTGGTCAGTGCGGCCTTGTGTTTAGCTCACCTATCGGCCCATGTGAACAGGCAGCTCATCTATGGACATCTGCCTGTTTGCAGTCGGTGGCAGGAAGAGATCTCTGGCTGCTCCACCTCCATTCTCTGAACGACTATCACTCCGGTATGAAAGCGCCATAGTGATCGCCGGTGTGACGGCTGTTAGATATTTGTGTGCCCGACAGCCTCCTGCGGAAGGGTGCCTTTACACTGCTTACTGAGAAGACTGCCAATCACAGAGGATGGGCGGGGCTAGCAGCAGCTCTTTAATAAACTAGACTTAAAGTTCTTAAATCCCCCGCCCGTTACTCCATAAGTGACAGACCGCTGGAATTAGTGTATCTGTCGCTAATTTTGCTGCCCTCAGAATCGCATACAATACATGGCAGGTTCACTTTAAATGATCACTAATGTCAGACTGAGGGCAGGCTCACACAGGCGTACTTTAATAGCGTATTACGCGCACATAACACGCAGTGAATGGAGTCAGGGAGAGTATATACATTTTCATTGCTCTATTCACACTTGCATATTGTTGTGGTAACTGCAATAGGTTGTATGTAAAAAAAAATGAATTCAAATTTTGGTTTATTGCACCCTGGTGGCCAATCTTGCGAACTACACCAACTACAATATGTCGTAGGGCAAACAGACCAATGAGGAACCATCAAGTTCCCTCCCTTTCTATAGGATGAAGCGAGATGGCGGTAAATGGGAATGTTTTTTGTGTCTTCTGTAAAGTTTAGCATAAACCTAATTGCAGTTACCAGAACGATATATTATTGTTAGCCATTCACGACCCTAAAGGCGAGCGCCCTCCATGTTGTAAATACGCACGGTAAAAACGCAGCATGTTCTATTTAACCGCATATTGCGCACAGTAGAGCTCTATTGTCCTCTATACAGCAAGTTTTTTGCGTCCATAAGTGCAACTACATATCGTATGGGGGGTGTTTATGCGCAAAGTCGCTGAGCATCAGAGTGGGAAGTTTAAAAAAAAAAAGAAAAAGACTGCGCATGACTGCGTGCGCGAGATACACTATCATATCGCTGTAATACGCCGGCTCACATAGCAGTAAAACACTAATGTGAGCCCGGCCTGAGAATCAGATATACAGCCTGCAGAGGAGAAAACTGCAGCATAGGAGTCTGCTAGGAATGGCGCTATTCCTCATACTCGGCAGCCGGGTCTTGGAGGGGTTTTCTTGTCACCGGCGCTGTCCATGTTCCCTACTAGAGCAGATGGAGGTCATCGTCTGATCGGTCTCCCCTCTACAAGCCGCGCGCAGCCACTGCAAACACCTTTCCTTGCTTTGTCCGTCCGTTTATTACACAGGCCGCCACGTTTCTCCCACCATTGTCACCATATGGGAAATATATTGTGCCGTAGCCCATGTAGCGGTCTGTTTTACAGGTGTATGTATATGGCCATATTTAGGTCCGTGTGTTTCACGGATCCGTTATACAGCCTGTGAGACTATTCACTTGGGTGCGTTTTCATAGCGACTGATAGTCCATGTGCAGAAAAAAATGGCTCCCTGTTCTGGTCCGTGTCCTGGACATGTATGTGACATGAATGTGCACGGTCCCAGCTGATTGGACGGCTGTCCGTGCGCTCTGCGATGCAAGTTGCATCTGATTCTGTGACTGAGGCCTTGGGCTAGAAGTGGCCATATGCGTCAGATTGCTGTTGGCCAATAGCAGTCAATGGTGAGCACTGTCGCCCGTCCTCCCTGCGCACACATGCGTGTTCGGCTCATCCAAATATACATGTATCCTGAATGTAAGGGGAGAAGACGACTGCGGTCCGTCCTCCGGTAGGGGTGCGTGTCCCCGTATGGGTCTACTGATGACTGCGTCCTTCAGGCTCATGTTGGCGTCAGAACACATACGTATATACTTCGGTAAATGAATCTCAGTAAGGGCTCCTTCACATTGCCGATCGCGATATCGCCGTGGGAAAATGGTGGCAAAATGGCATTCTTGTTCGCGTGATTTTTGAGCATCAGTGATGCTTTTTCCTGAGAATAATCTCACATCGCTGCCAACCGCGATTTTTGAGCGCAATAGACAATAGGAGTTTCTAATGTTATAAATGCATCACACAAACATCGCAAGTTCGTGCGGTGCGATACGATAAAATGGAGGCTCCATAGGGAGACATAGGCAAGCAAAACGCGGAAAGATAAGGCAGGCAGCCATTTTCAAATGGGGATCCCAAGATTTGTTCTTGCGAGGGGCAATAATGTCAGAAGAGACGTAAGGGCAATTCATTAACGAGGGGACACTTCATCAGAGAAGACCCCCAGCATAACATCATGTCAGCAATTTCCCGTGGATCCGTTTTAGTGTGAATCCATACCAGAATGGGAAAATCCAGCAATCTGAACGAGGCCTGGCAATCAGTGCTAAACTAGCAGGGGCCATGATCTACAAAATGCCAACCTGTTGGGGCACTCTCCTGCAACAGTTTGAAGAGTGTACAGAGAATGGGGCGATCCAGGACAGCATCCAGCGTGGGGCGATCCTGTGGATGGGAACAACCCCTCAGCTAAAGGTGTTCGAGGACAAGAGCTTCTCTCAAAACCATAGCTGCATAGTCAAGCAAATAGTCAATTACAACGCTGGCGCCCCGACTAATGTCTCCAGACGTACAGCTCATCGCTCCTGGGCACGGATGGCCTATAACAGCATACGGACAGTTTGAGCGCCATTGCCGTCTAAGAAACAGAGAGAGAACATTCTATCGGGCAAATGAGCACAAAAATTGGATCACCGAGCAGTGAAATGCAGATTTCTGTTGCACCCTGCTGATGGGAGGTCATAATTTGGCGCAAGCAGCACAAATCTTTCCTGGAAGCTGCTCGGAGTATATCAGCACCTCTGTATGATTGGCTGGAACTGCAAGATGCTTCTTGTCCACCAGGGCCAATATTCCTGCAGAAGAGTTACAATACGCAGAGGAATCTTCACCAAGACAAAATTCTGCGGTTCCAAAGGACAAACGAAGTTCTGGTGCTCTTCAGTGGGGAGCCGGGGATTTATTATTTTTATACTCTCCCATGGTGTCTAGTAGTGAAGCCAGTGTGCGGTGTGAAAATCTGACCGCCCATAGAAGTCTATGGGAGAGTGCGCACAAGTAAGTATAAAAAATATATCCCCGGTCCTTCGCCATCTCACTGAACAGCACCATAACTTAGTTTATGGTGGTGACCCGTTCCCTTTAATATGGTCACATGGGCTCTATGTGGGGTCTTCGCACAGCATTATGTGCATGAGGTCCAAATGTCTTGAGAGCTTTCTGTAACAAGTGCGGGCGGCCCGGGGTGCAGATCCATTCTGTTTGTTGCAGTGTTGGCACACCAATGAAGAAGCCATGTCTGCACATCCACGGGAAGTGGAAGTATGAATGCAGGGGAAGTGCTGGGATAGTCTTTGTACGCAGGTTTTGATACTCGGATTTCCTTTGTATTTCAGGAACATTGTGACCCGGGATTAGACAGTTGCTGTCTCATCATCAGGGTTGAAAAGTGCAGGTTTCTATGTTGTGTTGCCAGTCAGCCTGATCAGAGCGATTACGAAACTAGACAGACAGGATTGGCTTGAGAGAATAGCCCAAGAGCCGCCAGCTCAGAGCTGGGTGCCAGCCATTCATCTAATCTGCTTTCACTGCATTACCTAGTGGTGCCAGCAGTGTGGTGCCCATGTGAGCTGGGTCATAGGGTACAGACATTGGCAGATTACATCTGTCACCCTTACATCCTCTCTTTAGGAACCGTCTCCACCTAGAGGATTTCTCTTGGCACAAGACTAACTTTAAGAAGGTTATCCAGGACTAGAAAAAAAAAGGTCTGCAGTTTTTCTGGAAGCAGTCTGCTCATGGGCTGCGTCTGTCCGTTCAGCTCCATTCACTTAAATGAGGATGAGATGTAATGCAGCCCCTGGACAGATGAGGCGCTGTTTCTGAAAAAACATCAGATCCTTTTTTTTCTTTCCTAGACCGTCTCCTTAAAGGGAAGAATGGAGTGGATTATGCTCCCATCGCCCAGATCCTGAAATTTGCTTACCTTTTAGGCTACTGCTTCACTTTCCCTTGCAGTAGTCTTGATAAACGTCTTCCAATACTCCAAGAAGCGGACGCAAGCTGCTGCTGGTGATGATGGGGATCGTGCTGCTGATACTGGGCTTGGCTTATTAAGTATTGTCTTCCACACCCAATTGCAGAATCTATGCAAGAAGTGAAATGACTGGTGTAAAGGGCCGGTACATCCAGTGACCTATAACTTGCAGTAATCGGCACTAGCCCTGCCGTGGCGCCTGTAACTTCAAATGCGGAAGCGGGTATGTCTGTTGTTCCTAGCTGTCCTGCCAGACCCGCCACTGGGTACCAGTAACATCACTCGGGCAAGCTGTGTGGTGGCACTAGGGATTGCCTGGCGGTCAATTACCAAGCCTGTGACGGGTGCTAGATGCAGAGGAAATCCTGACCCCTCTCCATTTTCTCTCCTCGTGTATAGTACGAGCAGGGGAAGCAGAGGAATCAGGATTTCCTCTGCATACATTGGAACCTCTCACAGGCTCGCTACTACTAGGCGTGAGGCGTCTTGAGACAATATTGCTACACGGCTAGAGATTCAGCGGGGAGAGGGAGACAAGACACGGCCAATGGAGGCACTATTACCAAATGAGGGCACTTAGTGGAGGCACTAATACTGTGGGGGTACTGAGAGGAGGGAGTAGTGTTGGGGTGCTTTCATGCATAGCAGATTTTCCAAAGCTGAAAAAATCCGCACCAGAATCCATCAAAATCTTCACCTTTTGGTGTGGATTTGCTGCAGAATTCACTCCATCGGCTGAATTTAAAGGGATACTCATGGCAAAAATGCATTGTTTTAAAAAATATGTAACTTTTTTTTTTGGAGCCCAGTCATGTGTGGTGGTATGTGTGCACCACTAGTAATTGGTGCCATTTCGTTGTGTTACTTGGTATAGTGTTGTGTATGCTGCAGTTTTGCAGTTTTTCACAATTGAAAAATGTGAGAAAGACCCCTAATGAACTAAGTCTTAGGTTATGTATACAGTCCTACTGCTTCTAGTGTATACTCTCACAATATGGGATCCAGTGGGGCAGTGGCACATCATATGCTTCCGTGTAAAGGTGGCTGCATGGGGCAGTACAGTGTGGACCCATAGACTTCTGTGTGCTGCCTTACTGTTGCCATTATAGGGCTGTGTACATAAGACCTATTATAAATTTGCTGCAGTTTTTTCTGTAGCGAATCTACGTTACGCCCTTTAGTTCTTGAGTCACTGCCAGACTTAATGTACTTCTGAAGTTGTACACCTCTTGGCTGGTCCAGTAAGTTCTACTTTGACGCCTCCCATGATTTAGGGCATTTACACGTTCCACGGAGTGCTCTGCTGTCTAGCGGAGTACTGTATGGAAAGATCACCGGCATTCCTATAATGTGGGGGTTAAACTATTGATGTCCTCTCCTCAGAATAGGGCATGGACAGGGATCCACCGCCAGAGACCCTAGCCAACCAGGTGATCGCCACGGTCTAGTATATAGAGGTGCCGGGAGCATATCACAGTGTACACTCCGTAGTAGCCTGGAATGCTGGGGTGGGCCCCCGCTCCTGTACAAGTCAATGGGGCACTAAATGTACCTTTACATGGAACTATTATCAATGGAAACAGCAAATTTGGACAATAGACGCCCTATATAGAAGCGGCCACTTGTTGGAGCAGTTTGGTTTTCAGCCGAACTAAAAACCCAGCGACTGTCAGGCCATGTAAATGGGAGCCGCTCAATCTTTGAGTGACTCTGATGCCGGCCAGAATGATGCCTGTCTTTCTCCATCCAGTTGAATGACTATCGCTCCTATGTAAAGTACGGGAGCAACAGTTGCTGGTATGGCAGTAGGGTGTTGTACCGTGTAAAGGTAACTTAATAAAACAAGGTAGAAAAATAACCTTGCGCTTTTTGGCAATTTGGATAATACAAACCATGTAGATTTTTTGATGGACTTGACTGACTTCTTAGAGGAGCCCCATAGACACACAGGACTCCTCTAAATCCAGATACGCCCTCAGTGACCCAGCAAGAGTCCTGGAGGATTTCAGTTTTAACTGGTTTAGGCCTCCTGCACATGACTGGATTGGGTTCCCGCAGCAGATCCGACCCTGTGCCCGGCCGTTGACCCGCACCTGCCCAGATTCTTCTTTATCTGTACTGCAGGAGTGTCGGCCGGCGTGCATGCGCAGTACAGATCTTGCCGCACCGTCACTAGGCGATGACGCGGATCCCGCGGCCTTTCCGCAATGATGATGCGGAAGGGTCGCGGGATAGTCGGCTTCTATGGACTTCAATGGAAGCCGTCCAGGCGGAAAACTGCACAGAAATGGAACATGCTGTGGTTTTTTTGTCGCTTGTGTGCAGGAAGCAGCGGTTCTCCATAGGAGGCTATAGGCAGTAATTGCTGCAGAATCCACTAATGGCAGCGAAGACCACCAGATTTGTGCTTGAAAAAAAGCAAGATTAGCTCCGAAATGTGTTGCACTCTATTGGCCTTGTCCCTATCTCTACCTTTGTCTGTGTCTACATGTGTTCATTTACCAAGAAACCAATTGAAGCTGAAATCCTCCAGGACTCTTTCTGGTTCGCTGAGGGCGTACTTGCATTTAGAGGAGTCCTGTGTGTCTATGGGGCTCCTCTACGAAGTAAGTCCTCTTCATCAATAGATCTACATTGTTTGCATTATCCAAATTGTAAAGAAGTGCGGGGTTCTTTTTCTACCTTATCTTGTGTTCTCGACCGAGGTCCTCTTCACCTACGGGCTCTCTCTAACAACTAAGGATTCTGCTCTTCTGGATATATTTGTAGAGCCTTCCTGGACTAACGGTGTGGATGCCTGTCATCGGGCGGCTGCTCCACACCAGGTAAGTCCCATCCTTTTGTATTTCTACATATTTTCACATATTTATTAGAGATGAGCGAGCATACTCGCTAAGGGCAATTGCTCGAGCGAGCATTGTCCTTAGCGAGTACCTGCCTGCTCGGAAGAAAAGGTTCGGGTGAGCGGTGAGTTGCGGAAGTGAGCAGGGGGGAGAGAGGGAGATCTCCCCTCCTTTCCCCCCTGCTCTCCCCCGCCGGCACCCGAACCTTTTCTTCCGAGCAATTGTCCTTAGCGAGTATGCTCGCTCATCTCTAATATTTATCCATAGCCACCGTCTCTTAAGGAATCCTCTAGATTGGAGCTGTAGTCCGCTGTTTTTTTGTTTTTTTTTAAAGGTAACTTTATACAGCAACGTCTGTGATCAACCAATCGGTTGGGGTCCCAGGCAGCCGATCCCCGCCAATCTTCTATGACCCATCGTGCGGCTCGGTCAGCAATAGTTTAAACCTGGCAAACTCCATTAATGTAGTTGTACACACAACATATCTGATAGTTCCAGAGATTGAAATATATGGGGTTGGGCAGTAGCGCCACCTTTTAGACAAGTTTTTGTGCTCATGGTTCAGATTGTCCTTCTAGGGAAGAGTAATGACTGTTACGCTTCACGTGGGATAAAAGGTTAAACAGCCTCCAGCCTGTATGCTGGTACTTGGAAGCACAGAACAGATGGTAACTGGTGAGGATCTTATTACACGGTTGAAATATAAGTAAGGTTTATCCACCTTACGTCTGTGATGAGAGTTCCTTACAAGCATGTCATAAAGGCCAGTATATCTAATCTACGTATGGGGCAGTCCTGTACAGTAAAGCTCCTAACTCGGTTACTTTCTATTAACATTACACATATTCTTAGTTCTGTTTCTTAATGGCTTCTTGGCGTCTTCTAGTGAGATAGCTAAAGCATGCATGGAAGGATCAGATGACACCTGTAAAATGTCAATGGAGGAGATGTTGGAGAAGACCTTGCAGTCATTTATCACGTCAGTCTTATAAGGGTTTATAGAGTTATAGTATGGGCTTAGTCCGCATTATCTTACGCATTGAGGTCACCTACGAAGTCCAGGAAGCAAGCCAAGTTTTTTCCTTCGTAAACTATGCCTCTCCTCAGTGGCTCTTGAACGTTTGACGTGCTTTTTGATAAGTAAAAGTGTCTCACAAATGATTTGCGTCACACCGTATGTGATCTTCTATAGTGCCTGCTAGCATTTGCCCAAATTGGAGTACAAATCTCTTTGTGTTTTACTATATAATGGGGGAGAATTATCAAAACTGGTACAAAGGAAAAAGTGCAACAGTTACTTAACACCAACTAAGGCAGCCTGCAGACGGCCGGGTCGGATCCAGCTGTGAGAATTCTCGCAGTGGGACCTGACCCGAGCGTCTGCTGAGAGCAGCGCGTCACTCACCTGCTCCCGCGGCCTCGGCTCTCTCATGTGCGGGCAGCCGGCGGAAATAGAGCATGCCGCACGAGATTTTGCGCGGCCAAATCGCGGCCGTCTGCATAGGATTGCGTTTGTTAACGCAATCCTATGGCAGCTTCCAGGGGCGGAAATTCCGTGGGAAATCCCACTGTGGAATTTCTGCCAGTCTGCAGGCGGCCTTATTCTTTCTTTTGCAAAGGGGCTTCTTAAAACGAGCTGAAATTGGACTCGTTGCTATGGTCAGCTGCTCCATTGTCTTTTCCAGTATGTCCTACTGATACTGCATGCTTTACTGCTATACTAATGATATACTGATGTAATATCCTCAGTAATACATCCGTATTGCTGACCTTTACCAGCACACTCGTGAATCTGGCCTAACTGACAGCTTCTTAAACATTTATGTGAACCTGTAGGCCCCCTCAACATGACAGCTACTGTACATTCCCTCCTGATCTCACTGTTCAGTGAGCAAAATGACACAAGGTCCTGTGTTGGTATTCAAAAAGTTCTTGACAAACTTACAGTGAGCAGCAACTAACAGTTCTGGGCTCTCCAGTTTGTCTATGTCTTTTTTAAATTGAAATAAGTTCTGAGAAGAGTTACCCAGATGATGAGCGGTCTGCAAATCATGTCCTATGAGGAACGGTTAAAGGATCTGGGAATGTTTAGCTTGCAAAAAAGAAGGCTGAGAGGAGACTTAATAGCTGTCTACAAATATCTGAAGGGATGTCACAGTGCAGAGGGATCAGCCCTATTCTCATTAGCACAAGGAAAGACTAGAAGCAATGGGATGAAACTGAAGGGGAAGAGACAGATTAGATATTAGAAAAAACTTTTTGAGTGTGATCAATGAGTGGAACAGGTTGCCACAGGAGGTGGTGAGTTCTCCTTCAATGGAAGTGTTCAAACAGAGGCTGGACAAATATCTGTCTAGGAGGATTTAGTGAATCCTGCACTGAGCAGGGGGTTGGACCAGATGACTCTGGAGGTCCCTTCCAACTCTACCATTCTATGATTCCTGTATACACAGCATAGTGTGACAGATTTACTAATACTGTCTGATAGTGTGAACAAAGACTAGACAGTCTTAAAATGCGACAGATTTATCACAGGGGATCTGATGAATGATAATTCTGTTGACTCTTTAGACTGCCGAGTCTAATTTTATACCACTTATTAGTAGGCTTACTATACACCAAGATTTGGTGCACAATGCCACACCCCTTTGATGGGAAAGTAATAAAAAGTGCCTGAAAGGGTCTAAAAACTCATAGCATAGTGTTTGTTTTAGAATACTAGTAATTATTAGGAAATTATAGAACCAGTGTTTCTGGTGGTGCAATGCGGCACACAGCTGTGCTACATGGTACATCCATTATGATCCCCACACATTACACACACAGCTCTACTACATCCATCCTGACCCCACACATTACACACAAAGCTCTGCTACATCCATCCTGACCATCACACATCACCGAGCTTTACTACATCCATCCTGATTCCTACACATTACACACAGCTCTGCTACATGGTACATCCATTATGATCCCCCCCACACACAGCCCTACTACATCCATCCTGACCCCACACATCAAACACACAGCTGCACTACATCCACAGCAGTGAAATCACTGCAGGTCCTTTAGCTCACCGGATCTCTGTGGTGGCGGTAGGTCGGTGTCTTCTGTCAGGACTGCTGAGTTGTATTCTCATTTTGTTATTTTTGTCATCCCCTTTCAAGAGTCCTAACTGTAGTGTTCTTCTGTCAGTCAGGCTGTGTTTTATATATGTTGTAGGACCTTTGATGACCTCACCAGGGGTGGAGCATGAGAAGCACTCACATACCCACAGACAAGTGGTCGTTAGTAGTTTGACCATGCATAGCTAAACAGTCCTTTTTTTCCTGTGTGACTAGAATTCTTGAGACATTTTGAGTCTGTATGCAAACACAGCCACGTTGTCAAGCTGTTGTGGAGATGCTGTCATGTCACTCCCTGTAGGACATGGTGGCCCCCTGACGGGTATAAAGTCATCATGTACACAGTGCTGCAGCAAGACTTTGCCTGTCTTGTCAAGTAAAACCCTACAGCAGATACATAGGGCGTCATGTAAATATGGCTGTGCCAAGTCTTACAGAAGTGAGGTACTTTGCAACAGCTTTCCAGTCTGCGGTCCCAAGCAGAAATCCTCCATTATGATGTTCATTTGCTCCAATAGGACTTGAAGTAAGGTGGTTGGACGTACTTTCTAGTCGAATTGCACCATCTCTGTCTTGCTTAACTCCAAAGCTGCATTACCAACTCTGCTGCATATCAGTTTTGTCTCATTTGTTTTGTGTGTTCTGGGTATGGAAGGTTTTTTTACACTTAAATCGCTGTCTGTATTTCCCATAATGATGATCTAGCGGAGTCGAGCAGATTGGACATAAGCGCATGCTATTTAGGCAGTCGACTGATCCTTGAGGGTTTTTCTTCATTTCTATGCATTTACATATTGATGAATTTGTTGTATATTGTAGGAAACCCAGCGCTTAATGGCAGAGCCAGTTCCTGGGATAAAGGCGGAGCCAGATGACTGCAATGCACGATACTTCCATGTTGTAATTGCGGGTCCACAAGATTCGCCCTTTGAAGGAGGGACATTTAAACTTGAATTATTCCTTCCAGAAGAGTACCCAATGGCAGCCCCTAAAGTACGCTTCATGACCAAAATCTATCACCCCAATGTAGACAAGCTGGGGAGGATATGTTTAGATATCTTGAAAGGTAAGACTACTAACTAACTTGGATCTCTATACTGCAACAATCCCTCATCCATTGGTTACCTACTGCATATGAGGCTCTGGAGATAGTTTACATCCATTGAGTCTCTGGTGTTTTTACTGGCAAGCATAGTGCTGCAGACCGCACTAGTTTTACTGTAAAGACTCTATTGCACTAGCACAGAATTTTAGCTCTATCCTAGAAGCAAAACAGTGGCAGATAAGGCACACACCAGATCCATTCATTATAAAGGACCCTGTTATTGTGCCGGCATTTTCCAGAACATAATAGCACTGTATGCCGTACCGTTTCATCCTTGATTTTAATGGAAAGTTACGTCTGAGGCCCCGATTGGAAACTTTGACGCAGGTTTGAACGAGACCCAAATCTGGAACAGGCGTTAAAAGTACCCCTGAAACAGTAGTGGGAAAGGAGCCTCTGCAACATTGTCTGTCTGCCTATAGAGAACGGTGCCGATAACGGTGTTACGGATTTGCCATTTCCCTAATTTATTTGAAAATCACCTGAAGGAGGAGCTTTGTTTTAAAGATCTCCCCCTCAGCCCTCTTCCCTATTTACTTAGGGAGCAGGTAACATAGCATGCTAGGCTGAAAGACACCTGTCCATCCAGTTTAGCCTATTACCTCCCCCTGCAATGTTGATCCAGAAGTAGGCAAAAACCCAATAAGATAGAAGCCAATTTTCATCATTTAAAGGGAAAAAAAATCCTTTGCAACTCCAATCTGGCAATCTGAATAATTCCCGGAGCAACGACCCTTTTGAAGTCATTAATGATAACATATTATACTGTATCGTCCAAGAAAGGCACCCAGGCTTGAACTCGTTTATCAAATTTGCCATCACCACATCCTCAGGCAGAGAGTTCCATAGTCTCACTGCGCTTACAGTAAAGAACCCCTTCTATATTGATGTAGAAACCTTCTTTCCTCTAGCCGTAGAGGATGCCCCCTTATTACAGTCACAGTCCTGGGTATAAACAGATCATGGGAGAGATCCTTGTATTGTCCCCTGATATATCTTTGCATAGTTATTAGCCTTCTATCTTTTTTTCTAAACTAAACACAATTTTGACTACCTCTCTGAGTCTTGTAGTCCACCCTTTCCATGTATTACTTTAGTTCCCCGCCTTTGTACCCACTCAACCTCTGTTATGTCCTCCTTGAGTACCGGTGCCCAAAACTATATTCCATGTGTGGTCTGACCAGTGACTTGTAAAGAGGAAGAACAATGTTCTTGTTGTGTGCCCCTAGACCTCTTTAGATGCACCTTATGATCCTATTTGCCTTGGCAGCAGCTACCTGACACTAGTTGCTCCAGTTGAGTTAACAGTTAAATAAAAGTCCTTTTCCATGTCGGTGTTTCCCATCTAGTATGCAGTGGTGACATGCCTTTCCTCTGCCCATGTGCATAACTTTTCATTTATCAGTGTTAAACCTCATATGCCGCTTTTCTGATCCTCTTTGTAACTGCATTGCATTCTCTCTTGTGTTAATTTCTTTACATAGTTTTGTATCATCTGCAAATATTGGTATTTTACTGTCCAATCCTTCTACCAGGTCATTAATAAATATATTAAAAAGAGTAGGGCCCAACACTGCCCCCTGTGGTCCCCCACTAGTAACGGTGACCCAATCAGAGTTTGTACCATTTATACCCACCCTCTGCTTTCTATCACTGACCAGTTACTTACCCCCTTACACACATTCTCACCCAGACCAAACATTCTCGTTTTATATACCTACCTTTTATGCAGCACAGAATCAAACACTTTGGAAGAGTCCAAATACACAAAATCCAGTGATTCTCCCCGATCCAGTCTCAAACTTACCTCCTCATACAAGCGAAACAGGTTGGTTTGACAGAACTGATCTCTCATAAACCCATACTAATATAGAGTTATACAGCTATTTTCCTTGAGGTCCTCCATGATAGCATCTCCTAGAAACCCTCCAGGCATTTTATCCACAATTGAAGTAAGACTTATAAAACTGTCTTTTGTTGTGTTCTCTTCATTTTTAAACCTCCAATAAGCTGTGAGACGGAGGAGGGACGTATCGCACGGGGAGAAACGCCGACATATGAGATCACAAATGCAGTATTGTAGTGCGGAGTCTGGCAGTCAGCACCTCTCTAAGCCCAGGGAGCGGATTGACTAAAGTGAAAAGCAAGTGGTGGTAAATATTTAAAGTAGTATATACCAAAGGAGATTGGTTTTATACCGTCCCAATGCAACATTATCCATGTGGATATGGCCATGGGACTCTGGGGCAGTAAGCTGGGAAAATAGTAAAAACCAAATTTGGAAGGTACAGACTTAGGGCGCCCACCCACTGGCGTTTTTTTTCCCTGCGAAATTCGCAGCATTTTTTTCTCTGCAGGGGTCTATGGGACTTGTAATGTTAAAATCGCGATCGCGCAAAATCGCAATTTACCGCGGAATTGCGATTTTGCGCGATCGCGATTTTAACATTACAAGTCCCATAGACCCCTGCAGAGAGAAAAATGCTGCGAATTTCGCAGGGAAAAAACCCGCCAGTGGGTGGGCGCCCTTAAAATAAACTTTATAAGTCACTTTTCAGAATGGGTGTAGTTGCAGCACAAGCCAGTGATGACCCCAACACAGCCCACGGACAAGGGATGAAGCAAATTAAAATTTGCATATGTGTTTTAATTGAGGGCTAACTTGGTTAATAATGGTGTCAGTAAAGTAACAGAAGTTGGCATATTTGTAGTATGCCCCCATCTAACAAAATTGCCCTATAACCATGTTGGGTCTGCTGACAGGTTGGTTTAGTAAAGAATTGTGTTCTCCATGAAATAGCAGTTCTGGAGCATTTTTCTTAGAAAACTAAGTCATGCTATCACTCTTGTATTCCTCCTGGAAATGTATGAATAAAGTGACAGCAGACTGTTACCGCTGTGGACGTGTGTGTACACGCTGACCTTGTCGGACAGCAACATCCTGCAACAGGGGGAAAGGGAATGCTGATTTATAGATACATTCCAGGGAAAACAGAAGAATGGCGTGACACAGTTATGTGAAAAGATTACCCAGAATTATGTCATGGGGAATGCAAGTATTTACTAAAGTAGACATGCCGGGAGTGGTGACGGGTTCACTCCAAGGTTATCTGTTGTGTAAAATGAGCTGATCACGTGATGTGAGGAAGAGGAGGGCATGTCATATTACATTGCCATTTAAACTGAACTGCCTTCTATGTGACACGTATGGTACAATACATGGGCACCCTGCTTTTCTTATACAGAGAGAGACGCTGGTATTCTGTCTTAAGGCCCATTTACACGCAAATATAATCTTTCAAACGATTGAAAGTTTTAGCGATCTTTTTGCATAAAGTGTTAATGGACACTAATGTCCATTAACCCTTTATCATCTTCATTTGCATGTAAAAGGGCCTCCAGGAGCTGTTTGCAGAGCCCAGCATGTGAATAATCACACGCCCTGCTGTGCACACAGCTGCAATTCTTCTCATCGGGGCTGCTGGCAGATTACAATGTAATCTCCCGGCTCCCGCAGAGAACATAGCATAAGGTCTGTTGAGAGACCCTTTATCTTTCTGCAACTGAACGATGGATTTTAAGCTTACCTTAAAATCATCATTCAGCCGAAAAGTGCACAATGGCCACGTTTACACGCAACGATTATTGCTCCTTTGCAGTTGTTTAAACAAATTTTATGCGATTTAATCATTGCGTGTAAATGAGCCTTTACATGTCTAATTAATCTCTTCTTGGATCTAATGCAGGAACACAAGCACTGGCATGTCATGTTGCCAGTCTTAGACTTGGGGCCCTAACTTTGGCAGTAAAGGTGTTGGATAAAGCAAACCAGTGCTTTCTCTTAGGCCAAGAACACATGGCTATAGTGCAAGTTGCGCCCGTATGATGTCTGATATGCATAGACACTGCACATTCGGGATTACATGTCCTATTCTCAGAAGGGATTGGCACATGACACAAATTTTTTTCATGTGGACCATCGGTCCATGAGAAAAATGCTGCACGTGTTGTAGCCTCATAGGCTTCAGTGGGGCTGTGTGCGGTTTGTGGAATTACACGGGCAATACGTGACTCAAAAAAGTGGTCATGTGCTTTGAGTCTTAGGGCATGTCAGTAGTTCTCCCTAATCATGGCAAGTCTGATGGACTCACTGCACCAGACACTCAATCCTTACAGAGACAGCAAAGCAGAAATGGTGACTCCTTAGGCTGGCTTCACACAACTGGATTCCTATTGTGGAATCCGCGATCGGCATCCGTATGAAGAATTCGCAGCAAATCGCACACATTGAAAGGCATGTAATATCGGTTTTATGCTCAGGAAAAGAATGAGCGGAGGAAAAATTGCTGCATGCTCTATTTTGCTGCGGACGGCCTTTATTGAAGTCATTAGCCATTAACATTGGGTATGGGCCGTGGGTACTCGCTTCATCGCTAAGCAGGAAATACAAATATTGAAAAAAATATACACAATGCAGAAACCACAGGTACACCGACTCACCGGCCGGTTTCACAGCCGGAATCCGCTGCAGGATCTCTTATGTGCTATCTGACCCGGTTGTGTGAAGCCGGCCTTACTGCACAAGAAGAACATGCTTAGTTAAAGGGATGAAGTGTGATACACCAGTTATTGGAAGGCAAGATAAGATGAGACATAGGAGGGCTGAGAAGTTCAGGTGCGATAATGCTATGAAATTGCTACTAAAGAAATGGAAAACTATGAAATTGGCAGTACTACTGATGTGTTGCTGCAACTAATGTTGACTTATGTCACAGCTACACTGCTCAGTATTGCTGTGTAATATCCTCCATTATAATTTTACTTATGAGAGTGCTACAGAGAGACAAAAGAATATATCCTGCCTTCCTATGTATGCAGCAGGAGATGACTACAACCGCGGCTGTTAACCATTTTAATGCCACTGTTCTGACAGTGGGATTGAAATGGTTCCCTTTTTCACCTTAACAGTTCATCAGCGGCAAGATTATGAGGTGCTATCCAGGGTTTTAGTCTCCTATGGGGACTAAAAAAAATGGGTTTTTTTAGTAAGCGTCCCCTTTAATTCCTCCACTACCCCCCCCCCCCCCCCCGCCCATTTTGTTTTGACATTTCATCTCCCTTAGAAACCTTTAAGTCTCTCTCTCTCTCTCATATGGTACATTAAATGGCACAATTGAAAAATACAACTCGCCCCGTAAAGAACAAGCCCGCACATGGCTTTGCTGGTCGAAGAATAAAGAAGTTATGATTCTTTGAAAGTGGGGAGAAAATACTGACTTGGCAGTGAAGGGTTAAAAAGCAAAATCTTTACAGTGCTGCCTACATAGTAACCGTCACCTACTGGGGGTTCCCTGTTTGTTAATATTTGAGGTGTCTCCTCCTTTAGACAAATTATAATGTTGGGGGGGGTAGAAGTATCACAGAGTGCATTTATGGTACAAATGTCCGCAGCGCCCATATGTGAAGAGTGACTGACGCTTGGTAACTGGTTACACCAGTAAGACAGGCCTTACACTGCAGCATTTTTCTTTCTTTTGTCTTTTTTTTCCCCAGCTTTTTATTTTTTCAAAAGACTTAGGAATGTTCATGCAAACTTTCTCCCTAATTTGGGATGAGCCTCTGTTCTATCATAATCATACGAGAATGCAACATAATTGCTATCAATCACTACAATGTGCTATAACATGAGAAGACTTTCCTGTTTTTCATCCACTCGCCTATATGATTGTTCGTAGATCCGGCTCCTGGCGCTATGAATCTATCAGGGGCGTGGTGGGGACTATCCCCTTCACAGGTTCCCATATCCAGAAGCTCGAACGGAGAGGAATATGGAAAAAGGCGATGATAGCGGGGCCGCAGCTGCAGAGCTATGCAGCCAGCCCCGCTGACTTTACAACCTGACAGGTCCTCTTAAACATTTAGCTCTTGAGGCAACCATGCATCCCCACATTATTACACACCGCTTGTCTCTATCAGCGTGATCACACCGTTGGACGATGTCTCCAGATAATATTGTTCATAGTGAAATCCTGCCTGTAATTCTAAACACTTTTACTATATACACTTATTAAAGAATGTTTCAACCCCCAGATAGTCTAGAAGTGTTAGAATTGCATCGCCTGCTGCTCTATCCTGTGTCCACCTCCGTAAATTCTCCAGGTTGGTCACACACGCTCAGTCTCCACTCAGTGCCCCACTGGGTATGCGGAGGGATTCCTTGTGTGATGAGCGGCCGCTTCTGAAGTTAGAGTCTTCTCAGATGTCAGAAGAGATACTGAGCAAGTGCTGAGTGTGACTGCAGAGAAGAAGGAAGACTGAGCTGCTGCGACCACCTGCAACAATTACTGAGGTGGACTGGATACAGAAGAGCTCCTAAATAGAAACAGCAGGTGGCGCTGTTCTAGGATTTCCCAATTGATCGTTGGGCATGTTAGTACAAATTGACATGTGAGAAACTCCTTAGGCTGGGTTCACACGGGGCACAATTGCCGTGGAATTTCCATGCAGACCCTCCATACCGAAATTCCACTGCATTTTTAGAGACTGAGCAGCAAAGTGGACGATATTTTTAAAAATATTGTTCACATGCTGCTGACAGTCCGCTACGGAAACTGGCATGCGACACGGAATTCAAATTTGTGACCTGTCGATTATGGCGCAGTTTCCGCTGTGGACTCTCTTCTCTCTATGGGGAGAGATTTCAGCAGCAGAATACAGCCTGAAAAGCAGCTTCGAAAACCGCGCCAAATGGTACGTGTTTTGAAGCATCCTGCAGAATTTCCGTGCGGTCCCACTGCAGACATTTTCCACGTGATTTCCATCCCATGTGAACCCAGCCTTACTGTAACTGTAATCCGCATATACCGGAGCCCAGGGTGACTGCCGAGACCATACAGGTAAGTCATTTATTGCCTATACTGGATGTCATGTATGTGTTTTGTAAAGCTCTTTCCTTTGTCACCGTGATATAACCTGGGCTTGGATAGCAGGTTTTTCCTCTCGCACAGCAGTGTTGATGCCCTTTTTACCTTCTCTCTGTGCAGACAAATGGTCTCCAGCTCTGCAGATCCGTACAGTGCTTCTATCAATTCAGGCTTTGTTAAGCGCACCCAACCCAGATGATCCATTAGCAAACGATGTAGCCGAGCAGTGGAAGACAAATGAAGCCCAAGCCATAGAAACAGGTATTGCTGCTTACTTGTAACAGAATTACTTCTACACCTAGTCATAGAAAGCATATATGTATATGAACCTGAGCAGGATGCCCAGTGTTGTCCACTCTTCACACTGCAGGGGATCTAGGGGCTCACCTTGTACATGTAGTACGTGCTGCAGCATCCAAGTCATGCGAAAATAAAAATACACATTTGGTATTCCCATAAATGTAACAGCCCATAAAACTATAGTGCTGTGCTGAAGTTTAAGGCCTCATGTCCACCGCTGTATCGGTAAAACGGTGTGGTTCTCCGCGCAACGTTTTGCCAATTTTTGTGAACTGCGCATGCTCGCGTATCAAACATAGGCACAGGGCGACTTTCTTTTTCATTTCCCCGCTCTGTTTCGTAGTGGGGTTGCGTATGAAAACACCACCCAGACACAATGTATTGCATATTGACAGGATTTCATATGCTGCCTATACCAATGTATACGGCTCACGCTGTGCGGTACGCAGAGGGATAGAGCATGCTGTGATCCATTTCTCTTGCATATCTACATACCCATGTGCATGGATCAATGCAAGCCCATTGACTTTCATTGACTCCATTCACCATGAATCACAAGGCCATGCATCGCATGCATAATATGCGGTGAAAAAACTGTGGAGGACATGAGCCATTAGGCAGGTGTAAAAAATGGGCTGCAGAGCAAGAATGCCTGCAAAAATAGAAGGGTTAATATTTTTTTCTTATAATTATTCAATTAACAAACTGCAAAGTGACTGACTAAAAGAGAAATCTAAATCCATTTAATATTTGGTGTGACCACCCTTTACCTTCACAACAGCATCTATTCTTCTAGGTACACTTGCACACCGTTTTAAAAAACATTGGAGAACTAACCACAGATATTCTGTGGATGTAGGTTTGCTCATATCCTTCTGTCTTTTCATGTAATCCCAGAAAGACTGTATGATGTTATCAGGACTCTGTGAGGGCCATAACATCACTTCCAGGACTCCTTGTTCTTCTTTATGCTAAAGATAGCTCTTAATGATATTGGCTGGATGTTTGGGGTTGTTGTCCTGCTGCAGAATAATTTTGAGCTAATAACTGCTTTAATCCTGACCAACCTTTAATCCTGACCAAATCACCAATTCCATTTACTGAAATGCTGTTCCAAACTTGCATGGAACCTCCACCATCCTTCACTGCTGCCTGCAGACACTCATTATTGTACTTCTCTCCCGCCCTTTGGTGAACAAACTACCTTCTGTTACAGCCAAATATTTCAGTTTTTGACTCATTAGTACAGAACACCTGCTGACATTTTTCTGCACCCTATTTTCTATGTTTTAGATTGGCTTCACGCTGGCAAGGGAAAATAATCAAATAACTTTAGAAAAAGAATACATCACCTTATTAGTACTGTCATCTCCGGCGTGTCTGCTTGCAGGTCCCGGCACTCTTCTTTTGCTTCTCTTCTGGCCAGGGATTGAAAATCCCTGCCTTCTGAAAGCGCTGCCTCTGATTGGTCACAGTACTCAGCCAATCAGAGGCAGTGTTTCAGGAGGCGGGGATTTTTCAATATCCGGTAAGAAGATAAGCAGAAGAGTGCTGGGACCTGCAGGCAGACGTGCCGGAGATGACAGCGTTACTAAGGTGATGTACTCTTCTTTTTTTTTTTTTTCTACAGTTATTGATTATTTTCAGGGGAGGCTTATATTTGAAGCCTGCTTTGACATTTTTGCTTTGGAGAGACCTTGCTGATGTGGTATAACTACCTTGTGTCACTACCTGTGACATGAAACTGTCTTCCACAATCTCACCTTTGTAGCAGAGTTTGGCTGTTCCTTACTAGGTTTTATGCCTCCTACACAGCTGGTTGTTTTAGTTAATGACTGTATTTTAACCTACATATGAAAGAATGATCATTATCACCTGTTTGGTGTAATTGGTTAATCATACACCTGACTATAATCCTATAACGTTCCTGACTTTGTACAAGTGTACCCAGAAGAATTGATGCTGCTTTGAAGGCAAAGGGCGGTCACCCCAAATATTGATTTGATTCACATTTCTTTCTTGTTCATTCACTGTGCAGTTTAATAATTGACAAAAACTATTAACGCTTCTATTTTTTGAAAGTATTCTTATATTTTGCAGTATTTTTCCACACCTGTTTAAAACCTTTGCACAGTAAGTTAAAATAATATTCATTTCCACAGTATATACAAAAAAATATGGTGGCATTTTCCCCAAAAAACATTTTGATCAGTTTGTCTACGTTCATGTATTCAAAATGGTGCAATTTAGTAATAAAACATGCCCTGCAAAAAAGAAAACTCCATCATTGCTGTCAGAATTATGTGAGACAAAAAATTCCATGTGAACTAAGTGGTTAACCCGTTTAGGACCAGGCACTGTAAATTTACGACGCCTGTTCCAGGGCTTTAAGCCCAGCCATATGTAAAATTACGGCGGGGATTTAAGCCTCCTACTTCTGTAATCAATCAGAAGCAGGACAGGTTGTCAGCTGTTAGTGACAGCTGATAACCCAGAGGAGAAGGCAGGAGGGGATTTTAACCCTTTCCGTCCTCTCCTTCCACGCGTACACAGTGCTCAATGAGCGCTGTGTACTGAAAAGTGGAAGTGTAACGTCCACTACGGGACCCCGGGACTCAAAGTGACTGTCGGGATTCCATGCTACAGCAGAGCTGCAGGGCCCTAATAGGCAATGATCAACTCTGCCAGTGACTATTATCACTACAGGGGTTGTTTCCCCTTGTAACTGGGGCTCCTATGGAAAAATAAAATAAACAAAAACCATGTGAATGTCCCCCAGGAGGTCTTATATGACGTAATGGGGGACATAGGTCGCCTGCAGATGGCCGGGTAGGATCCGGCTGCGAGAGTTCTCGCAGCAGGACCCGACCCGAGCTCCTGCAGGGACCAACGCTGCACTCACCAGCCCCCGCGGCTCCGGCTCTTTCATGTGCCGTCTGACGGGCAGCCGTTGCATGCGGATACCGGAGCCGGCGGCCGGGGATTGACAGCCCTGCACAAAAATAGAGCATGCCGCGATTTGTTTTCTGCGCGTGATTTCGCGTAGACAAATCGCGGCCGTCTGCCTAGGATTGCGTTTCCTAACGCAATCCTATGGCAGCTTCCATGGGTGGAAATTCTGTAGGAAATCCCGCCGTGGAATTTCCGCCCGTGTGCAGGGGGTTATAGATGCTAAAAAACATTATTGCATACATAAGTAGATAAAAATTACAGAATACAAAAATATATAAGAAAGAAAATAACCCAAAGCCCTGTAAACCAAAACCATACATATTCTATATCAAAACGTCCGAAACAAAATGAGGAATCCGTTCCCATACTTTATTTTTGCGTAAATATACTAATTAAAAAATAACTATAAATGTTAATTTTTATTTTTTTTTAGCTTTTTACCTCCACTAAAACTAAAAGACAGGGAAAAAAGATATTTAAAAAATCACCTTATATGTCACAGGGAAAAAAACGCAGCAAAAATAATTTTCCTGACGGGGAAAAGAAATAGAACAGTAAAACTACCACATGGGTAAAATCTCTAAAAAGTGCCTGGTTCTTAAGGGGTTAAAGAACCTCTCTTACCACGATGCTTTTTCTTTGTGTTTGCACCATTTTAGAATTCTGTAATATATTCTACACTATACTAGAGGATTGTATGCTTCATATCCGTTACATTGTGTGCCTTCTGAATATCCTTGTGTGTGTTAATCAAATTAGCTGCTCGTGAATGTTCATTAGTTCTACTCGTGGCTCCGCCTCCTTAGAACATGTAATTTAGCAGCGTCCTCCAGATGTGTACCGTAAATGTGTGCGACCTCACTCACGTTATTGAGCAACACTGAATGATTGGCCTCACTAACGGTTCAGACTTTAGACTCCTTCAGAAATGGGCAAACCACTTTAAATTCTTATCGGGTTCCCCTGCTAGAAGTGATAGGTTCTTGTAAGGTAATTGTGTACATACATTGCTCTTGCAAGGTGTTGGAGACGTTTAATTGCTTTTCTGTAGTCCAACATAAAGTTGTGTCCTTCTAATGGCTTCCTGTTCTACTGTGATGCAGCATGCTGACTGAATGAAACCTACGTGACATTGTAACTAATTCTTTCTTTTTATTCTTCCTTTGTTCCTGCAGCCAGAGCGTGGACTAGGCTATACGCCACGAATAATATTTAAGTTCTTCTTGATCTCCCAAGTGTGCATCAAATCTTCTGTTCTGCCAAGACTTCTTCCTTTTTTTGTTTGCATTTAATGGACACAGTCTTAAAAAAATAAATAAATAAATAAAAAAAAATACAGAATAAAAAAGCCCAGACATGGTCAGTCTTTGGTGATTAAATGCACAGTAGCAAATCTCATGTCTTGTCCTAATTCACTGTTGTACCGCATGAGCAGAGGCTGTAGGTTATCATTAGCATGTTCAGAAGAGGTGGCGCAACCTCCATATCTCCCCATTTTGGCATTGTGAGTTGCGTGTAGGCCCTGTAAATGGAGATGTTCTAGGTTAGTTGCATCTTGATTTTTCTTCTTTTTTTTAATTATTGGGCACCTACCTTTTACTGTTCTCCTAGTTTTGCTCTTTGAATGCAGCTAACCTGAACTTAGTGTATTTGCCTGATGTAGGCTGCTATCGTAGACAGAGTAGGTGGACAAGCTTGATTGAAGAAACAATGGCGAAATCAGGAGGCCATTATGATCTCAGCCCGACCTTCACTAACCTTCTTTCTTTTTGAGTGTTAAACCTTCCAAAGCTTGTGACCATTTTGTATGGCTTGTCTTGAAAATCTGTATATCTTATGTTTTAGTAAAATATTTTTTTGTTATTCTACTTTTGCCTTTGTACAGTTTTTTTCTTTATTTTTTCTGTAATGCTTATGAACTCGACAGAAAAAAAAAAAATCTTCCCACAAATGTGTCAGAGCTGGTTAACAGAACAGATGAGTTTTCTACCTTTGAGTAGACAATGATATGTGTTATTAGTAACCCTCATACTCGCTGAGTAAGTCCTCCAGTCCGGTGCTACGACAAAATGTGAATTTTTACAACCCATTGCCGTCTGTTCAGGGAAACCTATGGCAAGAAAGAACTGTTCATTATGGTGTATGGCATGTTCAGCATCTGAGCCCTTAGACTGGTATTACACAAGTACTGCAGAAATGTGACTCCCGGTCGCAGGCGTAACAGCGAAGCCCTATTTCAGAATATTCCAGGCCAGATGGAGGTGTTCCAAACATCCACTTGTAATGGTCTCCTCAGATTGTTGCAGTCGTCACTTCAGATTTTCTGTGCTAATTTATGGAGTTTTCTACTTTCCCCAACTGATAGAAAACTTTTTTTCAGGGGTAATTCTAATGTTAGGGTAAAAAAGAAAAAAAAAGGGTGTTCTTTTTCTTAATTTTTTGCATGTATTTTCATCAGTTCTTCACATATGCGTGCTCTTAGGCGGGGGCTACACACATAGTGTTGTAAGGTGATGGCTTCTGTCCCATCACAGTTCACTGGACTTAATTCACCATATGACAGTCATTTAGTTAGCAGTAGAAAAGACAAGGTGTGAACAAAAGTATCCGGTTTGCATGCGGTTAATGACTGCAGCTGTTGTGGAACTGAAGTGTAAACCCAGGGACATGGTAACATTCAGAGCACACTTCATCCCCCCCCCTATCGTCAGTCCGCACATCCACAAACCGCGAGGTGGTGCCATCGTATTTACAGATGCCCTAATTGAGGATTCTGTCCAGGTGAATGTCGCTTCAATGAACACAGTTATGTATGTTAAAGCTTTACAGTAATGGGTCCTTCACACGGGCGTATGCGCAGTTGTGCGTGACTCGGCGCAACGTATTTGTGCTATGAACAAAGTTTTATTTGCACGCATATTAGTGTATTTTACTGTACTCCTTGTGCATAGGATATAACCACTCCATGAATTAAATGGCTATTTAGCCTAATGAGCTCCAAATGTGTGTTTTTTTTTCCCAGCGCATTACACATCTCCTTGTGTATTGCACATGCATTTGTGTCCCCCCCCCCCCCCCCCCCCCCATAGTCTTCTATTTGGTGCACAAAAGTAAAGTATGCTTTTTTTTTTTTTTTTTCTCCCTCCCCTCCCCCCTACGTATATAGCAATGTGTATGAACCCATTGAAATCCATGGGTGCTATTCTCTGTGTACAGCGCATGTAAATTTTGCATTCGCAAATATACCCGTGTGATAGGGCCATAAGGTCTACATTAGAGGACATGGGGACATGAATTATTCCTGCTATTTAAATCATGTGGTATTTGCTAGGGATACAAGATCATTAAAAAAAAAGACCATCGCCTATGATATTCTACAGCACCGAAGTACAATGGTTCACTTGCATTGCAATCATGGCAGTTTTGTTTTCTGCAATACGGTTAGCCCTTCTACCAAACCTTTTGCATTACTGCCCCAACATGTTCACAATCAAGACATCACAAAGGAACCTGAACTGCATTGAGCTCTGCTTCTTTCCCCTTTTTACCAGATAAGTGCTACTCTTATGACATGGTATCTCTTTAAATAAGGGCATTTTTAGGGTGACCATAAAGGATTATAGGTGTGTTCAATGAATTGCAGAGGACTGTATGAGATGTAGTCAGCATTCTCAAATTCTGGTTTGGTGGCCGTAGAGCGGATGCTCCGAGGTTAACCCTTTTACAAGTGTCTTCTAGATTCCGCTGTGTCATGAATGTGACGCTTTCAGTTTAACATACTTTAGGTATTAAGGGGAAATGCTTACCTGTTCTATGATTTAAAAGATTGCTACTGTGAAAATAGGTAAATTATAATATTTTAGTAAAGTAGGTGTTTGTGGCTGACTCAAGTCTGGATTTCATGAAATGTTTTTTCTATTTTATTTTACATCGATTTTTAGTTCGTGTAAAAAGTCATATTTAGAGGTTGTAAATACAAATGTGTGCCCCATCTTGGCCAGAAAAAAATACCCATCTGTGTAATATGCCATATGTTAGGTTTTAATTTTTGCAGTCTGTTTTTCACAACGTAAAGTCTGTGCGGCACCCTCATGAATGGCTCAGAGACCAAACTGTGAATGTGAGCTGTAAAGCAGCTCTTCCCCTCTCCCAGAGCAGCAAGTCTCAGCAAGAATGCAAGCAATAGTTACAACCCCCTTTTAAAATGAATGTATATTGGCTTTGCAGATATTCTACAGGTTTTTGGGATATTCTCTGCTACAGACTAAACCATTTTTAAAATGCACTTGCTGTACTATCATTTGATGGCCAATGCATCTATATTTTGAGACCAGATATATTTTAGCATTGCATTTTTTGCAAAGTTTAGTGCCAGTGCTTTTTTTTTATGTCCTTTAACATATTTACATTATGAATTTGACATTTTGTACCCTCGCCACATTAACTGAAGTCTAACAAGCATGCTTAATACTTGATCCGTTGGTGCTCTCCCCATAGAACTGAACATTTGGTATCCACAACAATTAGCCATTTTTGATTTATGAGTTCTAAACTGTCTTTAGTGGGGTATAAATCCATCTGTATATCTAGACTGTACTACTACAGTATGGATTGTGTTCTATTGAAAATCACCTGCTAAACGAGCTCAAATGGACACGTGTCCTATCCAGACTTCTGAGAACCCCCTGCCAAGTGATGATTCTGCTGGATACAAACGAGGCGTAGCCAGCACAGAGTTTGTAAATAGACTTTAATGCAGATTTGTAACCTAGGAAGTAGTTGGCTATAGTTTGAAAACTTTTTTTTTTGCATGCAAGTCTATATCTTGTGTGACATCTGACTGCTCGGAGACCACATTATGTTCATGTTTTTGGCCAGACACGAAAGTAACCTTTTCAGAACGCATTCTCTCATACAGTAGTGTCCTGTGAAATGGTTTGAAGTTCTAATTGTGCAGTTCCTCATCTAAACTTCTGTATGTTAATTCTTTAACTTATTGTAACACTTGTAATGGCTCATTAAGAATGTTTAATAGGTCTTCTCCTATAATGGCATGTCTCAATGTAAGATAACATTGCAAATAAAAGGAAGAAAGTGTTTTGAGTCTTGCATTTCTTCCAAGGGTGTGAACTTCTGTTTCAATAGGATCGGGTCTGGAATCCTATTCCCTAAGGAATTGCTTTACATGTTACTATGTATTCTGTGATGTTACCGACGCCTTCTGAAAGCGACAGCCTGTGCCTGTAACAAAGCCATTTCATCACCACAGATGGGATAGCTGTTCTCTCTGGATGGGACTGAGTGATTCAGCAACAAGAAAACTTAACAATTTGGCTCACTGTCTTTTGAGTTTGAGATGATTTACTACAAAAAAAAAATGTAATTTTTTTTTTTTTACTTTTGCAAGCCAGTGTTCCCTTTTTATAGAACATTGGCTAATTTTTACATGGGCAGTAATTTTAGAAAAAAGCTAAAAGTTAAACAACCTATTCTATGGGCAGGGCTGCTGTATACAACTTTTTTAGCTAATCTATCCCCCTCAGCCACAGTGGAGAGCTGCTAACGCTTGAGCATCATGCAAAGCCCATTACTCTAAATGGGCTTTGGGCTAATACATTTTTCCCTACTCTTAGCTCATCTTCAATCACACTGGAAGGGGTTAGCAGTAGCAAATATTCCCTTTTAATTTTCTCCTGATCCCTTTTGAATTTGGCTGGCAAACTACTGAGGGCTAATATATTTCTAGTGTATTTTCTATATGTAGTGTTCCTTTAACGCCTTACTGACGGCCAAGACACCTTTTTACTGACCTCAATCATGGGCTTTAAACCTACATACGTATTTTTGAAGGCGGTGGCTTGCTTGACTACTGCCAGTCAGGCCCCTGCTCTAACCACTAAGGCTATATTCAGATGGGTGCCAATCTCGCTCCAAGTTCTATGGGTTGTGAGATGCACAAAAAGTGCGCGGATATGAACTCCATTCTTTTGAATGGAGTCCTACACGATCGATTATTCCACCCTCCCACAGTAATGCTGCGAGGTGAAAAAATTGTGGCCTAATTTTTTTTCATGTCCCTCGGAACGCATCGACCATTGTTTTCAATGGGCCAATCAAACACATTGCATGGTGTGCGATGTGATGTTTCCCATTACAATCAATGGGGAACACTTGCCGATCCTCCGATGGGCATGAAAGAGGCGCTGGAGGGTCGCGATTTCACTGAAGTAATACGAGATGTTTGTGAATGAAAAAAAAAACGCCTCGTATCCGCTGGTAAAACGCATGTTGACAAGTGCAATATTGGGCCGGGTTTCTCAGCCCAATCTCGCAGTTGCCTTTGGAAATGTAGCCCCAGTGAGGAGAAACCTCATATTCTGACAGTTTAACCCCTTACATGCCACAATCAATAGCAAGTGCAGCATGGAAGTAAATGACAGGGGTAAGGGGCTCTTTTTATCACCCATTGGCATCCTACAGTGCGATCACAAAGTACCAATGGGTTTCCATAGCAGCCAAAGGCTTTTGTGTCTGCCATGTAACTCAGTCTATTGGACCCCGTTTTCAGAGTCAAATACGCTGCTGTCATAGGCTTAGTAGAATGCACTAAATAATTAATGCAGTGTACTATCCTAGTGATCGACTGATTTGCATCTTCAAGTCCTCTTGAGGGACTAAAAAAAATTGTCAAGAAAAAAAAATGCAAAAGAAAAATATATTTTTTCCCCACAAAAACCTGTTTTAAATAAAGTAAAATGCCAAAAACAGGTTAAAAAAAAAAACCCACCAAACCTAAGCCTAGCTTCACATGGACGTATGTGTGCACACAAAATTTGCATACAGTGAATAGAACCCATTAATGTAAATTAGTTTGCTCACAAGCACATATTTTGCATGTGCATTTTTGACTGTGCCAAAAAAGGACCCCATAGAAGATGATTTAGGGGTGTGCAAATGCATGCACAATACACAAGGAGATGGTGGAAACACTGCGTAATTCCACTGGAAAAACACATCTGGAACTAATTAGCAATTTCACTTGGTGCGTTTGCTTGCTGTGTGCAAATGCATGCCTTGTGGGCAGAACACATAGTAAGATACGCATGCAAAAAAGCCTAGTTCACAGCACAAAAGAAGGCGTGCGCAATTGTGCTTACTCGTGTCTGAAGCTGGCCTAATAGGTATTGCTACCTTCATAACGACCCAGACAATTAGAATATTTTGTTGCTTATCTCGCATGGTGAACGCTGTAATAATAATAAGGTAATGCCAGAATAAACTGCAATCCAGCAGTCAGATGTACCAATAAAAGCTACTCGTCTTCCTGCGAAAACATGCTGGGGCTCAGAATGCAACAATGCAGATTCAATTGTTTTTCTTTTAAAATGTGTTTTATTGTGCAAAAGTAGTTAGGAAAAAAATATATATATATATATCTCGGTATTGCAGTAATTGTACTGATCCAGATAACGTGCCATTTTTCCTAGATGGTGGATGCTATAAAAACGAAACCCAAAACCAATGGCAGAATTTTTGGACCTTTTCCCGTTAGGGTGCCTTCACACTGGTGAGAAGATCAGGCAAATTTCTTGCGCTGCGAGAGTGGGTGAAAACGCAAATTTGATAGAACTTAGAGATGAGCAAGCACCAAAATGCTCGGGTGCTCGTTACTCCGGACGAAATTATCGCGACGCTCGAGGGTTCGTTTCGAGTAACGAACCCCATTGAAGTCAATGGGCGACTCGAGCAATTTTCGCCGATGCTTGCTAAGGTTTCCATTTGTGAAAATCTGGGCAATTCAAGAAAGTGATGGGAACGACACAGCAACGGATAGGGCAGGCGAGGGGCTACATGTTGGGCTGTATCTCAAGTTCCCAGGTCCCACTATTAAGCCACAATAGCGGCAAGAGTGGCCCTCCCCCTCCCAACAACTTTTATTTCTGAAAAGCCCTCATTAGCAATGCATACGTTAGCTAAGCACCACACTACCTCCAACAAAGCACAATCACTGCCTGCATGACACTCCGCTGCCACTTCTCCTGGGTTACATGCTGCCCAATCCCCCCCCCCCCCCCGGCCCGACGCAGTGTCCACAGCGCACACCAAAGTGTCCCTGCGCAGCCTTCAGCTGCCCTCATGCCACACCACCCTCATGTCTATTTATAAGTGCGTCTGCCATGAGGAGGAACCGCAGGCACACACTGCAGAGGGTTGGCACGGCTAGGCAGCGACCCTCTTTAAAAGGGGCGGGGCGATAGCCCACAATGCTGTACAGAAGCAATGAGAAATATAATCCTGTGCCACCGCCATCAGGAGCTGCACACGTGGGCATAGCAATGGGGAACCTATGTGCCACACACTATTCATTCTGTCAAGGTGTCTGCATGCCCCAGTCAGACCGCGTTTTTTTATAAATAGTCACAGGCAGGTACAACTCCGCAATGGGAATTCCGTGTGCACCCACAGCATGGGTGGCTCCCTGGAACCCACCGGCGGTACATAAATATATCCCATTGCAGTGCCCAACACAGCTGAGGTAACGTCAGCTTTAATGCAGGTGGGCCAAAAATTAATTGGATTACACTGTAGGCGAGGGCCCCAAAAAATTGGTGTACCAACAGTACTAATGTACCTCAGAAAAATTGCCCATGCCCAACCAAGAGGGCAGGTGAAACCCATTAATCGCTTTGGTTAATGTGGCTTAATTTGTAACTAGGCCTGGAGGCAGCCCAGTTAAAATAAAAATTGGTTCAGGTGCAAGTTTCAACGCTTTAATGAGCATTGAAACGTATAAAAATTGTTTACAAAAATTATATGACTGAGCCTTGTGGGCCTAAGAAAAATTGCCCGTTCGGTGTGATTACGTGAGGTTTCAGGAGGAGGAGCAGGAGGAGGAGGATGAATATTATACACAGATTGATGAAGCAAAAATGTCCCCGTTTTTGATGGTGATAGAGAACGATGCTTCCATCCGCGGGTGCAGCCTACGTATTGCTTAGGTATCGCTGCTGTCCGCTGGCGGAGAAGAGAAGTCTGGGGAAATCCAGGCTTTGTTCATCTTGATGAGTGTAAGCCTGTCGGCACTGTCGGTTGACAGGCGGGTACGCTTATCTGTGATGATTCCCCCAGCCGCGCTAAACACCCTCTCTGACAAGACGCTAGCCGCAGGACAAGCAAGCACCTCCAGGGCATACAGCGCGAGTTCAGGCCACGTGTCCAGCTTCGACACCCAGTAGTTGTAGGGGCAGAGGCGTCACGGAGGACGGTCGTGCGATCGGCTACGTACTCCCTCACCATCCTTTTACAGTGCTCCCGCCAACTCAGCCTTGACTGGGGAGCGGTGACACAGTCTTGCTGGGGAGCCAGAAAGCTGTCAAAGGCCTTAGAGAGTGTTCCCCTGCCTGTGCTGTACATGCTGCCTGATCTCCGCGCCTCCCCTGCTACCTGGCCCTCGGAACTGCGCCTTCTGCCACTAGCGCTGTCGGATGGGAATTTTACCATCAGCTTGTCCGCCAGGCTCCTGTGGTATAGCATCATTCTGGAACCCCTTTCCTCTTCGGGAATGAGAGTGGAAAGGTTCTCCTTATACTGTGGGTCGAGCAGTGTGTACACCCAGTAATCCGTAGTGGCCAGAATGCGTGTAACGCGAGGGTCACGAGAAAGGCATCCTAACATGAAGTCCGCCATGTGTGCCAGGGTATCTGTACGCAACACATGGCTGTCCTCACTAGGAAGATCACTTTCAGAATCCTCCTCCTCCTCCTCAGGCCATACACGCTGAAAGGATGACAGGCAAGCAGCATGGGTACCCTCAGCAGTGGGCCAAGCTGTCTCTTCCCCCTCCTCCTCATCCTCCTCCTCAACGCGCTGAGATATAGACAGGAGGGTGCTCTGACTATCCAGCGACATACTGTCTTCCCCCGGTTCTGTTTCCGAGCGCAAAGCGTCTGCCTTTATGCTTTGCAGGGAACTTCTCAAGAGGCATAGCAGAGGAATGGTGACGCTAATGATTGCAGCATCCCCGCTCACCATCTGGGTAGACTCCTCAAAGTTTCCAAGGACCTGGCAGATGTCTGCCAACCAGGCCCACTCTTCTGTAAAGAATTGAGGAGGCTGACTCCCACTGCGCTGCCCATGTTGGAGTTGGTATTCCACTATAGCTCTACGCTGCTCATAGAGCCTGGCCAACATGTGGAGCGTAGAGTTCCACCGTGTGGGCACGTCGCACAGCAGTCGGTGCACTGGCAGATTAAACCGATGTTGCACGGTGCGCAGGGTGGCAGCGTCCGTGTGGGACTTGCGGAAATGTGCGCAGAGCCGGCACACCTTTCTGAGCAGGTCTGACAAGCGTGGGTAGCTTTTCAGAAAGCGCTGAACCACCAAATTAAAGACGTGGGCCAGGCATGGCACGTGCGTGAGGCTGCCGAGCTGCAGAGCCGCCACCAGGTTACGGCCGTTGTTACACACAACCATGCCCAGTTGGAGGCTCAGCGGCGCAAGCCAGTGGTCGGTCTGCTCTGTCAGACCCTGCAGCAGTTCGTGGGCCGTGTGCCTCTTATCTCCTAAGCTGAGTAGTTTCAGCACGGCCTGCTGACGCTTGCCCACCGCTGTGCTGCCACGCCGCGCGACACCGACTGCTCCCGACGTGCTGCTGCTGACACATCTTGATTGCGAGACAGAGGTTGCGGAGGAGGAGGGTGGTTTAGTGGAGGAAGCATACACTGTCACAGATACCACCACCGAGCTGGGGCCCGCAATTCTGGGGGTGGGTAGGATGTGAGCGGTCCCAGGCTCTGACTCTGTCCCAGCCTCCACTAAATTCACCCAATGTGCCGTCAGGGAGATATAGTGGCCCTGCCCGCCTGTGCTTGTCCACGTGTCCGTTTTTAAGTGGACCTTGGCAGTAACCGCGTTGGTGAGGGCGCGTACAATGTTGCGGGAGACGTAGTCGTGCAGGGCTGGGACGGCACATCGGGAAAAGTAGTGGCGACTGGGAACTGAGTAGCGTGGGGCCGCCGCCGCCATCATACCTTTGAAAGCCTCCGTTTCCACAACCCTATACGGCAGCATCTCCAGGCTGATAAATTTGGCTATGTGCACGTTTAACGCTTGAGCGTGCGGGTGCGTGGCGGTGTATTTGCGCTTGCGCTCCAACACTTGCGCTAGCGACGGCTGGACGGTTCGCTGACAGACATTGGTGGATGGGGACGAGGACAGCGGAGGTAAGGGTGTGGGTGCAGGCCAGGAGACGGTAGTGCCTGTGTCCTGAGAGGGGGGTTGGATCTCAGTGGCAGGTTGGGGCACAGGGGGAGCGGCAGCGGTGCAAACCGGAGGCGGTGAACGGCCTTCGTCCCACCTTGTGGGGTGCTCGGCCATCATATATCTGCGCATGCTGGTGTTGGTGGTGAGGCTGGTGGTGGTGGCTCCCCGGCTGATCTTGGCGCGACACAGGTTGCACACCACTGTTCGTCGGTCGTGTGCACTCTCAGTGAAAAACTGCCAGACCTTTGAGCACCTCGGCCTCTGAAGGGTGGCATGGCGCGAGGGGGCGCTTTGGGAAACAGTTGGTGGATTATTCGGTCTGGCCCTGCCTCTACCCCTGGCCACCGCACTGTCTCTTCCAACCTGCCCTGCTGCTGCCCTTGCCTCCCCCTCTGAAGACCTGTCCTCAGTAGGCGTAGCAAACCAGGTGGGGTCAGTCACCTCATCGTCCTGCTGCTCTTCCTCCGAATGCTCTGTGCGCTCCTCCCTCGGACTTACTGCCCTTACTACTACCTCACTGATAGACAACTGTGTCTCATCGTCATCGTCGTCCTCACCCACTGAAAGCTCTTGAGACAGTTGCCGGAAGTCCCCAGCCTCATCCCCCGGACCCCGGGAACTTTCCAAAGGTTGGGCATCGGTCACGACAAACTCCTCCAGTGGGAGAGGATTCGGAACCATTGCTGCCCATTCTGGGCAGGGGCCCGAGAACTGTTCCTGGGAGTCTGCCTGCTCCTCAGAATGTGTCATTGTAATGGGGTGAGGAGGCTGGGAGGAAGGAGGAGCAGCAGCCAGAGGATTCAGAGTTGCAGCAGTGGACGGCGCAGAAGTCTGGGTGGTCAATAGATTGCTGGATGCACTTTCTGCCATCCACGACAGGACCTGCTCACACTGCTCATTTTCTAATAAAGGTCTACCGCGTGGACCCATTAATTGTGAGATGAATGTGGGGACGCCAGAAACGTGCCTCTCTCCTAATCCCGCAGCAGTCGGCTGCGATACACCTGGATCAGGAGCTCGGCCTGTGCCCACACCCTGACATGGGCCTCCGCGTCCTCGGCCGCGTCCACGTCCTCCAGGCCTACCCCTACCCCTCAGCATGGTGTATTACCAGTAGTGCAGAAACAGAACGCTGTAATTAAATGTGCCGCTTATTGGCCTGTGGTTGGAGGCTGACTTCGCTTACGGAATGCACAGCAGAGCCAGGAAAGAATTTTGCGCAAGCCTGCTGTAACACTTAGCTGGCTGCATATGAATTAGGACAACTACCCCCAGCAGAGACCCAGTACACTGAGGACGGTCACAGGCAGCCCAAATAGATTTTTTTTCCCAAATATTTTTGGAAAGGCCCACTGCCTATGTACACTAAATATGTCTTCTGTCCCTGCCTCACCACTACTGGCCCTGGACAATGTAAAATTACTGCAGGACGCAATGCTCTGCACGGCCGATATACAAAAAAAAAAAAAAAGTGCAACACTGCAAAAAGCAGCCTCCACACTACTGCACACGGTTAGATGTGGCCCTAAGAAGGACCGTTGGGGTTCTTGAAGCCTAAAATAACTCCTAACGCTCTCCATATAGCAGCTCCGGCACCAGCAGCACTGTCCCTGAACTAATGTCAGAATGCATCTGTGGCGAGCCGCGGGAGGGGCCGATTTATATACTCGGGTGACACCTGATCTCGCCAGCCACTCACTGCAGGGGGGTGGTATAGGGCTTGAACGTCGCAGGGGGAGTTGTAATGCCTTCCCTGTCTTTCTATTGGCCAGAAAAGCGCGCTAACGTCTCAGAGATGAAAGTGAAAGTAACCCGAACATCGCGTGGTACTCGTCTCGAGTAACGAGCATCTCGAACACGCTAATACTTGAACGAGTATCAAGCTCGGACGAGTACGTTCGCTCCTCTCTAATAGAACTTAATTAGTCCCGTGTTAACGTAGTGCTTTTCCTTCATTACAGGCAGTGTTAATGATTGCGTTATCTCAAGTAGAACATGTTAAGATTGCCCTTATGTCAGGTGAATGAAACACGTGTCATAAAAGCAGATTATAATCAACGCCACCCAACCAGACCTCCCATTACGCTCATCAGGTTCCCCATGCTGTAAAGTAACAAATCAGCTTAGACCTCTCCCCACTCATCTCCTGCTGCTGGCTCCAGTCTCCCTGGTGCCATCTTCCTTACAGGGTACAGTCCGCCTGAGCTGTCCACAAACAAGCTGCTACAGCCAATGATAGTGCTTATTACTGAATGCTGCTGTTGATTGCACCAGGTTTACAGGATGGCACGGGCAGCCCATTACCAAACACATGGGGGACCAGAGCCGTTGGGTTGTGGGAGGGGGGTTGTGTTAGACTAGTATCGGTGATTCTGTTTGTTGACCTTACCATTTACGAATAAATTTGCTTTATCACTGAACAGCATCTGATAGGAAAGACAAGGGTTTAAATGAAGTTGTTGTGTCACCCATTCTGGAAATTCTATCCAACAGTCTGGGTCATCCTCCATCAGGTGTTGAAGCATCTGCAATTTGTAAGGATGCAATGTAGGAGCAGGTGTACACTGTACGGAGGCACAGCTAACACTACGCTCTTCAGATAGATGATGAGTGCTACATTCAGCACATCGCAACAGTGCATTAAAGCGACCCTCTGGGTCTGGAGAAACAAAGATGGCCAAACCACTTCTCAGACTACTGCTTCATACAATGCATAGTGTGCATTCGGTAGTCAAAGATACTACCTGCTGATGTGACTGGACAGCACTGGTTAATCAAATAGTTGATAGTTGCTTAGGCCGACATCTCACTGGCGAGGGCATGACTGACGGCCCGATATTGCCCCCGCAATTTATGTGAAACCTCTGGATGTGGGGCATTTTCATGTGAAAACAGTGAGTTTCTAGTCAGTGGGAAGCCGGCCAAAGGCCTCATGTCCACGGGGAAAATCAGATCCGCTGCGGATATGCAATGTGGATTTCTGCTGTGGATGCAGTGCGGATGAGCTTAAAGGGGTTGTCCCGCGGCAGCAAGTGGGTCTATACACTTCTGTATGGCCATAATAATGCACTTTGTAATATACATTGTGCATTAATTATGAGCCATACAGAAGTTATCAAAAGTTTTTTACTTACCTGCTCCGTTGCTGGCGTCCTCGTCTCCATGGTGCCGACTAATTTTCGCCCTCCGATGGCCAAATTAGCCGCGCTTGCGCAGTCCTGGTCTTCTGCTCTCTTCAATGGAGCCGATCGTGCAGAATGCAGGCTCCGTGTAGCTCCGCCCCGTCACATGCCGATTCCAGCCAATCAGGAGGCTGGAATCGGCAATGGACCGCACAGAAGAGCTGCGGTCCACGGAGGAAGAGGATTCCGGCGGCCATCTTCACAGGTAAGTATAGAAGTCACCGGAGCGCGGGGATTAAGGTAAGCGCTCCGGTAAGCTTTCTGTACGTCCCTGCATCGGGGTTGTCTCGCGCCGAACGGGGGGGGGGGGGGGGGTTTGAAAAAAAAAAAAAACCCGTTTCGGCGCGGGACAACCCCTTTAAATTCTTTTTTTTTCATGCAGGAGATGAATTGAGCTATGAGCTCCCGTACGTGTGATCCGCACTTGAATGGAGCATGTTGCGTTTTTTTCCACGCGCATGAAATTTTTAAATCACTTTAAAATACCATCCGCAGCTATTTATCTACCCGCGGGTGGATAATGCATTTCAATGGGAAATTTTAGGTGCGCAGGTGATCCGCAGCAGATTTTAAATTTTATTTTCCCTGTGGACATGAGGCCTTAGACTAATGATGCATACTAATACACAATTTGCATCGGTTATTCATAGAAACTGTTGTGGCCATCTTGTTTTGTCCAGGTGGTTTGTTGGTTGGGGTGTCCCTGCGTGAATCCCACATAGCAGGGAGGGGGCAGGGTACACCTCTAACCCTGCCCTCTCTCTCCCTGCCATGTGGGATTCTCTCAGGGAGTCCTGTCTAGCCCCGCAGGTAATAATGGCTGTTCGGGACTGCTGCCACAAGCTCTCTCTCATCTCTGAACTCCCAAACAGCAGCACTGTGAATAGGTGATTTTAGTGCTAATGAAGCTCGAAGCTTGTGCGCACAAAAATCATCCATAGCTGCGGGGTTGTTTGACGCACTGAATTTGGGCACACATAGGTCCCTCGTGTGAAAGAGCCCTAAGAGGAAATTATATTATATATATATATATATATATATATATATATATATATGTACACCTTAATGGTTCCACCCCAGTACAGCAGCAGAAGCTCTTACAGCAATCATGTGTTCATCAATCGCACAACCTCTCAGCCAATCACTGCCTTCAGTAGCCACCAATGAGGTTAGTGGTTACTGATTATTTCAAGCGGTTTGCCATCTCCATCCATCCATCCATCCATCCATCCATCCATCCATCGGAATGCAGCAACAGCACACATGCTGGACCCCCTTATTTATTCAGTTGTTTACAGGCCCCTCGTTCTGAGGATCGGCAGAGGTCCCAGACATCCATTAATCAGAAAGTCAAATCCCTAATTTGTGATTAGCAGATAACTTTCAATCTAGAAAAAAACCCTTTAATCCCTGACGGACTGGCCCTTTTAGGTTCTAATGATGAACCAGTTTTTCAGTTTGTTTTTATTTCATTGTCATATTAAAAAGGTTATGGCTCAAGCAATTTTTTCCTTCACATAGCCACAGGAGGAATTATTTTTTTAAATGACATTTTGAGGCACAATTTATGTTTTATTATATAGTAATCTTTTACAATTTTTTTTTTTACAAGGATTGGAGAAAGAAAATTCCAACTTTTTTAGATTTTATTTTTATTGCAGTCAGCATGCACAAATCCTGAGATAACATTCTCTGCGTGAGCACGATTCAGGCGATAACAAGTCTATAGTTTAATGTTTCGCTAGTTTTGTACACTAAAAAAAATTTTCTTGAAACATTTGCTTTTTCCCAGGCATCATCATGACAGCATACCTGGAGGTTGCCCCTTGACCTTGTAGGGACAGGAAGCAAGAGACTTGAAAAGGCTCCTCCTGCCTCCCATTCTCCAGTGCTTCCTGTCCCTACAGGGACATGCAAGAGCGCTCCTTCCAGGGAGCTATAAAGTCGACGGGGAGTGTGGACCACAGGCTCATCTCCCTCTTACCTCCATTATTCCTTATCTGCGGTCCGGGGGAACGGTGGGCCACAAACTCTGCCTTCCTGCCTCCCCACCATGGCACCAAGGAGAGAGTCAGACCACAGGCTCTAAGACCCCTCTTCCATCGTGGTCCGGAGGCACAGCGGACCACAGGTACTGCCTTCCCGCTTCATCACCGCAGCGCCGGGGAGAGCGGCGGGCCAGAGCCTCCAAGACCCCTCTCCTTCCGGCAGTAGACTCCAGCGCGGCTGCGCGCGCCGTTGGGGGGCGGGGCTAGTGACGTCACACGCCGGGCAAACCTGGAAGTAGAGCCCAGGAAATTCAAAAAAGCCCCCTGGCAAGCCTCCACTGCAGGACACCTTCACAGAAGGTGCACCCAGACACAGGTCTGTCAACAGTTCCCCTCCCGGCAGCATGACAACCAGAGGTTTGTGGAGGCCCTACAAACCATAAGTGTTCCATCTAAAAAGCAAAAGGATGCAATATGTACAAAATTGGTTTTATGGGGCGGCAGCGTACAGGGTTTTTTTTTTTTTACACCTATGCATGTATCGTTGCAGGACAGGTAATCCGCCAAAACAAAACAGGACCCCAAGAAAAGGCACAGGAAGTGCTCCCTGCGTTTTAAAAAACTAGACGAGGCGTACAAAAAAGCACTATGCCCAGAATGCACGGTAAAAATCCTGAAAGAGGAACAGTCGGCGTTCATGGAGGACATAAGGTCCCTTGTTAGGGAAGAAGTCCGGGCATCTATTTCTAGCCTTCCCCCGGCCCAGCGGGAAAAAAGAGCCCCTAAGAGGCCCAGTTACGCGCCGTTAACGAGCTCAGACTTGGAGCAGTCATTGGGCGAATTCTCCAAAGGCAAGTTATTCAACCATCCTCCCGACGCTAAAGACGAAAATAAAAAATATTACTTTTCGTCAGGTGATCTCGACCAACTAGTAAAGGCGGTGAGAGACACCATGAAGATAGAAGACACGGTCGAGCCGAGATCCGTTCAGGACGATCTGTTCGGCGGGCTCAGAGCGAGAAACAAGACCGTGTTCCCGGTGAATACCACCTTGAGAAGGTAATTGCCGATGAGTGGGTCTGCGCAGATAAACATCTGTATCTGCCACGGGAATACAAAGAGAGGCTCCGGTTCGCGGAAGAGGACATGCGGATCTATGAGGATGTCCCAAAGGTAGACGCGCAGGTGGCCAGGATGGCCAGGAAGACAGCGCTCCCCTTTGAGGACTTGTCACACCCCAAGGATCCCATGGACAATAAGGTGGACGTCCTAATGAAGCGGGCATGGCAGAGGGCAGCCTATACCCTGGAATCCAATGTCGCAGCCACGTCCGTCGCAAGATCTATGTGTCTCTGGCTGGGGGAGCTGGACGACCAGGTCAAGCAGAGAGCATTTAGAGAAGAGATACAGGAATGCATACCCCTGCTGAAGCTAGCAACAGGCGTCCTAGCAGACGCTTCCGCCGAGTCAATGAAACTAGCGGCCAGAAACGCAGCGTTATCCAATATGGGTAGGCGGGCGATCAGGCTGAAGACCTGGAAAGGGGATGACGCGTCTAAAAGTAAATTGTACAACATTCCCTTCCACGGCCACCATATCTTCAGGGCAGATCTGGAAGAAATCATGAAGAAAGCGTTACCCCCCAGGCGACAACCAGCCTTCAGACCCTATCGGGGCAAAGGGAAGACGGGCCGCTGGTCCTACCCCAAGGGCGGCAGGGGTAAGACAAAAGAAATCACTACCCCAGTAGAGGATTTCCAGGTGGGGGGGTAGACTGCTAAAATTTGGGCCGGAGTGGCGGCGCATTACAGATAACCCGTGGGTTCTCCGGTTGATATCCCAGTGGTACAGGATAGAGTTCTTCGTCCGGCCCCCAAATAATTTCACGATTACCCCCACGCAATCCCCCGTCCTCCAGGAGGTCTTCAGAAAGGAGATCACTAATCTGCGTCATATGGGGGCTATACTACAGGTCCCCTCGGTAGAGCAGGGATTAGGGTACTACTCTCCCCTATTCCTCGTTAAAAAAATGAACGGTGCGCACGGGTTGATCCTCAACCTGAAGGGCCTGAATAGACACATCATTTATAAAAAATTTAAAATGGAAACCATCAGGTCAGCAGTAACCCTAGTGAAAAGGGGGGACTATATGTGCACGATTGACCTGAAGGACGCGTACTACTATGTCCCGATCCTGCCGGAACACCATAAGTACTTGCGCTTTGCGGTCGAGATAGGAAGCCGCCTGTGTCACTTCCAATTCCAGTGCCTACCATTCGGCATATCCACGGCACCCAGAGTCTTTTCAAAGATCATGGTGGAGATAGTCGCGCACCTTCACGTATCGGGCATTAATATCGTTCCCTACCTGGACGACTTCCTACTAATAGGACCCTCGGCAGAAGCCTTGAAGGAGGATACCGCTCGGGCCATCACCCTATTCCAGAGGCTGGGTGGATCATAAATTTCCGGAAGTCCAGCCTCCCTCCCGCAATGCACAAAACATTCCTGGGGGTACGGATAAACTCGGAGTCACAGACCCTCTTCTTACCGCCACCTAGGAGGGAGAGCCTAAGACAGGCAATCCATAAATACAGGGGGAAGAGGCAGATATCGATACAGGACGGAATGAGACTCTTGGGCCTTATGACATCGTGCATTCAGATCATACCATGGGCTCAGGCGCATTCAAGAAAATTGCAGAGGGGCGTCCTGGGCAACTGGGATGGAGCAGCAAGCTCATTAGACGCTAGGATGCCCCTGTCACTATCAGTCACTCGGTCCCTTCACTGGTGGCAGTCAGCGCGTAATTTAAACGCAGAATCCCCATGGGTGGCGGAACCATTTATTACGTGGTCACCGATGCGAGCCAACTCGGCTGGGGAGCACCAGTAGGACAACGCCTGTTACAAGGGGAATGGGGCCCAAGGACTAGAAACTAGACCTCAAATTTCAGGGAGCTCATGGCCATCTGGGAAGCATTGCACAGGGCACAAGACGCCCTAAGGGACAAACACGTCAGGGTCTTCTCAGATAATGTGACTGCGGTCTCTCTTATTTGCCACCAGGGAGGCACCAGGAATTACCACCTTCTGAAATTGACAGCCGGATTTTCCGGTGGGCCGAAGCCATGGTGCGATCCCTGAAAGCAGTCCACATCAAGGGGTCCCAGAATACAACAGCCGATTACCACAGCCGAAGACGCCAGGACCCAGGGGAGTGCCTCTGAACCAGGAGGAGTTCCAGCGTATCATAGACATCTGGGGCAAGCCGCGAGTGGACCTCTTTGCGAGCAGCACAAACACAAAATGCCCCGATTACTTTCCCCTCAACCCAAGGGACAGGGCCAAGGGGATGGACGCACTCTCTCAGAGCTGGGACATCGGTCTGGCCTATGCTTTCCCTCCCATTCCCCTTATCCCAAGGGTCCTGCAGAAAATTCGGCAAAGCCGTGCGACCGTCATACTTATCGCCCCGTACTGGGAAAAGACAAGGTCTGTCCGCCAGGGTAATATCAACTCTGTGCCAGTGTCGCAAACCTGTAACTACCGCCATTTATAACAAGATATGGAAGAGGTTCTCTTCCTGGAGGGGGTCAGAAGTCTCCAACCTAGACACCTCAGTGGCGGAGATCTTGGACTTCCTCCAGGAAGGTCTGAATAAAAACTTAAGGCCAGGGACCCTTAAAGTCCAGGTTTCGGTCTTTTCGGCCGTGCTGGACCAACCGCTAGCCGATCATAGGTTAATCCGCAGATTCATGAAGGCAGCGGAGAGGATGAGACCGGTACACCCTGAGACTTAAACTTAGTACTCAAAAGCCTCTGTAGGCCCCCCTTCGAGCCCATCGATCAAACATCGATAAAAATGCTAACCCTCAAAAAATTTTAGTCGCAGTTACAACGGCAAGGCAGGTTAGTGAGATCCAGGCCTTTTCATGTAAGACCCCATATTTACTAGTCCTGGACGATAAAATCATACTAAAAATGGACCCCTTTTTACCTAAGGTAGCCTCAAGATTCCATAGGCAGCAGGAGATTATCCTCCCATCCTTCTGTCAGGAACCCAAAAACGATAAAGAGAGAGAATACCACAGCCTGGACGTTAAAAGAGCCATCCTGTGTTATTTGGAACAAACATCCCCCTTTAGAAAGGCTGACCGTCTCTTTATTCAATTTCAGGGGCCGGGCAGAGGAAGAGCGGCTTCTAAAAGGTCCATTGGCCGCTGGGCAAAAACAGCAATCCAGCAGGCCTATTCCTCCACTGACAGACCGATTCCAAAAGGACTCAAGGCCCACTCGATGAAAGCAGTAGCATGCTCTTGGGCAGAAAGGGCCATGGCTACGCCGGATCAGATATGCAGGGCGGCCACATGGTCTAACCTGCACACATTTACAAAACACTATAGATTAAACACCGACCTCTTCTCGTACCTGTCGTTCGGTAGGAAGGTCTTGCAGGCAATAGTCCCCCCCCCCCCCCCCCCCTAAAAGTAATTTGGCATAACTCCAGGTATGCCATCATGATGACGCCGGGAAAAAGGATAGAATTTCTTACCGGAAATTCCTTTTTTCCGAGTCATCGTGACGGCATGTTATCCCCCCCCCCCCCCCCAAAAAAAGCACACATATGCGTGTATATCTGTGTGCGTGTATATATGTGTATATCCAGAGACTTCTATATATAATTTGCATGCGATATTATGGCATAATATCTCTGTTGATGTTCGGGTAAAGTACCCTCCTATTTTCTGTTCAACGGGACTAACTATGTCGTTTTTGTCTTGGAGCAATAAAATTTCTTCCTGATAAACCGAGACCTGTCCATGTAAGTACTTTGGAAGACACTGGAGAATGGGAGGCAGGAGGAGCCTTTTCAAGTCTCTTGCTTCCTGTCCCTACAAGATCAAGGGGCAACCTCCAGGTATGCCGTCATGATGACTCGGAAAAAAGGAATTTTCAGTAAGAAATTCTATCCTTTCTGGCGCCGCATTCCAAGAGCCATAATGTTTTTGATTTTCCCATTGCTGAAGCTCTATGAGGACTTGTTTTTTGCTGATTTAGGGCTTAATCAGACGACCGTATATCGGCTGGGTTTTCACACCGAGCCGATATACGGTGTCCTTGTCTGCAGGGGGAGGAGGCTGGAACTGACCTCCGCCCCCTCTCCACCCCATGCCATTATTTGCAATGGGAGCGGTGGGATGGGGGCAGAGCTAAGTCCCACCATTTAGCTCCACCCCGTCCCACCCCTTCCCTCCCATTGCAAATAGTGGCAAGGGGCGGAGAGGGGGCGGGAACTCAGATTGACCATCTGCAATTCTGGCGTATTTTATTTATTTATTTTTAAGCCATCTATATTTTGGTATAAATCATATGTAAAATTAAATTATGCAGGCCAGTACAATTACATTGATACCAAATTTATATAATTTTTCTTCACATTTTGCTTTCACACTTTAAAAGAAAAACAATTTTTTGGATCACCCCATCCAAGGACCCCAATTTTTTTTTGTCGTACAAATAATACTTTTTTAATGGTACCATTTGGTGAGCTAGAGGAGTTTTTGATAGCTTTCTATTTAGCATTTTGAAAAAGTGAGATATGCAGAATTAGCTATTTTAACTTTTTTTGCACATAGCATGCACCATGTGGCTTAAATAATGTGCTATTTTTTACATGGATCATTCTTAATGTGGGTATACTAAGTTTGTAATAGATTATATCTATATATCATCTAACTTATTTATTTTTCTTTACATATTAAGGGGGAAATGTGGGGTTTTGGCATCTTTATTTTTTTTACTTCTTATTTTTGTCCCACTAGGGGACGTGAAGTTTATAACGTTTGATCATTGCTATAACACACTGCAATACTTCATTATTGCAGTGTATTATATTGAGCTATGAGGCTGAGTCTCATAGGCCACTGTTGATGACAGACCGAAAGGCCATCTTGAAGCCTTGTGGTGACAGAGGAAGCCCCTCTCCATCTGTCAGCCTTTTATATGCAGGAGTGACATTGACATCATCACATAGAGGGTTTAAAAAAATGCCTGGGATCTGAAGTTCTCTGTTCCCAGCTGTCAGTGCCCTCCAACTGCTATATTTCAAATGTAATGCTGCACTCACTACTTTCTCAGCCGATCCCCCCCCCCCCCCCTCAAAAAAAAAACAAGAAAAAAAAACCACCACCACATCCCACTGCTGACTCGCTCCCACGTTGTAACTTCTAGTCTAGATAGTCCAGACGTTGCACTCTTAGTACAGAGGCTGCCTCCGCCCCTACACTCTGGCAGTACTACACTGAAAGCAAGAGAGATGCGGAGGAGGCAGCCCTGCACTGAGAGAGCAGCATCCAGGCAGCAAGACTAAGTTACAAAGAGACTTGTGTTGTGCTGCTAGCCAGACATTCAGGGGAACGGGAGACAGATCGCTGCGTCTATAGCAATCATTAAAATAAAGCTCCCTGGTCAGCTGTACATCTGCCCATGTGATCAAGGAGACATACAGCAGACTGTATGGGAACAAGTGAGGGCTGGAATTACGGTTTGTCTCCACCAGCAATACGCAGCCTGGTTGGAAGAAATATAAATGAGCGCCCATCAACATACTTGGCTGATTGGTTTTTACAAAGAGCCAAGAATTGGGCCAGTAAAAGGACTCTTCGGTGCATTTGCGTGTGCCTCAGCCCTTGTTGCACAATATCGGCTTATTTTACTGCACGTTCTCTGCTTGCACGGCCTGTTCATTTGCACGCAGCACACAGGACACCCTCCTTGAAATGGCTCATTAGCTCCAGGTGTTTTTTTCCAGCAGAAGTATGCAGAGTATTATGCATCTCATTGCGTGCACACCCCCCATTGACTTCTATGGGGACCTTTGATGCGCAAATGCACAGAAAAGTAAAGCATGCTGTGTTTTGGTTGGTTTTTGCACGGTCGAAATGAACACGTGAACAAACTCATTGAAATCAATGGGTTCTATTTTCTGTGTATTGTGCATGCAAAAGCGCCCATGTGAAGGAGCCCCAAGACATTGAGGGCACCTTATTAGCTTCTAGACCCCCAACAGACTCCATCACACAGCACAGACTGGCATCACTCCTGCTTCCCAATGGAGCTCACAAGCTAAAAGTCTTTGTATACAAAATGGTTATCATTGAGAAAAAAAAAGTGAATAGCTAATCGCTAAAACGTTTAAAATCAATGGGTTCTATTCTCTGCATCGTCTGCAGACAAATCCACCCGTGTGAAGGAACCCCTACATGCTCATTTAAATTGGCAAAATACCAATCAGCTGCACTTGTTAATGCAAATCCCCGTACACATACAACCAGGGATGTACCTGCGCTCAGGAGGCCCGCCTTATACAAAATGCACATTGAGTGCATTACCGGCCGCGGTCAGACTGCCACGATTGGTGCGGCCGTGGGAGGAGGAGGGGAGGCATCATCCCCAGATCGGCACTCGGAGAGGAAAGGGCTGTTACCTGGGAAGGGGGGGGGGGGGGTAGCAGCCAAAAACAGGCTGCAGCCTCCCACACGCGTGCAGTCCTCCCACTGAGAGACTGCAGTTGTGATTGGTCACTACTACAGCCTATCAGGGTGCTGCTGGCCAGCGATTACCAGGTGCTCTGATAGAAGGGTTAGGTCCCCTCTGTACTTACCCCTGTAGCAGTATCTAGAGAGCCTGTAAATGAAAGTCCAGGAGGACCTGTGGTCGGCATAGCAACGCAGATCACACGAGCCAGCTTCGGTCATATGATTTGCGTTGCTACACCGACCACAGGTCCTCCTGGACTTTCATTTACAGGCTGTCTGGACACCGCTCCAGAGATTAATTAGATACAGGAGAGCTCCAGGTTAGATCAGTATGCTCCATATTACTATATAAAGCGGACCATACATCTACTGTATATAGTGATATAGCGCATACTGGTATAAACCAGAGATCTCCTGTATATAATTATATTTGTACTAATGCTATAAACGTATACATTCTCTATATAGAGATATGTACCATGCTGTTGTAACTTGGACCAGTTTATATCAGCATGGATGATATCCCTATATACAGAATGTATAGCTTACATCAGCTGTACATACATAAAATTTTATAGAGAAGAGACCCAGTTTTGGGAGGTTTCACACCTGCACTGGGGGATTCTGCTTTCCTGTTCCGTCCAGGAGCAGGAAAGAGGCATTCCCACAGCTGAACCTATCAGTGCTGGACGGATTCCATTGACTAGAATCCGTTCGCTTACTGTGCCCCCCTGCTGCTGGCTTTTGGATGGAAGAAAAAGCGCTCCATGCAACGCTTTTTTCCCCTAGTATTTGGTGCCGGATCTGGGATGGAAGCTCCGGCCAGAGGTTTCAATGCAGATGTGAAACCACCCTTACACCAGCATGGTCGATATCGCGGTATACAGGAAAAGTATATACTTCTCTCTGTATATAGTGATATGGAGCATGCTGGTGGAACCTGGAGATCTCCTATATAGAATTACACAGTATATACCCAGGTTATACCAGCTGTAAATATATAAGATTGCACACTTTACACACAACTAAAAACGCATCAGAAACCTGCATGCAGTTTAACAAAAAAACCCAAAAAACACAGCTTTAGGCTAATGCCACATGGACGAGTGCGATATCGGGCCGTGAAAGTCAGCCAGATATCAGTCACCAGTGTGCCATGTCCCCACGGATGCGAGGCATTTTTGTATTAAAACCTGCTGGCATCACATCAAGGAAGTAGCGATGGTTTTAGCCACGGCGGCGGCAGGCAGAGTTTTTATCCGATTGTTTTCAATAGGTAAACCTTGCAATGCACTCGCATGCACCTCGTACGCCGTGCGATGCTGCGGCGGCAAAGATAGGACATGCTGCGATATTTTTGTCAAATGCAGGGGGGAGGGAAAAAAAAACAACAAAACACAAAATCGCTTCCGCGTATAACCCCATTCAAAAAGACTGGGGTTCATATTTGTGCAAAATTTATGCATCTCGCAACTCACAAATCCCACACAATTTTCTTGGCCGCGTGAAAGCGGCCTAAGGGACCGCAAACAAATTATTTCGTAGTCCAGGAAATGAGTCATGTTTAGAAATATTAAGCCAAGGGGCTAGATCATGTATGAAAATTCATTTTGCAGCGTATGCAGCACGGTTTAGATATTGACATTTTTGATGTGCAGGTTAACCCTTTCCAATCCACTGTCTGACCTCTGAAGACACTATGATTTAAGGCTGTACAGCTCCGATGTTGGAAGACGTCCGTCGGTGTTCTCTTACTGTATATTGCCAGCCTCTCTGCTGTCAGAGCCTATCCAACATGTCACCTCATGCAGTACTGGCTTTAGCCAGCATATAGCGCTGTTGTATAACGGCAGAAAAAGAGTAAGCACCCCTAGGAAAACCAGGATACAAATTGGATTGGAAAGGGTTAAGGTGGTTTCACACGAGCGATAAAATTGTGCAGTTTTCGTGCAAAGCAAGAGTGAGTAAGAAAGAATGACAAAACCAATGATTTTCAATGGTTTCCTTCTCATTAGCGATGTTTTCACTGATGTGATGTTGGGAGAAAAAAAAAATTGTGGCATGCTCTATCCTTCTGCAATGTGCGATTTTTTTTTTTTTTTTTTTTTTTTTAACGCCACGACTCCATATGGAGCCTCCTTTTTTGTATAGCATGAAACTTGCGATTTTCAGGGTGATGCAATTTTATCAGAAAGTCCTATTGACTTTCACGTGAAAAAAAAAAAAAAAGTGCGATTTTATTGCGGGTGGCTGCGATGCGAGATTATTCTCCAGAAAAACCATTGCCGACACTCAAAAATCACGGGAACAAAGAGGCTATTTTCTCGCTGCAAATTCGCGATCGCCTATGTGCAACTAGCCTTCATTGCATTTGAAAAGCATTCCTTTTTAAGGCTCCTTCACACTGGCAATCACGATATCGCCCCAAGAAGACTGCGGCAACATCGCGACTTTGCTCATGGAGATGTTTAAGCGTCAGCAATGCTTTCTCCTGCCAAAACATCGCTGCTGCTTGCGATTTTCTCACGCTAGACAACAGGCATTTCTAATGTTAAAAATGCATCGCACGAGAATCGCAAGTTCGTGCTTAGTGATAAAAAGGAAGCTCCAAAGGGAAACGAGGGAAATAGGACATGCTACGTGTTTTTTTGTGTTTTTTTTTAACGCCACATTGCATGAGTGAAAACATCACAATTGTGAAGGAGACCATTGAAAAGCATTGGTTCCATAATTCTGTGTTTTCACTAAAATGCGATGCGAGAGTATCGCCAGTGTGAAGGTGCCCTTCGAGTGAAATCCCACAATTTTGATATGCGTTTTCCAGCCAGATCAGCTTCTATAGATGAATCACACTGAAATCATGGGCCCAACTATAGAAGATAGGCTGGGTTCACACGAGCGCAAGATTACCACATATTACGCACGCTAGGTCCGCATGTGATATGCATGGTAATTCGACGGCAATCAAATACATGACCATACGCTGTTTAGCACAAATTTGCGTGTAAGCATTGTATAATACACGAGTGCAAAATAAACGCAGTATGTTCTATTTTGCAGCAAGAGACCATTATTTTCTATGTGCACGTAATCAACGCCACCCATACGCAATGTAATTGCATATAGCGGCGTATATACAATCCCGCTGTGAAGAGACAGCGGGGAAAGGTTAAATGAAAAAACACACAGGAAGACTGCGTATGACAGCGTGTGAGAGATACGCTGCCATTCGCGGTGATAGGCCGGCTCATCAGTGGTAAACCCTTGCGTGACCCACAGAGATTTACGGATATGCTCTTTTGAGCCTGGCCTATCAGCTGAAAACTGCAGCATGAAACAGTAGCGTTTAGCGGTAAGAATGCATGCGGCTTTTAACAGCATTTGTGATGCGCAGTTAACATGTTCTTATCTTATAGGAGTCTGAAATATGGTTTTATAAAACTTGCACCCTCAGTAAGGCCGCCTGCACATGGGCGGATTTGAATTGTGGAATCCAGAGCAGGCAATCGCTTCCGGATTCAGCAGCAACTGCCCATTACATGCCATATAAAGATACTTAATGCACACGAGCGGAACCCAGTTGTGATTTCCGCTTGCAGATGAAAATTACAGCAGGATCCATTTTTGCACGCCTGCTGCCGCCACCACCAGGGCCATGTTCCACTGCAGGATTCCACATGCGGAATCCGACCTGCCCATGTGCATGCAGGCTAAAGCCTCACGTCCATGGCATAAATGGATTTACAAAATCCGTGCGGGTCTCCCGCGCCCATAGGAAATCATTGGGCACCCGCAGGTAATTCAATACCTGCGGATATCATTTTCTCCCAGCGTGCGGATTGCACACGCGGGAAACCAGGTACAGCATGCTCCATTTTTGTGCAGTTTTCCCGAATAAACAGCTCCCATTGAAGCAGACGGAAGCCATTCTGATCCGTGGTACAGACGCAGCTGTCACTGTGTCCGTGCTGCGGACCGCAAGAAAGCAGTTTAAAAAAAAACAAAAAACGGCACAGCGCATCCACCGCCAGTGTCCCGAGCGCATCTGCCGTGCAGAAGAAAGAAGATCAGGTCACGATGTAGGAGAGCCCCACAGCACCTGGACAGGTGAGTATAATGTATTTTCTGGCCTCATGTCTATGGGCCGGGTGGAATCCGCTACAGGATTTTGCACGGGATAACCGCGTGGGCTCTTGGACATGAGGCTTAAGGCCGGCTTCACACTGGCGATAGCCTATTTTGCATTGCGAGAGAGAGTGAAAACGCATGCAAGTGAACCAATGATTTTCATTCTCATTTGTGATGCCTTCACTGCCCACTCGCAGCGTTAAGAAGAATCTGCGCTATCAACCATTGTTTTTATGCAATGACAGCTGTGCACTCACTCTGATTGGCTACAACACTCAGCCAATAAGAGGCATTGCTATCTAGAGGCAGGGATTTTTCAATCCCCAGCCTCCAGAAGACAGGAGATGACTGCCAGGGATGGACAGAAGAGCCGGACAGCTCGGCTAGGCGAGTTAAATTTTTTTTTTACTGTTTTTTTTTTTTTACAGCTAGGGCTGATTTTCAGAGAAGGGCTTCTATTTCACCTGCAAGGGGCACACAATGCAATGTTTCCCATTGAAAACAATAGGAAACACTTGCCGATCCCCCGGCCTGGCTCTTATCACTACATTCCTGAAGTGATGCGAGGCGTTTTTAACACGTTCACACAGGATGACGATGCTGCCGAATGTTCACTGCTGAATTGTCGTAGGGCAGTTGATAAACACCCTTAAGCCTGCAAGACAAAGTTGCATGGCGTTTTCTCGGCTAATGTGTTTTGTTTTTTTTTAGTACAGCTTTGGGCTTGTCCTAGCTTTGGGCATGCCCTCGCATCGCATCTCCTCTTGCCTGCAATAGGGTTGGCGGAAGCATCCTACCACATGCTAGTTGCACGCGAAGCTGATGCAAGATTTTCCATTGAAAGCAATGGGCGATGTATTCCAAGGAATGCAAAAGAAAAAAAAGAAAGGAAATGCAACGATCTATTACCTCGCAACATCACTGTGAGAGAAATCGGTCAGGTGTTCCATTCAACAGACTAGAGTTCATATTTGCGCTCGTGTGAATGCAGCCTTGAAGTCCACGTGTACATTCAGTTCTACAGAACACTGGAACTTGGCTAGCTCTTGTGAAAGCTAAAGTGAAGAATTGAAACTTACCCTAATGTAAGAAATTTTTATTTTTCCTCAATCACTTGTTTTCCTCTCATTTCAAGTTCTAATGCACTAGGCTGCCCATAAGCCACACAAACATACACCCCACGGACCTCTGATCATACAAGTGTTCAGGAAGCCGGCACTTTCACTGTTCATGACCAAAGAGTTTAGAATTATGGACAGACACACAAGGCTTAGGTACTGGAAAACTCTGTTCTTAAGCAGTTCAATAATAAGCAAGTGACTAGAAGCAAGTGAATAGTGGGAGCGGGCCACAGCTTTCATTGCACATTGTGATTGTTAGTTGCAGTTGGCAGGCCACTACTGTACATGTTTAGGGAGAATCTCCACCTTTAACATGGTAATTTTTAAAAACTAAAATTCTTTACCAAATAATTTGTTAATATAGCGGTTGGGGGGGGGGGGGTTCGGATACTGCGCTGTAACTCACACGCATAGACTTGACTACCTTTTGCTGCAACTAGAGGGCACTTACTACACTACACTGGACTCAGTAAGATAGTATGCAGTAAGCATCTAACAGTCACAGGTTGCCAAGATGTTACCTTTTAAATCTGTGTGTAGGCAGGGGTCATAATATATTTATATACATCGTAAATATAAAATATTTACCAGATTCATATATGCAATGTTGACGTTACTGGGGCTGCAGTGCAAAATGCAAACCTACAAGCTGTCGGAGATATGGGATTCGATAGCTGCCAGAGCCATAGTTCTGAGAGGAAAAAATAAAAATAATAAAAATATATATATATTTTTTTTTTTTTTTTTTGTAAATTGCAAAACACATACTCTTTTCAACTGGAATAAAAAGTTCCTATGTCTAGACATCCTACATATATATGTTATGGCACTCCCGTGGTCTTTTGATTCAGTCTCAGAAAGCCCACCATCTCAACCGGCTTCCTACGGAGCTTAAAGAGAGCCTGTCACGTCCCCACTACTTTATGCTGGTGTTAAGGAATGTGACAGGGAGCCGGGTGATTTTTTTTTTTATATACTCTTCCACAATCCAGCAGTGTCCCCTCTTGAAGTCAGCACACCGCATGAAACTCTGAGTCTTTACAGAGTCCAATGCGTGCGCCCTTCCAGAGACTTGTATAGGGAAGCGTGCAGATGGGACTCTGAAATGAGTCAGATTTTCATGCCACGCACACACTTCAGAGAGGGACACCTCTGGATCGTGTCACGACCCCTAGAAGCACTAGAACAGTTTATAGTGGTTTTTGGACATGGCAGGTTGCCTTTAAGACAACCAGAGCCCAGACTGTATTAATGGCAATATTTTCCCAAGAGTGCAGTAAGCAAGAAGGTGCTAGTATGACAGTACACTGATGCTGCAATAGCAGTGAAACTCACAATTGGGCCCCCCCAAAAAGGGGCCACAGCAAATCTGCATCGAGACCCACGAGTCAAGGGAGTCCCCCTGATTAAAGCACAAACTATTTCTTTAAAAGGGCCACTCAAGCAAAATGATTTTTCCCATGCCTGCCCCACTTACCCGATTGCCTGTCACACTCCTCGGTATAGTCTAGTCACTTGCATGAAGTGCAGCCTCGTTTGATGCTCATTAGGTACCATCTTAAGTGAGATATTTTTTTTTTTTCCACTTTGTTTCACATCTGTCCCATAGTGCATTGTGCCTGCTGGCAGGGCAATTTAATTGTCTTTGCCTTCTGTAGTCACCTATATAAAAAGCTACAGATTGTAAGTATACAGGCAGGAGGAGGAGTTGTGATCTCCTCTATAACAACTGTGTGACATGAGCTCTGTGATCATCAGTAACTGTGACAGGACTGCCTGTATCCCCCTCTAGATTCAGGCAGTAGTAGATCCATGCAACAGCATTACACAAACTAAGAATCTGACTAGAAAATCATAACCCTCAAGTACATCTTGGTCACACTGAGATCGCATTACACTGAGGAAAGAGACTCGGAGCTTCTGCCAGAAATAACTAACCAAGGTAACACTAGTTCCCTTAAATATACACTGTGAAGATGGCTATGTAATGGTTAAAAAAAATCCCCAGAGTAGCCCTTTAATAACTTAAAATGCTCCAGCCAACCAGAAACAACTCTGCCAGATCATAGATATCAGATAGATTATTCCACTAGTATCTTGGGAAATGGCATGCATTGCTGCACTTGTACGCTGGTTATTACTTTAGAAAGTAAATTAGACAAGCCTAGAAAGTTTATAGCATTTCTTCGAATTGCTATATTCCCACGTTTTTTTTTTTTTTTTTTATTCTTTCATTTTTGTTTTTACTTCCCTCCCTCTTGTTCTCTTATAATATTCTCCTTTACAACATACTCATTCACAAAATTAGTCTATGCATAACGCATCACAAAACTAATATGGGTGAAGTACCGTGTTTCCCTGAAAATAGGACCATGTTTTATATTAATTTTTGCCCCAAAAGAGGCGCTAGATCTTTAATATATTTACCGAGCAGGCTCAGTCTCGTTCCCTTCCGCTGCTCTCCACAGCTCCAATGCACTTCCCATAGTCCTCAGCCACTTGTACATCACCACTTTCTGGTTATGGGATAAATTGCACCTCCAGGAAGCAATGGCTGCGATTGGTTTATGCAGCGCTGCATTGTTTCTTCCACCACTGTTCAGCCAATCAACAGCCATCACGTTGTAGAGGCAGTATTTATGAATTGTCTGCGTCGCGGCCAATCACAGCCATCAGATTGGCTAAGCAGCGATTGAAGAACCAAATCCCAGCCATCGCTTCCTGGAGGTGGGATTTATGAATCCCATAACTAGCAAGAGATGTTGTACAAGCAACTGAGGACTGCAGGAACCATGCTGACCCCTGGAGAACAGCAGGAGGGACCTGGACCAAGCCTGCTAGGTAATGCATTTTTTTTAATTTTTTTTTAACAATTTGTTCTTTATTGGATTTTCCTTGATAAGACATATACAGGGTAAACAACGAAACCGTTACATATTTGAAACATTTAGACAAGAAGATAGATCGAATGTCGTTCGATAAGGTAATGCATTTTTTTAATGCAGTGTAACTAGGGCTTATTTTCAGGGTAGGCCTTATATTTCAAGTCTATGGCTTATTTTTAGGGTGGGTTTTATTTTCGGGGAAACGGGGTATTAACATTTGAGCACGTGTCCAAAACATCAGATGGAGTTATTAGTATATGTAACATACATAGTATAAAATTACATGGTCGTATTCCATTAACAACATTTTGTTAAGGTTTCCTAAACTTTGCTTTAAAAAAATTTGAAAAAAATTGTTCAAACAGCAAAATGTTTTGGCCAGTGAAGCAGATTAATTATTGCACCGATTGCTAAGGGAGTGCTCCAAAAGGGGTAAAAATATAGATCTCTTCAGAAATCCACCATCACTCCATTGGTGATGCTACGGTTGTCCCCTACAGTAGTGATGGCATTAAGTATGGCTCACGACTCCTGAAGCCAGTAATTGGCTACATCTAGCATATAAACAGAGTAAGGAGGCTTTCTTTTTTTTTACACCTTTAAAACATCATAAATTCAGTGCAAACAAGGACAAGAAACTTGGTAGTTTTAATTAGTACAGAAAAATGCCTTGTTCTCCACTTCTGCAACATCTCTCTCCTGCACTGGATTGCTTCCCAGATGAAAATCTATATACAGAAATCCATATGCTGAAATCAGGTTACAGCTACAGCCCATCAAAGTCTATGCATAGAGGAGGGCACTGCTGGAGAAAAAGCACATAAAGATGCAGCATTTGGCGTTTTGTCTGACCCGGTTCTGCATTCATGGCTACACTGTTCATTATTGCTGTATAATGTCCTTCGTGCTGCTGCTTCTGTGGGTGTGCTTAAGAGTCAATATTGTGTTGCCTATCTCTGCAATCATAGCATCTAGTCTCTACACCCTGCTTGGAGGCGAGCTCTGTCACAAAAAGAAAAAAAAGGCAGAAATTGAGCCTATAGAACTAAAGGCTAAGTGTAATACTTCCAAACAATGCGGCATCCAAGTCATAATGGTCAGAAAATGGTATCCCTCTAACACACAGGGCAGATGTCACCCAGGAGGATATGTGCACTAACTAGATCAGTGTTCCCCAACTCCAGTCCTCAGGGACCGCCAACAGGTCATGTTTTCAGGATTTCCTCAGTCTTGCACAGGTGATGTAATTATTGTCGGTGCCTCAGACATTGCTACAGGTGTTCCTACTATAGGATATCCTGAAAACACGACCTGTTGGTGGTCCCTGAGGACTGGGGACCCCTGAATTAGAACACACTTATAGGCCACTTTCACAAGGCAGTTATTTCGGTCAATATTTGGTAAGCCAAAACCAAGAGGTGCTCCAAGACATGGAAGAGGTGAACATCTTTTTCCTTATAGATCCATTGTGTGTAGTTTGCTTCCACTCTTGGTTTTGGATTCCATATACTGATGCAAAATAATGACCAAAATACTGCTGTGTGAAAGGGGCTTTAAAAAGGGATTGCCCAAGTTATAGATCCTGTGCAATCGCCATGCACTAACATAACTAATAGGGAAGACCTGGAGCAGCGGCGGCGCTGGACACGGGAGAAGGGAACATAAACCTAACACATCACATTTACAGGCGCTGCAGCCAATGATAGAACGTTATTACCTGCAGTGTCTGTGGTGTCCCATAAACTGGGCAGGATTGCAGCCAGTAGACACCGGAGCGGAGGACGAAGAAGGGGCAATGGGACACAGCAGGAGCTGGGAGAGGGGAGTATAAGCCCATCTGTTATGTTAGTGCATAGTGATTGCATTTTGCACAGTATATATTATTCAGACAACCCTTTTAAGTCTATGGCCCACCAGTAAACCAAGCAGGTGAGTGCCCCTAGGTGCATTGCAGCAGCTCGTCAGTCTGTTCCTAAAGGAAAAAAAAAATTATATATTATATAATTTGATACCAGTATAATTTTTGTAAGTAGTTACACAAATATAAGTAATGAAAGCTGTCCTACGTCTGGTCTTTGTAGGTCTTATTCACATAGTTAAGAAGAAAACTCAATCTGCACTAATCATGGAGTAGCTACAGGACACACATATAAAAGTGAAAAGACTTCTACACTGCTTCTATTTGTACCCAATCCTGGTTAAGACCTTATGAGAGTTTAAAAAACAAACCCCATCCCATGCAGCAGAACAAGGATCCTCCATGATGGACCTATAGGCAATGCAAGGTATCTCTGGGAGGTATTGTATTCTTTCTTCAAGAAAAAAAAAAAAAAAAACGTCTAGGGGAGAAGCATGGAATTTTTTATTATTTTTTTAATTCAGATTTGGAGGCACAGTACGGATCTCTAGCATGCTATGGGCACATTATCTGTGCGACAAAGGTCTGTAAAGGTAATTTCACAGGCTGTTTATTTTTCATGGATTTTTGACCCAGAGCCAGAAGTGAATTCAAACAGAAATAGGAAATACAAAGAATGTACTTCTGCTTGCTGCTGGATCCACTTCTTGCTTTGGCTTTAAAACAAAAAAACCGCCTGAAAAAGCTGCTGCAAAAACCAAACTACAGCTTTCTTCCAAAAAAAACGTGTGTAAAACCAGAATAAGGGTACGTTCACACGTATCAGATTTTGGTGTGGATCCGCATACACAAAAAATATATAGTGTAGTGCAGTTTTTGACATGGATCCATAGCAGATTTCAACATTTCAATTGAAGTCTGCTGCTGATCCGCACCAATTCCACTAGGAATGTGAAGACCTCAATCTGCAGCCCGTGAGGGCCTCCAACTACAAGAATAGTCAGATCATGTATGATAAAAACACTGGACGTTACCTGTGATGGCTCCATATCTGCCACGGATTACCAGCAAGAATCTCGTGCTACTGGTACGAAATGGTAACAACGTGGCTGCGCTGCAATCCGGAGTATCAATAGAATGAAACCTACCCTTTAATTAAACAAACTGCATTGCAAGCCAGGAATCATTTTTATTAATTAGTCCTCGTCTATAAAAAGACAAAAAAGTCAAAAAAAGCACCATTAACATTTCATACACAAACACTTACACTCATCTTTAGAAAATCACAAATGGTTGTTTTGTGCATCTTTCTTTTCAAATGCAGTCAGTAAGCCACATTCAATGCTACCACTACAGCCAGCCTAGGTCATTCAAAGCTCACACAAGAAATCACAGTAAAACAAACCTATCTGGCTCAAAGAGAACATGATGCTTATGAACAAAAGTGACCGGGCGTCTGTGACCAATTTTCATTATTTAAATGGCTGATTTTAATAAACTAATACGCTGAATAACATTTGATTGTTCCACTAAAAACAAAAAATATATATACAGCCCATTTCTGTATACTGAAAAATTTGTACAATAGACATGGGTTACTGAAGTATATATACATGTTCCCATGTGCTATATGTTATACCTATAAAACGGCAATGTATGCAACAGGCATTTCACATTTTATTCCTTTTAGATTTCGTCATTTACTACAATTATATCGTTTCGAGAATACCCCTAACAGTACAATATCTAGGGTACCCCTCGATATGCCATTCACATATGACAAGGTATTACCAAACTCCATCCAAATAGATTATACTGCACAATAAAGCATTCTGGTCTCCCCCATAAACCCATAAAATAGGAGAGAGCTATCCAGTTCAAGGGAAAAACCGCCATGCAGACATCTCTGAAGCATAAAGTATACTTCTACCCATCATGTCGGCCATTTTTTTTCTCGTTGTGGTTATTCTGTTGAGAGACCAGAACCATAGCTTTAGTAGGCTACCTATCTGATGGAGATGATCTTAACAAGCGCTACCCAAATTTTACCTACCAAAATTAGGTGGTGGAATTCATCCAGTACTTTGGCAACCAAACTGGCATCGTAAGACCATTCTGCAAAATGGGCACCACATTTACATATTTTGTGACGGTGCAATGGGAAAGATTCCAAAATGTCTAGGTAAAGGTTTTCTACAGAAAGAAACGACTTACACAGGCTGTTCGTCAGAGGATATGTTCTTAAATTGCATAGAGGTTGCGTGCGTTCAGTAACTGTTGTAGGATTTTGGCACAAATTAATAGCCAGAGATTGAATGGCATACATTATACCCAACTAAAATGAAGCGTAAAGGCCATCAACTCAAGGTTGAGGACCGACATCAATACTGTACATATTACTTTACATTTGTCAAATACATTTTGTATCTGTTACAAAAACACCATGCAGCAAAATCTCTAAGAATACAGTGACACAAGCGGATCCACTTTCCTTCTTACAGAAGAGCTCCGAACCAAAAGATGTAACCATTTAACCTTTAGTCCACAAATTTATGTAGGATGCAATGGGATGTGTAGAATGTGTATCACCAGGGCCAATATGCACTCATGTCAGCATTCCACATGTGAACCTTTTCCATAGCTTTACTGAACACCTTTACGGTAAGGACTGCAGCACGTACGCTTTGATATCATGCCATGCTACCTCTGCCCTTGTAAGGTTGGGAAAAAGTGGTTTCACGTGCCTTAGAAGAATTTATTCCAAAAAGCAAAAGACTGGCATGGTAGGTCTACATTAAAAAGGGTGGTATACCAAAAATCGCCTTTCTTAAATTGGATATCATTTATGTAAACTCTAAGCCAGAAGAAGGATTCTTTTAGGTTGTAGCCTGCATGTGTAAATATTAGGCTTTGTTCACATCTGCGTCAGGGTATTTTGTTTTCTTGTTCCGTCATGACAGCAGATACATATCCATCATGACTAATTGTGCCTGATGGACCCTCAATCACTATAGTAGGGTCTGGGTGGCTCCCATCATGCTGCCAAGCATTTTACCAGATCTACAGAGGCTCCAACGCATAAAGCCTTATATGAACACATTCGTTAGGGCAAGATGACTGCTCTTTCATCATGGGGCCCAAATTCTGAACAGAGCAGGTCAACAATGGTCAGATGTCCACCCGTTACTCCCTTCTGATGTCCCATTTTAATACAGGTCCTAAACACCTGGCTGTTTATAAGGGATCTACAGCTCCAATGGTCTATTTGGGTATACGGACTTGTGGCAGATTTGTTGTAAAATTTCTGCGTCTGAAACCTATTTCATTAATTAAATGGGTTCTGTATCAAGCACCATTCACAAATGAACAGGCTAGTCCCAGAAATGTCTCCAACACCTCTAGCATATATCCTTAGTAGGCATGCCTTCCAATCAGAACACTCTGCAAGAAGCCTCATCATTCTGTAAGGATTTCCAACAATTATGTGCATCCAGGATTTGATAAAATACTACATTTCTAAGTTCATTAAGGGCTGGTGCAAATATGTAGAAAACTGAACTATGTGGCTGAGGTTTGTGTTCCAGCAAAGACTATAGAAAAACACACGAGAAACTAATGCCTAGAACTGATTTTTGATCAATGTGTGGCCAGGCCAAGTTTGTGAGATACTAGTATGCAGCTCGTGTACATCAGGTGCCACATATAGCATTACGAAGGCAAAAGTAGTGAAAGCCCTTTCCGTATGACGGTTGTAATCACACACCCTACAAAAAGGTTAACTCCACTCGTTAGTGTAGAGAGGCGAAGGGAGATGTTAGACTAATGTTATACAGGCAAATCATCACTACACGAGAACGTCTCACAGTTGTGCGGCTCAGTACATGGTGGGACATTAGATCAAGTTGCAGAACTGATGGGGCAATCCACTATACTGTCTGGTCATCTGGCCACAGGCAGGAGGACATCACTGGCAAAGTGGTCTATATGATACATTGTATGTGATGAATTACATGTCATGCACTCTATTTACAGCATTGTTTGAGCCCTGTGACATAACCTAAACAACGGAACATTTTAAGCAAAGGGGACCCATTTATCCAAGTATCCTTCAAGGAAAACAATGGCCAGAAATGAATTCAGCTTTTGTTACAACATTTAGCGGTATAGCCCTCACTGAAACCTTACTACCCTCAAGTACCTGATTGCAAGGATTGCCGCATTCACTATTGAACTGCGGCATTGATCTCTACCCCTAGGCTCAAGAGTTGTTGATCCAGGGATTATTCCAATTGCCAGATTCGAGTCTGGAAGGAACTTTTCCCCTTAGGCCTCATGTCCACAGGCACAATTGAATTGTGGAATCTGCGTGGGTCACCCGCAGTTTATTATGCTGATAGAATATCATTGGGCATCAGCAGGTATTTAAATACCTCATTGGTTTTTTTTTCCCCCAGCATGCGGATCGTGAGAAAAAAAGCGCAGCATGCTCCATTTTTCTGCAGATCCCACAGGCACGGCTTCCATTGAAGTCAATGGAAGCTGTCCAATACGCAGCACGCCCGCAGCTGACACAGCGAATGTGCCGCGGATCCGCAGGAAAGCAGGAGATTTTTTTTAAAAACCACAAATCACAGCGCATGTGAGCATGCCCAGTGCATCCTCTGTGCAGAAGAAAGAAGATCCAGCTGCGACAGAGGAAACCCACGCCGCGTCTTTTTTGCCTCATGTCTGCAGGCACAGGTAGAACGCGCTGTGGGATTCAACAATCAAGATCTGCGCACGCCTGTAGACATAAGGTCTTAAATGGGGAAATTTGGCTTCTACCTCATTGGAGGTTTTTCGCCTTCCTCTGGGATTAACATTGGGTGGGGTGTGGGGTGGGGGTAAAGGGGAGGTTGGAAATAGGTTTAACTGGATTCATACACTTTTTTCAGCCTTACATACTATGTTGCAAAACTACAACTCTTTGTAAATCCTGACAGCTGCAGTCTGTCAGGGAGTGCGAGAAGTTAATAGTTTTGCAACAGCTGGAGCGTCACTGCATGGAGACCACCCTATGAGAGGATCTAATGCAGATTCTCAAAGTCAGTGAGGACGGGTGCGAGTTTATACCACTGCAATATTAGAACACAAACAGACCCCCTTTTTAGAGGAATATTTGTATACTGCTAAGAAAAACGCCAACGCAAGAAGTTGAATATCATGTCCTAAATAGGTTCTGTTAAAGGGCACAACTTGACTAAATGAAGGATTTCACCCCATCATTTTAGGCCTCGTGTCCACGGACGAGTCAGATTCCACATGCGGGAGACCACGGCAGAAGTGTCCACGCATACCTGCCATTATGTTTCTTCATCAGCACTGTGAATAATCCACACAGCTCTCCCCGTGGCCCGTCCGCAATGTCAATCGCAGATCGGATGGCTCCCACTGACTTCAACCGCAGTAAAATGGAGCATGCTGCGATTCTTCATCAATGAGTGAAAACTGCTGTTGGTTTCCACTAGTGTCCATGAAGAATCATTTTACCTTCGCATGCTATGGAGGGTTATTGCTGCGGACTCCCGCTCTGGATTCCACACCAATAATCCACCAGTGGACATGAGGCCTTAAAGCCAGTGATCCATAAGCAAAAAGTCTTTTTGCACAATATATAAAAGTGATGCCCGGCCATGGTGCTGTTGACTGCACTTTCATTTGAGGATCTGCCCTAGTGACATTTCCTCTGTAAAGGGGTTTTGCGGGACTAATCTAATGACCCAGCCCTGGGATAGGCCATGAACATTTCATTGGGGAGTGTCTGTCCCTTAAGACTCCTGTAAATCAGCTGACTGAAGTGACAGCAGCGCTTAGGTGAGCGCCATTGTGGTCCATACCAGTTACAGCACCATACATTGTACTGCAACTGTGCCTGCTATAGCAGCTCAATCCCCATTCACTTGAATAAGACCGAGATGCTCTTAGGTCATGTGACTGCTGTGACGTAGTACGCCTGACCACAGCCCCTTCAACAGCTGATTGTCTGAGGATGCAAGTGGCAGATCCCGGCCAATCATCTATTGATGACCTATCCTGAGGATAGTTCATCAATAGTTTAGTCCTAAAAACCCTTTCAATAATTCGCAATGTGCAATGAGCCGGCTAGAGGGTAGAAAGAGCGGTTAAAAACTGAAAAGAAAAAAAAAGGTACTGTAAATATGCATGGTACAAACATTACTCTTAAAAGTATAAAGGCAATCACATGGCACAGGTACATTAAACTAACAGAACAATTGTGGCACCATCCTTTCTTTAACAAAAAGTGTAACAGCACTCACAATTATTTTAATTTATAGCAGCATTTTACACAGTTTGTGTTAAAAAAAAAAAAGTTGAAGAAAACAACATTGAGTAACAAAATGCTTAAATTACAACAATCCTTTGTGCACTCACTGTAAATTCACCGGTTTGATTATTTACAAAAAAGATGGAATATGCTAATGCAAGAAGCAAAAATTACAACTTATCTACAGATCCTTTAATTACAGCTAGGGGGCAATGTGTTGAGGAAAATATCCCATATGCTAGGTATTACCCTACTATGAGGGAAGTGCCTTACTAATGGAGCATCTAACATTATAAAAACTGTGAAGTCAACAATTGCATTTGCAGTAGGAGAAAAAAAAATAAAGGGGGCCACAATACTGAGCACATACAATAGGTGTCTGGCGTGGACCGTGTGCGGAGAGAGAGACCAATGACAAGTTTTCAAGGTGTTACGTTTTAGGAGCCAATAACGGATGAGACTAATAACCTAACTAGGGAGGTCGAAATTAAAAGCTAAATTTTCCTTTAATGCAGTAAAAGACGTGTAAAACACAGATAGCCCCAGAAAAAACAAAACACATTAATGGCAGACTGCGATTTGAACAAGATGCTTCTTAAGACATCCCGATCAATGCATGTTGATGTGAAATCTCAAAAAGTTCAGAATTGTATGTACAGCTCTGTGGTATTAAACCTGAGAAATTGCTTGCCTTCTGTGTCTCTGTGACTAGGAGGCACATTTACATATCCAACATCAACACCGCAGGCACCACTTAGGTCGAACCGGTTAAAAGAAAGGCTTGGTATTGCCACTTCAAGTTGAAGTTACCATGCAGAAGAGGAAAAAAAAAAAAAAAAAAAAAAAGCTGTGTGTCCCTGATTATCAGTCTACCGGTGCATTAAAAGGCCAAAATGACAATTTCTTTGGCAGCCAAGGCTAATGCATCAATGGCTCGTGGATCGATGTTTGTAGCAATACGGCTTTACATTTATTCAGCTACATTCCATCTTTAAGACCTTCCCATAGAGAATCCTGTTCTTTGTAAGATTTACAAACGGTAAAAAGTCAGACAAGAATTGCAACAGATGACGGGGAAGGCAATGTCATTCATAAGCTGGCTACAGACATTTTTATCATCTGAAATGCTGCCAGTCAGCAAAGAAAAAAATGGCCAAATACACCCTTTCCTCCCAAATATACGTTTGGCTCTGTGGCAGATACCTATAGCACTGTTTTTCTTGGGGAAAATACGTTAGTTTTTGAGACCGATGTGAGGCAACCCGCTTGGATATTGAGAGTCTTGTGGACACTCACGGTCGGGTATATTAGAACGATCGCTTTCTACGTTTCTCCTCTTAGACCACCTTCATCGGTAGGGTGGAAGTACCAACCAGATCTCACTGCACCTTTACCATTTAGGGTTGTCCACACAGCATTATGCATCTGGACTGCTCACCATTACTAAATTGCCTTTAAACTACAGGTTTGCTATCAGAGGGAAGAAATGTCCTAAGCTGTAGATTTCAGAAGTCAGGCTTTTCTTTTTTACTGGCCAGTCAACTTCTGCACATGCCAATAGGAAACAATTGAAAGTTAGCCTCCATTTGTAATTTTCTCTAAGCCCTGGCTCCTGGAATTTGCAAAACCCTAAAAGCCAAATAAATAGATTCAGTCTATGGTTACAGTTCTACATATCAAGGCCAATTAAAGAAACTGACCAGAAGCAAGACAATTTGCAGACCCCACAAGCAGAACGTGTGAGTTGAGAGGCAACAAAAGACGGGGAAGAAATAAAGACTGTATGAATATATTTAGTAGTAATGGTACCAGGTTTAAAAAAGGCAGACTAGGTTTGAAATCCACCTGCACCTAAATTTAGTGGCCTGAAGGACACATGTCAAACCTACACAAACCAATACCCAAGTGATATCAAAAATACTAAACCTCAGCCAGTCTTCTGCAGTGTGGCGTAGCCAGTAATGTAATAGCAGCCCTCTTTAAAGCTGAAGAGACCAAAAAAAAAGGATTGAACTAGTTTTACTCTGCAGGATTGCCCTCATTTGGTATTGAACCTTAAACACAGTACACCAAAGGCCCACCTTGCATCCAGCGGTAGTTAAAGCCCTTACAGAAAGAAAGCAGTAGGAAAAGAACGCCATAGTGCGGCAAAGAAGCCATATTAATAATCATGTGGATAAACGTAAGACCAGAAAAAAATGGCCATGTAAGGCATCTAAAAAAAAAAAAAAAAAAACAAAGAAAAAAAAAAATCTTCCTATGGCTTTTATCTGTTGAATGCTATTTTACATGATAAAAACAAAAAAAATAAACAAAAATGGTTTTAGCACATTTTGCAAGAGAATCCAGGTCTAAATATTAGGATGTCCGCATGAGAACACAAAAGGCCATTCTTCCCACTGAATCAGCAAGTCGCCTTGTAAAGTGCAGAGTTTATCTCACTGTTGACGGCAAGCCAGAAGTCTGTGCAGAGGTTACATATAAAGAACTGTTGTCCGATAATGGTGGGCCTACAGAATTTCCATTAGTTGGGGAGCATCCCAATTTCAGTTTTTCCAAATATTCTGCGTGAACTGGCTTGTGGCACTGCAGGACCTTCAGGGCATCTTCAACTTTAAACCACTCTCTCTTTCTTCCTAAAATAAGAGGGAGAAAAACAACAACATTTAAGTCTAAACCCCAATTCCAGCCTGGATACAGTCTGACTAAAGACAATGTGAATGCAACAGATCAGCAGCATTTATCCATTTTATTATTATAGAAATATAGGGGCAACAGATGGTACGGGACTAGAGTAGCTAGACAGAGCGACAGATATAGCTGCACGGTTACAGTAAATTGCTGTTCAAGTTAGGCTGCTTTCACATCTAAATTGGGGATTCCGCTTTCCTGCTCCGCTTGGGGAGCAGGAAAGGGGAATCCCTGTGGCCAACCTGTTCCCACTGACTATAATGGGGTCCACCCACTTTCCGCCCAGCTGCTTGGTTTTGGGATGGATCTGCAATGGAAGCTCCGGCCATAAGTACCAACGCAGATGTGAAACCGGCCTTAAACCTTTCCTAACCTGTGAGAGTCTCTGCACCATCCTCAAGTGGGGCATCTTAAGGGTTACAGGCTACATCCATAGTTTGACGCTTTTTAGGTATTGCTAACAAACTGCAAACTTGCTGTACATCTGTGTGTAGAATATCCTCAGTGTATGGCAATACAAGCAATATGAAATGGATTTTTTTTTAAAAATCTTATCCCCACACCACAAGAGAAAAACAATCTGCAGTACAAATTGACGCGCAACACGGATTTTAAAGCTGCAGTATTGTCAATTTATGATGCAGACTCGTTGCAGATGTTAAAGTCAAAATACACTACAAATACAGATTTCCCACAGATCTGCACCAAAATCCACAGGTAGAGACAATTTCTAAGCCACAATAAAAAGTTGTGAAATAATTTAACATGAAAAAACCCTATATATTTCCCTTTTTCCTGCTTCCATGAAGAGCCTTGCACCCTCCCTCGTCAGTCTCCCCTGGCCACTGGTGATGTGTCATATAGACACGTAGCCATTGCAGCAATCACATGGGTTGAGATGTTATGACTGGAGGCCAAGACAGACCAGCAGGGGAACAGGCAAGACTTTATGGTAGCAGGAAGGGGGGAATACTTTTTAGGGTGGATTTTCGGCAGCAAATCCGCAACATGTAAACATACCCTTACATGTGCATCAACAATACAAAGGGACAATTCCATTTTCCTACATCAGATTACTGTAATGTCCCTGAAGCAAAGCAAATTTTGTGCAGACACTAAATAAGCAGGGAATGCTGGGGCATTTTAGCTCTGAATCCTACAAAACTGTGAAGGCAGTTCTAGTCTATAATACAGGCTGTGATTCAGGACCAGTAATATAATTATAGACTAAGTTTCTGATGATTTTCTATTAAAAGGGGTTATCTAACTTATTTACACTTTTTAGACACAGGGAACCTGTTCAGATAAACAAACCAAGTTGATCCTCACCTCTGGGCTCCCCGTGTCCAGCACCACTGCTCTGGGTCTCAACATGTTTACAGGCTGCAGCAGCCAATGACCGAGAGCTCAGCTCTACATCACAGACCAGACGCAGAGCAGCGGCGCTCTATATGTTGCTGTTGGGGAGCAATAAGGCAAGACAATCCTACAAGTGCAACTTGACAAGAGCAAGATTATCCTTTCATCTTCGTTAAAAGCGATCAGTACTTACCTATATTCACAGAATCTTCCCAGTCTTCTAGAACCTCAGTGACCGTCAGTACATACACATAAGTCCTATGCTTTCTATCTTGATTCTGCTTAAAAATGGAGAGAAAAAATAATAGTTTTCAGGGTGATAAACGTGTTCACATGTTATCCTAAAATATAATGGAAAAAGACTTGACTCAAAATAAAGCTCCGCTAAAATAAGTTGGACCTATAGAGTGCCAATTCATCAGATAATGAGCAACTTCATTAAAGTATATAAAATCTATCAGTTAAGTGTATAAACGGCTCATTATCCTTCCGCTGCACAGCGATAACCACTTCACAGACAGAATAGCACACAAACATGACCCCCATCTCCCATATTCAGCCTTATAATAGAATGGGAAGCCACTTCATTAGTCAATATGAAACGGGCAGCAATGAGCATTACAAGTGGTATTTTTCCCCAGTAATGTCAATCTATAGTTCCAGGAAATTGAAGTCTATGAAAATACAATTAAAGAGCACTCACCTCAAATATTCCCAGAAGTCTACCCAATTTCCCCTTTACACCAGCCTGTACAGAGAAAAGAAAGCCTTTAAAAATCAAGAAGAAAAACAATTGACATCACCTTAAATAGGACACCTTTTAATTCCAAAGTACATAGGAGCTATTGGGGTTAAGTAAGACATCATGGCCGTTAGCCCTTTCACTCTAGTGCCTTAAAAGACGACCTGTCACGGTACACTAAGCGGGGCTGGCTGCTTGGCTCTGCCGCCCTGCTGACTATCCCTGGTCTGGTTTTTCTTTTATCCTCTCCTCCCTTCACCCACGCAGACTCTTCTGAAGTCCAACGAACGATGCTATCAGTGTGTCAACTGAGCACTTCCTACCATTTACTGTCAAATGGGCGACGTCAAAACATGATTGACAGTCCGACTTGACCTACTGAAAGTGAGCATTGAGGACCGCCTATTTGACACAAGGACAGCACCGGGAGCCGAACCCAAGAACCACCCATCTGGGCAAATGGAGGCTAGTATTGGAGGGGCACCACTAGGGATAGAGTCAGCAAGTCCACAGCTGCAAAGCCATGCAACCAGAGCTGTTGACTTATCAAGTGACAGATCCTCATTAACCCTTTCCAATCCAATTTGTATCCTGGTTTTCCTAGGGGGCTTACTCTCTTTCTGTTTTACAACGGCGCTCTCTGCTGGCTAAAGCCAGTACTGCATGGGGTGACACATTGGATAGGCTCCAACAGCAGAGAGGCTGGCAATATACAGTAAGAGAACCCCAACGGACGTCTTCCAACATCGAAGCTGTACAGCTTTAAATCATAATGTCTTCAGAGGTCAGACAGTGGATTGGAAAGGGTTAAATGCCAGTTTACAAATACTCAAATCATACATGCAGTTTGAGCCAAAGCCAATCACAGAAAGTGGCCGTGTTCTGACCACAGATGCAGGATAGAACATAATAGGGCCCCCTGTGATAAAATAATAAACTAAGCTATACATACCTCTCTGCCACCACCGAGATCCAGTGCTGCAGTCCACCGTTTGTGACGGATGATGTCACAGGAAGTCAGGTGATGGCCTGTTCTCCTGGCATTGGAGCTCATTGGCTGCAGCAGTCACCCGATTTCCAGCGACATCAGTTACAACAAATATCAGGACCAGAGAAGGGCTGCAGTGCTGCATCCCGGCAGAAGGGCAAGTATAGTTCAGTTTATTTTAATACAGGGGCCCCCTATAGGTTGGGTTCCCACAAAGTGTATTCCCAGCGGAAATCTCGTGGTTTGGCTGCAGCGAAAAACTGAGATTTCCGCCGGCAAAGTGCTGCTTCAAAACCCGCGGCACTTAAGCCTCGCGTTTTGGAGCGGCTTGGCCACATGCTTTTCCATTGCGGACGGTGCTCCCATAGAGGAGAGCGCGGCCACAACGGGGAACAAGAAAAAAAAAAATTGGACATGCTGCGGCCGGGGAATCTGCAACACAACGCCGGCTTCTGCCGTGACAGATTCGCCGTCCCGTGTGGACGACATTTCAGAGAAATCTCGTCCACATGGCTGGCTAATCCCAGGATTAGCCACGGCGAAATTCCGGACGGAATCTCCGCGGCAAATCTGCCCTGTGTGAACCCAGCAATAGAAACAGTGTTGTCCAGTAACCCCTTGCAGTTTGTAAAGGTGTCTATGCACATCAGGAGTTCATGGTTGAATGAATGCTAACTCACATGTCCAGTATGAATGATTGTAATGAAAATATCAACTGAAAAGTCCATTTTTCTCCATTTATGAAATTATGATATTTTTAAATACAATTAAACCTCAATTCAATTAGTGAAATATTTCACTAATAAAAAGGACTACTTATTACTGTTATATAAATATTGTTAATGTGCATCAATCCAAGAGGCAAAATACCTGGAATTATTTAAATTAAAAAAAAGGTCTCCCCCCCCCCCCCCCCTTCCCCTGCATTAATTACAACTCTCAGCCGTACAGGATACAAAATAGCATAAGGCAGCTGTAAACTCCGTAACCTTGTCTTACTATCTTGAAACTGCATCCACGTTTTGTATATCCTCTGAATAATCTGAAAGGGCAGCTATAGGATGACTGTCCAGTTAACACTTTCATTTCTCTTGCTTTTTTTAGAATAATGTTCCGATCTTTATAATGCAGGAGTTTTATCAATAATTTTTTTTTCTAGTTCAATAAGGGTCTCTGCTTTTATCTTAGAAATGTTCTGCAAATTGTGTCTTATAAATCCAACATCCTCTTTCAGCCAACCATTCTCAGAGAGAAGCCCAAACAGTATTGCTTTTAGTTGCAGCCACAAAAAGATGGCTTAGAGTACATTTGCTGTGTATATTGTTTTGCATATCACTAGCTTGTGCTGAAATGGCCAGCATAATTGTATTTGCAGAGGCAGATGAAGTATATAAAAAAGGGCCCATGCTTACCCTTCTCTGCAGAGTGAGAATGTATTAGAGTCCCATCACAGGTGGCAAATACAGCTGTAACTGTTTCATGAGTATTTCTTACTGGGGTTGTAGGAGACGTTGAGTGAGCAAATTCTGCCAACCTGTTGGTTGCACCATGGCATTTTTCAGCAAAAGTGATCAGAATGTTGATCATGCGGAACGCACAAAACATGCTCAATATTTATTATTGCTTCCAATGTTGCGTGGGCAGCCTCATGGTGTAAAGTATTCACAGATGCCTGCGACTGAGCAGCATCATGAAGCACATGTGTACCGCCGGCTTCTTTCCTAGTCATGGCAACTTAAAGGACAGACGGGCCTCGTAACAGATCACCTCTGCCATTTTTGCTCCTCCACAACAGGAACCATGGTGCAATACAACCAAAGGCCCAGGGACCAGTAAGGCAGTCAAAAAGCAGAGTCAAAAAACACAGCCTCGAAAAGAAAACCAAGCTAGGAAGCCAGCATAAGAGGTGGGAGGTCTACTCGTGTGTCAACTTCTCACATCACGCTCTAGGCCGCATCCCCAAACTCAGCTAATTGTAATACCAAGCTACAGGTATAAGCTACATTTGCTCAACAGTCCTTCACCAGAATGACACTGAGCAAAGCATGAAAGTTTTTTCTTTTATGGGAATGTTCATTCAAAGCAAGATCGTTCATGAGCAAAAGATTTAGTATTTTTTGGTCCGACTTGCAGATAAAGATTTCATTCATGGCCGGCTTCTTTCTAGATGAGGGCTGTATGTCATTGGTTGGTCCAAATGATCATTTGTTGTTAAATTTCACTTTGCTTTGGTTGAAAGTGTCCATTTCTATTAATGTTATTCTAATGCGAGTTGGCACCTTAAGAGGTAACTCTTTTAAGAAAGGTCTTGTTTTGGTGGAACACTGAAACACAATATGCTGGCTTTTCTTAAGTTAATAGACAACTGATTTATCAGCAGTCTCAGTATTAGCTTATCCAATTCTAAACAAAAAAAGGGCAATCTGATCAAGGTCATGCTTGTGGCGGATGCAGAGTATTAACCACTAGGGAAAAAGATCTTGATCTCTCTATTGCTGCTGTAATGTTTCTCTTCATTTATTATTGTGGTACGGGTCAACAAACCCTTTATCTGAACAATACCAACTCATGGAGTCAATTTTTTCAGTTTTTTTTAATCTTTCATGGCCAAGGAAATAATAAAAAAATAAATTATCAGGTGAACATAGCCACATACTTTCACAACACTCCAATAAAGAGCAATGCAAAGATAAGGCAAATGGTTTTTTATGATACCTCTTCGTACACTTCTCTCACTGCAGCTCCACCGGGTTCCTCCTCTGGCTCCATTCCTCCACCTGGTACAATCCACTGATCCGGGTAACGACTGCTACTGACCAGGAGTATCTGTAGGATTGGAAACACATTGCAACATTGTAATTCCTAACTGGTGCACACATTTGCTTACTCTACCCTTCAAAAATTTTTAACGAAGGACGCAGTTCTTTGAGGCCTTAAAAAGACTGCAGTTTTTTTTTTATTGGCCTATTCCAAGAGCAATCACTCCCCCCCACCCCCCAATCAATATGGCAACATTTTTAACTTAACTTTCTATGATAAAGGGGGGAAAGCCTACTTTTACACACTTATCCTGTGCACCTAATGGTACACAATTTAAAGACTAAGCTGGGCTCGCACAATTGTAAACTTAGGGGGGGGGGGGGGGGGGGGAATTGGGTCACGCAGTGCTTTTAAGCAAAGCGACAGCGCATATATATACACAACGCCCATACAAGTCCATAGAGAACAATTGACTCTCGTGTACATACACAGCAAAATCGAACATGCTGCGCTCTTTTTTTTGCGCTCGTGTTAAGCAATTCTAACACTAATGTGAGCGGAATGTCGTAACGCAAAATAAGTGAGTGCCTGCGAGTTACTGCATATCACACAGGCGTACAGCGCCCGTGTAATACATGGTAATCATACGCCTGTGTGTCAGTAAAATTATGGCAACAGCAAGTTTGTATACTTTGCTTTTTTTTTTTTTTAATACACAGTAGAAACCTTTTTCAAAAACAATCTTGTCTGTATTGCCACATTACGGAAGGCGTAAAACGTATTTTTCTGTCAGAGCTATATGAAGGCTTGTATTTTACAGGAGGAGTTGATGCTTTCATAGGTACATAATTATCTTTAATAGCTTTTTATTTCATGTTTTTTGGGAAACTGGATGACCAAAAAAACTAGCAATAATGGCAGTCTTTTTTCTTTAAGTTGGTTCACTGTACAGGTTAAATAATTATTGTATAGTTCGGGTCACGGACATAAATTTTTTTGTTTATTACATAAAGCATTTATTGGTAAAGAGTTTTCTTTTTGATACTGAACTATTTTATTCTCATTAGGGGAACTGAATGCTATATGAAGGAGTTATCCCCTATCCCTGCATCAGGAGTTGTGCAGCATACTTCGAAAAAAAAAAAGAAAAAAAAAAAAAAATTATATATATATATATATATATATATAGAAATGCACCAAACTAGAGCAGGCACTGTTCGGAAAGCACAGCGTTAGAACCGCCTCGCTCAAGGGCTCTTTTGAGAAGCGCCATTGAAATCAACGGAGCAGTTTTACAGTGTTTTTAGTGGGCGCTTCCAACGCCGCACTAAATGCTGTTAAAAACCGCTTATGTGAGAGCAGCTTTACTGCTGACAACTGGTACTGGTGTATCTTGTCTCCACCGGAACTAGGGGTGGAGGCATGGGTTGGCCTGGCTCACTGACAGATGACACCCCCACCAGAGGATTGGCTGATGCAGGGAACGGCCAGGAGACTCCCCCCAGCAGTGGATTGACAGATACAAGTGTACTCTCCGCGTTAACCTCCTGCCTCGTGTAAGTGTCCCACTGTCGGCTCCTCTGACTTTGCCTGCCCCAGCTGTGGATTGGCTGCAGCACTCTTGCCTTACTGACAGGGGACCGTCCGTACCAGCTCCTGGAGCAAGTCCTGAAGCACCTAGGAAACAAGGGCCAACAACTCCAGGCAGACAGGTTGTGGAGGACGAGGACGACATCATGCATCGGACAGCAGCAGACAAGGCCCATCAGCGGCAGCCAGACAGTTGGCGTAGTACTAGGAGGACAGCAGCTCGTGCAGTATGAAGATGAGCAGACTGCCAACCGTGCGAGTCTTCAGTCCCGGCATGCACCCCGCCCAACACCTGCTGCTCCTCCCCCCTGGCAGTAGTCTCCCGGGTGTGCTCCGCTGCCGTCCTACGCTGTGACTGTGCGCTCTGTGTCAGTGGCAATGTAAGAGGACTCCAGGAGACTGGAGGGAAACAGCCGGTAATACAGCAGGCAAAGTCAGAGGAGCCGGCAGTGGGACACTTACATGAGGTAGTAGGGTAACAAGGCTGGAGAGCACACCTGCATCAGCCAATCCACTGCTCAGGGCATCTCCTGGCCCTTCCCTGCATCAGCCAATCCACTGCTGACGGAGTCTCCTGGCCCTTCCCTGCATCAGCCAATCCACTGCTGAGGGCGTCGCCTGTCAGTGAGCCAGCACAACCTATGTCTCCACCCCTAATTCCAATGGAGACAAGATACACCAGTACCCCAACAACCACTTTAGACCTCGCAGGATTAGGACCACTAGTTCACCAGCCTATGCCATAAATGTACGCCATGGGGTGGAAAAAAAGATTTCCTTTGGATGAATGGCTTGTGCCTCAAACAAACTACCTGATCTAAAAGGTCAGCATGACCGAAAGACCTTCTGAAGGTGGTGGCACTACACATTAAACTGACATCGGCCGCACCTTTTGATATCAGAGGGACCAGACGACCATCTACATGTATAGAAGTGCGGCCATATTCCACCTGTGTGAAAGGTCCCTAAACCAACTGACAGGAAGACCGTGCGTCCGATGCCAAGTCGATAGCAGCTGTCAGTCACAAATGAGACATGTTGGATATTTTTAGTTGTGTCTGGAGTGCGGTCATGTTCATAGTTACGGGCTCGGCCATAATGCCAGCTGGTCACTAGTGGGCAGGAAACACTGCTGTCATCTCACCAATATTACGATCTACCACCTAGTCATAGATTGGAAGCAGACTGCAATCACAGTGCACTTAGTCAACATCTCATTGCTAGAATGATGATCTAACCAGATAACTAACAAACTACTCATGTATATGCGGACGGCATTAGTAAGCACAGCGGGTTACATGAGGATTTCTACACATCATAATTTAAAATTATGCAAGTGAGCTAGATGCAGAAAACAGCGGAGCCCGCGCTGCTGAAGTCAGTCAATGGGGCCAGAAATTAATCTCCAGTAATACAGGTCAATATCCGGATAGTGTACACAGTGCTGAAAAAGGGATGCAGCACAGATTACATCTACCAGGCCATGCAGCAATGTTACTGAACAGGGGCATAGTTAGAAGAGTAGGTGGGGTGAGGAGGTGGCCAGGAAGGGGACATTACACATCCAAAATGTATCAGCCAAGATTTTGGAAGACAAGAATCAACTTAAAGCGACCCTTTGGTCCAGAAACAAATATGGCCACACCAGCTTCTCTGACTACCTGGTGCACATTTTGCATTACTATGCATCATCAGTCTAAAGGCCCATTTACATTGATAATCGTTCAGATTCTTGCTGAATCGTGGGTATCTGATTAACCACCATTCAGTGTAAATGCCGGGACAATCTAAACAATGAGCATTAATTTGTGTTGGCTTTTAGATCATGCAAGCATATTAAAACAAAACAAAAAAAACAAACAAAAAAAAACACAACACACAACGATGACCAGCCTGTGTAATGTCAGTCGTTCATCCAAAAATGATGGCCTGCTTACTGTGAATGTAGGCAGGTGGGCCAGAATAATCTCCAGCCCCCTGTGTCTCTATTTACTGAGGGATCCTCGTGTCAGTGTGAAAGCTCAGGAGAGCAAGGAAGACTGTCTGGGCACTTCTGTGCCCAACAATAGTCCCATGTGAAAGGACCCCAAGTCACTATACACTTGTCCTGTGAGTGGCACTAACCAGTCACATCAGCAAGTCATGCCTGACTACCTAATGCACTCACGGCATCAAAAGTGTCTGTCCAGGACAGAAGGGTCGCTTTAACTAGGAGAATCAGCCATTTAGGATTAATGCACATGGCCGGATTTCCGTGGCGTTTCACTGCAGCTATTAGGTTCCATTGAACCTAATAGCTCAATATACATGCTGCGGAATTCTGCAGCATGAAATTACCCGCAGCTTGTCCCATTTGCTGCGGGTACACGTGCAGATGGGGCGGGGACCGCCGTAACTGACTCCGCTGCGATATTCCGCTAGCCCGTCACGGCCGTGTGCATAAGGCCTTAGGATGTTGTTGAGTGACAATTTACAACATATGTTGTCACTGATATTTTTTTAAACAGTTTGGGCAATTTAAGGGACTGCATTTCCTTAATTTTTTAGGAACCAGGGAAAATGCATCTCTGCTGAGCACTGAACTTAAAGATGCTTTTAAACCCCACTAAGTATAGTTGGAGTGAATGATGCCAGAGTTCGTTCGCGCAGCCGGCTTATACAGGCAGATGAATCATCCGCTTGTTCACTCTTGCTGTATAAATGAATATGAATGACCGCTCATCGTTCCGTTTAAACACTGATCATTTATGCTTGCATGAAAAACGATGAGCGAACGAATATCATTCAGCGTTTTTACATTGAACATTTATCCTTCATCTTTGCGCATTTCAACGATTTTTGGAACGCTCATTTTTCTATGTAAAAGGCCCTTAAGAGGTTCTAGGCTCGTAGGCCAAGTTTGGCCCGTAGAGTCTACTAAACAAGAGGCTAAAAAAGCCCATGTTAACTGTATAAAAGCTGCACTTCAGCAGCAGGTACGGAGGCTGCTCATAGCAATCATTTACACACTACACAATTCTGAGCCTTGAACCCGAATCTTGAGCCAAATCAAGATAAGCCTGCGTATTGAGTCACTTACTCATGACAGCATGGAATGCATGAAATGTGCAAGTGCCGGCAGCTTCTGTTAATCTTTAATACGAGGGATTTTACACAATGGAAAAATATTCAGAACTGTAAATGAAAACGCTGACAATAGAAGAAGTAAGGAGTCAAAATTGTTCCAAGCAGCAGATATACCTGCATTGTAACAATTTGATATTCTGTTAAATGCCACTGCTGACGGTAACATTGTATTTAGGCTCAGACACCTGTGCTACAGACTATGGCCCCCTCACTGACACCAGTAGTCTGACAATAGGTTTTTCTCATGGAGTCTGCCATAAGACATACCTCTATACGACAATATTCCCCTAGACACACATGGCAGGGTCACACTGACTACAAGGCAGATCTGCAGTCAGTGTACCTCTACGGAGGGGATACATTTTACCTTCATGCCATTTCATTCCCCGGTGTTAACAATCAATGCCTTTTGTCCTACACTGAACAATATACCAATAAAAAGCTCTGTTAGATGTGGAGAGAAGCAAAAATACAAATACAATGTCCTAGTTAATATTTAATGCAATCCCATCCACTTGCCTGTGCCTAAAGTTGTTCCAGAACTCGGATGTTGACGTAAGGCCCTTTTACACAGGAGGATTAGCGTGCAACCATTCGTTAGATCAAGTGGTGCGCATGATCATTGTGACGCGTGAACGCAGTGAAAGATCAATCAACAATAAATCGCAGATCAGATCTTTCAAGCAGACCATAAAATCCTTGTTGGTCTGACGGGATGCTGTGTAAGCAGGCCGTACATCTATTACTGCGAATGGAGGCGGGTGAGCCAGAATGATCTCCTTGCCCGCTTCTCCATTCACAGAGCGATGATCGCTGGGCAAATGTCAGCGCCCAACAGCCATCCCCTGTATAGTGCCCATAGGTGACAGGGTTTTATAGGCACACTGTGCTATAGATCAGCATTGCCTTTTTTTTTTTTTTTTTAAAGAAAACACAGAACAAAAACAAGAAAGTGTATAAGTGAAATCTCCTGCTTGCATCATGAGGTTCAACATCGGTGCATGCGCAAATGACCTCTGTGATTCTGCCCAAAGAAAGGACAGTTTATCCGCTCATGTTCCGGTATCCAACCTCCCTGCGCAGGCACGAGACTCCACGGGAGGTGCGGATGGCGCCTACTACATCACCCACATCAGAGGCTTCAGCTAGCAGACAGTCCTGCTCGCCCACCAGACCACTCTGCCTCATTCACATGCCACGCCGGAGTTCACTACTCAGGAAATAGCAAAGGAGAGAATGATACTACATCATTCTACTGCTGTCATTAGTTCACATTGATATAAACTGTTGACGAGTTCCCTTTAAGTGACATATACAAGACCGTACATGATGGTGTTAAAGCATGTGGGTAACAAATGATGTATAGTGATATACACACACTGTCATGGCAACTGAAACTTCCACTTTCCTCCAAAGCCACCCATATGCAGCCAGCAGGTGACACTCTTGCTTAAGAAATCTCCAAGTATGGTACACTGACCGGGACCAAGGGAAAGAGCCTAATCACCTGTCTATGAAAGATTCAGCAATTATAATTAATTATATATAAATTATAAATATATAAATAAATAATAATTAATAATTATTAAGATACACAACTTTCACAAAATCCCCTACCACCCATTACTTTAAAAAAAAGTAATAGGAAATTACCAAAATTACCTAATAGCGAGACACTAATCAAAAATAGTAATTATGTGTAAAAGGAATGCAGTCTGTCAGTGTGTTCAGTCCTACAGAAACTGAGGTTTACACTTCCAAAACTTCTGTTATGAGCTGAAGGATTAAGTAAAGTTCACATTTTACCCAACAAGCTTTTTACCAAAGTGAGTAAGATGTGAGGAGTGTCCCCCGGGCGTGCCGCCACAACACAGACACTGCTACATGGCTGGGGCCCACAAAGCCGACAACACAGGCAGGAATTCTGACAACTTTCTATGGATCCTTCCTGTGACACTCATTAGTCTACTTCTATTTGGGGAAAGCTAACAGGAAGTTTCAAGCTAGCCCCCAACAATAGATAGTGGCAAACCACCTTTGTCCAACATTACCCAACGTGTCCGATGCGGTTCAAGGAGGTTCGTACCAGTCACATCTACAATAGAGACAGACACAAAAACAGCACACCTACTTATTACAGCACTGAGGGAAAGACCAGAGGATAGATATAAAATCAAGCACTTAGAAGTTGTGATTTTGCTGTAAAACTCGGCATGCAGTTACATCTCAGGCAGATGTAAAATAATTAGAGTTGTGGGGTGATTAGCTAAACAGTCTTGTCACCGGAGGCCCTAAAAGTGGTCCCCCCCCCCCCCCCCCAGGCCTATAAAAAGGGTCTCAGAGACTACTTGTGTGTAGTGACTTCTTCCGCCTGTGTAGAGCTTGTTGATCACTAGGCGCCTCTATGATGCAATCAAAGATTTCGCCAAGTTAACAATTTAATGTGGAGGGGGGCATTATTGGAATATGAGAAGCAGGATGGTCATATCAACAAACTACCCACCACCTGGGCCGTTCTCAGACCATTAGGTGATGTCGGGACCAATGGCTATGTTAGGGCACACACACAAGGTGGCCGGGCTCAGGATGCCCTTGACAGGTCCACCAAGCACAAGCAGCTTCAAGTGTTTCATTGACAGCCCTCCAGAGACAGGTGGCACCATCGGTACAGGCTCCTGTGTCTATCAGATCCATTTCCAGGCACTTGGCTGAAGGACATTTGGTCTCATGGTGCCAATTACATATACTGCCTTTCACACCCACCATCTCCCCCATTTTTAGTGGTGTTGTGAACGACTAAACAATTGCCACGGGGTGGAACTGAGTTGTCTTCAGTAACAAAACAGGCACTGAAGACAACCGTGTTCATGTCTGGAGAGCTAGAGCCGAGCGCCTCAATCCTGCCTTTGCTGTGGAATGGCACACTGCCCCCTGCTGGTGTGATGGTTAACATTACGTGTAACCTCAGCTGGACATGAGCAGTCTACAACATATTAGCCAACTAAAGGGAAGTGCTATTCAGGCCTATGACATAAGAACCCCATACATATAGATGTATCCAAGAAAGTATCAGCGCTGCTATGAATCAGATCTCTTTTTCCCCCCTTTTTAGACTAGAATATAAATCTGGTTTCTAACAAAGCCCTGAACTGGTTACCTGGCAAAAGTTTGGTAAAATGTCTAAAACTCAAGCCATGTGATTCTCCTATACGCCAATAACTTTGAGGCATCATTGCTTCAAAGTCCAGGTGGCTGGAGGCCTAATAAAAAACGTAGATAACGTTTCCTAGGATACTCTATAGTCTTTAAAAGCCGAAAGCCGTGCCCTGTGATTGGCTGCAGCGGCAGATTTACCAACGTCAGTCTGACCACAGCCTGTAAACGTCACCAGGGACGTAGGACTTGCGGCGAACACGAAGAAGACAGTTTCAGCTCTGTTATATTTTGGCCATGGGAATCTGTGTTTTGAGAAAAGTTATCCTGGACAAATCCTTTAAGCCTGCGCTGTAAATATACAATGGTGCGGTTTTAAGTACCAGGATAGCCACTGTAAATAACTGCTTAAAGGGATTGTCCTGTTACTTTTCGAAACTTTAATAGCTGGTGCAGATTTGTGAAAGTAGCACCATACAAAAGTCGGAATGGCTTGTGACTCCGTAGTAGGCATCTGCTCTACATGGCCACCCTTTATCCTCTTGTACATGCCCCTGCTGTGTGCATGGAAACTCCTGCTAAGGCTACACACAGGATGGTCCTAGAAGGGTTGTCCAGTTACTTTTTGAAATGGCAGGTGCAGATAAGAAGTGTGAAAATAAATACAGCAGTACTTACCTGTCCTCAGCGATCAAGCATGGCAACCCCACAGTTGTCCCAGTGTCAGATAACAGGCGATCAGTGTCTACCAGAGGCTGCAGCATCACCATGCTCTACTCCTGGCATCACAGCACCCAGGACGTGAGCACCGATACTAGAAAGGGCGGCAACACTGCTACCTCTGATTAGCAGGCAGCGATCACCCGATTTCCACAGTCAGAGACCAGGACAACAGGATGCAACATTGAATCGCCAAGGACAGCAAGTACTGCTGTGTTATTTTCACACATCTGCTCCTGACATTACAATTTTCAAAAAGTAAGTCTGACAACCTTTTAAAGGACCACCCACATTATAAGAGTCTTTGTAACCTTAGGATTTGGTGTACACAGCAGGGCCATGTGAAAGGGAATAAGGGGTGGCCCATGGATGTCTACTACAGAGTCACAAGCCATCGCGACTTCTGCTGTATGGGGCTCTTCTAGTGCCATTTTCCAAAAAATTTTAAGAGGAAAACCCCTCTGAAATACGGTGCTCAGTGGAGCATGGCACAGTTTTGCTCTGCCATTTATATGACATAAGCCCCCCTGTCCGTCTGGATAAGATTAGTAGTGTCGGGGATTACACTCTGGACCCATACATTTTATGGGCACTTTATTATGCTTCCATACAAGTTTGAAGATATAGAGTGATGTTATATAGCCGCATGTATTTAAATAGTCAAAAAGACATAGGTCACCATATCTGTAATGCTAGGAAACAAACAGTGCTGAAAAATTACATTTGTGACTGTTCTTAGATGGCCATATGCATTCAATATATTTTGGCCAAACCCACAAATTTTGGCAGATTCAGCCGATCACATGTATGGGGGGGGGGGGGGCGACCCGAATCCCTGTCTGGATCAGCATCAGGCACTTGGATTTCAACTACCTGATGCTTTTGTTATTGGGGAGAGAAGATGCTGCAGAATAGTCCGGCCGTTGCTTTCTCCCCTCGGAGCACGTGGACACTCAGCAGGAGATGCAGAATAGTCGGGCCGCTGCTTTCACCCCTCTCAGAGCACGTGGACACTCAGCTGGAAATGCAGAATAGTCCGGCCGCTGCTTTCACCCCTCTCAGAGCACGTGGACACTCAGCTGGAAATGCAGAATAGTCCGGCCGCTGCTTTCACCCCTCTCAGAGCACGTGGACACTCAGCTGGAGATGCAGAATAGTCCGGCCGCTGCTTTCACCCCTCTCGGAGCACGTGGACACTCAGCAGGGGCAATTATACAACTGTATACCACACGGTCAAAGGAGTATTCAACAGACAGCTGTCTAATGTGTCTGTCCAGCCTTATTCTACTTCGTGATCCATTGCACTTGCAACAGTAAGATACAGTACTGTATGTGGTCTCCATTATACACAATAGACACAAGATAAAAGTATAATGAGAGAAGTCTCAAAACAGCCGTTTACATTATTTTCCGCCATTTTACAAATGGCATTAATAGAATGGGTTTTTTTGTTGTCACACAAAGTGGCGCAAGTCTTGCTTATAGTTGTCTAAACTTCCTCTAAATTTTATGAAATGTTGCAGTGTATATGACAAAACTCACAGCAGTTTTCTGGCAAGAAATAGATCACCCACAATTAGAAAAAAAAAAAAAAGTTGCAGCAGACGCCACCTATCATTTTTCTTTATATATACATACACATTAAATGTGTACTCTTAGGATAGCCAGCAATTAGTTCCCACTCAGACAAGGTTAGCTTATATAACATTAACCAGCATGTGAGAATGTTCTGCGTCATGTTGAACACCGCTAGGCTAAAGATGCCTCTCACAGACAACCCCTCCATCCAGCTACCGCCCCAACTCGCTACTTACATTTGCCTCAAAACTCCTGAAACAGCACATCCACCTTGAACTGTCCCCCCACCCCACCCCGCATCCAACTCGCTCTTCAGCCAGCACCTGGTTTCTGACCAAACCACTCTATTGAAACCATGCTAACCAAAGTCACTGCGGATATACTTACTGTGAAAGCCTCAAAACAATACTCCATGCTCCTCCTTCTAGACTTGTTCTCTGCTTTCGACATAGTTGACCACTTCCTTCTGTCACAATTGCTTTCCTCTCTTGGCATCACAAACTTAGCCCTCTACTGGATCTCCTCCCAACCTCACAGATCAGTGTTTCCCACAAGCACACAATATCCTGACCTCCTCTCTGTTGGTGTCCTTCGAGCAAATGGCTTGGGGCCCCTACTTTTTTTGCATCTACACCTTTCACCCAAGATAGCTCATAGAATCCATGGCTTACATAACTACTTCTACACTGATTGAGACCGCTCAATTCTACCTAGTTGGCCCAGAGGTTACCTTTCCGATATCCAGAATCCCACTTTCTAAAATCCAACAGAGAAAACGGAACTCGCCCCTCCCCCCCATCAGACTTACTAATCCCAGTCAACAGCTCCATACTTTCCCCGAGGGCCACCAGCCCACTCTAGGGGTAACTTTTGATTCTATGGTCTTTCAGACCATACACACAAGTGTATGCTCACCACCAACTCAAAAACATCTCTCAACCTAAAAAGTTAACAAAAATACTAGTGCATACCCTTATCTCCCTCAGACTATTGCAACATCCTTCTGTTGCCTCCCATCCAACACACTTGTACCCTTCCAATCCATTCAGCTCTGCTGCCTGGCTAATCCATCTCTTCACCCCAACCACCACCCCTCTCCCTTCTGCCAATCCCTTCACTAGCTACCAATTGCCCAGCGATTGCAGTTCAAAATATTGACATACAAGGCTGTCCACAACCTGTCTCCCATCCTTACATCTCTGCCCCAATATCCCAACACCTCCCCAAACATTCTCCAATCCTCACACAGCCAAGTACAAGATTCTCCTCTGCCCCCGATTACTTGAACTTGCTACCTCAACACTCACCACCACTTTCAAAAGTAGCCTGAAACCCACATCTTCACAAAAGCCAACGGCCTAAACAAACCCTACAGCCACCGCACTTTGTACCCTCAACCCATTGCCCAAGCAGGAAGGATCCTCTAGCAGTCTGTATATTATTTAGTTCCTATTTATTATACTTGTCTGTTACATTATATACATACAGTGTCTTGGACATCACTACTGCTACTACAAGAGACTGGGCTGAACAGCTTTCATCTCTGCTGACATTCTATTGGAGCTGTCCGACTGTTGGCCAATGTTCCCAAATCATGGTACACATGTATGGGTTTATTTAATTTGGCAAAAACATGATTAGGACGAGTGAATGAACCCCTTTTCCTGTTAAAATAAGTGAAACGGTGCCAATATCTATTGGCCAAAAAAAACCTTCTAGATAAAACATAAGATGTGAACAGGTTCTATCAAAGCGAAGGATACTAACAAACGGGACAATTAACTAGAGCACTAGTTTAATATTGAGTTAAAAGAAATGGTTATAAATTAATTTCACAAACCCGCCAAAAAAGCCAATCAGTACTGAGAAATATCAGGAGATATTCTTGTAGCTTGACGCCACCAGAAGCTAGGGGTTTGACAAGAGGAACGCCCCTCTCACACCCCTAGCTCCCGATAGGGTCAAGGCTGGAAGGTCTTGGCAGTGCCTCCACTACTTTTAGCCGGCCCTGCTGGTTTAGGGTGACTGTTCGTTTTCCACTTGGGCTTAGATTATGAGCTGTAAATGTTGCCAGTTTACAGCTAATAATCTAAGCCTAAAAAGAAAACGAACAGTCACCCTAAACCAGCAGGGCCGGCTAAAAGCAATGGAGACGCCGCACATGTGACTCACCGCTTGGTCCGGTACCACTCATCAGGGATAGCTCTGCTGTCACGCCACCGGGGAATGGCCTTGAAGCTGGCCCTGCGTGGCTGCAGCTGGGGCCGCTCTATGCTGCTCCAAATAAGCCTTCCTTAGTGAGCTGGCAGGACCTGCAGCCCAGCCAACTTTGCAGCCAATCAGCGGGGCATCAACCCCCCCCCCCCCCCCCGGGCTCCACTAGGACCAGGGGGCTTAACCAATCTTGGCTCTACTGGGATTTCCTGGTGGCGTCAAGATACAATAATACTGTATAAGGCACGCATGTTTAATAGCTCGCTATCCGTGAAGCTTGAATACAGAGGCCAGATTTACAAAATCGGGTTACTCCTTGATGCCAAGGCCGCCTTACAATAAGAATAGTTCATATAGAAACATAAGCCTAAGGGCTTCTTCCCACGGACGGATTTCCGTAGCTATTAGGTTCTATTAAACCTAATAGCTCAATGCTCACGGTGCGGAATTTCGCACCGTGAAATCACCGACCTCACCCGTGGCATGCTCCATTTGCCGCGGGTGTACGCGCGGACGGCTTCCATTGCAGTCAATGGAAGCTGTCCGTCACGCTATCTTCACTGGTTTGGATGGGGCACGTATAGAATACACAAATGCAGAGGGGACACCCCTCCTGATGTAAATACAAATGTTCACAAGCAAGTTTTTAAGTGGTAAGTTTTGAGTGCAAAACAGCCTCAAATTTCTGTGTGTGAACATTTGTATTTAGATCAGGAGGGGTGTCTTCTCTGCATCTGTATATTATATATGTGCCCCATCCAAACCAATTCAGCCTGATGAAGAGTCAGTAGAAGACCCGAAAGCTCGCTATAACATCATGTATTTTTGTTAGCCATTAAAAGGTATCCTATCTACAAGATGACTTGGTTTCTCACACTGAGAACAATCACAGTTTGCTTTACTGGCTAACATGGTACCAAGCCCCCCTTTTTTTGTTTTATCTGGACGCACATTAAACACTCGCCTGAGGATCGCCAATTCACAGAAGCAATTTGAGGCATTTAATTAAAAATGCCCCGTATCGGCATGAAAAATGCACATTGGCAAGCACAATACCATGCCAAGTTTAATGGCCTGATATTGCGCTTGCCCGTGTGAATTTAGCGTTAAGATACCTTGACACAGGACAATTAAATCGCTGGAAAGAGGGAATTTGGGCAATAGGCCCATGTACAGGCGGGCACTGACAGGACACAGAGTGAGACCAAAAGCGAAACGACTGTCGGGTCGTGTAAACATGTAGCAGTGCAACTCTAAATGACTGCCTGTATCCTGCACATGCAGGCGGGTGGCAGAAACGATCTCCGTCTGTTCTACCTCTATTCTCAGAACAATTACAGCTCCCATGTAACACATAGGAGTGATAGTTGGGCAGTCGTCGGCAGCCACTTATATCTCCGACAGTCACCCCATGTAAGGCCCCCTGTCCACGGGCAAGGTGGAATATGGCTAGCGATATTCCGCCGCTGGGGAGCAGGGAAGAGAACTGTCAGTTCTTTGTGGTGAGCCTATCTGATGGCTCACCGTGGAGAATCACAGCATGCTGCGATTTGAATCCCGCGAGTGGAGAATCGCTATCATTCTCCGCTCATGGACAGGGGGCTGCGCTTTCCATTATCGGATTATCGCCGAGAGTAACGCAATGCACTATCGCCTGCAGACAGGAGCTCTAAGGTACTTTTAGCCTCTGTTCTCCCACAGAATAAACGGCCTATAATCCCATGTGAACGCACTCTTAGGCCTCATGTCCACGGGCAAAAGAAGAATTAAAATCCGCAGCGGATTTTAACTCTTCTCCTGCCTTCGGACCACCCGCGGGTAGATAAATACCCGTGGATGGTCAATAAAAGTGATTTAAAAAAAAAAAAAAAAAAATGGAGCATGAAAAAATCTGGACCATGCTCCATTTTCGTGCGGGTCTCCCGCGGGCTTCTATTGAAGCCTGTGGAAGCCGTCCGGATCCGCGGGAGACCAAAATCAGAATTTACTCACCTGCTCCGGATCTTCCCTTCGCCGCGGCTTCATCTTCTCTCCGTCGCGGCCGGATCCTTTTTCTTCAGGCCGGCGCATGCGCGGGGCACGCAACCGACGTGCCCTGCGCATCCGCCGGCCCGAAGAAAGAAGATCCGGCCGCGACGGAGAGAAGATGAAGCCACGGCGAAGGGAAGATCCGGAGCGGGCGAGAGGTGAGTTAATTCTTATTTTTATGCCTCATGTCCGCGGGGCAGGAGGGACCCGCTACGGATTCTCCATGGAGAATCCGTAGCGGGCCTGATTTTCCCTGTGGACATGAGGCCTTACAGTTTATTTTCTCACCTCACCTGCTGAAATTTGTTCCAAGCATCTACTACTCAGTAAAATGATGACACGGCTTCTGACCCCCATCTAATCCCCTTGTTATTGGGTTACATTCCTTATTAAAAACACTTCCCTCCTGAACTTCACCGAAACCTGTAAAGCTGTATAATCCATCGGGTGAATCATATCTGATGTATGTGTAAATATAATAAGTTTGCCAAATGGCATCTATTTACCAAAACGTCCAGTGTTCCCCGATATCTGCATTTGCCCATCCTGCTTGTTTACCGCTCGTTGTCAAGGGTTACAGTGATAGCGCCATTCATCCTGCTAAGCTGGCATGAAGTACGGCCAGGAGCGGCATGCGAGAGCACACACAGGAGCTCCTGGCAGCTCTACTGCGGTCTACAGGGCGGCATACATAGTAGTGATGAAGCCATTTAATAGACATCAATAAAGCTGCAGGAATTGGCGGGGCGTAGATTTAGGCAGTGACACATGAGGTCAGCACAGGGCCGCTGCCTCAAATGCCAATCATGCCTACAGCTCCACCCATAAAGCTGGTAAGGAGAAGGAGGGCGTTTTTGGTGGCAGACCCTAGGAAAACTGGAAATCAAAGGAGTTGAGAATACCCCTTTAATGCACAAGAATTTGAGGCATGTCCTCCTTCCCTCCAGGCTACACAAATAATGGCTCAGAATTCTCATAAAACATAAGTGGCATGTAAGTGAGCAAGACCACCACAGATGAACAATACTGCCCACAAGAAAATATATTGTGTATACCCAGAAATGAGGGGTTCCTTAAATGGGTGTTCTAGAACAAATTATCCCCTATCCTGTGGATAAAGGGATAAGATGCTGATCGGTGGGGGTCTGCTCAGACCCCCACTGATGTCGAGAAAGTGACTCCTGTATCCCGTCTCCTGTGACTGCAGCGATGTTGCTCTGAATGGAGCACCAGGCGAATGTGCATGCCACTGGGCCATTTGTCAGCCCCATTGACAATGAATAGAGCGGCACAACACTTGTGCGACTATTGCTACAATCAGTCTCCTCACTGCGAGGGATGCAGTAAGGCCACAGTGAGAACAAAGAGCACCGGACCCCCGTTCTCAGGATGGGTGGGGTCTCTATGGCAAGGCCCCACCGATCAGCACGATATACCACATCCTGTGAATAACTTGTAATTATGGTGCAACCCCTTTAAGGCCTCCGAGCACCCACCAGACGTGGCCGCATCCACGACGCTCCTTTTAAGTTAATTAGCGCCATGCACAAACAAAAAAAAATAAAAAATTAAACACACACAGGCCACTATGGGTTGCCCATGGCGGCCAATTGGGTTCCTTTTTAAACTCTCCCTAGAGAAATGAAATCCTCTAAAAGGTCCTCTCACACATGTGATTTTTCTTTCGGCCACAGCTCCCGGCGGTGTGTTTTAGCGCAGCCCATCATTGTGATGGGTGATGAGATGCGCTAAATGCCCAAAGATAGAACAGACAGCGCTTGGAAAGCACCGTGATCGACCGCATGTGTGAAGCCTCATTGATTTCAATGAGAGCATTATACCGCAGCGTTCAGAATGCCACGTTAATCGCGATAAAAAGCGCCTGCGAGAGGCCTTAGGCTTACAACTTTTTCCCATTCAAGAAGCTGTGTGGAGAAAAAAAGTGAATAATTCTGCAAGAAATGGTAAAAGTTTTTTAAAAAACTTAACAGTCCCTCAAGGGAATTAGAACATGCAATCGCTTATATAATACATTGCAATACTTCTGTATTACAATTTATTATGCCTATTAATATTAGTATACTATTAGGAAATTACATAGTAATAGTGTTTCTAGTGGCGCAATGCGCTGCCCCCCTCCACCCACACACACACACACACCACTGCTACATGTACATAACATACAGCTCTGCTACATACATTCTTCATACAAGTCCTGCACACACTGATCTCCCCTGGTCATGCGACCCCAGACTGCTCCCACACAGATGACCGATCACATGACAGTGACATCATGACAGGTCCTGTAAGCACACTGCTGCTATAGGTGGGTATTATTGTATCTTGACGCCACCGGAAGCAGGGGGTTTGACAGCAAGAACACCCATGTCACACCCCCAGCACCCGATGGCGTCAAGCCTTGACGGTCCTAGCAGCGTAGGGATTTACTTCATGCTGGTATGGAGGGTTACGCATAGGGCTGGTTTCAGTATTAACCCCAACACTGAAAACAACCCTCAACTTAACCCTCTATGCCAGCCACATTGTCACCCAGCTCTGTCCCCCAGCTCTGTCCCCGGAGTTTGATAGCAGTGTCCCAGCTCCCCCCCAGCCTCCCCCTCCCTGACTCACCGTTACCCAGCGCTGTGATGGCGCCGCGGCAGGTCCCCCAGTCCCTCAGTGTCTGCCGCCACCGGCCAGTGCAGGGAGTCCGCCGGGGAAGGCGCTCTGCCGCCGCCACTGCAGAGTGCAGGGAGTCCGCCGGGGAAGGCGCTCTGCCGCCGCCACTGCAGAGTGCAGGGAGTCCGCCGGGGAAGGCGCTCTGCCGCCGCCACTGCAGAGTGCAGGGAGTCCGCCGGGGAAGGCGCTCTGCCGCCGCCACTGCAGAGTGCAGGGAGTCCGCCGGGGAAGGCGCTCTGCCGCCGCCACTGCAGAGTGCAGGGAGTCCGCCGGGGAAGGCGCTCTGCCGCTGCTCCCTCACTGTCCGGGGCAGCAGCCCACTTCAGGGAGTCTGCCCCAGGAAAGCCGCTGGAGCATGAGGTAAGGTGCGGTTGGTGAGTGCCAGGACCTGAGAGGTGGGAGTGGCCGGCCTGTCAAGCAGCCTGTATCTTGTCACTACCCACGCATCTGGTGGCGACAAGATACAAGAATACCATGTAGGTGTTAGTATTCCATCCCCTACAAACCCCCACGGCCTCAGTTGCTATGGAATACTAACGAACATCTAGCCGGACAGCAGCCATGTGCATACAGGACCTGTGATGTCACCGTCATGTGCTCAGGAGCGGAGCATGTAACTCGCTCACCCCCTGGATGAAGGACATTTGATGACGTCACAGTCAGGTGATCAGGGACGCACCATGTAAGTCACTCACGGACGAACAAGTGTATTTTGATTAACACATGCTGCTGGCAGAACAAAATATAGACTTCCGTATATTGTCCCCAGTGCAGAGTGGCATCCTGGGACCTATTGGGTAGCAGAAGGAGCCTGTTCCCCTCTGTCTAACCACTTAGGATGCCCTGGTGGCTATTGACCAAATTAACTAAAAGGGGTTAAGTGACAGGGTTGGGACTAGTGTTAATCCTGGTGATCGCAGGTGCGCGGTCACTGTATAACAGTTGGCACCTGTTATGTATGCAGTAGGCTCAGCTCCAGAGCCGGCCCTACATACTCCCGTGACATGAAATGTACATGCATGTCACACATCAGAAAGGGGTTATGGGTAAATGCACATGTAGTGGAATTGCTGTGCATTTTCATTGTGGATAATCGACAGTAGAAACCGGTGCTAGCCATGTGGAGGACATTCATTCAGATCTCATCCACGGGGTGCAGAACTTACAGCACAGAAATTGACCTGAGGTGCGGATTTCACCCCCCAGGCTTCACAAGCTATTTAATCAGCAAATTCCCATTTATATCTCAGAACTCCACAATCAGCAACTTTAAGCTTTTAAATAAAGTTTAGAGTCTATTCCTGCCTATCTCCCGTATTCCCCCGTGCGGTGCGAGGAGCACGGACTGCCTATCTCCCGTATTCCCCCGTGCGGTGCGAGGAGCACGGACTGCCTATCTCCCGTATTCCCCCGTGCGGTGCGAGGAGCACGGACTGCCTATCTCCCGTATTCCCCCGTGCGGTGCGAGGAGCACGGACTGCCTATCTCCCGTATTCCCCCGTGCGGTGCGAGAAGCACGGACTGCCTATCTCCCGTATTCCCCCGTGCGGTGCGAGGAGCACGGACTGCCTATCTCCCGTATTCCCCCGTGCGGTGCGAGGAGCACGGACTGCCTATCTCCCGTATTCCCCCGTGCGGTGCGAGGAGCACGGACTGCCTATCTCCGGTATTCCCCCGTGCGGTGCGAGGAGCACGGACTGCCTATCTCCCGTATTCCCCCGTGCGGTGCGAGGAGCACGGACTGACTCCCTCCGGTATTCCCCCGTGCGGTGCGAGGAGCACGGACTAACATGCTGCTGGTTCTCTCTGTTGGACTATTTAACAATCACCCCTCTATATGAAGTCTCAGGATAGGAAGGTACCAGCAGAGGGCATGGGTGGCACTACCACAGCCCGATTACATGCATGAGCCCAAATACTGACCCTTTTACAGCTCCTTTACACAAACTACTCTTCTACTTTTCTAGCTTTCTGAAATGCTTGCTTAAAAAAAAATAAAAAAAAATTTTTAAATTGCAGCTCCTCATTTCTATACATGGAGACCAGGGTTTTGGGAACTTTTTTTTATACTGAATTATCTTTCCACAGTTTTCTCTTCAACTTGAAAAACGCCGTATCCACAGCATGCTGCTTTTGGAAGAAACGGCCCCGACCTCAAAAAACACTTTTCTGAAATGTCGCTAAAAAACTGCATTGAAAGTTCCCCTTGTTTGTGAATGGGATTGTGTGCACCGCCGACTGTTGTCAGACATGACATAAGATTACGCTGTCCAAGCCCAAGGCAAACATCCCAGGCGTTAGTGTCCCACAAGTGGTGCGTCCCCAGAACGTACGACGCTTAGTCCCTTTCAGATGGAACAATTATTGTTCACTCTAGCAAAAGTGGCCGATCTGTTCGGTCTAAACGTGGCCGACGACCAGACAGCAAACTAGAATGGTTTACTTTTCATTCGTCGTCCCATTTTCTGCAGGCGCACGCGGCACAATTTCATTGCGTATTACGTGCGCACAATACACTGTGAATGCAGTCAGCGAAAATACATTGACTTTCAATGATCCACTCACGTGTGTATTCTTTGTGTAGAATTTCACATTGGACCTGGACCGAGCCTGCTAGGCAAGTATCGTAAGACATCCCCCAAATAAGACCCAACTCCTCTTTGAGGGCAAAAATTAATATAAAACAGGGTCTTATTTTGGGGAAACAGTATAAGGGCTCCTTCATACATAGCAGAATTGGTGCACAATTCCAGCAGCTGAAAATCCACAGTATTGGGGTGGATTTTGACGCAGATCGATAGCAATCTTTACTTGAAAGGGTGAAATCTGCTGCATATACGCATCAAATGGGGCAGATTTTGGTACAAACCCACACCAAAAAATAAAATAATAAAATCACACAGCAATGCAAAATATGCTGCGTATTTTGGTGTGGATCCACATCCAAATCCGCCACATGTGAAATACCTTGTTTGCAAACTCTTGGCCAAACTGGTGACCATCTGGAGCCCTGTCCAGATAAACTCCACACAGAAGAAGATCTCAATGGTGGGGCTGCTCCTCTGGGTCTCTTCATTAAGATCAAAGGAAAAGCCAATGGCCAGTCCTCAATTCTGATAAATACAACTAAAGCGGGGCATCAAGAAGTGGCAGTGCCATGACTCTAGATATTGGTACTACTTCAGCACTAGAACCCCACAAGTGAGGCCTGGTCATTTATGGGTGTTACGGCTGCTGCACCCAGATCGCCTGCATTCCAACTAAACCAACCTTAGATCACAATCCGGTTCTAATGTCGCACACTATTCTCCTGGATATCAAGCACCATAAACCTGAATCCTAGTAAGAGCGAGGCCTAGAAGGAAAAGCCACATGATGGGAAAATTATGTGAAATTTCTGTAAACAGTGAAAACCTGCAGCAGATCACATTACTGACTGCGTAGAGGGGGTCCGGACAAGCCTCATCTACACTTTAGGAGTTTTCTGCAGAGAGATAAAACTGCGGGCGAACTTTTAAATCAGCAACGTTAGCTTCTGTAGCAAGATGAAACCTGCAGCAACTTCCGCCTGCAAGACGCAGATTTTGACATGCATGGACCTGGAATTCCTGATCAGGCACATGGCCGTGCTGTGGTCTGTACGTCATACATGAGTATGTCTGCCATAGGCACTGTGTATATCGCCATACCATACCTAATAAAACACTAGTTTACCCCTAGAAGTGGAGCATCTGTGGGAGAGAGAACACCACCATAACGCCCCTGATATAACCTACTATTATCGTATGAGCTTATCACACATCCATACAACACTGATCAGTACAGCCCGTGTGCACAAATCTTTATGTTCATTCTTTTAATTGGATCTGCCCTTCTTTAATCAAAGTCAACAGTTCTAAAGTCTAAAAAAAAAAAAAAAACCATTGTCAAATTTTGCAAATCACTAATTTAGAAAATACTACTGTAAAGCCGGCCGCCTGCGTTCTCTCAGCAAGACGTACGCGGCGGACAAGCGTAGAGAAATGTGCGCTATATCAGGGATACAGTCTTTACTCACAGGCCTTATGTACCTGACTGATAACCGGTTACACGCTAGAAGGTACTGTGACACGTGACGGGGCGACGCAGCACTTATATGGTCTTTGGTCTCTTACTCCACATCACTGCTGATCCGAGAGGCAGGTTACAAAATGACCATTTCCCCCTCATCTAGGAATGGGCAAAACAGAGAAGAGCGGCCAGAACGCTCCAGGAGTCAGGCAGCAACTCACCGACAAACAGAAAATAACCGAAACAGACGTAAGCAGCCAATCTGTAGATGCATAAACACCTGGCGCAGCTCCAGGCCTAACAACTTACAGAAGAGCAAACAAGAGAACCGTAGGACCCCCTGACCTACACCAACGTATCCCATCCCCCCTCCCAGGTGGTCAGCAAGTGGACGGCTCAGGATCCATAACAGATATGTTGGCTCCGTCCGGCTGACTTATGAAGGGGCTGTTGTTACACCCTTACCCAACACTCCGACTAATGTATACAAGTTATGTAGATCTGACAATGTAACACGCACTTCGCTACAGTCACCTGTATACTCTCTTCCTTCCCTTTCAATGCAAGTCATGTAAAGTCCAGGCAGTGCTGTCAGGTCAGTATACATATGGGCAATGCCATGGCGCCTACAGGCAGGTCGGGGTACTGCATGAGGAAAAGGGGAATCCCCTGGCCGAATGACTCCTTAAGAGCAGCGTTGAATGGACCCCATTGAGTATAATGGAGCCCCTTCGGTTTCCACCCGACTTAACTGGAAGAAAAAGCGCCGCATACAACTCTGTCTTCCAGATCTACGACAATGTCCAACCGGAGGGCCGGCGCGGATCTCCAGGCGGGCTTAAAAATATAATATATACATCAGAAAAAAGTGTAAACACATGCCGCAGTATATGTAGCCATTTAAAGATGTGTACAGCCGCAGGTGTTTTGCAAAAAAAATAAAAATAAAATAAATTTATATATATTTTAAAAAATATAAATAAACTAAATCTTGCTATTTGCATAACGCCAGCTTATTCCAAATTTCAAGTAATCAGTAAATAATCCTTTTTATGAAGACGGGGAGAATCTTTCCAAATTAGAGTTGTCTAGTTGTAAAAGGTGAGAAGCGCGTTGTGTAATACCGTAAAGCGCGTCGGGCCGCAGGAAAACAACGTAACAAAGAAAAAGAAATGTAAACAAACGGACTTCTGCAATATAAACCAGCTGAAACGCGCTGATGCGTCTGACAGATCCGCACACTGTACGTCTGTCTAAAACCATCCAAATACACGGTTTTATCCTTTTACCGGCCTACATACGGGCATCTTTGGCCAAGGTAACCCGGGCACTGCCATCCTGCCAGCTGCGACAGATCCCGCTGATGTAATCACACCCTGGAGGAAATAACGCTCCCCACACAACAAGTCTGAACAGAGCCCGAGCAGTACCGGCCGCGCCGGCAGGGGGCGCTGCACTCCGGCCACACATGTGGGGGCTCCTGTCAGCGGCCGCGGGGGGCTGCCCTGGAGACCCCGAGCTGCACACAAAGACGAGGCCAGCCCGAGCCGGGGTGACACAGGCCGGCGTGCTGGGGGCGGGTCTCCCGGTCTCACCTCATCCTCCCGCTCGTTCCTGAAGCACAGGCAGGCCGCCCGCTTCTTAAATCCTTCCCGGTCGTAAGTCCGAGTCTGGTTCGGCTTGAACTTCATCATAGAGGCGGCTACTCCTCCAACGTCCCCGGATGCTGCAGCTGCTGTCACCGCGACCCTTGCCGCTCCCTACCCGCACAACACGTCCGAGCGCCCGGAGCAGAAGGAGAGCCGGCCCGGGGTTAGAGGAGGCAGGTGGTGGTAGAGAGAGATGAGCCCTCGGAGCTGACGCGCCTCTCCATGGACTTGTGTCGTCTCCGGTCTGTGTCCGTTCAGCTGGTCCGGCCCCGCCGCCCGCACTCCCCCGACCCCGTCACTCCCGCCCCTGCGCGCACACTGCACGTCTAGGAGAGGACGGCTTGCATTCCACGGCGCGGTCGGGAGAGAAAGGCTCGGGCGCATGCGCGGTGACGAGGGCGGGACGGCGGCTGCAGCTCTCAATGAAGAGCGAGCGTCCTGGACGTGGGGCGCGCATTCCTGTAGCCTCCGTGTCCCCGCCCCCTGGTGGCGGACGGCGGCGTCACCCCTACTGTCCGCGTCACCCTGACAACCACTCCATTCTCCTGTCATAGTACACTGCACATGTGATGTGACCAGAGCTTCAGATTAGTGGGGGCGCAATTATAATCTGCCCTGGCTGGAAAGCTCCCATACCAGTGGGAAATGGTGTTTAGGGTCAGCTGCACACGGGCGGATTTGCATTGCGCAAGCTGGAACGGACGTCCGGCTCCCGCAGCAAATACCGCCCATAGCATGCAATGGAAAAGCGCTTTTTCATGTACGCGAGCGGAAATCAACTGCGATTTTCCGCTTGCGGAGGAAAAAAATTGCAGGATTCTCTATTTCTAGGCGGAATACATGCAGATGGCTTCCATTAAAGTCATCCGACCCGTGATGCTTCCGCAATCACCGTTGCAGAAAGGTCACGGGATCCACATCATCAGCTAGTGGTGGTGCAGCGAAATCTGTACTGTGCATGTGCGCCAACGCGTACATACACAGCACAGATAAAGAAGACTGGACTGGTATGAGGGGTCACCGGCCAGGCAAAGGGTCGGATTCCGCTACAGGATCCCGCATGCGGAATCCGACCAATCTTTGTGCAGGCGGCCTAATCCCTAATACGCATCACTAATGGGCTCTTAATCTGCACATACATCATCTAAAGGCAGTAGCTCAGCTGACTCCTGACAGCCAGGGTCCTGCTCTAACTGCCAGATGCCGAGAAAACTCAGTTCCTGCCAGTTAAATCCCTGACAAGATCCGGCCGCGACGGAGGGAAGATCCGCAGCGTCCGGACAGGTAAGTAATTCTTCTTTTTTAGCCTCATGTCCGCGGGAAAGGAGGGACCCGCTGCGGGATTCTGCATGAAGAATCCGCAGCGGGCCTGATTTCCCCCGTGGACATGAGGCCTAAGCCACCAACTGCGCTAAAGTAACAAGATCAGTTGCCCTCACAGTCCTCTGCAGCAAGGATTCAGGACTGTAACCACACCGCCCTCCCGATGTTTGTTGGGGAAGATGATATCACCGGCTATCATGTGACTACTGCAGCCAATCAGAGACCACAGCATCACTGTTCAGAACTCCTGGCATCATAATCCCCCCGGTGCGAGCGTTGATGCCAGAAGTGGCGGTGATCCTGCAGCGGTCCCATTATATCTGGTGACATCATGTTCAACAACAAACACTGGGAGCACTGCGGGGCTATAGCACTGGATCCCCGCTGCAGAGGATGCGTAAGTAGAGTTGATCTTGTTATTTTAGTACAGTTGGTGGTATAGGCAGAATGTTATCTGGTAACTGGACAACCCCTTTAATAGCTGATGCTTTATAACAAGATATATATATATATACCGTCCATTTGATGATCTGAGCTTTCCTGCTTGGAGATCAGACACATAACACCAGAGTGTAGTCCAAAATGAAGTGAGCAAGGTTTCTGTTGATCAATTTCAGTGTAAATCTATATTAAAGTATGACATTTGAGCGACTTAGAACGAGGCCTGGTCATCAGTGGTAGACTATCTGGGTCAATATTTAAAAAACAGCCACGCATGTGGAGTTTTCTTGTGATTGTTCCCAGCAAGAGAAACCAAGTAATCTTGTAGATATGATAGCTTTTAATGGCTAGCAAAAATACGTGATGTTATAGTGAGCTTGCGAACCTCTTGGGTTCTTCGTCAGGCTAAATTGTCCAATGTTCAAAAATCAATGAACCCTTCATGTCAGCTGTCCAGTGTATGTCAGTGCCTCCATCTAAGGCCTCCTTCCCACGAGCGTGACGGGCTCCACCGCGTAATATTCCGCAGTGAAGCCCGTCACGGCGCCCCCCAGAGACCCCATACTTACCAGCGGAAGATCGCGTGAAGACGCTTCCCCGCTCACCGCCGCCGCGTCATGTGACACGCCCACCGCGTCACGTGACGCGCCGGCCGCGTCATATGACGCGCGGCGGTAGGCGGGGAAGCGTTTTTTCACGCTATCTTCCGCTGGTTGCAGCGGGAGATAGCGTGAACGGACGGCTTCCATTGACTGCAATGGAAGCCGTCAGCGCGTACACCCGCAGCAAATAGAACATGCTGCGGGTGAGAACGGGAGATTTCATGGTGCGTAATTCCGCGGTGGAATTACGCATCGTGTGCATTGTGCTATTAGGTTCAATAGAACCTAATAGCAGGGTGCAACGCAGCGGATTTTTGCCGCGGATTTACGTGGCGTAAATCCGTTCGTGGGAAGGAGGCCTAATTTGTAGCAACTGCAAGAAGCTATCCTGTCCCATGGCCTAATATTCCTGCAGAATAATGGAACCTATATGACAACAAAGTGTTGCAGTACTTAAAGGGGTTTTCCCGCGGCAGCAAGTGGGGTTATACACTTCTGTATGGCCATATTAATGCACTTTCTAATGTACATTGTGCATTAATTATGAGCCATACAGAAGTTATTCACTTACCTGTTCCGTTGCTAGCGTCCTCGTCTCCATGGTGCCGTCTAATTTCAGCGTCTAATCGCCAGATTAGACACGCTTGCGCAGTCCGGTCTTCTCCCTGGTGAATGGGGCCGCTCGTGCCGGAGAGCTGGTCCCGCGTCGTCATCGTAGCTCCGCCCCGTCACGTGTGCCGATTCCAGCCAATCAGGAGGCTGGAATCGGCAATGGACCGCACAGAGCCCACGGTGCACCATGGGAGAAGACCCGCGGTGCATCGTGGGTGAAGATCCCGGCGGCCATCTTAGTAAGGTAAGGAAGAAGTCGCCGCAGCGCGGGGATTCGGGTAAGTACTAAACGGGTTTTTTTTTTAACACATGCATTGGGTTTGTCTCGCGCCGAACGGGGGGCCTATTGAATAAAAAAAATACCCGTTTCGGCGCGGGACAACCCCTTTAAGACCAAAGAAAGTCCAATGCGCTTCTAGATGACTGTCTAAATGCTGGCAATTCAGTGTATGTAGCTTCACTTTTTGCAAGAAAATATTACAAAGCGTGGTCTGCCCCTCCATGATCATGGACACCTACCTCCTACCTACACCTAAAAAAATAAATTTCGACCCGCAAACTATTTTTAAAATTAATAAATTGCTATCGGTTTTCTTTAGAACAAAAATATTACTGTGTAGGGATTCTAAAACAACAATGTGGCTACTGAGAGACTGATAACTCTTAAGCATTGCTCTCATTGTGACCTGAGGCAACTGACTGCCTAGTGCAGATTTGTTTTGTATATAGAGACTTGTCAGTAAATTGTAACTTAAACACTGAAAATGTGTACATAGTTTAGATCATATACTACTAACTGGTGCCCCTCAATGCCACATTGCAAATCAGGTTTATTTGCCAAATTTACAAACTTTCAGCTTAAATAAAAACAAAACAATCAAACAAGGATTTCAAATTCAACACAAAATACTACTTTTGACGACTACTGCAGCCTCAAAATTATTTAATAGCCCTGAATAGAATCCCTCATAATAGCACATATTTGCAAATCAGGTGTTATCTCAAGCACACCGGATGTAAGTAGTCAAGGGCTTAATTATTCACATCAGGTGTGCTTGAGATGAAACACATCAACTAGCTGGACTAAGTAGTGTTTTGTTAACTGACATTTGATTACATGTTAGAAATATGACAAAGGCCCAATGGCACACAGGCATATTTGCATTGCGAAAACTGGAGCAGGTGTCCGCCTCTGGATTCCGCAGCCAATACTGCCCATAGCCATGCTATGCAAAAACGCTTTTTCATGTCCACAAGCGGAAATCAACAGCAATTTTCCTCTCATGGAGGAAAAATCGCTGCATGTCCTATTTTAGCGTGATTTCATTGAAAATAGGGACGGCGCAGCGTCATCTGTACTGCGCATGTGCCAGCCGACCCGACCAGCACATCCACATTACAGATGAAGCCCTGCAGACAGGTACGCAGGGGTCACCGGTCGTGCACCAGTTCAGATTTGGCTGCAGGATCCAGCATGCGGAATCCGACCCGGCTGTGTGCATTCGGCCTAAGTGAAGGGAGTGGTCCAAAAGTTAAGATCATTGCCTTGCACAACACAAGTAAAAGGATACAAAAAGCTAGCAAAGGCTCTGAATGTTCCTAGAGGTACAGATGGAAGCATAGTTCACAAATTCAAAGCTAAAGGAACACTGGCTACACTATCTGGACGTGGCAGAAAGAAGAAACTATCAATGCCTGCCATTAAATTGCTGAAGAGGCAGGTAGTTTAAACCCTCAAATGACTGCAAAAGGCCTGGGCACCGGGCACTGAGGTTTACATTTACACAGTAAGGTGCATACTAAAGACAAACAAGTCAGCTCCAATATGTTTGAAACCATATAAATAAGACAGAAGTTTGGGGATTCTGTTATGTGGAGCAATAAATCAAAACTGGACCTTTCAGGCCTATGGATCAGCAGTATGTCTGAAGGAAGAATGAAGCATACGCTGAAAAGACCACCCTGTCTACAGTGAAGCCTGGCATCAGTTTGGTGATGCTCTGGGGCAGCGTTGCTTTCTTTTGGCACTGGAAATCGCATTACATGGAGGCCCAGATGCTATAAAGCTTTTTTCCAGCCACGACATGTAAAGCGTGCAAAACAGACAAGGTTCCTGTTTTTCTCCAACATCCCATTAACCCTTTCTCAACCAGCACAATCGAAGAATATTGGGTTTATTTGACCTATGCCCATTTTCCTCCTTACCCTGCATTCGGCTTTCTGTACTTGTACTTTGATCTCACTGGCAAATTTGAATGTAAAAATATTGTCTAAAATATTATCTTCTAACAATTTTGACAATGACAGGTAGCAGTAAAGATGGTGCTTTCTATTGTCATCAAACAAGAAACTTAGAAGACATCATTGAACAATATCTGATACCTGTTCACAGATTTTACCAGAAACTAGGTGAATTCATGGGCCGCATGGAATACACAGGAAAAGCAAAGGATGTCACCTGTGAGTCACTAAATATACGTACCGTAATCACAGTCTGCAGATGACTTGTGTAGAGCTGGTATCTACCACTATGCGGTCACTCTACGGTGGTAATTTCAGTCTTTGTATAACCACTCTAATTAGGATGTGTTTATATGCTGGCGAGTTTCAGTCAATAGACCTGCCTTTGGACTAGAACACTTGTCTGTATTATGAGCGCAAAAATACACTCGTAATACACTTACCTGAAATTGGTTACATAGAGATGCAATATAGTTCTTGGTTTCGATACTGTATTTATGGAATGAGCTTGGTTCTTATACTTTATTCATGTAACAAGCTTGGTTCTGGTACTATACATATGTTACGGTGTTGGTTCTGGTGCTGTATTTATGTTCTGAGCTTGGTTCTGGTGCTGTGTATATATATACTTAGGTTAGCTCTGGTTTTATGTTAAATAGATAATTAGCATAAGAGTAGAAACATACTATATGTTGGATGTACACTACCAAATTACATCCCCCATGTTGGCTACTAGCTGCATAATATTGGCATTAACTAGTCTTGCTATTAGCAGGTGGACATAGTTTGGCTTTTTGAGGCCATCCGTATCATATGTTTCCATAGGATAGGATAGGTCTCTACTCATGGGCCAGTGGTATGTGCTTGCCCCTACGCTTAAATTGCCAGCCAGCCCGAGGAAGGACCTGTGCTAACACTATAAAAAAAGCAGAAATTACCATCCAAAATGCACTAAAAATGGGCTTATGTAACCGCTCGCTCATCTCAATATTTCTTCTTTTTGTCGTCCAAACAGGTGAATATACAGCATATGGTCAGACCAAGGGAGATTACAAAACTAACACATTGGAAAATTTCTTACAAAAGCCTGTGGCTGCTCAATACACTCGGCCAAGTGATTCCAGTTGACTGCTCAGAAACTAGAAAAATGTAGATTAACCCCTTGAGTGGCACGCCCGGAAAATTTCCGGGGCCGAGCTCCACTGCTCATAGCGATACTGCCCGGAAGATTTCCGGGCTATGTATCACTATGGGAGCTGCAGAGCACAATGCCACAAGCTGTGACAGTGTGCTCTGCCTGCACAGACCCATACAGAGCAGTGCAAGGGCTTTGAAAAACCAGCAGAAGATATTGCCGACATGCCGATATGCCGGCAATATCTCCTGCTTTGTTTACAGGTTGCCATAGAGACCATCGGCTTGTCAGAAGCAAGCCGATGGTCTCTGTGGCAGGGAGAGCTAGTTGTTAGCTGTCAGAGGACAGCTAGGTACTAGCTCTAACAGCAGAGATCAGAGAAAACCTCTGATCTCTGCTGTGTTAACCCCTTACATGCTGCAGTCTATGTGACTGCAGCATGTAAAGGGCTGTCACTGCAGCATGTAAAGGGCTGTCACCATCGGACCCCCGGAATGTGATCAGGGGTCCTGATGGGTCCCTGTGGAAGTCCCCTATAGGGACAAAAAAAATAAAATAAAATAAAAAAAAAAAAAAAAAAGTAAAAAACTTATTAAAAAAATAAAAAAAACACTTGTCTCCCTTTACTTTGTAAAAAATCAAAAATACAATCACACATGTGGTATCCATGCGTCGTAATGACCCAGAGAAGGAAGTTAATACATTATTTAACCCCTTAATGACATGGCCCCTTTTTTTCTTTTTTCCCCATTTCTTTTTTTCCTCCCCCCTGTTTAAAAAATGACAACTTGTCCCGCAAAAAACAAGCCCTTATATGGCCATGTCAATGGAAAAATGAAAAAGTTATGGCTCTTGAGACGCAACTGCAAAACTAGTTGAAATTCAATGATTAGACCATTTTAAAAAACCTGCCCTGGTGGGCACGACAGGGTGATAGGAAACCTGCCACTCAAGGGGTTAAATATGTGTTTGTGGTAGATTAAAAGACAAAAAATATCTAATTTGAAGGATGACGACACTAATGTGCATTTTGTATTTCCTTACCATACACCGAGTTGTCTTCTCCTTCCAAGAAGATATCTATATAATCTATGCCTTGTTGAGGGAAAGTAACTTTGGAATGTATAAGGCTCTGTTTATACTGGCACAATGGCTTCTGTTTTCACAAGACCTATTATGAATACGACAGATCAGTTTCATAGATACATTTTTCCCCCATTGACTTTTCATACTGTAAAGAATAGCACAGCGTGCCACTTTATTCTCACTGTCAAGGAGCAATGGAAACATGATGGAAAATAAACAGCGCAGGTGTAAACAGTCTTAGAGCAAGGTATTGTACTCTATATGATAAAAAGTTAACCTAAGGGCATTGATTTCATACTCAACCCCACTATGAAACAGAGCAGGGTTTTTTTTTTAAAAGACAGAGCCACACTGCACATGACCGCGTGCCTGTGATCAGGGGCGTAACTATAGAGGATGCAGGGGATGCGGTTGCACCCGGGCCCAGGAGCCTTGGGGGGCCCATAAGGCCTCTCTTCTCCATATAGGAAGCCCAGTACTATGAATAAAGCATTATAGTTGGGGGCCCCATTCCAGGTTTTGCATTGGGGCCCAGGAGCTTCAAGTTACGCCTCTGCCTGTGATACACGGGCATGTGCCGTACACTCATTGCCAATACCTGGTCTCTGCTGGCAGAGTCGGTATTTACAAACACCGGTAAACCGCTGCAGTGTTTTACCAAACGCCCGTGGACGGGAACCCTAAATGTAATTTACTTTTCACTGTATACATAAGTCATTGGTATCTATAGCGAGTTCCAGATACGGCCATGTGAAATGTTTTAACAATGCCACAACCTAAACAAATATCTGGGAATGATATGCTATCTTTCATGATCGAAAAGTAAAACATTTCACAAAGACGACAACAAATAAAAGCACGCACTCTACAAATAACCGTGTTGACTCAGACTTGCCATAGAATAAACTGTTTATTGGAAGAAAATGCAGTAACCTTTGTAAGCCATGTTTATAAAGCACGCTGTCTTCATATATTTACATGTCTAGATGGCTTCTCAAAGAAAATATCCTGTTGCTCAGTGGCTGAGCTATGTAATTGGAATACCGCCATGTAGCTGCAAAGTTTTCAAACATTTCTTTCTAGCATTATCTGTGCATTGTAAGATACATATCACATGTTCTTATGATAACACTAATTTAGAATTCAGGGAAAGGATTGTGATAGGGGAGACTGCGATGTAAGGCAAGCCTCTGTGTGCCTATCATCTCTAATACCATTCTGTTAGTAACTCTAAAGTACGGGATTAAAGGAATTTTACAGTTAAATGTAAATACCAACAACAAAGGAGAAAAGCCGACTCCTTTAAAACACTTCTTTTATTCCATAGAATCCATAAAATTACAAATGGTAGAGTCACGTCCACCCAGGACGTATTGGATCTGTAACCCATAGATCTCGCACAAAACCACACAAACTGCATCAAAACAATAATAAACCCAAACATGGGAACTCTTGCCCTGTCTAAATAACCTCAGGGACGAGGACCTGCCTAAGCACAAGCAATTCACCCTGGCAAGGATGTACCTGACCTCGTACCTCGACTCTTAGTCAACCCTACGGGGGTCAGGGAAATAACATAAGAAACACAAAAGAAAAAAAACACAAACTTAGCTTAGGGATGCAGCAGGCAAAAGATATATCCAGGACCTAGTAATGGCTGAGGCCACAGTCAGAGCTAGACTGAAGATTCAATGGCAATTCAGTCCAGCATCAGCCAGACTAAATAGCCTTGAAAATTACTCACTGGTGCGGGTTGTCCCGCACCGAAACGGTTTTTTTTTTTTTCAATAGCCCCCCCGTTCGGCGCGAGACAAACCCGATGCAGGAATAAAAAAAAAAAAACGGCCAGTACTTACCCGAATCCCCGCGCTCCGGCGACTTCTTACTTACCTAAGTAAGATGGCCGCCGGGATCTTCACCCACGGTGCACCCTGCGGTGCACCGTGAGGTCCATTGCCGATTCCAGCCTCCTGATTGGCTGGAATCGGCACACGTGATGGGGCGGAGCTACGAGGAGCCGCTCTCCGGCACGAGCGGCCCCATTCAGAAAGGAAGAAGACCGGACTGCGCAAGCGCGTCTAATCGGGCGATTAGACGCTGAAAATTAGACGGCACCATGGAGACGAGGACGCTAGCAATGGAACAGGTAAGTGAATAACTTCTGTATGGCTCATAATTAATGCACAATGTACATTACAAAGTGCATTAATATGGCCATACAGAAGTGTATACCCCCACTTTGTTTCGCGGGACAACCCCTTTAAGCATGTCTCACCTAATACCACACCCTCCAGGGCCAGAAGTTGGAAAGAACCACCTGCAAAGCCTGCACCAGACTATCAGCATGGCAGCAATCTCAGAACCGCCACAACAGGTAGGTACTGTGTAACACTATGTGTTCACTAAAATGCATTTCGAAAGACACTTCTTTCTTGATCACAGCTAACAAACTTACGTGGTACTCCCCCCTAAAATCAATTACGGAACAATCATTATACATTTAGATCATACGTGCACATTTCCACTAAACATGGGACTAATGTTTAGACAGTTGGGCGCAGATCCGTATTAACGGTGCACCGTCACTTTACGGTGACATTAAAGTGACTCTTCAGTCTTGGACAAAGATGGCCGCTATTCTGACTGCCTGATGCACACAGTTCATTGGTTGTCTAAGACACTACATGTGCGCAGAACTAGCCAGTCAGATCTACAGGAGTGTGTAGTGTCTCCGGGCCCGTTTACACGGGACTATTTGTTGGGGCGGTCTAACTGATAATCGTTCCTGTGAATGGAGACTGAGAGGGCCAAGGAGCGTTCTACCCGCCCGCCTCCATTCTCAGTAAACAGGCAGTTGTTCATAAGTGACCAACTGCTTGTTCACACGGGCCGATATGTTCAGTTTTCTGTTTGTAGAGAAGTGAACGAATTCTCGTTCAGTCAGGGGAATGCCTTTACGCCGAATTAATGCCTTCACACCCAATGATAGTCGTTCAGATTCCTGCTGGATCGGAATGATTTATCGCACTCGCGTAAAAGGGCTCTTAGGGCGGATTCAGACAAGTGTGGTCTTCGGCCCTTATACGGCCCTGATAATCACAGACGTAGAACAGAACAAAACGAAACCACTGATCTCTATGGAATTTCAGTGGTTTCGTTTTCACCACCCCCTTTCCCGGCCCTCTCTTTCCTGCACGTAGTAAATACCCCATGCCTGAGACATCAGGCAGCCGCTGTCTTCCCACCTCTTTGAAATAAAAAAACAAAAAACTCTGGTGCGGAGTTTGAACTGTTGGCGAGGGAGAAAGAAACTCCCTCATTCAAGAGCAACTACACTCCGTGCTGCCGAGCGTAGTTGCGCCTACGGCCATCTGACTATGCCTTCATGCTAATGCATCAGGTAGTTAAAGTGGTGAGGCCATCTTTGTTTGCCCAGGACCTGAAGGTCACTTGAATTGTTGAAAAGCTTTGTTTTAGGTGGGGTCCACATGGGGCGGAATTTCCGTGCGCAGGCTTCACGGCATTTACAGTAGCAGCAAAGCGGACGAGATTTTGAAAAGCCTGCACCAAATGGTGCTGATCTGCTGCGGAACGCTCGCTGCGGACATTCCAATGGTAATTGGCCCCGTGTGGTCCCAGCTGGGTTTCATAGTCGGGTGGTCCCAAGTAGAAAGATATTCAAGAGAACTCATTTTTCGCGGTTGAGGAACATCTCGCTATATTTAAAATTCTGTGAAATGATTCCCATTTATAAGAAAAAAATAACACCGCAGCAAGTGTAAGTTCTTACAATATCTTCTGTAAAGAGCCTCGTGTGGCGCAGAGTGCAAGCTCTCATCTACAACCTGAAGGTTGCAAGTTCAATCCCCACCTGATTCAGATAGCCGGCTCAAGGTTGACTCAGCCTTCCATCCTTCCAAGGTTTCCATAATGAGAACCCAGCTTGGTGGGGGGTAATAAGTAATAATTACCTGAAAGCACTGCGGAATAAGTTGGCGCTATACAAATAACAAGATTTATTTATTTATTATTTACTTGATTGTGACACCCAAATCCCCCCCAAAAGAAATATTTAATAAATATACAGCAAATCATTTCTAAGATTTAAACCGGTAAGCGAGTTTCTCAATTTCAAAATCCAGAATGCCTCTCTGCTGAGGACAAACTTTCTGCAATCCCCTCCTCTTAAAGGTTTTTTTATTGCTTCAATACCGCGTCTGAGCATTAGACAGGGTGTTACATAGTACCTACCATTTGTAACTTTATGGATTTTTTGGAATAAAAGAAGTGTTTTTAAGGAGCTGTCTTTTCTCCTTTGTTGTTGCTATTTAAGCTGCCTGACTCACGGTCAGCCTGAGCACCTGAGAACCTTCAAGCTAAACCAGACTAAATACTACATACTACATGCATGAAGATAATGTTGTGTAAAGTATTTTAGAATATATCTATATACCACTTATTTAAGGGATTTTCCACAACTCTCCTATTGATGACCCATCCTCAGGATAGGCCATCAATGGTTGATCTGCGGGGGTCCACTGTCATTGTCCTGCTGTCATTGTGGATAGAGTTAATAGGGTTGACATTGCAGTCGCAGCTCCCACTGAATTCCATGGGAGCTGTTCCTACATTACCAAAGCAGGCTCCTGCACTTACAGGTAGAGCTGTCTGCTTGCAGCTCTGTCTGCAATAACATTGGGCCAATATCAGCTGATTGGTAGGGATTCCAAGCGGTGAACCCTTGCCTATCAAATATTAATGACCTATCCTGAGGATGAGTCCTCAATAGTAAAGTCCCATAAAATCCCTTTAATTATGTAATGAGTAGAGATGAGCGAGCATACTCGCTAAGGGCAATTGCTCGATTGAGCATTGTCCTTAGCGAGTATCTCCCCACTCGGAAGAAAAGGTTCGGCTGCCGGCGCGGGTGACAGGTGAGTTGCTGCCATGAGCAGGGGGAGCGGGGGGAAGAGAGGGAGAGAGAAATCTCCCCTCCATTCCTCCCCGCCGCTCCCCGCTCGCCGCCGGCAGCTGAATCTTTGCTCCCGAGCGGGCAGGTACTCGCTAAGGGCAATGCTCGATCGAGTAATTGCCCTTAGCGAGTATGCTCGCTCATCTCTAGTAATGAGACGTTCTGCAACTTTATAATATACTTGATATTTCAATTTCTTGCCATTTATAAACCTATGCTTCAGTAAAACTGTTGAACATCTGTCATGGTGGTGTCCACGTGGCACAGGTACACTGCTTGTTACAGGAGAGTACACCAATACTAGACAAGCTGTGTACTTGTGTTAGTTGCACATGATTAAAAAGAAGAATGATTTAATTCACTGACAGAAAGCAGACTATGAGGAATTAAAACACATTTAGATTACAAAGTTGCAGAACTTTCCATGATACACTGGCTAAACTTTATTTCATAGAACTGGAGAACACCTTTAGCAGTAACCTAGGACCAAGGTCTAGTATACGGTTTAGTGATGTATATAATAAGTTTTTTTAAAAAGCAAACTTTTTTGCTGCCATCCCACCGTCCTCTACAAAATAAAAAATGCATGACAAGTGGAAAAAACCCAGTTTGTAGCACATTTAATATTCCCCTATTTATTTCCAGCTAACATCTGGCCCTAACATTTGAAAAAAAAAGTGCAAGGAAGATCACCATAAAAAAAAACTGGTGTCTTTCCTAAAAAGTTGTCACATGTGTTAACCTATAGTGAATGTTGCGTATACACAGGAGTTGTTTTAGTTCTAACCATAAGAATGACTAGCCTGAGTAGCGTGAGTAGCAATTTAATAAAGGAATCGCCTAAATCATATGTAGGAAGTTGCAGGATTTAATGCTAACTTTAAAAGTTTACTTGTCTTACATTGCCACATAAGATGGGCTATCACAACTATCATACATACAACAAACTGTACTTGGTGTATGTAAAGAGATCTTCCCATCACAAAAAGTTGGCATATGAGATTGTATATCTATAGGACATGCCAGCGCTTCCTGATTGGTGGGGGACTTGGAAGGTTGGAAACTGATGTGGACTGTCAGTATGCTAATCGTCTATTGCTGTATCATGAACTGTGGATAGCTGACTGTTGGCATGTTCGCCATTGTTAAGCTACTGACATTGTGATTCACTGTTGATGATCTTCTTGATGTCCCAATATGCGCCTTATTGCATGCTGTTGGGGGACAAATGTATTTTGTATACTGTGAATTTGTACTTATTTGATCACACCAGTGGATGCACTAAAATTGCACCACACATCCTTGTGATCAAGGGCATCTGATATAAAAAGGTTGCTTCGATAACCTCATCGTAGTAGATAGAGTAAAAGGGGAAGAATAGCGCTCACTATTAAGGAGCACCATACCAGGGCTGAGCAGCGCATGCAAAGTGCTGCACCACTTTAGATAGGTTATAGTGAGCTAAAGCCAGGGGCGTAACTAAAGGTTTAGGGGCCCTGATGCAAAATGTGAGCTGGGGCCCCTCCTCTATCTGTACCCGTACCCATACCTAAACCATGCTGCCCAAAGACATAACTTAAAGCTTCTGGGCCCCAATGCAAAACCTGTAACAGGGTCCCCAACTATAATGCTTTATTGATAGTACTGGGCTCCCTATATGGAGAAGAGAGGCCTTATGGGCCCCCTAAGGCTCCTGGGCCCGGGTGCAACTGCATCCCCTGCACCCTCTATAGTTACCCCCCTGGCTAAAGCAGAAGGTACTGAGATTGTGGAAAAATTGGGCACATTGTACTGCCAGATGATCGGCCCTGAACTTGACACTGATGAGAGATCAAGTCCTGAGAGAGAGAAAAAGCGATAAGCCACATCCAAAAGGATGCGAGTTAAAGTTTAATAAGCAGGGAGCAGCATCAGAAAGGTGTAGTTCAAAATTTCAAAGGCATATAGGAAAGAATCTAGTTTCTTCAGAAAACCATCTTTATTCCTGCAACCATAAAACAGCAACGTTTCGACCAATATAGTTAGGTCTTTCTCAAGCTGATGTATAAGTTTGGCAAAAGGATGCGAGTGATTGTGGACTACTGCCCAGAGCATCCTTGGGTGATCTACAAAAGGCACTCTTATAAGTGTGACTTGAGCTGTGCTGATCAGCCAGTTTAACATTCAGTGAACACCTGAAGGGCAAAGACAGCAAGAATATGTGTGTACTATGAGCTGTGCACTGTACTGAGGTGTCTGGATGTGTGACTATCCACATTGAATATTGGAGGCAAAAATGAGTTCTGCTTTCTAAGTGGAGAATCGCCTGACATGTCTGTGAGAGAGAGACTGTGCACTGAATTAAAACCGCATTGGAACATGATACACACATTTCTGGCATAATGTACATCAGTTTCTACTATGTCCCTGCTATGGCCATGTGATTGTCTGCACTATCTTTAACTGGATTCTGGCTCACACACTGTGGCCTAAAACCCATAAGGACTGGCCACCTCACAGTCTGACTACTGGGATCAGCAGCACCCATCCTTTTTACAGTAAGGGTAACTCTACTGGCTAGAACACCTGTAATTTGCATACAAAGTGGCCCTATGTTTGGAACAGAAGAATACTTAAAGGGGTTGTCCACTTTCCACTGCTTTTTAGAGTTTTTATTTATTTAGTTATAGAATGGGAAGTAATACAATTTTCTAATGTACATATATTTAAAATTGTGCTCACGTACCTTTTTATAGCAGGGCAGTGGCCCCTATCTGCACAGTAGACTGGACTGCCCATAGTAATGGCTGTCAGTCACATGTCCTTTGGTATTCAACTCGCACTGATCAGGTGCAAGTGAATAGAAGATTACTGAGGAGCAGAACTCATACAGTATTACTACAGCAGCGTCATCATGTCTGTCGGTATCTGTGGAGAAGCAGCTTTTATATTTTTTCTCACCATCTCCTCTTTTCGAGTTGAACTTTTACACTCAGGCCCCTGAGCCTTTAGTTACACCCCTAGCTGCAGGTATTGATACTGTGTGACTTCTGCTGCTCAGTAATTTACTATTCACCTATTAGATACCTGATCAGTGTGAGTTGAACACCAGTGGTCACGGGCGTCGTGGATTGTAGATCATGACAGGTCTGAAGCCAATGACCCTTGCCAACCAGCTATTCCTTGGCCCATTGTGCTTATGCACTAAGCTGATTTCTGCAGGAAAGCAGACAGCTCTGTTCTCTCTGAAGTGGTCAGACCTCGTATTGCAGGCCAAGTTCCAATTGCAATGAATGCAAATGTGTCCTGCTACATCAAGTCTGGCCACTGCAGAGAGAATGGAGCTGTCTGCTACCTGCCTAAATGAACTCAGAGCATGAGCACACTAGCCTGGCAAACAAATGATCAACATGGGTCCCAGAGGACGGACCCCCCGGGGGTCTACTGTTGATGACTTATCCTGAGGATAGGCCATAAATCATTTTCAGCTGGACAGTCCCTTTAAAGCCCTTTTAACACGAGCAGATTTTCTGCTGATAAAGAGCAATGGATGACATAGTGAGTTGATCAGTGCTTGTTTAGGTCCATATGACCAAACAATTGTCAGTGCGATTGTTTGGGCGTATACAGTTTTGGCATCATATTCCCATTTACAGAAGGTTATATGCTGCTGAGAACTGATGATTTTTATGCTCCCATAAAAGAGGTGTTCAGCGGAAAAAAGTGTTTTCTTGTTTTTTTGTTGGGTGATTGCTGGACATGTTTAGGCAATTCAAAAAAAAGTCCTTCTGATGCACTTTGGGAGTAAAGAACTTCCCATTTCATCAGGCATAAACGGCATATACAAACATTCTAAACTATTACTTTTTATTTTTGCTATAAATGTATTCATTTAAAAAAATACACCTTTGAACGAAAGACCCACCAATTGGATTATCATCTTTAGACATAGACAACAAGACTATTTGACCGTTACTGTGGTAAGTGGTCCAGGAAGGGGGTAAATTGATGGGATATCTACTACCCCTAATGTGGAGTAAGCCACCCTTTATAATAATTCTATAACCACACCTTGGCTTCATGCTATCTGGGCACGGCCAGATGAGCTTTTCTTTTTTTTGCGCACCAATAGGCGCGTAAAAATAGTGCTTCTAAAAGAACCAATGGGTTCCTGTAGAAGTGCTCACATGAGAGAATGTTAGGTGCATGAAATGGCGCGTACCTAACAAAGATAGAATCTGACCTACCTATAGTGTGTGCTGCGTAGGAGTTTCTATTGATTCCTATAGGAGCAGGGAATAAATTCCCCACTGCTAACAGCGGGACATTTAAAACGTGTTGCCCAAAAGCACATTTTAAATGTCCCGCTGTAAACTCCTGTTAGCCCCCGCGGGGGTAAGGGGACTCCCCGAGGGTTCCGTTAATTCCCATGGGGACTAACAGGAATTTACAACAGGACATTTAAAATGTGCTTCTTGGCAACACCTTTTAAATGCCCTGCTGTAGCCCTATAGCCCCACCCACTCTCTGTGCTATGACGATATCCCTCGGAGATTGCCCTAGCAGGGAGAGAGAGCGGAGCTATGGGGGACTTCCCCATTGCAGGGAGAGAGAGCAGAGCTATCAGGGATTAACCCATAGCCCTGCTCCATCTCTCCCTGCTATGGGTTAATCCCCCATAGCTCTGCTCTCTTTCTCCCTGCTATGGGGAAATCCCGAAGCCCTGTGGGGCTTCTTCTTTCTCTCCTCCTGGAGCAGCTATGCTTTTTAAAGCGCAGCTGCTTCAGTGAATGGGCAATTTTCATGCGTATGAAGCTCAGGTCTTCTGCACAGGATACATTGCCCTTTTACGAGATTTACACACATGTGAGCTGCGGGGTATCTTTTTGTGAGCCTATTGGTGCGCAAAAAAACGCTCCTCTAACCGAGGCCTGAGAGTTGCATTTTTTTCATATCCATATGCTGACATTCTGGTAGTAAACTGGTATAAATATGAAATATAAACTATTTTTCATGCACTCACCTTATGCCTGTGTGAATAAATATGTTCAAGAACTGTAAAAAAAAAGTTTCTAAAACTATGCTAATAATAAAATATCAGAGACATGGACTTTAGGCTTATTTGAATATATTTAGTACTTACTGAGTCAGAGTCTTGACTGAGAAAGCAAAAGTAATTCATACAATCAGCATACAGCACACACTTCCGTTTTGCCATTATTCTTCACTAGGACTTTAGATGGCAGTAAGTGGGTTATATTGCACCCAGTAGGTTATAAGGATATCTATGTATTGGGTCATGTAATGGATACCTTCACAAAGTCTGGGTGGCAGATCCACATCTGCCCTTCCTATCACAACTGTACATGCAAATATACAGAATAGAAGGCAGCTATTCTTATATCAGTGTTTTAATTACTGAAAAAACACTGTTAGCTTTCACTCTTTCTGAATACAATATGGCAAGAAATCTCATGAAGGAAAAAATTGGGTTTGTTTACAGGCCATTTGAGCTGAAGGTTAAAGCTGAAAGAATATTACTGCAACAGTATTTCAAAGCCTACAGATGGAGTAACATGGGGATACACAACTTCCTCTCAGTATAAAATATTCTGAGCAATACATCATGAAGTATTCACCATATGTTCAATTGTTTAATGCTGAACGGGATTATTTAAAGTCAAGCACTGCAAGGGTATTCTGTACAAGGAGGAATTCCCTTTGTTAGCCAGCTATGTAAACATATTAAAGTGTTTCAACAGGGATAGTGTAAGTAAACATTCCAAGGAGCAATGTGCTTTCATGTGACAACAATTTAACCATTGACCAGTGATAATGCTTGTTTTATATTCATGGGCTTTTACTTATTGTTGTGTGATAGCTTCTAGACAAATGAGGCAAAAATCTTTCATTTGCAGCTTTGAAGTCAAATGAGACATATTGTTCATACTCAACAATAGACAAACAAAGCAAAACAATGTGGAGATTAAGACCACACCAATATAAATCAGCTCTATCATAAATATTCAGACATCACTTTATTGGTTGGTAATTATGTCTATGTAGGAGGGTATATATCCATGCATGGATCCTGCCTACCAGAAGAAATATAACATTTCCTTGGAGTATTGTTAAAATCATAATAGTCTGCTAAGAGCCCTTGAAAGTATGATCACAAGGCCACATGATGCATAACTGAGACATTCCGAAGGCAACATTTCTAATTTCTGTCAGATTCATGTTGACATGAGGACTATTTGGATTCATATCACCAAACACATGGCTGTACATAGATAAACAGTTAGCTTCCACTAATCAGTCCAGGTAGTAGTTAGATACAATGGTCCCTCAACATACAATATTAATTGGTTCCAGGATGACCGTTGTATGTTGAAAATATTGTATGTTAAATCCATAACTCTGTGGAAAACTAGGAAGACAAAAAAAAACCCATGAGGTAGAAGCCAATTTCCTTCATTTTAGGGAATAAATCAGAGTAAATCTCTGGATCAACAACCCTTCTGAAATAATCTAGGGACTATAAAATGTAATATTATTTCATTCAAGAAATACTTCCAGGCCCCTCTTGTACTCTTTTATCACCATATACTCAGGCAGAGAGTTCCATAGTCTGACTGCTCTTACAGTAAAGAACCCCCTTCTATGTTGACATATAGGATGTTCCCTTGTTACAGTCACAGTCCTTGATATAAACAGATGATGAGAGAGATGGCTGTATGGTCCTCTGATATATCTATACATAGTCATTAGTCCCCTTAACTGTCTATTTTTCTATACTAAATAATTCCACTTTTGATAACCTCTCTGAGTATTGTAGTCCACCCATTCCATTTATTTCTTTATATCTGTTTTTGAATCTGCTCAAACTCTGATATGTCCTTTTTGAGTACCGCTGCCCCAAACTGTACACAATATTCCATGTGTGGTCTGACCAGGGACTTGTAAAGAGGAAGAACAATGTACTTGTCATGTGCCCCTAGACCTCTTTTAATGCACCCCATAATCCTATTTGCCTTGGCAGCAGCTGCCTGACACTAGTTGCTCCAGTTAAGTTAGCAGTTGACTAAACTCCCCAAGTCCTTTTGCATGTAGGGCTTTAGTGTGTAATAGTGACATGTATTTCTCCTACCCATATGCATAACCTTATCAGTGTTAAATCTCATTTGCCACTTTTCTGATCAAGCCCCAACTTATTCAGATCCATTTGCAATGGTATACTGTTCTCTCTTGTGTTAAATACTTTACATAGGTTTGTATCATCTGCAAATATTGGTGTCTTACTGTGCAATGCCTCCACAATGTCATTAATAAAAATATTGTAAAGAATAGGGCCCCTGTGGTACCTCAATAGTAACGGTGGCCTAATCAGAGTATCTGCCATTAATAACTACCCTCTGTTTTTTATCACTGAGACGGTTACTTATATGAACACTTGCAGTGAGACAGCGCGCATGTGCAGTCTCAGCAATAGTTCGGCATTCCCTGCCAGCCAGCCAGGAGCGTATATTGCCCTGCAGGAAGGAGAATGCTCAGAATGGATGCTCCAAAGCAGGAAGAAGAGTATCCAGGCGGCTGGAGGTGACGTGAGCCGGGGGGACAGGAGGAGGCAGGAGAAGATTGGCGAGGACAAGATGCAGTAAGAAGACTGCCTGGGGAGACATAGGTAAGTATTGATTTTTTTTCCTAAACAGAACCCCCTTAAATATAAGAAACTAAGGCCTGTCTATCACATTACTTAATTCACTTTGAACCCTAGGGTTGTATGCCATTGGGACATGGCAATTTATCTATTTTAAGCTTTTTAAGGCAGCTCTGCACTTTTTATTGGGTTAGACTGGTGACATTTAATGGAGAGTTTACTTTATCACACTGCATTTCACCTGACATTTCATTTTCCCAAGTGAATACACTGGGGGGAAAAAACTATTTAATAGATTTGCTTTCTCCTCATCACCTCATACAATTCCCCCTCATTTCTTTTCAACACTTTCAGTTTTAATCTTTTTATTATTTATATAATTGAAGAACACTTTAGGGTTAGTTTTGCTTTCTTTGGCAATGAATCTCTCTATTTCCACCTTAGTGCTTAGATTTGCTGTATTTAATCCATGTTTTGTGGATTTTAATACAGAGCTAACATAAAGCTATGTATGGTGTTTTAAAACAAAGCATACACTAATTTTGTCCTTATTTTTGTGAAAAATATATCCATTATAGTCTATGGAAAATTATTAAAATACAGGTACAATCATATATCATCAATGTTGTCATCGGAATTTGTATTTGTATTTGCATTCATTGGTAATATTTTTTGTTTTGCCCAGTAGAAAATAAAACTGATGACAGCAAATATATTTTTTGATGACAATACTGGTGACATATGGTAGCAATATAATTTGTAACATGTCTGTATTACGCACGTGTTACAATATGCTCATGTGAAACTGCCCATATAATGACGACAGGAGCTTCTTTAGGGTCTTATACAGAATACACAGTTTCCTAGAAAAATGTAATGGAGCCACCCTTAGGCTGCCTGTCCACGGGCGTTTCTGCATTGCGTTCCCCATGGCGATAATTCGGCCGCAGGAAACACAGTGAACACAACGATGAAAAAAAATGTCCTGGTCATCAGGGTGAAAACAGGCCGGTCACTAAGGGGGTACTACATTCTCTTCAAGGACAGAAGCCTGCAGTACTCAGCATGGCCACTATCAACAATACAGCATTCTGCAGTACATACAGGATCATGCTCAGATGTAAATATCAAAAAGGCTGTGGCACTTGCACCAGCACTGCAGGCCCTTCAATTAGCTGAGTGGCGGAAATCTCAAGCGGTGGACCCCCACTGATGACATATAGATGTCCTTACTTGATTTATAAAAGGAGAACTGATGTAGACATAGTGAGCTAACCAATTGTAACCTCCAATAATATATATCGGGATCAGCAATAGTACTATATATAATATAACATAAAGCTAAACATGATATAGACAAACCTGCGGCATCACTGAGATGTTTCACTCCTCATCCTCCTCAGTCGCAAGGCAAGAGGTCGTGGTCCCTGATAGTGGGGCTGGCTTACATGGAGCTAAACAGAGTATTAGGTGTGTGTGTGCCTCAGCCAAGTCAGATCACTGAGGTCAAAGGAATAGTCTGGAGCCCAGAAGAACTGCTGATATTAAGATGGGTGGCGTATTATGAACTCAACTCCAGTGACCTACAAGAAATCTGCCAGGTAGGGCAGATAGATAGTCTGGGCTTTCTGTGACGTTGTATGTTGAGACTGGTTTGAAGTTACAATGGCTCAAAAAAGATCATTGCATGTTGAAAATATTCATACAACTTATCAGGTTATAAACCCTCATAACCAGTTGTGTTGCATCTATTGTACGAGCAATTGGATAGGTTCACCTGAAACCTGTTGCACCAGAAACCTTTATCCTGCTCTGTGCATGTTAGCAGCCAAGAGCTATGTGAGAGATCTTTCACAAGGGATGGAATATTCCACAACAGCCTTGCAGAATATGCCCTCCTGTAGAATATTCAGCACCAAAATCCAAATTGATAACAAATTTTGATGCAGAATTGAAAATAACAGAATTCTACTAGCAATTCTGCATCAAAATTCGCAGTTAGCCGTGTGGATTTTGGTGCATAATTCTGGGATAGCATATTCCGCAACACTGTTGCAGAATATTCTGTCCCGTGTGAAAGGTTCCCAAGACTCACACCAGCTTTTTTCACTGGTGGAAACTCATGATTCCCCATGCAATTTGTCAATGAGCATTTCACTGGAAAGAAAAGTGGCAACAGGAATCTCTGAGGTTAGTGTTTCAAACGGCTATGTTGAAGAGCAGCCTAGTTATCTGCCTAGCATTGAGATCTACTGTTCCCACTCCGAGGTCTACTGTTTGGCCAGCAGAGCATTAGATCTCCAGTAGACTCAGAAGAAAAGAACATGACCCTTCAACATCAGTTCAATGGCTGCTTAAAATAGTATCTGCTCATCTCAAGTTGCTTGTTGCATACTCATTATATATAATACAATAATCCTAGAAGTTGCAAAACCCCACAGACATTAATGTGGTCTGTATATTGTGTCCTATGTGGGAACATAGATTTTTATCTGTTGCTACATCACACATAAGTGCACTTTACCAATTCCTAAAATGGGCAGATTTGCATAGCAGAAAGAGAACTGTAGGAACAACTGGGCTCAGTCACACGGTCACCGATCCACTCGTGTTTCAGGACGGGAAGACAGCCGCACTGCGTGTTGGACAAATCTCCGCATGACTGGCTCCATTGCTAGCTAAGTGTTGTTTATCCGGCAGATGCAGAGATTTGTTCGCACTGCCATCTTCCTGTCCTGAAACACGGGCGCATCGGCATCAAAACAGTGCACGCTGCATGATGAACTTGGTGCATCTTGATAGACATGCTAGATACTTTTCTCTTTCTTACATTACCTTTTGGCTTGCTTAAGCCCCATTTACACGCAAAGATGATTGCTCAAAATTCATCAGAAACGGACAGTTTTAAGCAACCATTTTGCATTAGCTACTAATGGGCCAATCAGCCAATTGGTAGCTAACTAGCTTCATTTGCATGAATTTAGAGAACAGCGGGTGGTCTGTTCTGTAAATATGCCTGCTTTATTCTGCTGTGGGCTGCTGGCTGCATACAATGTTATCAGCGCTGCCCACGGAGAACAGAGCAGGCTGTCCCTGTTATCAGGGACAAAGGATTTTATGCTGACTTGAAGTCAGCGATGATGAAGGGTGCATAATAAGTACACGATGGGCGCACACTTACACGCAAAGATGATTGCTCAAAATTCATCAGAAACTAACAGTTTTAAGCAATCATTTTGCATTAGCTACTAATGGGCCAATCAGCCAATTGGTAGCTAACTAGCTTCATTTGCATGTATTTAGAGAACAGCGGGTGGTCTGTTCTGTAAATCTGCCTGCTTTATTCTGCTGTGGGCTGCTGGCTGCATACAATGTTATCAGCGCTGCCCATGGAGAGCAGAGCATGCTGTCCCTGTTATCAGGGACAAAGGATTTCATGCTGACCTGAAGTCAGCGATGAATGAAGGGTGCATAGTAAGTACACAATGTGTGCACATTTACACGCAACGGCTATCGCTCAAAAGCCGTCTTTTGGACGAATCAGCTTTCACTTTCTCCTATATTTTGCACCAAACAGAGCACACTGTTTGCATATCTGGTGCATATTACAACTCCTCTTAGCCATGCCCCCTTTTCTAAACACTTTTCAAAACCGTTTAGCGAGGTACAAAAGGCATCTAAAACACTATATGTGCATCACGCCATGTATGCCACTATTCTGGCATAAATTGTGACCGACAAAGTTTGTTTAGTAAATCTGCTTACATTATAATCTGTATCCAACCCAACCTTGTCTATACTAAATATACTACATGAAAATTCACATTGATCCCAGTTTTGTCCCATTGTTACATTTGATGGATGACGGTAAATAGCTCCAGAATCCGGATAAGACCTGACTGTTTTGTCAGTCATACTTAAATTTAACAGTGAGTAGACAGATTCAAATACCACCCTGCAAGGCGAGAACAGGTGTTAACAAGCATGTTCCTCCTGCATTAGCCAAGAAAATAATATGCCGCCAGATAAGCCTTTTTAACTCAAGTAACTGCAATCTGTGCAGGATCTATGGGGTAGTATAAAATTGTCTCATACATTTTCACCTTTCAGAAGCACTCTTGTGCACAAGTTCACACAAGATCTTACTTGACAGCCATAGACACCCCAGAGTCCTTGAGATGTCATTCATGATCTAATAGCAGTAAGATCCTGCAAGTGTTGGATAACCATGAGCTAATTATTGGATCTTTGCAGCTCTGCCTTGCACACATTAATAAGAATGATCTCTGTCCATCATAAAAATGACTTCATTGCATGTTGTCTATTATGAAAAGCTTTCATTTATTCATTTTCTGGTATTTAGAGCTTAAAGGGGTTGTCCCGCGGCAGCAAGTGGGTCTATACACTTCTGTATGGCCATATTAATGCACTTTGTAATGTACATTGTGCATTAATTATGAGCCATACAGAAGTTATAAGAAGTTTTTCACTTACCTGTTCGGTTGCTAGCGTCCTCGTTCCCATGGAGCCGACTAATTTTCGCCGTCTAATGGCCAAATTAGCCGCGCTTGCGCAGTCCGGGTCTTCTGCTTTCTTCAATGGGGCCGCTCGTGCAGGATGCCGGCTCCGTGTAGCTCCGCCCCGTCACGTGCCGATTCCAGCCAATCAGGAGGCTGGAATCGGCAATGGACCGCACAGAAGCCCTGCGGTCCACCGAGAGAGAAGATCCCGGCGGCCATCTTCAGCAGGTAAGTATAGAAGTCACCGGAGCGCGGGGATTCAGGTAAGCGCTGAGCGGTTTTTTTTTTAAGTCCCTGCATCGGGGTTGTCTCGCGCCGAACGGGGGGAAGGGGGGGGGGGGTTGAAAAAAAAAAAAACGTTTCGGCGCGGGACAACCCCTTTAAACCACAATTTCCAGTTGGGGCTGATGTACTACTACAAGGGAAGACAACTTGTAAAATTTGAAATGTTACAGAGTTCGTGATGCAGTATGATTATTGTGATACTAAGTTTCTATGGTTTCTTTATCTAGTGTGTATGACTTAAAAAATAAAATACCTTTTTAAAACAATTTGCTTTTTGCTGCCATCTTTTAATGCCTATAACTTTTTATTTTTCCATCGATGCAATTGTGTGGTGAGCTTTTTTGTGAGGATACTTGTAGTTTTTATTGATAACATTTATAGGTACATATGAGTTTTTGATCACTTTATATTCAATTTTTGCTTGGTGATAGGGTGACCAAAAAAGCACTCTTCTGGCACTGTGTATTTTATTTTCTGCCGGTGTTCACCATGTGCAAATAGTAATGTGATTTTTTATTGTCAAAATATGTTTATTAAAAGTCTTGCATATAACATACAGATTGACAGACCATGAAATTAGATTAATATGTCTATTTAAAGACACACAGGTGACAAATACGACGACAGGATCAATGACGAAATCAATGACAAAGCTGGGAGTTCGGACAGGTGAATGGCTGCACATTAAACTTTAAACAATAGAATCTCCCTGGTCTCTGTTACACATTTCATTGTCACTAGGGTTCAGGGTCTACAATCAGCTTGAAAATACCAAAGTAACTACTTTAATTTACTAAACTATATAGGTTATTTGGAAAGCGAATAAATCTAATACAAGTTATAAAGGTTACAAAGGAAGGATCAGTTCGAGGCGATCCTTGACTCAGAACAAGTGTAACATATTGGGGGAAAGATAAATAGGATGTAATGGTTAAGAGGGAAAAAAGAGGGTAAAAGATGGTTGAGAAGAAAGAAGGGATAGAGAAAGAAGAAAAGAGAAGGGAAAGGAAGGGAAAATAGCGTCTCGAGAGGCAGCCTCTGGCGGCACCCCCACCGTCAGTTAAGTGGGTAAGACCCCATTCTCCAGCCACGGCTCAAATTTAGTGAAACTACGGAACGTCGTCCATACCTCCCATACAGCGTAGTATTTTGACCATTTGTCGTTGTCTTTGGCTCTCAGCTCTTCCATGTACCTGATGTCTTCTAAGGCCACTATCCAGTTCAGGCATGTCGGCATCGTCTGGGATTTCCAGAGTCTAGGGGTCACCGTTCTCATAGCTAAAAGAAAGAATCTCAGGATATCCTTTTTACTAGCGGCGATAGATCCCGGTAGGATCGAAAGGAGAGCAATCTCCGGAGTGAGTGTTAATGAGCTTCTTTTCAGGGTATTATAGAGGGCCAATGTCTCTGCCCACAAGCTCCCAATCCCTGGGCAGGACCACCAAATATGTGTGAACGATCTTAATTCGCTCAAGCATCTACAACATGCAGCAGAGGAGCCGGGGTATATCCTGGCCAGAAATACCAGGGTACGATACCATCTAGTGATGAGCTTATAGTTCATCTCGTGATGTCTGCCGACATTCTATGGGTCATGTCAAGTAATGTGATTTTTTAATACAAACAGCAATACCAATTTTTTATTTTTTTTACATTTTTTTATGTGACAAATGGCTTTTTTTAAGCTTTTAACTTTTTTAGTTTTCCAAATAATTGAAATACTTTATTTTACTTGTTTTTCCTTTTCTCTTTTAGTCCCCATAGGGGACTTGAACTTGCTATAGTTTGATCGCCCATTCACCCATTCAGTATATGTATGTATGTATGTAAGGAGTATTTTTTGACTCATGTCTTTAAATTCAAAATAAAAACTAGAGTTATTCAATAGATACACATAGCTTCGAAAGTCCTAGCACAAGTTGATACTATAACACATTCCTCAATCATGATGTTAATTTGGATTTGTGTATTACACGCACAGCTGTTTAGGCTGGATATAAAAACTTTCCTTTGTAGCACTTGACACTATGTTTATAAAATGTCTTACTGGATAATTCAGTAAAAATATCATGTAGTGTCATCAATGATATATAAGTCACTGCAGACAAAGGGAGATGGGAGTCCATTATGGATTGATGCTGCAGTCTACTCTCAGCCTCTGGGGTTGACCATTTACTCCCCTCACCCAGACTGCTTTTTGCCACAAACCCACTGATGGATGCTCAAGTATAATTTTGTGTTCTTTTTTTTTGTATCTTACTGATACATTATCTGCATATTGTGTTTGTATCTTGTGATTATCTTTCCTGATGTCTTGAATGTATTTTGATATCTTGCATGCATATCTACTGTGACGCTCCAGGGGGTTTAAACACCAGGCCAACAACCAAAATCCGTTCGTGTTGATTTATTCACATAAACAGCTGGTATCCTAGTAAAAGTGGAAGAAATCAAAAGTCCTTCAAATTCAATGCAGTAAGTACTAGTCCATAGCAATAAACATTATAACAGTGGTAGTTCTGTTTCAGGCAGCTTTTACCAGCTTGAAGTGGAGCCTCCTTGGTAGCAACCTCTTAGTAGACTTGTGAGTAGCTTCCTCTAGTCAGTAGTAGCAGGGACAGGGATCTCATCAGCCTCCTGGGAAGACAAACTCCTGTTCAAGTCTTTCACAGTGCACATGTCTGAAGTTCTCAGAAACACACACACCACCCCTGCTCTGCAGATTGACTCCTTTTATATCCAGAAGGTGCCTGAGCTCCACCTGATTCCCTGGCTCAGGTAAAAACCTGTACTGGAGAGAGGATGCGAGGCCTACATCACCAAGTTGAGCAACCTCTGCGACACATATCTTCCATCCCTGACTTCTCCTCTCAATCTGCTACATTACTTTTAGCATTTTAAGTAAACTTGAGTTCAGAAGTGGTGTCGTGTTTCCTTAAGGAGAGCACCCAAAAAGTGTTTGGGGACACCTAGGGGGTGAGTGGATATGGGGATTGTATAGTCTTTCCCCATGGAGAACACCCAGAAGGGGCGTGGGGATGCCTAAAAGATAAGTAAGGAGACTTATAAGGCAATGCTCCTCTGGGAAAATTATGCAAATCAGAAAGATGGGAAAATACCTCTACAGCACCATCTATTGGATGGCAGCATTAATCAAGTAAACTTGATTAATACTTGGCCTGTGTATGTGAACCCATTTATTCTCACCATGGAACCCACCATAAAACACAGTATAATGTAATACTATGGTATTGCATTATACTGTATTCTGACAGGCAATCTATTCTCTGCAGATAATTCATGGCATCACGGGGGGACTTCAGAATGCCCAAGGCTCCCATAACATCTGGACAGCATCCCGTGATCTCATCGCGTGGGGTTCTTCCTGGGTATCAGAATCCTGATCAGGACATTTAAATGCTGCTCTCAGAATTCACAGTGGCATTTAAATGGTTAACAGCTGTAATTGGAGTTCTCTTTGATCGTGGCTGTTGTGGACAGGCGTTTGCTTTCAAAGATGAGAATTCATAGAACAACAACTATTAAAACATAACCATTATTAATCATATACAGTATAGCTAAAAATAACAACCATGAATATACTAGTAGTAGAAGATGGGTGTTGGAGATCAGGAAATACCGGATTATCTAGTTGTTACTTATACTTGATGTTTGATTTTCACCCTTACCAGAATGGTGCAATATAGGTATGAATTATTAGTATGTAACCCCACGGTTGCCTAAATTATGTAACTATTTGGATTTTTCTGCTATACATTCATGGGTTATTATATCCTCTTTTTCTCTTTATTGTTACCTGTATTAGCGCGTATTAGAAATGCAATAGGAGGATCCTGATGGGATCGTCCTTATCAGGGCAGTTATTCCAAGAACCTTTAGGTAGGGTTATTAGTTATAGAGATTTATTAGGATGAGTTTATCAGTCTAATTTTCTTTGCTTTTAGAACATTATTTTGTTACTTTTTCATACACCCGTACCTAGCTAAAGAAGAAAGGCAAAGACACATTTAGGTGTCTTCATTGTAAGTCATGTCAGTATATCAGAGTGATATCATTACCGTATATCATTTCCAAAAAGAGTAAGAGTAAAACTAAAAGAGTAAAACCCATTTCTAAAATGTTCTTCTTGAATGATTTTGCTAATTGTAACACAAAAGCTGTCGTATATTTGTGTTTCTGTGAATGTGGTCGAAGGTTTATCGGCAAGACCAAGCGTGAATTTAGAACATGCTTCCTGGAAAATATAGGTTAAGCCCGTATCCTGACATGTTTCAGATAAACATGGGCGGTTCTTCAGTTTTTTACCCTGGAAGTATTCAAAATGTCAATCTGAGAAGGAAATATTGATCAGATGTTATTACAAAGAGACATGGTGGTTCTTCCTTTTGCAAATGGCTTAAGCTCAAGGACTAAATGAACATCTTGGCTTTGCATCATTCATTTGATTTTTCTCCAGCCATTTTATTGGGGGTTCAGTTCATATTTTTCCCATGCTGAGAATCCTTGTGGGATTTAAACCATACAACACTTTTTAGTTGACTTTTCAGAATATTCTGTCGTGTGTACATAAAGAATAAAACTATTTCTGACCATTATATGAATGGTGACCTGCATTTATCACCAGGTTTCACCTCTGCAGGCTATATTTTTCATTTTTTCCTGCGCTGGTGGGTGCAGACTAACCACTCTGATGTCTCCATACACATCACACATTGGAAAACAGAATATCTTCCTTTCAATTTGTAGCACACCCTCTTAAGTAACAGCATCATGGAGGACATTATGCAGCAGTACTGAACACACATTCAAAAATTGTGTCTTTAATTTGTAGCTGTTCCCCGTAGAATATCTCTTGACATGTATGGATTTGTTACACGAGGATTCATGCATTCATAGTTACTTTGCATTGCGGAGTTGTACCTGACCTGTTCATGAAATTACAGCCAATAGGATGCAATTACAGAGCTGTGACCTGGGCATCTTACTGGGAAAGTGCCTGCCTCCATGTAGAACTGATAGGAGGTTACATCAGAAATCCCATAAAACACTGTAGTCAGAGGAAACACTTCTGGGACACTAAGGCCTCATGTCCACGGGGAAAATCAGGCCCGCTACGGATTCTCCATGGAGAATCCGCAGCGGGTCCCTCCTGCCCCGCGGACATGAGGCTGAAAATAAGAATAAACTCACCTGCTGCGGGCCGTGCAGGTCTTCCCTTCTTTGCGGCCGGATCTTCTTTCTTCGGCCCGGCGGATGTGCTCGGCATGCCGGCTGCGTGCCACGCGCATGCGCTGGGCACATCCGCCGGGTCGAAGAAAGAAGTTTCCGGCCGCGAAGGAAGGAAGACCTGCATCGCCCAGAGCAGGTGAGTTTAATTCAGGTGCGGGTCTCCTGCGGATCTGGACGGCTTCCATAGGCTTTAATAGAAGCCTGCGGGAGACCCGCACCTAAATGGAACATGTCCAGATTTTTTCCTGCACGCGGGACCCGCGCCTGCAGGGAAAATTACATCCGCAGGTATTTAACTACCTGCGGGTGTCTAATGCATCCCTATGGGGCGCAGATCCGCATGCAGGAAAAACGCTGCGGATTTAAAATCTTAATTTGCCCGTGGACATGAGGCCTAAAGAAGGCCATATATATTAAACTAACGTTAATAAAACCCAATTATTTTGGCCGCCCTGGGCAGTCATCTGTTGTGTATCAAGTGTTTCACTGAATTTATTTCGGCAGAGATCAGGTGAAAAAACGATTGGGCATCTTGAATTTCAGCCTAATACTTTGATCTCATGGGAGATAAGCTGCCACCTGTCGTATGTGGTAGCACTTACTCCTCTCACGCCATTGAGAATATATGAACATGTGTATGGTATGGTTGGGAGGTCTGTGTTAATGTAGTATGACCAAATCTAGTGCATGACACCTCCATATGCTAGTACATGAAAACAAAAACATCTTCAAGTAGTATTTAGAGTTTTACATCTTGTCTTTAACCCATTAAGGACCAGCCACTGTATATATACGGCGGCTGGTGCTGGGCTTTGAGGACCACCGATCGTAAAAATACGGCGGTGCTCTAAGTCTCCTGCCTCTGCAATCAGTCAGAGAGAGGCAGGTACGGGTTATCAGCTGTTAGTGACAGCTGATACCCTGGAGCAGAAGGCAGGAGGGGTTTTTAACCCTTCCTGCCTTCTGCTTCCCCGATATACAGTGCTCAATGAGCACTGTATGGGGAAAGTGAAAGTAAGAAGTTCTTTCACTACGGGAGCCTCGGGGGGTCATGTGACCTCCCGGGATTCCCTGCTACTGCAGAGCTGGAGGGTCAGACTTAGACCCTGGCAGCTCTGCAGGTGACTAATGTCACTACAGGGGTTGCTTTCCCCTGTAACTGAGGGTCCTATGGACTGCCCAGCTACAGTGGGAAAATGTCAAATAAAGTTAAAAAAAAAAAAAAGTGAGTGTCCCCCAGAGGTCTTATATGACGTCATGGGGGACACAGATAGTAAAAAACATACCGTATATACCGGCGTATAAGACGACTTTTGAACCCCGAAAAATCTGCTCTGCAGTCGGGGGTCGTCTTATACGCCGGTAATTCAAAAAAAAAAAAGTGTAAAAAAAAAAAATTCATTACTCACATGCCCCGGCGTTCTGTCGCGCTCCGGCAGGATGTCGCTCGCTCCGGCAGGCTGTCGCTCGCTCCTCGTCCCCGGCGCAGCATAGCTTTCTGAATGCGGGGCTTGAAATCCCCGCTTCCAGAAAGCTAATACACACGCCGGCAGCCATGACATCATTGAATGGCTGTGATTGGCTAAAGCGCACGTGGCTTCAGCCAATCACACTATTCAATGACATCATTGAATAGTGTGATTGCTAACACGTGCGCCTTCAGCCAATCACAGCCATTCAATGCTGTCATGGCTGCCGGCGTGTGTATTAGCTTTCTGGAAGCGGGGATTTCAAGCCCCGCATTCAGAAAGCTATGCTGCGCCGGGACGAGGAGCGAGCGACAGCCTGCCGGAGCGAGCGACATCCTGCCGGAGCGCGACAGAACACCGGGGCAGGTGAGTAATGAATTTTTTTTTTTTTCTCCACTGAATACCGGCGTATAAGGTGACAGTTGGGGGGTCGTCTTATACGCCCCGTCGCCTTATACGCCGGTATATACGGTAATTACACACATCAGTAAAACAAAATAACAGAATAAAACAACAATACATACAAAAGAAAGAGAATAACACAAAGCAGACGCCAACAAAAACCGTCGCCGTATGCGCCCTGTAAACCAAAACCATACATACTATATATCAAAACGTCCGAAATAAATAGAGGAACCCATTTCCATACTTTATTTTAGTGTAAATATAAAAATAATTTTTTTAAAAACTATAAATGTTAAAAAAATCATTTTTTTAAGCATTTTACCCCCAATAAAACTAAAAAACGGAAAAAAAAGTCAGTGAAAAAGATATTAAAAAAATAGTCCAATATGTCACGGGAAAAAAAACACAGCAAAAATAATTTTGGTAGCTAAAGGAAAAAAAATGGAGCAGTAAAATCGCCACATGGGTAAAATCCCTAAAAAGTGTCTGGTCCTTAAGGTACAAAACAACCTGGTCCTTAAGGGGTTAAACAAGGCTATGAAGAAATAAACGTAATAATTAATGCTTAAAGGGGTTGTCCCGCGAAAGCAAGTGGGGTTCAGCACTTCTGTATGGCCATATTAATGCACTTTGTAATGTACATTGTGCATTAAATATTGGCCATACAGAAGTTATTTACTTACCTGTTCCGTTGCTAGCGTCCTCGTCTCCATGGTGCCGTCTAATTTCAGCGTCTAATAGCCCGATTAGACGCGCTTGCGCAGTCCGGTCTTCTCCCTGGTGAATGGGGCCGCTCGTGCCGGAGAGCTGGTCCTCGTAGCTCCGCCCCGTCACGAGTGCCGATTCCAGCCAATCAGGAGGCTGGAATCGGCAATGGACCGCACAGAGCCCACGGTGCACCATGGGAGAAGACCCGTGGTGCATCGTGGGTGAAGATCCCGGCGGCCATCTTGCTAAGGTAAGGAAGAAGTCGCCGCAGCGCGGGGATTCGGGTAAGTACTAAACTTTTTTTTTTTTTAACACATGCATTGGGTTTGTCTCGCGCCGAACGGGGGGCCTATTGAAAAAAAAACAAACCCGTTTCGGCGCGGGACAACCTCTTTAAGTTACAATACTATTATATGAAATAACTGATATTTCCCATCTTAAAACCACTGGAACTCATCCAAGCTGTTCAAAGTAAAAGAACAGAACTGTAATGTTCCTAGAACTTGCAAGAAGATATAAACAAATGCATCACATATACCTACTACAGAGTTATTAAAAATGATCTCCCCAATTTGAAACACTCATAAGTCATGTTTAACCCCTTAGGGTGCCTTCACACTTGCGAGAAAATCGCGCGTTTTTTGAGTGATGCGAGAGTGATTGAAAACGGATAATTATGAAACTAATGATTTTCAATTGTTTCCTTCACATTTGCGATGTTTTCACTCGTGCGATGTTGCGAGAAGAAAAAAATTAAGGCATGCCCTATCTTTCTGCATTTTGCGTTTTCTTACCCCCATGTTGCCCTATGGAGCCTCCTTTTTATCATATTGCAAAGCACAAACTAGTGATTTTTGTGCGAAGCGATGAATTTTTAACATTAGAAAGTTCTATTACCTGTTACGCTAAAAGAGTGATGCCCCTGTGAACCCTTTACATACCGCTGCTGTAGCGGGTGGCCGGATATCAATCATAGCGTAAGTTTACGTCCAGTTGCATTAAGTTCCACCCAGCCAGCAAACGTATGTCCTATGGCGTTAAAGGGTCAATGATACTCAGATACATAAATTTGACATAAATTTAATGGAAACGGAAGCTCAAAACGTTGTGTTACATACGTTTTGACATCAGAGGTGTTCAGTATAAGCCACTCTAGGGCTCCTGTCCACAGGCGAATTTTATTTGCGTTTCCCGCGGCGATAATCCAGCCTCGAGGAATGCAGTGAATACTCTCCATAGCGTTGCTATGGAGAGCGCAGCCCCCCTGTCCACGAGCGGAGAATCATAGCAATTCTCCGATCGCGGAATTCTCCGATTCTCCACGGTGAGCCTATCTGTTGCGTCTGCGGTAGAAGCCATATCTGTGGCATCCATGTACGAAATCCCAAGTGAGTTTCCTCATGGAAAAAGAAAGAGCCGTATACTTTCCTACAGCTTATAGCGCAAAACACATTCGTCGCACATATCCTCCACGTAGACATGTAGGTTTTCCCTCCACCAGATTCTGACGTATTTGTTAACTGGGCCCAAAAGCTGGAAGGCGGTTTCATCACTAAACACTAAAAATTTCACAAAACCATCGCTTCTAGAGATGAGCGAGTATACTCACTAAGGCAAACTACTCGAGCGAGTAGTGCCTTATGCGAGTACCTGCCCGCTCGTCTCTAAAGATTCGGGTGCTGGCGGGGGGCAGGAAGCTTACTCTCTCCCCCGCACTCCTCCCTGCTCACTCCCCCCCCTCCCCGCTCTCCCCCGCCGGCACCCGAATCTTTTGAGACTAGTGGGCAGGTACTTGCATAAGGCACTACTTGCTCGAGTAGTTTGCCTTAGCGAGTATGCTCGCTCATCTCTAATCGCTTCCCAATGGAGTTTGCATATTCTCACAGAGAATGTCACCTCACTTTGTCGTCCAGTTTCGGGGGCTGTAACACTTGTAGGACATAGGGATAACATCCCAAAAGTTTGTGCAGACTTTTCCACACAGACGTCCAATTCTCTGCTTGTTCTGATGGTGGATTTCTGAGGACTTCATTAAACTTGCACGGACGTTCTCCACTGTTTCCACGCTTACTGGTGGATGGACGAATGATTTTTGTTTACAGATGCATCCTTTTTTCTTAAAATAGGAATACCACCTACGAATTGTGAGCCAACTAGGAGGAACTTCACCAAACTGTTGAAATGATGTTGCATACTAATTACAGACTGGTAGATGTGAAAATCAAGAACACAAAATACTCTTCTGACTTTGTTGGCAGCCATTTTATCTCATATTCCTCTAAAGTTGACTATGGCAGAAAAAACTTTTTGGCCATTATTTAGTAAAACTGTCCAACAGTAAGACAGTCCTTGTTGCCCATAGCAACTAATCACAGCCCAGCTTTCATTTTACTTCAGCAGCTTGCAAAATGAAAACAGCGCTGTGATTGGTTGCCGTTTGTAACAAGGAACAGTCTTACTGTTGGACGGTTTTGTTCAAAAATTTTTGAATTACAATGTTCATTGATATCAAATTTATATATCTGTTATTAAATGGGAATTTTGAGGATTGCAAATCGGGAAGATAATTTGCAAAACCCAGTATTTTGGAAGAACAAATATAGTCTATTTATCATCTTCTTGATCAGTGATAATTGTCACAGTGAAGTTTACAGAAAAATGTTACAGTAATAAATCCGAGTTGGCATACTGATCATAATCTGGAGACTTTAACCCCTTTATTTTGGGCCGTAATGTCCAACCAATGTTTTTTTTCATTGTTGCATTCCAAAAGCGATAACTTTTTTTCATCTTTCTGTCACAGTCTTATAAGGGCTTGTATTTTCCAATAATTAGTGTTTTTAAATGGTATCATTTTGAGGTACATAAAATATTTTGCATAACTATTATTTTTTTTTCAGGGAGGTCAATAAAAAAAAACTGAAATTCTCCCATTGCCTTTTGGGTTTTGCTTTTTCATTGTTCACTGTGTGGTATGAATAACATGATTATTCTTTGGATCAGCATGATTATGACAATCCTAAGTTTATATCGTTTTTATATTTAAAATAATTTGCTTTGCGTTCCATCAGCCATAACATTTATATTTTTCCATTGACATTTGGCAGGACGAGCTGTAGTTTTCATTTATACCATTTTTAGTAACGTACAAAATTTTGATTACTTTTTATTCCAGAAGATTAACGAAAACTGCAACTCTGGAATAGTTTTTATTTTTTTTTATAGCATTCGTCATGTAGTATATATGACATGTTAATGTAATTCGTATGATTTGTGTGGAAGCAAAGTTATGCAGTTTTATTTAGTTTTGCTACTGTGGCACAACAGAAACACTTTTAAAAAATTGGGGAGAATCCGGCAAATAGGAAGACCCATTATATTTTAACTTTTTTTGTCATAGGAGCTGTGTGAGAGCCTTTTTTGCAGGGCAAGTTGTAGTTTTTAATGGTACAAATTTTAATATGACTTTTTGTTCCCTTTATATTCTGTTCCTTTGTAATGAGGGATTGGCAAAATTAGGAATGGAATTTTCAGATTTTTTTCAAGCTGTTCACCGTGTGGATTAAATGACTTATTTGAGTGATTATGAATGCAGCAAAACCAATGTTGTTCATCTGTTTTTCTTAGATAATAATGGGGAAAAATTGAGTTGAGTTTTTTATTTTTACTTTTTTTTCCATTTTTTTAAATAGTTTTGTCATTTTGTTCCAATAGAGGATCAGATAGATCCTTCATAAAATACATAGCAAAAATTCTGTATCCCGGCATATTCAACAAGCCTGTAAGAGACTGTCTCTTGCAGGACCTAATAGACCTTCATAATCGGCAGATCCAGAGCCTCATGTTAGGCCCCCGGGTGGCATAGCAACTCACTAGGACATGATAATTGTATCATGTGAGTAAGATGACTATCAGAGCGAGCCCCTCCCTTTGACAAGCTCGTAAATACTGCTGTCACTATTGATGATGGCAGTTAAGGAGTTAAACAGTTGGGATAGGATTTGGCTTCCGGGCCATTAGTGCAGCAGCCAAGTGGACATTAGACAGCTGAGCTCCTGCTATATATGCCTGGCTTCTTATGCTACAAAAAGCCCATTAGTGACAGCTGTAAAAAGGCATACTGCCAATTAATGCTTCTAAAAATATGATTGCTCATGATGTATTGCTGGTCAATGGTCTGTTTATGGTGTAATCGGACAGTTACAACCAATCACTTGTCAAATACTTATCCTAAGTACAATGAGTTCAATCTGACATGTTGATGGTCGGATTGTTTATGTGAACGATATAACATATGATTGGTGGTAGCTTTTCAACAACACTGTAAGGTTGTAGTCAGACAGCTGTATGCAAATTGCTCCTGTGTGTTGTCCAATATTCAGAGATTTCCATATTGCATTTGGCATTCCTGTTTTAATACCATTTTAATGACTCGACAGAGAGGGCTTCTCTTTGCTCTGAATGAGCACTCTGCAATAAGATTGTAGGGTACTGTTTGTTTTCCATGGTAGCCTGGGGCCTTGTGAAATCTCTCAAGTCTTCCATAGATTTTCCCCTATAATAAGATGCTAGTAAAAGTACAACGTACTGCAATACGAAAGTATTGCAGTGTATTGTACAAGTGCTCAAACAATTGTAATTTTTATATTTTTAATTATTACAAGAAATATTAAGTTTTTAAAAATACTTTTTTCCATTTTAAACTTAAAAAGATAAAAAAATAAAATAATAAACATATTTGGTATCTCCACATCTGTAGAAGTCAGATTTATTAAAATAATCCATTATTTATCTGCATGGTGCATTCCATCAGGGCAAAAGAAATGCACCTTATTGTTCGCTCTATCTCCAAGAAAAAATGTAATAAAAAGTAAGCAAAAAGTTGTATGTATTACAAAATGTTACCAATTGAAACAACAGCTCCCCCCAGAAGCTTTTGCACAGCCTCATCAATGAAAAATGTAATCAAGTAAGTTGGAAATTGGAGACATAAAGTAGTTTTATTAAGATCCATATATTTTTAAGTAGTACAACGAAAAAAACTATATAAATTTGGTATCACCATAATTATACTAACCGACAGAATGTGATTTTTACCACATCAGGTACACTGTACAAACAACCTACCCAAAAATGACACAATTGAATTTTTTTCTTTTTCTATATCTATGGAAAAATAAAAAAAGTTATACAGTTTTTTGTTAAGCAAAAAGGTAAAAACAAAAATGCTGAAGAAAAATGGCTGATCAGTTAGGGGCTAAAAGGAACATGTAATTAGTTTTTGCGTTATTTCCTTGTAAACCAATAACATGGCGGAACAGCACTTTTGAACAGCATTTCAGCCATGTTCTTGTTAAAATCAGAAGGTTAGCCAAAAAACAGAACTTGAATTAAAACCCACACTGTATACAACTAGCATGTTGCTTCCTCCGGGCGTGCAACCTCAATAACATAAATTAAAAGCACAACTGTGCAAAGGAAACATAACACTATGGGGAATACTCTCCCTATAGTCCCCTAACCCAGGAGGGGGCCCTGCCTACTCGGCGGACCGATCGCTCTGACAAGTGCGGGCCCGCACGCGTGCCTGGGCCACTAGCAAGTCCCTATCAGGGAGCCCTAGCATAAAATAGGAGCTAAACAGAACCAAACAAAACAGAAAAGAACTTAGCTTGCATGGAGAGCTTCCGCCAAGCTGTGTTGCTCCGTCGCTGTCCAAAATGCAACTGAAGTGATTGACCAGCACAGGAGATAGTGCTGGCCCTGTTTAAATAGGAGCCAGGCTACTCAGCACTAGGCGCTGACTGATCTTCCTCCTGCAGCTACCACACCCCTCAGCTCCCAGAGAAGCAAGGGCACACCCAAATCCTGGTCTGGCCTGCAGGCAAGGTGCAGGCCTCAGCACGACTGCAACAGTACCTCCCCTTCTAGAAGGGGCCCCAGGACCCTTAGGACCAGGACGACCAGGGCTTGATCTGTGAAAATTTTTTACCAGACGATCTGCATGAACATCCGCTGCAGGAACCCATGACCTCTCTTCTGGGCCATAACCTTGCCAGTGCACCAGGTACTGCAGGGAATTCCTGACTCGACGGGAGTCCAGAATGCGACTTATTACAAACTGCTCCTCCCCATCCACTAGCACAGGAGCCAGGGATGGTGAGCCATTCCCCGAATGATGAATCTTTTGAGCACAGATTTATGGAACACATTGTTAATCTTCATCATGCTGGGAATTTCTAACCGGAAGGCCACCACGTTAATCTTCTCAATTATTTTAAATGGACCGATAAATCGCGGGCCCAGTTTAGCGGATGGTTGTTTGAGTTTTATATTTCTGGTAGACAACCACACCAAGTCTCCAACACAGAATCCCGCCCCCTCAGAGCGGTGCCTGTCTGCAACTCGCTTGCTGCGCCGAACGGATCGCTGTAAATTGTTCTGGACCTCCGCCCACCCGGCCTCAATATCGGAACAAAACTCATTTGCTCCTGGTACCTCCGAAACCCTCTTGGAAAGGGGGCCAAAACATGGGTGAAATCCGTAGTTACAGAAGAACTGTGAAGTCCCTGTAGCCTCCAGTGATCTATTGTTTAGAGCAAACTCGGCTAGTGGTAAGAACTTCAACCAGTCCTCCTGATTTTCAGAGGCATAAAACCGTAAATACTGCTCCAGGTTCTGATTACACCTCTCAGTTTGCCCATTGGTCTCAGGATGGTATGCCGAGGAAAACGAAAGCTGGACACCCAAATGAGAGCAGACTATTCGCCAAAAGCTAGAAACAAATTGTACGCCGCGATCGGAGACTATATTCTCTGGCAAACCATGTAGTCTAATAATGTGGCAAATGAACAAACTCGCCAACGTCTTGGCATTAGGTAAACCGGGGAGTGCCACAAAATGGCACATTTTACTAAACCGGTCCACTACCACCCACACAACCGTGTTGCCATCGAAGGGTGGTAAATCCGTAATGAAGTCCATGGACAAATGCGTCCATGGTCTCTTAGGAATAGGCAGCGGCAATAACATACCAGCTGGACGACTGCGGGATGACTTGGTTCTGGCACACACCTCACATGACAAAACAAAACTGAACGTATCCCGTCGTAATGACGCCCACCAATATGTTCTAGAGAGTAACTTACAGGTATTATTAATCGCCGGATGCCCGGCCAACACCGAACTGTGAATCTCGGCCAGCACCTGTAACCTTAGATGAACAGGAACAAAAAGCTTCCCACCTGGAAGCTTTGATGGGGCCAAATTTTGTGCTTTACGGACTTGCTTCTCTAACTCTAATGACACTGCCGACACCACCACCCCTTCAGACAAGATAGGGGCAGGAGGTTCCTCAGAAACTACTGGAAGAAAACTTCTGGAAAGAGCATCAGCCTTCACATTCTTCCAGCCTGGACGATATGTAACTAAAAAATTGAAACTTGAAAAGCAAAGCGACCAGCGTGCCTGTCTGGAATTAAGTCTCTTGGCAGATCCCAGATATATGAGGTTTTTGTGATCTGTGAAAACCGTTACTTTGTCGCGCCCCCTCTAGAAAATTACGCCACTCCTCGAATGCCCATCTAATCGCCAGCAATTCCCTTTCCCCAATGTCATAATTTCGCTCCGAAGACGAAAATATACGGGAGAAGAATGCACACGGGCGGAGATCTTGCAATGTCTCCGTTCCCTGAGATAGAACTGCTCCAACCCCCCACCTCTGAAGCATCGACCTCAACAATAAAGGGCCTGGAAGAATCTGGTTGCACCAGAACCTCTTCAATCTCTGAAATGACTGCATAGCTTCCGTCGACCATTTAGTAGGAAAGCACCCCTTCTTAGTCATATCAGTAAGAGGTTTAACTATCACCGAAAAATTCCTAATGAATCTACGGTAATAGTTGGCGAACCCCAAGAACCTTTGTAAGGCTTTCACATTTTCTGGTAGGACCCAATCCTGCACCACTTGGACCTTCTCAGGATCCATCTTTAACCCTTCGTGGGTAATTATATGCACCAAAAATGTGATCTCTTGTACAGCAAACACACACTTTTCTCTTTTGGCGAACAAACAATTTTCACACAAAGCTTGGAGGACCCGGCGAACATGAGAAACATGGGACTCAAAATCCAGAGAGAAGATCAAAATATCATCCAAGTATACTAGTACAAATCTGCCCACAAACTGAGAGAGAACCTCATTGATCAAGGACTGGAATACCGCAGGGGCATTAGTGAGACCAAAAGGCATCACCAGACTCTCAAAATGCCCCTCTGGGGTATTAAACGCAGTCTTCCACTCGTCCCCCTCCTTAATCCGGATTAAATTATATGCCCTGCGCAAGTCTAGTTTGGAAAACCAGTTGGAGCCATTCAACTGCGAAAACAGATCCGGAATAAGGGGGAGAGGGTATGGATTGCGTTTCGTGATTTTGTTCAATTCCCTAAAGTCAACACAGGGACGTAACCCGCCATCTTTTTTCTTTACAAAAAAGAAACCAGCTGCTAGTGGGGAATTAGATGGCTGTATATGATTCCTTCTCAAGCTGTCCTGGATATAATCTTTGAGCGCCAGTCTCTCAGGGGCCGATATATTGAACATGCGACTCTTGGGGAACTTGCAGTCAGGGAGAAGTTCAATGGCACAATCCCCCTTTCTGTGCAGTGGTCATTTGTCTGCCCCCTCTTGGGAAAACACATCAGAGAAGTCAGCTATAAATTCAGGCAACTCCTCTGCCTGAATGGAGGCTATATCAGCAGAAATGCAACCGGACAGACAACCAGGGCTCCATTTAACAATGTCCCCCTTTTCCCAGTCCACTACTGGGTTGGGTAGGCGCAGCCAGGGCAACCCCAAGACTACTTGTGTAGGAAGGGATTCCATGACATATAGTGTTATACATTCCGTGTAGAACAGCCCAATCTTTAAATGGACATTAGGTACACAAAAACTCAGATTTCTCTGAGATAGTGGAGCAGCATCAATGGCGGACACAGGGATGGGACAATCCAAAGCAGTCATCTCTAAGCCTAAACGTTTGACAGTCTCCTGATGTATTAAATTAATACTAGCTCCACAATCCAAAAAGACTCATATGGGACTGTCAACACTCCCACAATGAATTTCAGCGGGATGTACCAGCCTGGAAGAGGATACCCAAGCAATCTGATGGCCTAGAGGGACCTTCTCTCTAACCTCCAGGCCATCTAGTCTTTCCGACTGAGCATTACGACTTGGGCAAAACTGAGCAATATGACCTGTACAATTACAGACAAAACATCGGCCATTAAACTGTACCGTCCTTCTCCTCCTATCCCTGCCAGCTAGAGACCCCAGCTGCATGGGCTCTTCCATACCTGTAGGTAGGAGGTCGGGATCCGTAGATAGTTCCTGATGCCTCTCCCTGATCCATCTCCCAACTTTAATAGCCAGAGACATGGCCTCATCCAGACTGCGAGGTACTGGATGTCCTACCAGTACGTCCTTGATCTCATTGGACAGACCACAATGGAACTGGCTCTTTAAAGCTGGGTCATTCCACTGAGTTTCTGCTGCCCAACGTCGAAACTTAGCACAATAATCTTCAACAGTGGAATCTCTCTGTCGCAAACGTCTGATATTTCCCTCAGCCACCGCTATCTTATCGGGGTCATCATAAATAAGACCCAAAGCAGCAAAAAAGTTATCCACTGAGGTCAGAGCCTCAGACGTCGGGGGTAATGAAAACGCCCATGCCTGTGGCGCCCCCTGCAGTCTGGACATTACAATGCCCACCCTCTGGGCGTCATCCCCCGAAGAGCTAGGACGCAGTCTGAAATAGAGCTTACAGGCCTCTCGAAAGGATCCGAATTTCTGCCTATCACCAGAAAAACGGTCCGGTAGCTCAATTTTTGGTTCCATGCTGGGTACCTGCAGCGCAAGTTGTCGCTGTTTAATCTCAGCGACCTCTGCAGCCAGCGTGCCGAGCTGGTGCGACAAAACCTCAAGGGGATTCATGTTAACAGCACAGAATCTCCCTGAGTAGGTAAGGGCTGGTCAATCTGTTGCGTCCTCCGGACGTGCAACCTCAATAACATAAATCAAAGTCACATCTGTGCAAAGGAAACATAACACTATGGGGAATACTCTCCCTATAGTCCCCTAACCCGGGAGGGGGCCCTGCCTACTCGGCGGACCGATCGCTCTGACAAGTGCGAGCCCGCACGCGTGCCTGGGCCACTAACAAGTCCCTATCAGGGAGCCCTAGCATAAAATAGGAGCGAAACAGAACCAAACAAAACAGAAAAGAACTTAGCTTGCATGGAGAGCTTCCGCCAAGTTGTGTTGCTCCGTCGCTGTCCAAAATGCAACTGAAGTGATTGACCAGCACAGGAGATAGTGCTGGCCCTGTTTAAATAGGAGTCAGGCTACTCAGCACCAGCTGCTGACTGACCTTCCTCCTGCAGCTACCACACCCCTCAGCTCCCGGAGAAGCAAGGGCACACCCAAAACATAGTCTGACCTGCAGGCAAGGTGCAGTCACTGGGGCGGTGTCAGAGCCGAGCAGAGTCAGAGCATTGCTGGATTCTCATCCATTCCTGCGTGATTGCCGTCCACCTGGCCATCTGATATCAGGACTGCACTGAACAGAGGTCTATACACCTTGGCTTCACCAGCTCACTACTAATTCCTAGTGCTGACTTTAACCCTTTCCAATCCAATTTGTATCCTGGTTTTCCTAGGGGGCTTACTCTTTTTCTGCTGTTATACAACGGTGCTATATGCTGGCTAAAGCTAGTACTGCATGAGGTGACACGTTGGATAGGCTCCGACAGCAGAGAGGCTGGCAATATACAGTAAGAGAACCCTGACGGACGTCTTCCAACATTGGAGCTGTACAGCCTTAAATCGTAATGTCTTCAGACGTCAGACAGTGGAGTGGAAAGGGCTAAAGTTCTTTTTTTTTTTTTAAATGCCAACCATATGATTTTAACAAGGGCATGGCTGGACTGTCCGAAAGTCCTATTCTATCATGCCCCCAGTTTAATTGTGCAAAAGCGAATGACAGGTTCTATTTAATGAAACTATAAGTGCACTAAGATTCAAAGAAAATTCAATGTACAATAATGGAAAAAAAAGAACAAGTTTTTCATAACCTGCACATACGGTCTAATGCAGCAGGTATTGAGTTCACTAATTTGTCATCTTGTACATGTAGCTGAGTGATTCCTTTTCTGCGTAAAGGCTTTTAAAGTAAGCAGTGTTTAATGGTGCCTGAAATGTTTGTGGTCTCTATCCGAGGCTGCACAGTTATGTCCATACATAGTAGTCATGTTCTCTTGTTCTTCTACTATGCAATGTGTCATTTTAAATAGAGCAAAAATACTTTAAGGTGGAATGGAAGACGAAGCCTAAAAATAGGAACGTGGTTGATTTGTGATGCTAGTAGATTATAAAGATATATTAGATATTGATTTGGAAGCAAAATCTAAATGGCATAAAACAGTGTAAACAAATTATTAGATATGGGATATTAAATATAAGATTAAAATACTGAGGTATGTGCGCTAAGGTAGTTAGGTCCCTGGAAGCTGCAGGGAATAGGCTAAGGAAGGCCTAAAAAAAGGTTCACATGAAATGGCACATTAAATGCTTACCGTGGCCAGTGATCCTGTTGCTGTAGCACTGCATCTCCTAAGTTTTTCTTGTACGGAAATGTTGCTAGCCACTTAGTTGTGCGCAGAACCGCAGTGACCGAAATGTGCAGGGAAAAAATGTGCATGTGTACAAATGCATTGAAATCAATGGGTTACATTCACTGCGTATTGAGCATGCAAATTTTGTGTGCGCAAATACACCCGTGTGAAGCCGACCTTAAAGGGGTTGTCCCGCGCCGAAACGGGTTTTTTTTTTTTCAACCCCCCCCCCATTCGGCGCGAGACAACCCCGATGCAGGGGTTAAAAAAGAACACCGGAGAGTGCTTACCTGAATCCCCGTGCTCCGGTGACTTCTTACTTACCTGCTGAAGATGGCCGCCGGGATCTTCTCCCTCGGTGGATCGCAGGGCTTCTGTGCGGTCCATTGCCGATTCCAGCCTCCTGATTGGCTGGAATCGGCACGTGACGGGGCGGAGCTACACGGAGCCGGCATCCTGCACGAGCGGCCCCATTGAGAAAAGAAGAAGACCCGGACTGCGCAAGTGCGGCTAATTTGGCCATTAGACGCCGAAAATTAGTCGGCTCCATGGAAACGAGGACGCTAGCAACGGAGCAGGTAAGTGAAAAACTTCTTATAACTTCTGTATGGCTCATAATTAATGCACAATGTACATTACAAAGTGCATTAATATGGCCATACAGAAGTGTATAGACCCACTTGCTGCCGCGGGACAACCCCTTTAATGATTTCAGTTTATTTTTCAATGGAATTGTACAGCTATGGGTCACATTAAAGGTGGAAATAAATCTGAAATGAGTTTGAAGTGTACCCTAAAAACACATCTCTTCAGGGAGGCTTATGACCGGGTTTCCTGACCACGTCGTAGGGTGTGACGGAAACAGCCAAGGGAGCAGCTTTGTGGTGTGCCCGTAACTCCCACTGAAGTGCATGAGTGTTACAGAAACAGGGTAGCACAGCCTATGGGCTCATGCCCACAGCCGTGACGGACTCTGCCAACGAAATATCGTAGCGGTGTCCGCCATGGCGCCCCCCCCAAACCCCCATACTTACCCCTCCAGATCCTCCGTAGGCATCCCGCATGGAGGGCCGGCGCACATGCGCAGTACAGCGCATGACACGCTGACAGTGTCAGCGGAAGTATAGCGTGATGGCCGACTTCCATCGACTACAATGGAAGTCGGCTGAGCGTATTCCCGCGGCATTAAGAACATGCTACAGTTTATTTCACGCTGCGGAATTCCACAGGGAATTCCACAGCGTGAACATTGAGCTATTAGGTTCAATAGAACCTAATAGCTGCGGGGCAACGCCGCAAATTTCCACCGCGTAGAACTCCAGCCATGGGCATTAGCCCTAACTCCCATGAAAGTCTTTCATACCTGCTTCCACCGATCTATGAAATTCAAGAATTTTAAACTGTTTACTATATACGTTAGACCTCTTTCACACTTGCACATGTTTGCAAAATTTGTGAGTGCAATATGCAGAGAATAGAACCCATATTCTTACTACACATTTCGGTTGCAAAAAAAAAAAAAAAGTAGCATGCTCTATTTTCCTGCGCATTTGCTCACCAAAGATCCCATAGAAGTCAATGGAGGGTGCACAAATGCACATGCAATACACAATGAGATATGTAATAGCGCTGGAACTGATTAGACGAATTAGCCATTTCAATTGCTGCGGCTTTGTTTGCTACGCAGAAATGAACACGCATGGGGGTGAATAAAAAAGTACAGTGAAATACGCCAATAAACGTGCAAAAAAGCCTGATACGTTGCGCAAACATTTTGTGCTGAGTCTCACGCAAATGCGCATCCGAACGTGTCAAGGGGGCCTTAATGAGCCCCATGTTTTCCTTGAGCTGTTTATGAATGATACTACTTATATTACTGTCTTTGTCCAGTAAGTGTATGGCAGTGGCAAGCTGATAAGCTGTTAAAGGGAAATCACATGGTGTTATAGCTATGGCCCGCTTCTGGTTCCTGTCCTGTCAGCACCAATAGATCTAGTGCAGGCTTTATCTTATAGTGTCTGACAGGTCAGCTGCTGTTAGATAAAGTATATGCAACACTGGAAGGGAAGACGTTACTCATTATTAAAACTAAATAACAAAAAAAGCAACAAAATTACATAAAGGGTAAATCATAAGAATTCTTCTGATATTACACAAGCACAGTACATAGGGCAAATAATGTACTACATACTACATAATTGGACATTTCTTGGAAAATATAGAGTATATCATGTTATTTTATATCATCATGAATAACAAACTTTTACCTCTGCTATTTGGCTTTCATTTTTTATAGCATGTTTGTTCAATAGAGACATATTATGTTATCACATGAGTTTTGCATATTTTTTATGTTTTTGTAGTTAAAGTATCCAAAAGAATAAACAGGCTACCTTTTTTGACATGTTTAAGGCTGGTTTCACAGCTGCATTGGAACCTCTAACCAGAGGTGCCGTCACGGATCTTTCTCGAAATACCAAAAGAAAAAGCACCACATGCAGCACTTTTTCTTCTGTTTAAAAGCTGAACAGCTGGGCAGAAAGCGGACAGAGCCCATTATAGTCAATGGTGTCCATCCAGCGCTGTTCGGTTCTGTCCAGAGACAGAGACGTTCGGCTGCGGGAATTTCCCTTTCCGCTTCCTCGAACAGAGTAAGAATGTGAAACCCTAAGTTCAGATGTGATACCACCCTAAATTTATGTAGAATATGCTTAGTGTATTTGGTTTGGTGATACAGTTAGGCTACATGCATACACAGAAAATACGCTTCAAGTCCAGTGACCAGATCTGCACCTAAATGGTGCAGGTTTTGCCACGGATTTCCTTGAGGATCCGCTGCAGGTTTTAACTCTTGTATTTCAAGTGTTAAAATCTGCAGCATAAATAGACATGTCACAGATTTAGAATTTGCAAAATTTTTAAAATGTTGTAGATTCATTGCAGAAAGTTTCCACTCTATGTGAAGTAATTTTTTTAAAATCTCCCCTACTTAGCTTGTGCTGTAAAAGCTGCGGAATTTAGACAGCATTTGTGGCCTGTGTGAAGATAGCGGGTTGTCCCGCGAAACAAAGTTGGGGTTATACACTTCTGTATGGCCATATTAATGCACTTTGTAATGTACATCGTGCATTAATTATGAGCCATACAGAAGTTATTCACTTACCTGTTCCGTTGCTAGCGTCCCCGTCTCCATGGTGCCGTCTAATCTTCAGCGTCTAATCGCCCGATTAGACGCGCTTGCGCAGTCCGGTCTTCTCCCTTCTGAATGGGGCCGCTCGTGCCGTCACGTGTGCCGATTCCAGCCAATCAGGAGGCTGGAATCGGCAATGGACCGCACAGAAGACCTGCGGTCCACCGAGGGTGAAGATCCCGGCGGCCATCTTCAAAAGGTAAGTAAGAAGTCACCGGAGCGCGGGGATTCGGGTAAGTACTATCCGTTTTTTTTTTTAAACGTCTGCATCGCGTTTGTCTCGCGCCGAATGGGGGGGCTATTGAAAAAAGAAAACCCCGTTTCGGCGCGGGACAACCCCTTTAAGTCCTCATTCACAGTTGCACTGGAAGCTCCATTCGGACAAGATAAGACAGACTGATTGACAATTCACACCCTGCCAGCCACACTGCTCTTAAAAGGAACCTAATCTGTTTTATTCTTACCTGATCAGTGCATGTAGGAGGAAGCAGTGCAGACAGGGGGTCCGTGGGCTCCCTGGCTTAGAGGCCAGGTTGCAAATGTGACCTCTGCCACCTCTATAGCTATGCCACTGGCCTGTAGTCATCCTATTGCAGGGAATCAGAGATGTTAGCAGTTAACCACCAAGGTATGTAATTGGTTGCAGCAGTCTGTGATATCCTATATCCCTGTAAACAAACCTGTGGAGGCGGGACAGGGAGCGTATAGGATCTTTTAGTGTTTAACATGGACATCCATAAAAAAAAAAAAAAAGAAAAATCCCTTTAAACCTGACAGCGTTGCACTATGTTATTATTCTTTTGATATGGAGCGAGGAGACTTATAAGGTCATGCATGCTCCTTTGGGTAATTTGAAGAAATGCTGCCATCCAATAGGTGGTGCTGCAGAGGCATTGTTCCAACCTCCTTATTTGCATATTACCCAGAAGAGCATTGTAAGTCTCCTCACTCACCTTCTACGTGCTCTCCTCAAGGAGAGACAATACACCTCTTGACTCACGTCACAAGCCTCTCACTATCCAAGCCAGAATCCTACTGCACACTAATGATGGGCAAACACCCTGAAACAGCTGTCTGTGTATGGAATCTGGCTTGGTTTTCAATTACCAATCTTTGTTAAGACCTGTATAAATGGTTGTAGATTGATTTGAAGGAATGCTGCCATCCAGTAGATGCCACTGCAGAGGCCTTGTTTCACCTTCCTTATTTGCATATTACCCAGAGAAGCATGCATGGCCTTATAAGTAATTCTGCCGGCAATTCTGTGTCAAAATCCACACTCATGATCCAGACATGTGATTTTGACAGCAGAATATTCCACAGCATCATGAGGAATATTCCATTACATGTCACTAGAGATGAGCGAGTATACTCGCTAAGGCACATTACTCGAGCGAGTAGTGCCTTAGCGAGTATACTCACTCATCTCTACATGTCACCCATAGTGTCCAAAGGGAAATATAAAATGCACTAAATGCAAAGTGCTTTTGGTTTTCTTTATATTTGGGGGTTTGTGTAATTTTTTTTCCAAAATGCAGCATGCTCTGTGTATAGCGTTTTTTCTTGGCTTTTTTTCCATAAAGTTTTCTGTAGGACTACAGAGAAAAAATGCTGAAAAAACACATTAAATATTACTAAGTAAAAAATGTCACCCAAAATGATTGCAAAAAATGCTATGAAAAATGCTTGAAACTCCTGGCATTTTACAAGCATTTAAAAAAGCTACAAAAATAATGTGTGAAGAAACACGAAAATCTGTGGATGGATAAAAAGACATAAGGCATTCAATAAAGGGGTTTTCAGGACATTAAAAAAAATTATAAAGGGTTACAATTTTAAAAGATTGAATACCTAACATGGCTAGTGGTTCCCTAACCAGCGTTGCAGCCCTGGTGCCCGCCGCACAGAAGAAGAGATGGGTGATCATGCCTGTTCATTGTGCACATGACCACTCAACCACTCACAGGCTTCAATTACCATAGAAGAATCACTACAGAAGCCTGTGAGTGGCTGAGGGGTCACATGCACAATAAATGGCACGTCGTCTACTGCCGCTTCTTCCGGGCTTTGTGTGGTGGGCACAGGGGCTGCAATGCTGGATGTAGAGCCGCTGGAAAAGGTGAGTATTCAATTTCTCCTTCTTTTAACCCATTATAATTTTCTTTAATGTCCCAGAAAACCCCTTTAGGGGTTAATAAAATTTTCTTTGCAGATTTTCTGTTGTATGTAATTTGCTTTCTCAGGATACGTGATATATGCTTAGTAAAATACCAGGTTTTTGCACACTTTTCCATTTTATGCTAACTTTTTGGTTGCATAGAGAAATTCAATTAAATTAAAAGGGGTAATTGCAGCAAAATGTATCGCTAAAAACTGTAGAAGAAAGCAGAGTCATGTTATAGGATAATGGGAATGGTAATAGATATATAAGAAATTAGACATAATCAAATAAGGCTAAGATGAATGCATTGTAAATGGTCCTAAAATAACTGTATTGATCATTACCACCGAATGGGATGCAGGAAAGCATAAAAACAAAAATGCTACATTTAGAGTTTATCTGAAATCCTATCAACTCACATTAAGAACCAATAGGCTCTTGTACAGTGTTACAGAAGATGGTGATGATAAAAATCAATAATAATAGCATTTAAGAAGATTTATTTGATAGGCACTATGCTAAGTTTCATATAGCTGCAGCCATATATTAATTTATTATGACTGCAAAATCTTAACCCTCTTGCTGCTTTACTGAATTGAGCTGACCTTAGATCATAATAAGGTTCTATGGTGATCTACTGACCCTAAAGTATGGCCATATTACAGCAGTCTGAAACCTGCTCCACGCCCCCCATACACTAGCGTGTTTGGGTCATGTGCTGTGCATGCTAATCCACAAACAGCATAGGTTATATGCCTATGAGATCATGCACATTACCATTTTTTCACACAGACCGATGGTCTACTTGAAAAAAACTCATGGCATGTCCTATTCTTGGCTGCTTCATGGACAAGAAATAGGACATGCAAATGCACGTCAATGTGCTGCCTCTGCATAAATCGACTTGTGAGTTGCGGCCTTTGGTACCCCACTGCAAATGGTGACCCAATCCAAGTATGTACCATTTATAACCACCCTCTGCTTTCTATTACTGAGACAGTTATTTACCCACTTACACACATTCTCACTCAGAGGAAGCATTCTCCTTTCATATACCAACCTTTTATTCGGCACAGTATCAAACGCTTTGGAAAAGTTCTAATACACAAAATCCAGTGACTCTCACTGATGCAGTTTAGAACTTACCTCCTCGTAAAAGCTTATCAGGTTGGTTTGACAGTCGCTCATAATCCCATGCTGATACAGAATTATACAGCCATTTTTCTTGAGGTACTCCAGGATAGCAACGCTAAAGGCCAATTTACACACAACGATTATCGCTCAAAATATGTTCAAACAATGTTTTTTGAGCGATAATCATTGTGTGTAAATGCTACCATTGTTAGCTTTTCAGCCCAACAATGATTTTTAGTTCAGCATAAAAACCATTTTTTAGCCGGCCAGCTGATAGCAGGGAACGCACTCTATGATTCTCGATGGGAGTGCTGATAACATTGTTTTCAGCTACTGTTTTTTTTTTCAAATTCCCCGCTCTGTTTAGATGCGGATTGAAACGCTGCTCATATGAAATGCATGCATTAGAATAGCATTTCATACGCAACCCATACATTTGCTGTGTATGATACGCATGGAAATAGAGCATGCTGCGATTTATTTCTCCTGTGTATCGATATGCTGTGTCCACATGCTGGTGTGAATGGAAGAGTGAAAGTCTATTGACTTTTATTGCTTTCATTTACCGCATGTTACGTATGGGAAATACGTGTGCTTAATACGCGGTGACAATACACCCGTGTGAATGAGCCTGAAAAGGAATTAGCAATCCTTTTAAAAGGTTTCTCCTTTGGGAAGAATGCCAGCATCTTGTGCAAACACACTATAATCAGGCAGACATTTTCTGGTTAAGACTAGAGATGAGCGAGCGTACTCGTCCGAGCTTGATACTCGTTCGAGTATTAGCGTGTTCGAGATGCTCGTTACTCGTGACGAGTACCACGCGATGTTCGAGTTACTTTCACTTTCATCTCTGAGACGTTAGCGCACTTTTCTGGCCAATAGAAAGACAGGGAAGGCATTACAACTTCCCCCTGCGACGTTCAAGCCCTATACCACCCCCCTGCAGTGAGTGGCTGGCGAGATCAGGTGTCACCCGAGTATAAAAATCGTCCCCTCCCGTGGCTCGCCACAGATGCGTTCTGACATAGAGGAGGGAAAGTGCTGCTGGTGCCGGAGCTGCTATAGGGAGAGCGTTAGGAGTATTTTAGGCTTCAAGAACCCCAACGGTCCTTCTTGGGGCCACATCTAACCGTGTGCAGTAGTGTGGAGGCTGCTTTTTGCAGTGTTGCACTTTTTTTTTTTTGGTATATCGGCCGTGCAGAGCATTGCGCCCTGCAATAATACTCCAGGGCCAGAAGTGGTGGTTAGGCAGGGACAGAAGACATATATTGTGAGGCAGGGACAGAAGACATATTGATTGAATATAGGCAGTGGGTCTTTGCAAAAACATTTGGGGAAAAAAATCTATTTGGGCTGCCTGTGACTGTCCTCAGTGTTCTGGGTCTCTGCTGGGTGTAGTTGTCCTCCTAATTCATACGCAGCCAGCTGTTACAGCAGGCTTGCGCAAAATTATTTCCTGGCTCTGTGTTGGCTGTTAAATCACCGCTGTATTGCAGTCCACAGTGCAACACTCTGCCGTTATTTGACATACTCCAGGGCCAGTAGCGGTGAGGCAGGGACAGAAGACATATTGATTGAATATAGGCAGTGGGCCTTTGCAAAAACATTTGGGGAAAAAAATCTATTTGGGCTGCCTGTGACTGTCCTCAGTGTTCTGGGTCTCTGCTGCGTGTAGTAGTCCTCCTAATTCATACGCAGCCAGCTAAGTGTTACAGCAGGCTTGCGCAAAATTATTTCCTGGCGTTCCGTAAGCGAAGTCAGCCTCCAACCACAGGCCAATAAGCGGCACATTTAATTACAGCGTTCTGTTTCTGCATTACTGGTAATACAGCATGCTGAGGGGTAGGGGTAGGCCTAGAGGACGTGGACGCGGGCGAGGACGCGGAGGCCCAAGTCAGGGTGTGGGCACAGGCCGAGCTCCTGATCCAGGTGTATCGCAGCCGACTGCTGCGGGATTAGGAGAGAGGCACGTTTCTGGCGTCCCCACATTCATCGCACAATTAATGGGTCCACGCGGTAGACCTTTATTAGAAAATGAGCAGTGTGAGCAGGTCCTGTTGTGGATGGTAGAAAGTGCATCCAGCAATCTATCGTCCACCCAGAGTTCTGCGCCGTCCACTGCTGCAACTCAGAATCCTCTGGCTGCTGCTCCTCCTTCCTCCCAGCCTCCTCACTCCATTACAATGACACATTCTGAGGAGCGGGCAGACTCCCAAGAACTGTTCTCGGGCCCCTGCTCAGATTGGGCAGCAGTGGTTCCTCTCCCACCAGAGGAGTTTATCGTGACTGATGCCCAACCTTTGGAAAGTTCCCGGGGTCCGGGGGATGAGGCTGGGGACTTCCGGCAACTGTCTCAAGACCTTTCAGTGGGTGAGGAGGCCGATGACGATGAGACACAGTTGTCTATCAGTGAGGTAGTAGTAAGGGCAGTAAGTCCGAGGGAGGAGTGCACAGAGGATTCGGAGGAAGAGCAGCAGGACAATGAGGTGACTGACCCCACCTGGTTTGCTACGCCTACTGAGGACAGGTCTTCAGAGGGGGAGGCAAGGGCAGCAGCAGGGCAGGTTGGAAGAGGCAGTGCGGTGTCCAGGGGTAGAGGCAGGGCCAGACCGAATAATCCACCAACTGTTTCCCAAAGCGCCCCCTCGCACCATGCCACCCTGCAGAGGCGAGGTGCTCAAAGGTCTGGCAGTTTTTCACTGAGAGTGCAGACGACCGACGAACAGTGGTGTGCAACCTTTGTCGCGCCAAGATCAGCCGGGGAGCCACCACCACCAGCCTCACCACCACCAGCATGCGCAGACATATGATGGCCAAGCACCCCACAAGGTGGGACGAAGGCCGTTCACCGCCTCCGGTTTGCACCGCTGCCTCTCCCCCTGTGCTCCAACCTGCCACTGAGATCCAACCCCCCTCTCAGGGCACAGGCACTACCGTCTCCTGGCCTGCACCCACACCCTAACCTCTGCTGTCCTCGGCCCCATCCACCAATGTCTGTCAGCGCACCATCCAGCCGTCGCTAGCGCAAGTGTTGGAGCGCAAGCGCAAGTACGCCGCCACGCACCCGCATGCTCAAGCGTTAAACGTGCACATAGCCAAATTTATCAGCCTGGAGATGCTGCCGTATAGGGTTGTGGAAACGGAGTCTTTCAAAAGTATGATGGCGGCGGCGGCCCCGCGCTACTCAGTTCCCAGTCGCCACTACTTTTCCCGATGTACTGTCCCAGCCCTGCACGACCACGTTTCCCGCAACATTGTACGCGCCCTCACCAACGCGGTTACTGGCAAGGTCCACTTAACAACGGACACGTGGACAAGCACAGGCGGGCAGGGCCACTATATCTCCCTGACGGCACATTGGGTGAATTTAGTGGAGGCTGGGACAGAGTCAGAGCCTGGGACCGCTCACGTCCTACCCACCCCCAGAATTGCGGGCCGCAGCTCGGTGGTGGTATCTGCGGCGGTGTATGCTTCCTCCACTAAACCACCCTCCTCCTCCTCCAACGCAACCTCTGTCTCGCAATCAAGATGTGTCAGCAGCAGCAGCACGTCGCCAGCAGTCGGTGTCGCGCGGCGTGGCAGCACAGCGGTGGGCAAGCGTCAGCAGGCCGTGCTGAAACTACTCAGCTTAGGAGAGAAGAGGCACACGGCCCACGAACTGCTGCAGGGTCTGACAGAGCAGACCGACCGCTGGCTTGCGCCGCTGAGCCTTCAACCGGGCATGGTCGTGTGTGACAACGGCCGTAACCTGGTGGTGGCAACCTCTGTCTCGCAATCAAGATGTGTCAGCAGCAGCAGCACGTCGCCAGCAGTCGGTGTCGCGCGGCGTGGCAGCACAGCGGTGGGCAAGCGTCAGCAGGCCGTGCTGAAACTACTCAGCTTAGTAGAGAAGAGGCACACGGCCCACGAACTGCTGCAGGGTCTGACAGAGCAGACCGACCGCTGGCTTGCGCCGCTGAGCCTTCAACCGGGCATGGTCGTGTGTGACAACGGCCGTAACCTGGTGGTGGCAACCTCTGTCTCGCAATCAAGATGTGTCAGCAGCAGCAGCACGTCGCCAGCAGTCGGTGTCGCGCGGCGTGGCAGCACAGCGGTGGGCAAGCGTCAGCAGGCCGTGCTGAAACTACTCAGCTTAGTAGAGAAGAGGCACACGGCCCACGAACTGCTGCAGGGTCTGACAGAGCAGACCGACCGCTGGCTTGCGCCGCTGAGCCTTCAACCGGGCATGGTCGTGTGTGACAACGGCCGTAACCTGGTGGTGGCTCTGCAGCTCGGCAGCCTCACGCACGTGCCATGCCTGGCCCACATCTTTAATTTGGTGGTTCAGCGCTTTCTGAAAAGCTACCCACACTTGTCAGACCTGCTCGGAAAGGTGCGCCGGCTCTGCGCACATTTCCGCAAGTCCCACACGGACGCTGCCACCCTGCGTACCCTGCAACATCGGTTTCATCTGCCAGTGCACCGACTGCTGTGCGACGTCCCCACACGGTGGAACTCTACGCTCCACATGTTGGCCAGGCTCTATGAGCAGCGTAGAGCTATAGTGGAATACCAACTCCAACATGGGCGGCGCAGTGGGAGTCAGCCTCCTTAATTCTTTAAAGAAGAGTGGGCCTGGTTGGCAGACATCTGCCAGGTCCTTGGAAACTTTGAGGAGTCTACTCAGATGGTGAGCGGTGATGCTGCAATCATTAGCGTCACCATTCCTCTGCTATGCCTCTTGAGAAGTTCCCTGCAAAGCATAAAGGCAGACGCTTTGCGCTCGGAAACAGAGGCGGGGGAAGACAGTATGTCGCTGGATAGTCAGAGCACCCTCCTGTCTATATCTCAGCGCGTTGAGGAGGAGGAGGAGCATGAGGAGGATGAGGAGGAGGGGGAAGAGACAGCTTGGCCCACTGCTGAGGGTACACATGCTGCTTGCCTGTCATCCTTTCAGCGTGTATGGCCTGAGGAGGAGGAGGATCCTGAAAGTGATCTTCCTAGTGAGGACAGCCATGTGTTGCGTACAGGTACCCTGGCACACATGGATGACTTCATGTTAGGATGCCTTTCTCGTGACCCTCGCGTTACACGCATTCTGACCACTACGGATTACTGGGTGTACACACTGCTCGACCCACAGTATAAGGAGAACCTTTCCACTCTCATACCCGAAGAGGAAAGGGGTTCGAGAGTGATGCTATACCACAGGACCCTGGCGGACAAACTGATGGTAAAATTCCCATCCGACAGCGCTAGTGGCCAAAGGCGCAGTTCCGAGGGCCAGGTAGCAGGGGAGGCGCGGAGATCAGGCAGCATGTACAGCACAGGCAGGGGAACACTCTCTAAGGCCCTTGACAGCTTTATGGCTCCCCAGCAAGACTGTGTCACCGCTCCCCAGTCAAGGCTGAGTCGGCGGGAGCACTGTAAAAGGATGGTGAGGGAGTACGTAGCCGATCACACGACCGTCCTCCGTGACGTCTCTGCCCCCTACAACTACTGGGTGTCGAAGCTGGACACGTGGCCTGAACTCGCGCTGTATGCCCTGGAGGTGCTTGCTTGTCCTGCGGCTAGCGTCTTGTCAGAGAGGGTGTTTAGTGCGGCTGGGGGAATCATCACAGATAAGCGTACCCGCCTGTCAACCGACAGTGCCGACAGGCTTACACTCATCAAGATGAACAAAGCCTGGATTTCCCCAGACTTCTCTTCTCCACCAGCGGACAGCAGCGATACCTAAACAATACGTAGGCTGCACCCGCGGATGGAAGCATTGTTCTCTATCACCATCAAAAACGTGGACCTTTTAGCTTCATCAATCTGTGTATAATATTCATCCTCCTCCTCCTGCTCCTCCTCCTGAAACCTCACGTAATCATGCCGAACGGGCAATTTTTCTTAGGCCCACAAGGCTCAGTCATATAATTTTTCTAAACAATTTTTATACGTTTCAATGCTCATTAAAGCGTTGAAACTTGCGCCTGAACCAATTTTTAATTTAACTGGGCTGCCTCCAGGCCTAGTTACCAATTAAGCCAGATTAACCAAAGCGATTAATGGGTTTCACCTGCCCTCTTGGTTGGGCATGGGCAATTTTTCTGAGGTAGATTAGTACTGTTGGTACACCAATTTTTGGGGGCCCTCGGCTACAGTGTAATCAAATTAATTTTTAGCCCACCTGCATTACAGCTGACGTTACATCAGCTGGGTTGGGCACTGCAATGGGATATATTTATGTACCGCTGGTGGCTTCCTGGCACCCACCCATGCTGTCGGTCCACACGGAGTTGTAACTGCATGTGTCCACTTCTAAAGAACCCCAGTGTGACTGGGGCATGCAGTGTGGGCCGAAGCCCATCTGCATTAAGCACGACATTACCTCAGCTGTTATGGACACTGCAATGGGATATATTTATGTACCGCCGGTGGGTTCCAGGGAGCCACCCATGCTGTTGGTGCACACGAAATTCCCATTGCAGAGTTGTACCTGCCTGTGACTATTTATAAAAAACCGCGGTCTGACTGGGGCATGCAGAGACACCTTGACAGAATGAATAGTGTGTGGCACATAGGTTCCCAATTGCTATGCCCATGTGTGCAGCTCCTGATGGCGGTGGCACAGGATTATATTTCTCATTGCTTCTGTACAGCATTGTGGGCTATCGCCCCGCCCCTTTTAAAGAGGGTCGCTGCCTAGCCGTGCCAACCCTCTGCAGTGTGTGTCTGCGGTTCCTCCTCATGGCAGACGCACTTATAAATAGACATGAGGGTGGTGTGGCATGAGGGCAGCTGAAGGCTGGGCAGGGACAGTTTGGTGTGCGCTGTGGACACTGGGTCGTGCGCGGGGGGGGGGTGGTTGGTCAGCATGTAACCCAGGAAAAGTGGCAGCGGAGTGTCATGCAGGCAGTGATTGTGCTTAGCTGGAGGTAGTGTGGTACTTAGCTAAGGTATGCATTGCTAATGAGGGCTTTTCAGAAGTAAAAATTGTTGGGAGGGGGGGGGCCCACTCTTGCCGCTATTGTGGCTTAATAGTGGGACCTGGGAACTTGAGATGCAGCCCAACATGTAGCCCCTCGCCTGCCCTATCCGTTGCTGTGTCGTTCCCATCACTTTCTTGAATTGCCCTGATTTTCACAAATGAAAACCTTAGCGAGCATCGGCGATATACAAAAATGCTCAGGTCGCCCATTGACTTCAATGGGGTTCGTTACTCGAAACGAACCCTCGAGCATCGCGATAATTTAGTCCCGAGTAACGAGCACCCGAGCATTTTGGTGCTCGCTCATCTCTAGTTAAGACACAAACATTCCCCATATATTCTTGCTGCTCCAGCAATTAACAAAAAAGTTGGAGAAGTCATAGCAGTGAAATATACTTTAGCTTTTTCTACAATACAGACCTTTATTGACCTAATGTGAAAATATGTTATCTTGGCTTGTACAATAGATATAAATTATGCTATAGGAGTCATTTATGCCCCAAGGAAAAAACAAACAAAATTTAAATTTTTTTTTTTCTTTCAAGAAAATCAACCATTATAAGAATGAGTTTGTCCTGATTGCAGGAGATTTTTACAGAGTTATGTGGCCATCTCTAGACTCATCAGTTTCTAGTTTGACAGATAAACCCACTGATTTATATCAATTGACACAAAAAGAACATTTTCTTGATGTATGGAAGTTGCAACACCTTACTAAAAAGATTGCACATTTTTCACACATACACAAGACCTACACTTGCATAGACATGTTCTTCACTGTTTATCTGTTGTTTCTACATATAGTATCTTCTAAAATTGGTATAATTACTTGGTCTGATTATGTGCCAATCTCTGTAATTATTTCTGAAACATATAATAAGCCCTCTGCAATTCGAACCCTCATTCTATAGCACATACTATAGCTGATTGTGCTTTACTTTATAATCGCTGATAGAACCCATCAACTCCCCAACCCACTACTCTGGAGATATCTAACTTTTTAAATTCCCCTATAGCTCTAGCAGAAATCAATACACGCTATCAAGTCACTTAAACCACATAAAACACCTGGCCCTGATAGTTTAACAAATGATTACTATAAAGTTTTTCAGTTTGCCTCATCCCCTCATATTCTTTCTTTTCTTAACAATATACTTACAACGAGTAGAATCCTCAAAGAGACGTTAAATGCTATGCTTATTACTCTCCCTAAGCAAGGGAAAATCCCAAGTAGACTGAAACTTTCACCCTATATCATTACTTAACATGGACTTAAAAGTATAGTAAAAGATTTTAGCCACTAGGTTGGTGGATATTTTGCCCACTCTGGTTTATCAAGATCAGGTAGGATTTGTTAAGGGTATGTACTCTGTTGATGGTATGTGTAAATTTGTAAATATTATTAACTTTATTGGAAAAAACTTGGACGCCTTCTCTGCTTTTACCTCTTATTGTAGAGAAGGCATTTTACTTAGCCCAGTGGGGAAACCTAAGTGAAATTCTGCTCAAATTTGGGCTATCTGGAGTAGCATATAACTCAGTTATGATGCTATACTCCCTCCCATCTGCTAATGTACTAGCATCATGATACACCTCTAAAATATTTATTATCAGGGGGCATGGCTAGCGCATGGCAGAGTAAGATGTGATGTTACTGAGTTCCCGCGGCACTTACCCTTTTCTAGCCATGCAGCATTGGCAAAACACAAGCTAAGGACCTTCACAAGCAGCGATGGTGAAGCAAAGGATGGGCAGAGCAGACACAGCATTTGATGGAGGAGACAGCGGGGTGCTGGAGCACTTTCTCAGCACTTCACACGCAGCAGGCAGATCCAAGATGGCGCCAGAAATCCTCAAGTCCTCGTGAGCTGGAAGATCCGATGGAGAGCCCAGCAGCAGGGATCCCTCTGACAGCTACAGCAGATGTGGAGGCAGAGAGCAGCTCTCCCAAGCAGGGATTGCCTAGTCCCAGCAGCTCCAAGGACTCTGGCAGGACCTCCTTGCAAGGGACAGTGAGCAATGCTGGCAGCAGCACAATGACACAGCAGGATCACTCCCCCTCCATCCAGCCCCATATGATACAGCCACAGGTCCCTGCTGGGAGCAGTAGTCCTACAAGGGACATGACATTTCCTCCCCATACCAGCACATTGAATTACTGCTCAGGGTGCAAAGGGGACACTAATACCCTAATTGACAAAAGCGGGGAAGCTTGGAAGACGTGCATTATGGCAATTCCTACGACAGATGAGCTCAATGCCTTATTCACGAGATTTGAGACCTCTAACAAGCAGGCCTTGACCAGATTCACAGTGGGGTGTATCAGATCGATCGCAGGCTTCTACAGGTAGAGGAGGCTCAGAAGGGGGCTGCGGACATTCTCAAGTTCAACAAGCAAGCCATACAAGTGCAGGCAGACCAGATTGCAGGCCTTACCATGCATCTAGATGGCCTAGAGAAAAGACATAGAAGAAACAATTTGCGCATTAGAGACCTCACTGAAGAGATAGAAGGAACTCAGCTGGGACCCTGGGACCAAGCTCCTTTTCAACGCCTGCTTGGCTGCTCGCCGGATCGTCCTATTGAGATAGAATCCACAGTACACTGGGTCCCAGACCATCTGACACCAGCTGTCAATGGGACCAGCGCTGCAGTTGGCCCCTTGAAAGTAGTGGGATGCAGGCAACCCCTGCAGTTATTTTCGGGGAAGGGCTTGAAATATAAACACTTCCCTGAAAATAAGCCCAAGCTGACAGAAAAAATGAAGAAAAAAAACACATCACCTATCGCTCCAGCACGGCTTCTTTCTGCAGCTCCTTTCTGCAGTTCTTCCTCTGTATTCTGGGGGCTCGGGATTTAAAAATCCCTGCCTCCAGAAAGCACTGCCTCTGATTGGCTGAGCCCTGTGACCAGTCGGAAGCCGCGCTTAGCCATTGAATGACAGCTGAACGCAGCCTCTGATTTATCACACCGCTCAGCCAATCAGAGGCAGTGCTTTCTGGATGTGGGGGGTTTTTAAATCTCCGGCCATCAGAATACAGAAGAAAAACAGCTGGGGAGCTGCAGAAAGAGGCCGCACTGTAGCTCTCGGTGATGTATTTTTTTTTCTGTCAGCTTTGGCTTATTTTCAGGGAAGGGCTTATATTTCAAGCCCTTCATCGAAAGTCACTGCGGGGGTTGCCTGCATCCCACTGCTTTCAAGGGGTCAGCTGCAGTGCCAGTTCCATTAAAAGCAATGCGGTAGAATTGCAGTCCACTGCCACAGCCCGCGGGGTATCCCGTCATCACTGAACACTGTGACAGTGCTGTCACAGTGTTCAGTGATGAGGGGACCTTCCTGGAGCAGCTGCGCTTCTACCAGCACAGCTGCTCCAGGGAATGGAACATATGCACGGACCTTTGGTCATGCGCATTTTTTTGCGCACAAAAAAACGCTCGTCTGACTAAGCCCTTAGAAATAATAAATAATTTTAGCAGCATCTCTTATAACAAGCTAAATGTCCCCAAATCTCAAATCTTAGCTATGTATATACCTGACTCAAGTTATAATTCTCATTTTCCTGGGTACAGGACTCACTTACCTAATCAGGTATAAAAACTGTCCTTCCCATCCCGAAGACTATTTGTGAATAATTATATTTAATAAATTCAAGATATTGAGCATGATTAACCAATTTTCTTAAATATGAAGAATCGCGGGTCAGCAGAATAGGAACAGAGATCAAGATCCCCATCTCTGTTCCATTGTCTTACCTCCATAAACTACAAAAATTTCTTAATAAACATTTTTGGAAAGGGCAATGTCCCCGTGTGGCAGCCCACACTTTATATCATCCCATCCATAAAGGAGGATTAAGCTCAAGTTTCTTATTACTATTATGCCACCATAATTGATCAAAAAGTCATATGTACTCCAGAATGGTACCAACGGAATCTAAAGGATGTCCCGCACAAAATGAGCTGTCACTCAACTATGTAGACGGAAAAATAAAAATCTTATTGCTGTCAGAAGATGGCAGCAGAAAATAATTTAAAAAATGAAATATCTTTGAAAAAAAAACTATATAAATTTGATATCGTAGTAATCATATTGACCCATAAGATATAGTTTTCAGGTCATTTTTGTTGCAGTGTGTACGCCGTAGAAACAAGATGCACCCAAAGATGGCGGAATTTTGGTTTTTTTCCATCTCACTCCACTAACATATTTTTAAAGGTTTTTTTTAGTACATTATATGGTGCATTATATAGTATCCATGAAAAATACAACTTGTCCTACAAAAAACAAGCCCCCAGAAAGCTACATTGATGAATAAATAAAAGAGTTATGATTTTTTGAAAGGGGGGAGGAAAAAACAAAACTGGAAAAAATGGGATGGTGCTTAAGGGGTTCAAGGGGTTTTGAGGAACATTAAAAAAGTTAAAAGTGCTTAAAATGAAGAAAAAATGAATACTTTTCATTGCTGCAGCCCTATTCCCCGTTGCACAGAATCTGAAAGATGCAGTGGGAGGTCATGTGCCATTCATAGTGCATATGACTGCTCAGCCATTCACAAGCTTCAGCAGTAATTCTATGGCCGCTGAAGCTTGTGAGTGGCTGAGCAGTCACGTACAGAATGTACGGGGTTAAAGGGGTGATCATTGGCCGCTTCTTCCAGATTCCATGCAGACAGCTCTGGGGCTGCAGCGCTGGACAGGGAGCTACCAGGATAGGAATAAATTCCATTTTTCTTTATTTGAAGCACTTTAACCCCTTAAAGACCAGGCTGTTATGTACCTTAAGAACCAGACACTTTTTAGGGATTTTACCCATGTAGTGGTTTTATTGCCTTATTTTTTTCCTTCAGCTACCAAAATTATTTTTTTCCCCATGACATACAGCAGTATATTTTTAATGTTTTTTACAGATTTTTTTTCCGTTTTTAGTTTTATTGAGGGTAAAAAGCTAAAAAAAATTATTTTTTTACATGTAGTTATTTTTTTTTAAATAGTATATTCTATAGACGTTTTGATATATAATATGTATGGTTTTGGATTACAGGGCACATACGGTGACTGTTTGGTTTGGCGTCGGCTTTGGGTTATGATGTCATATAAGATCTCTGGGGGACATTCACATGAATTTTTTTTTAATTTGACACTTTCCACTGTAGCTGCAGCATCCATAGGAGTCCCAGTTACAGAAGAAAACATCCCCTGTAGTGACAATAGTCACTGGCAGAGCTGATCAGGGTCCTCTACGACCCTGCAGCTCTGCTGTGACAGGGGATCCCAGCAGTCACGTGACTGCAAGCTTGCATAGTGGAAGTTATACTTTCACTTTTTAGTACATATCGCTCACTGAGTGCTATGTACTAGAGAAAGAAGAAGGCAGAAAGGGTTAAAAACCCCTCCGGCCTTCTCCTCTGGGTTATCAGCTGTGACTAACAGCTGACAACCCGACATGCTTCTGATTGATTGCAGAAGCAGGGGCTTTAATCCTGCGCTGTATTTTTACTATCGGCTGGGATTAAAGCCCAGGACTAAGTGCCGAAAATTCACTGTGGTTGGTCCCTAATGGGTTAAATGTTTTTTTAATCTCCCGGAAACCCCCTTTAGGGTGACTACCCACTACTGTTTTTTTTTCACTGCGAAATTCGCAGCGTTTTTTTTTTCTGCAGGGGTCTACGGGACTTGTAATGTTAAAATCGCGTTTGCGCAAAATCGCGATTTCGTGGTAAATTGCGATTTTGCGTGATCGCGATTTTAACATTACAAGTCCCGTAGATCCCTGCAGGAAAAGAAACGCTGCGAATTTCGCAGTGAAAAAAAAACTGTAGTGGGTAGTCACCCTTAGGGCGCCCACCCACTGGCGTTTGCGATTTTCGTGCGTGAAAAACGCCGCGTTTTCGCAGCGTTTTTCCCGCGTTTTTCGCTGCGTTTTTTGCCGCGTTTTCGCAGCTTTTCCATTGACTTTCATGGGTGCATTAGGAGAAAAATAAGGACACATATGCAACTGACAGTTCCTATGTTTAAAAACGCAACGCAACGCAAAACGCCAGTGGACAGGAACACATGTTATCTCTATGCCTGTGCAGGAAAAACGCAAAACGCAAACGCAGGAAAAAAAACGCCAGTGGGTGGGCGCCCTTAAATTGAATTACCTATGCATAAATAAGACATGCAAACGGAAATAAAAGTATATGAATCAATATAAACTGTTCTTGCGGCCACTAATAAATCTCGCCTTTATTTTCATCTGTCAGTAATATGTTTTGCATAGCTTTTAAATTTGGAATTTCCTAACATTCCAACAAGCTATGGAAAGGAAATGTGAACTGACATTGATAAGAGGAGAATGCTAAATTTTCATAGATTTTTGTATGATTGGTTTATTAATTGCATAAAAAACTTTTGGCTGGACTTGTGTTTCTTCCATTACATCAGCGGGATGATCAACAGGATTTAAACTTTCTACTTACAGACACAGCTTTATTGTACTCAAATGAGCACAGATTTTCCACAGGATCAACTTGGATTTCCAGTCCTGCAGTGAAAACGGATTAGGAACAATGAAAATGTTATATGTATCCAGTATGCAAAAAAAGACGGTACCTGTGTAGTGCACTGTATAATAATAACAATAATAATAATTAGTAGAAATAGTAATAATATTAGTAGTAATAATCATTTTGAATTCTCCTACTTTTATCTGACATAAATAAAATATAAGATTCACCAAGTTTTAAGTTGAAGTTTCTTTTTTCTTAAAAGTGCGATCATAGAAATTTCAAAAAAATCATGCTGCAGTGGTGATCACTATTAGAGATGAGCGAACGTACTCGTTCCGAGCTTGATATTCGTGCGAATATTACGGTGTTCGGGATGCTCGTTACTCGTAACGAGTACCACGCGGTGTTCCGGTTACTTTCAGTTTCCTCTCTGAGACGTTAGCGCGCTTTTCTGGCCAATTGAAAGACAGGGAAGGCATTACAACTTCCCCCTGTGACGTTCAAGCCCTATACCACCCCCCTGCTGTGAGTGGCTGGGGCGATCAGATGTCACCCGAGTATAAAAGTCGGCCCCTCCCGCGGCTCGCCTCAGATGTCTTGTGAGTTAGCTGAGGGAAAGTGCTGTTCTATTGGAGTTGCTGTAGGGAGAGTATTTGTAGTGAGTGTAGGCTTCAAGAACCCCAACGGTCCTTCTTAGGGCCACATCTACGTGTGTGCAGGCTGCTGTTAGCAGTGGAGAAATTTTTTTTCTTTCTCAAAATCGGCAGTGCAGAGCATTGCACCCGGTATTAGGGACAGAAGTGGAGCTTAGGCAGGGAGAGTGTTAGGAGTGAGTGTAGCCTTCAAGAACCCCAACGGTCCTTTCTAGGGCCACATTTAACTGTGTGGAGTACAGTGCAGGCTGCTGTTAGCTGTGTTGCTTTTTTTTTTTTTTCTCAAAATCGGCGGTGCAGAGCATTGCACCCTCCATTGATACTACAGGCACAGAATTGTGTAGGCAGGGCCACAACACAGTTATTAGTCATTGAATAGACGCAGTGGGCCTTTTCTTTTTTAACAAAAGGGAAAAAAGTATATTTGCCCTGCCTCTGTCAGTCCTAAGGGCTCTGGGTACGTGTGTGCTGCATGGAGAACCTAAAAAAATCATACGCAACCAGCTACGGTTGAGTGCAGCCTTGCGCCAATTTCTTTCCTGCCTGGGAAATACCTGCTCTGCCACAGTTAATAACTCTGCAACAGTAAAGTTCTGTGACACTTTTGCAGGGCCGCAACACAGTTATATTAGTCATTGAATAGACTCAGTGGGCCTTTTCTTTTTTAACAAAAGGGAAAAAAGTATATTTGCCCTGCCTCTGTCAGTCCTAAGGGCTCTGGGTACGTGTGTGCTGCGTGGAGAACCTAAAAAAATCAGACGCAACCAGCTACGGTTGAGTGCAGCCTTGCGCCAATTTCTTTCCTGCCTGGGAAATACCTGCTCTGCCACAGTTAATAACTCTGCAACAGTAAAGTTCTGTGACACTTTTGCAGGGCCGCAACACAGTGTCAGTTATTAAACTTATTATTCAGTGAATAGACGCAGTGGGCCTATCCTTTTAAACAAAAGGGAAAAAAGTATATTTGCCCTGCCTCTGTCAGTCCTAAGGGCTCTGGGTACGTGTGTGCTGCGTGGAGAACCTAAAAAAATCAGACGCAACCAGCTACGGTTGAGTGCAGCCTTGCGCCAATTTCTTTCCTGCCTGGGAAATACCTGCTCTGCCACAGTTAATAACTCTGCAACAGTAAAGTTCTGTGACACTTTTGCAGGGCCGCAACACAGTGTCAGTTATTAAACTTATTATTCAGTGAATAGACGCAGTGGGCCTATTCTTTTAAACAAAAGGGAAAAAAGTATATTTGCCCTGCCTCTGTCAGTCCTAAGGGCTCTGGGTACGTGTGTGCTGCGTGGAGAACCTAAAAAAATCAGACGCAACCAGCTACGGTTGAGTGCAGCCTTGCGCCAATTTCTTTCCTGCCTGGGAAATACCTGCTCTGCCACAGTTAATAACTCTGCAACAGTAAAGTTCTGTGACACTTTTGCAGGGCCGCAACACAGTTATATTAGTCATTGAATAGACACAGTGGGCCTTTTCTTTTTTAACAAAAGGGAAAAAAGTATATTTGCCCTGCCTCTGTCAGTCCTAAGGGCTCTGGGTACGTGTGTGCTGCGTGGAGAACCTAAAAAAATCAGACGCAACCAGCTACGGTTGAGTGCAGCCTTGCGCCAATTTCTTTCCTGCCTGGGAAATACCTGCTCTGCCACAGTTAATAACTCTGCAACAGTAAAGTTCTGTGACACTTTTGCAGGGCCGCAACACAGTTATATTAGTCATTGAATAGACGCAGTGGGCCTTTTCTTTTTTAACAAAAGGGAAAAAAGTATATTTGCCCTGCCACTGTCAGTCCTAAGGGCTCTGGGTACGTGTGTGCTGCGTGGAGAACCTAAAAAAATCAGACGCAACCAGCTACGGTTGAGTGCAGCCTTGCGCCAATTTCTTTCCTGCCTGGGAAATACCTGCTCTGCCACAGTTAATAACTCTGCAACAGTAAAGTTCTGTGACACTTTTGCAGGGCCGCAACACAGTGTCAGTTATTAAACTTATTATTCAGTGAATAGACGCAGTGGGCCTATCCTTTTAAACAAAAGGGAAAAAAGTATATTTGCCCTGCCTCTGTCAGTCCTAAGGGCTCTGGGTACGTGCGTGCTGCGTGGAGAACCTAAAAAAATCAGACGCAACCAGCTACGGTTGAGTGCAGCCTTGCGCCAATTTCTTTCCTGCCTGGGAAATACCTGCTCTGCCACAGTTAATAACTCTGCAACAGTAAAGTTCTGTGACACTTTTGCAGGGCCGCAACACAGTGTCAGTTATTAAACTTATTATTCAGTGCATAGACGCAGTGGGCCTATCCTTTTAAACAAAAGGGAAAAAAGTATATTTGCCCTGCCTCTGTCAGTCCTAAGGGCTCTGGGTACGTGTGTGCTGCGTGGAGAACCTAAAAAAATCAGACGCAACCAGCTACGGTTGAGTGCAGCCTTGCGCCAATTTCTTTCCTGCCTGGGAAATACCTGCTCTGCCACAGTTAATAACTCTGCAACAGTAAAGTTCTGTGACACTTTTGCAGGGCCGCAACACAGTTATTAAACTTATTATTCATTCACTAGAGGCAGTGGGCCTTTCCTTTTTAAAAAAAGTTAAAAAATTATATTTGGCCTGCAGGCTTGCGCCAATTTCTTTCCTGCCTGTGAAATCAAATCACTGCTAATACAGCATGCTGAGGGGTAGGGGTAGGCCTAGAGGACGTGGACGCGGCCGAGGACGCGGAGGGCCAAGTGAGGGTGTGGGCACAGGCCGAGCCAGTGCGGTGTCCAGGGGTAGAGGCAGGGCCAGACCGAATAATCCACCAACTGTTTCCCAAAGCGCCCCCTCGCGCCATGCCACCCTGCACAGGTCAAGGTGCTCTACGGTGTGGCAGTTTTTCACAGAGACGCCTGACGACCGACGAACTGTGGTGTGCAACCGTTGTCGCGCCAAGATCAGCTGGGGAGGCACCACCAACAGCATGCGCAGGCATATGATGGCCAAGCACCCCACAAGGTGGGACGATGCCCATTCACCGCCTCCGGTTTGCACCACTGCCTCTCCCCCTGTGCCCCAACCTGCCACTGAGATCCAACCCCCCTCTGAGGACACAGGCACTACCGTCTCCTGGCCTGCACCCACACCATCACCTCCGCTGTCCTCGGCCCCATCCAGCAATGTCTCTCAGCGTAGCGTCCAGACGTCGCTAGTGCCACAGTTTGAGCGCAAGCGCAAGTACGACGCCACGCACCCGCACGCTCAAGCGTTAGGCCTCATGTCCACGGGGAAAATCAGATCCGCTGCAGATTCTCCATGTAGAATCTGCAGCGGGTCCCTCCTGCCCCGCGGACATGAGGGCTGAAAATAGCAATTTAAAAGCATTTACCTTTCCGTAGCGGGCGGGGACGCTCTGCTGTTCCTCACGGCCGGATCTTCATTTTCGGCCGGCGGATGAATTCCTGACGCCGGCGGCACGTCGCCGGCACGTCGTCGACGTGCCGCGCGCATGCGCCGGGCACATCCGCCGAGCCGAAGCAAGGGAGATGCGGCCGTGAGGAAGAGCAGAGCTTCAGCGCCCGCTCCGGGTGAGTAATTCTTTTAAATTCCTATTTTTGGTCTCCCGCGGATCCGGACGGCTTCCATAGGCTTCAATAGAAGCCCGCGGGAGCCGTCCCCGCGGGAGACCCGCATGAAAATGGAGCATGGTCCAGATTTTTTCATGCTCCATTTTTTTTAAAATCTCTTTTATTGACGATCCGCGGGTATTTATCTACCCGCGGGTGGTCAATGCATCCCTATGGGGTGCGGATCCGCGCGCGGGAGATCCGCTGCGGATTTTAAATCACATTTTGCCCGTGGACATGAGCCCTTAACCGTGCACATTGCAAAATTGATCAGCCTAGAGATGCTGCCGTATAGGCTTGTGGAAACGGAGGCTTTCAAAAGCATGATGGCGGCGGCTGCCCCGCGCTACTCGGTTCCCAGTCGCCACTACTTTTCCCGATGTGCCGTCCCAGGCCTGCACGACCACGTCTCCCGCAACATTGTACGCGCCCTCACCAACGCGGTTACTGCCAAGGTCCACTTAACAACGGACACGTGGACAAGCACAGGCGGGCAGGGCCACTATATCTCCCTGACGGCACATTGGGTGAATTTAGTGGAGGCTGGGACAGAGTCAGAGCCTGGAACCGCTCACGTCCTACCCACCCCCAGAATTGCGGGCCACAGCTCGGTGGTGGTATCTGCGGCGGTGTATGCTTCCTCCACTAAAGCACCTTCCTCCTCCTCCTCCTCCTCCAATGCAACCTCTGTCTCGCAATCAAGATGTGTCAGCAGCACGTCGCCAGCAGTCGGTGTCACGCGGCGTGGCAGCACAGCGGTGGGCAAGCGTCAGCAGGCCGTGCTGAAACTACTCAGCTTAGGAGAGAAGAGGCACACGGCCCACGAACTGCTGCAGGGTCTGACAGAGCAGACCGACCACTGGCTTGCGCCGCTGAGCCTCCAACCGGGCATGGTCGTGTGTGACAACGGCCGTAAGCTGGTGGCGGCTCTGCAGCTCGGCAGCCTCACGCACGTGCCATGCCTGGCCCATGTCTTTAATTTGGTGGTTCAGCGCTTTCTGAAAAGCTACCCCCACTTGTCATACCTGCTCGGAAAGGTGCGCCAGCTCTGCGCACATTTCTGCAAATCCCACACGCACGCTGCCACCCTGCGGACCCTGCAACATTGGTTTAATCTGCCAGTGCACCGACTGCTGTGCGACGTGCCCACACAGTGGAACTCTACGCTCCACATGTTGGCCAGACTCTATGAGCAGCGTAGAGCTATAGTGGAGTACCAACTCCAACTTGCGCGGCGCAGTGGGAGTCAGCCTCCTCAATTATTTACAGAAGAGTGGCCCTGGTTGGCAGCCATCTGCCAGGTCCTTGGAAAATTTGAGGAGTCTACCCAGGTGGTGAGCGGCGATGCTGCAATCATTAGCGTCACCATTCCTCTGCTATGCATCTTGAGAAGTTCCCTGCAAAGCATAAACGCAGACGCTTTGCGCTCGGAAACAGAGCCGGGGGAAGACAGTATGTCGCTGGATAGTCAGAGCACCCTCCTGTCTATATCTCAGCGCGGTGAGGAGGAGGAGGAGGAGGAGGAGGAGGAAGAAGATGAGGAGGAGGGGGAAGAGACATCTTGGCCCACTGCTGACGGTACCCATGTTGCTTGCCTGTCATCCTTTCAGCGTGTATGGCCTGAGGAGGAGGAAGAGGAGGAGGAGGAGGATCCTGAAAGTGAACTTCCTAGTGAAGACAGCCATGTGTTGCGTACAGGTACCCTGGCACACATGGCTGACTTCATGTTAGGATGCCTTTCTCGTGACCCTCGCGTTACACGCATTCTGGCCACTACGGATTACTGGGTGTACACACTGCTCGACCCACGGTATAAGGAGAGCCTTTGCACTCTCATTCCCGAAGAGGAAAGGGGTTCGAGAATGATGCTATACCACAGGGCGCTGGTGGACAAACTGATGGTAAACTTCCCATCCAACAGCGCTAGTGGCAGAAGGCGCAGTTCCGAGGGCCAGGTAGCAGGGGAGGCGCAGAGATCAGGCAGCATGTACAGCGCAGGCAGGGGAACATTCTCCAAGGCCTTTGCCAGCTTTATGGCTCCCCAGCAAGACTGTGTCACCGCTCCCCAGTCAAGGCTGAGTCGGCGGGAGCACTGTAAAAGGATGGTGAGGGAGTACGTAGCCGATCGCACGACCGTCCTCCGTGACGCCTCTGCCACCTACAACTACTGGGTGTCGAAGCTGGACACGTGGCCTGAACTCGCGCTGTATGCCCTGGAGGTGCTTGCTTGTCCTGCGGCTAGCGTCTTGTCAGAGAGTGTGTTTAGTGTGGCTGGGGGAATCATCACGGATAAGCGTACCCACCTGTCAACCGACAGTGCCGACAGGCTTACACTCATCAAGATGAACAAAGCCTGGATTTCCCCAGACTTCTCTTCTCCAACAGCGGACAGCAGCGATACCTAAGCAATACGTAGGCTGCACCCGCGGATGGAAGCATCGTTCTCTCTCACCATCCAAAACGGGGACATTTCTGCTTCATCAATCTGTGTATAATATTCCTCCTCCTCCTGCTCCTCCTCCTGAAACCTCACATAATCACGCCGAACGGGCAATTTTTCTTAGGGCCACAAGGCTCACTCATATAATTTTTCTAAACAATTTGTATACGTTTCAATGCTCTTAAAAGCGTTAAAACTTTAACTTCAACCAATTTTTCGTTAAACTGGGCTGCCTCCAGGCCTAGTTACCACTTAAGCCACATTAACCAAAGCGATTAATGGGTTTCACCTGCCCTCTTGGTTGGCCATGGCCAATTTTTCTGATGTACATTAGTACTGTTGATACAGCAATTTTTGTGGGCCCTCACCTACAGTGTAATCAAATGAATTTTTAGCCCACCTGCATTACAGCTGACGTTACATCCGCTGTGTTGGGCAATGCAATGGGATATATTTATGTACCGCCGGTGACTTCCTGGCACCCACCCAGGCAGTGGGTCCACAGAGAATTATAAATGCATCTGAAACCACATCTAAAGAACCCCAGTCAGACTGGGGCATGCAGTGTGGGCCGAAGCCCACCTGCATTAAGCACGACATTACTACCTCAGCTGTGTTGGGCAATGCAATGGGATATTTTTATGTACCGCCGGTGGGTTCCAGGGAGCCACCCATGCTGTGGGTCCACAGGGAATTATAAATGCATCTGTTTCCACTTGTAAAGAACCCCAGTCAGACTGGGGCATGCAGTGTGGGCCGAAGCCCACCTGCATTAAGCACGACATTACTACCTCAGCTGTGTTGGGCAATGCAATGGGATATTTTTATGTACCGCCGGTGGGTTCCAGGGAGCCACCCATGCTGTGGGTCCACAGGGAATTATAAATGCATCTGTTTCCACTTGTAAAGAACCCCAGTCAGACTGGGGCATGCAGTGTGGGCCGAAGCCCACCTGCATTAAGCACGACATTACTACCTCAGCTGTGTTGGGCAATGCAATGGGATATTTTTATGTACCGCCGGTGGGTTCCAGGGAGCCACCCATGCTGTGGGTCCACAGGGAATTATAAATGCATCTGTTTCCACTTGTAAAGAACCCCAGTCAGACTGGGGCATGCAGTGTGGGCCGAAGCCCACCTGCATTAAGCACGACATTACTACCTCAGCTGTGTTTGGCAATGCAATGTGATATTTTTATGTACCGCCGGTGGGTTCCAGGGAGCCACCCATGCTGTCGGTCGACAGGGACTTCACAATAGGGAGTTGTACCTGCCTGTGTCTATGAATTAAAAAGCCCGGTCTGACTGGGGCATGCAGAGACACCTTGACAGAATGAATAGTGTGTGGCACATAGGTTCCCCATTGCTATGCCCACGTGTGCAGCTCCTGATGGCGGTGGCACAGGATTCTATTTCTCATTGCTTCTGTACAGCATTGTGGGCTATCGCCCCGCCCCGCCCCTTTTAAAGAGGGTCGCTGCCTAGCCGTGCCAACCCTCTGCAGTGTGTGCCTGCGGTTCCTCGTCATGGCAGATGCACTTCTAAATAGACATGAGGGTGGTGTGGCATGAGGGCAGCTGAAGGCTGCGCAGGGACACTTTGGTGTGCGCTGTGGGGGGGAGGGGGGGCGGTTGGGCAGCATGTAACCCAGGAGAAGTGGCAGTGGAGTGTCATGCAGGCAGTGATTGTGCTTTGTTGGAGGTAGTGTGGTGCTTAGCAAAGGTATGCCATGCTAATGAGGCCTTTTCAGAAGTAAAAGTTTTTGGGAGGGGGGGGGCCCACTCTTGCCGCTATTGTGGCTTAATAGTGGGACCTGTGAACTTGAGATGCAGCCCAACATGTAGCCCCTCGCCTGCCTTATCCGTTGCTGTGTCGTTCCCATCACTTTCTTGAATTGCCCAGATTTTCACACAAGGAAACCTTAGCGAGCATCGGCGAAATACAAAAATGCTCAGGTCGCCCATTGACTTCAATGGGGTTCGTTACTCGAAACGAACCCTCGAGCATCGCAAAAAGTTTGTCCCGAGTAACGAGCACCCGAGCATTTTGGTGCTCGCTCATCTCTAATCACTATGCAGCAACATATGAAGCATAGAAAATAAAAGAAAACACAATGATGTTGATAAATGAGACATTATTTATAAAAATAACCTGGAATATTATCTATGGTCCTTCATATAAAAGTAAACTATCCTATGTAGATATAAAGAAAGCTAGTTCTACATCTTTATACTTACATTCAGAGTTGGATGGCACTGCCACCACCAGGATAAGTCATTAGTTAGCGACAACGCAATCCACACAATGTGACAGGGATCAGGACCTTGTGCTCATGAAAATAGAATCAAGGCTGTCTCTTTACATGGCTATAATGGAGATAGATTCCAAGATATTAAAGTGGCTCAGTACATTTAAAGATGGCTCGGGATCCCTAGGTCACACCATCAAGATGTCATTGGTCTTGGGACTCAAGCAATCATGTCATTAAAGACCCTTTTGTATGATAGTTTTACCAAACACACTACTTGCTCTACCTAGAATTGTGAGTTAGCAAAATTCATTTCAGTGGGGCTGTACTGCAATACCACAAAAAAGCATGGATGCTGTGTCTGGTAAAACATCTTTCTTGTGATTTCTTAAGATGTGATGGTACCCTTACATGGATAAACTGACATATGCCCTACTACAGTGGTGGCGAACCTATGGCACGTGTGCCAGGGGCGGCACGCAGAGCCCTCCCTGCTGGCACGCGTCACCATCAGCCGCTCACCACATTAGTGAATGCCTGCAAGGGCCGGGGCTCCCCTGCAGGCATTCACTCATCAGCGCGCTGCCATCAGCGCTACTGTCTGTGACGTCAATGTGCAGCCGGGATCCTCCTCCCCCGTTCCCCGACGTCTCCTACTTGGTTCCATGAGAGCAGGGGGAGGAGGCGTCCGGCAGCACACTGACATCAGTGTGCACCAGCGATCAGACAGAAGAGGAGTGGCACTTCCACGAGGAGGAGCGGTAAGTATGTGGGTCTCGGGGGGAGGGGCATTATTACTGCTGAGGGGACCGCTGGGAGTGTGCATTATTGCTGCTGGGGGGGCATTATTATTGCTGGGGGACCACTGGAGAAGGGGGGTGCATTACTGCTGGAGGACCGCTGGGAGGGCAATATTACTGCTCGGGGACAGCTGGGGGGGACATTATTACTGCTGGGGGACCTCTGGGGGGGGAATATTACTGCTGGGGGACCGCTGGGTGGGGGGCATTATTGCTGGGGGACTGTTTTGAGGGTGTTATTAATATTACTGCTTGGGGCCGCTCTGGGGGGTGTCACTATTATTACTGCTGGAGGGGCCACGGGGGGGTCACTATTATACTGGGGGCCGCTGTGGGATGTCACTATTAGTGCTGGGGCGTGTCACTATTACTGCTGTGGGGTGTCGCTATTACCGCTGGGGTATGTTTACATGTGGCGGAAACGAAGGGGGGAAAATCATATGCCGTGATAAGCCCCGCCCCTTGACGTGTTGGCACTTTGTGGTAAATAAGAGGGTTTTAGGTTGCAGTTTGGGCACTCTGTCTCTAAAAGGTTCGCCATCACTGCCCTACTATCTCTGTTCCCTGATTATAATTTTCAAGTAAGTGCACTTAGTTGCCATGCCTCCCTGGATATTTGGTTTAGACCTTAACCTCATGTATGACCTTACATGCTTACCAATGCCCTTCGTTTTTTGCATCCTCTCTCTTAAGGGCTCCTGCGCACTTGCGTTTTTTGTGTGCGTTTTTTTCACGCGATATTGCTGCGTTTTTTTTTACGAGATTGTCAATGGGACTTTCTAATGTTAAAAATGCATCGCACAAAAATTGCAAAGCACAAGCTTGCGATGCGTTTTTAACGTTAGAAAGTCCCATTGACAATTGCGTGAAAAAAAACGCAGCGATATCGTGTGAAAAAAATGCGCAAGAAAGTGTGCAGGAGCCCTAACAGTCTGCTTTTTTTTTTACACTGCCCATGTTGGCAAACACAACCAGGCTCCTCTTTATTACATGGTAAATGCAAACCTCAGCTGCAAACATGTCATATATCATAAAATGGGACAATCGATGTCATTAAAGGCAAGCAGACCATAGAAGCAGATTATGTGGTTGCTGCTAGGCCCTTGTAAAGAGAAGGGCCCAGCAGAGCTTAATTCCTTTCTTTTTTGCTGTTGGATGGCAGCAGTAACCTGTGCAGGACTCACCTCTTTAGAGAACCTGCATTTTTAGCATTCACGATCTTGAGGATTTGAGAAAGAGTCTGCTATGTCTTATGCCTGGTTTAGACACAACGATTATTAAAAATGTCTTTTGAGCGACTTCTGAGCGATAACCGTTGTGTGCATTTACAGGGCAAGGTGATCTCTCAAACGCCAGCTTTGAGTGATCACTTTGCGCTCCGAGCAGGGTATGCAGAAGACAAGCAGGGCCGCTTGTCTTCTGCATCCATCTTCTCAAAGCGCTCAGCTGCTGTACAGCTGAGCACTCCAAGCAGGGTATGCAGAACACAGCTGCACTGCTGTGTTCTTCATACCCCGGCTGTTCACAGAGCAGGATAACAGCTGAAACAATAGTATCAGCTGTATCCCGCTGTGAACTTCTGATAAGGCTGATCGTTCTTTTTCAGCATGCTGAAAGAGAATGATCAGCGACTCGTTAATGAAAGCTGCACAATGTCAGTGTAGTTAGACACAACGATTCTTGCTCAAAAGACGGCTTTGAGCAAGTTTTGAGCGAGAATTGTCGGGTCTAAATGGGCCTTAAGCTGGAAGCAAAACACCTTGTCTGGATTGGATGTAATTTGTTGTCCTGGGAGACACAGAGAATACAACATACTAATAACAAAACCCAAAATTGTAAGAACAGGAAATCTGACTCTGACTACCAATGCAATGAAATTTTACCTAAAAGCGGAGCACTTGTCCTGATAAGGACGACCTCATGTCAGGAACCTGGGATAACCCTGACTCTCCCTAGTTAGAAAACAGGGATAATGTTTAATACAATAAATAACTATGTGTGTGGTATAGATGTTAAACAAATACATAATAAACCAGATGTAACATCAACACAGAATAAGCAATAAATCAGGAGATAGATGTAACAACACCCCAAATGCTCTTAACACCAAACAGACTTATCTGACAGTTAAACAGGACAGGAACTGCAAACTAGGCAATAAACACATTAATACTAGAAGTATAATTGGCATTCTCTATGAGGAGTCGGAATAAATGTGCACAGAAAAGGCGCTGATTGATCAGCTGTGGCATATGCCCCTCAGCTGACTAATCCATCCACATACCAGCAGAGAAGTGCTCATGTTGGTGTCCAGCGCCGGATTGGTACTGAGCATGCAGTGGTGTGTGGATCACGTAGGGTGGTCCTGATACCATCACGTCATCCTGGTTCCAATCTGACATGGCCAGCGAGCTGTGACAGCATTGTGGAAAAGCCATGGTGTGGCAAAAGATATCCCACAATGGGAGCCCATTTTGATCTTTTCTATCGAGCACACTCTTTTCTACTTAGACTTCTGGTTATCTTAGTAACATAGTAAAAGATTAAAGGCCAATTGCAGTATATATATATATAGTTAAATCTACTATTTCAAGTATGTTGATAGTATATACAATTTGTACAAGCGCATGCTTTTTGAGATGGAATGAAAACATTATATACCAATAAGTAATTTGAGTAGGCAAACATGACAATAAATGAAAACCATATTCTGTTTTTGCAAAAGATTTGCTTATGAGCCCGCAATACAATGCTATAGGAGATTGTATATACCAAGTGTATAACAGTTGGAATGTAATATACTTGTACCCTGCAGGATATTTTAATGTATTACAATTGTGAAAAAAAATGCAATAAAAAAAGAGTAAAAAAAAAGAGCAAAGGCCCTTTTACACTCAACGATTATCGCTCAAAATTTGTTCAAATGGCCAAAAATGAGCGATAATCGTTAGATGTAAACGCGGGCATCGTGCACTTTTCTTTTGAACGATGATTTTAAGGTTAACTTAAAATCCATCGTTCAGCTACTGAGAGATAAAGCAAACACATTTATCTCTCAATAGACTGCATGATGTTCTCCCCATGGCATGTTTACACTAGCCGAGAGAGAACAATGCAATTTGCTGGCAGGTAGGAAGAGAACAATGCAGCTGTTTGCTGGACCCTGCTAACAGCTCTAGGAGGCCCTTTTACATGCAAATGAAGATGATAAAGTGTTAATGGCCATTAATGGCCATTAACACTTTATGCAAATAGATCGCTAAATCTTTTAGTGGTTTGAAAGATTATCTTTGCGTGTAAAAGGGCATTTACATAGTTTGTAGAGCTGAAAAAGACAACCACCCAGTTACATCCATTGTCCTGCTATGTTGATCCAGTGCAAGGCAATTCCCTCATAAGGTAGAATACAAGTTTTCTCATTGAAAAATGATTTCCTAATTCCAAATCTGGCAGTCAGAATTGTTCCCTTGATCAACAACCCTTCTGATGTAAGCTACGACTCTAACTTACAATATTGACTATAACTTGTAATCTTCTTTCATGGCATATGGTATGACTGCGTACAGTTGATTTAATTTCTAAACACCCTGTTCTGTTAAAGTGTCTACATAATTTTTCAGTGCAAGCTCATGACTCTTTCCGCTATGAATGTAAATGAAAACTTCATTTTATTTTCACCACTGATATCAGTGTTCAGTAAACAGACTACTTACTAGGTGTGAAACTCCGCCAGCCCCATTTTAAGAAGTGATAACACGTGTGGTAAAATTTCACAGTTGGATGATAGCTTTACCCGTTTTTCAAAAGCATTGATATTAATTACAAGCCACCGCAGAGTGAGACTGACAGCAGATTCCACTAATAATCGCAACTGGGAATATATCATATGCTGTAACTGTGTGAATGACATTACAAATCAATCCAGTGATACAAAGTATACATGTATAGCAAATTGTCCATGGTGGAAGAAACCAGCCTGTGATTCCAGCTCTAATGGAATAGTATTTTTGTAATCATGAAGTCTTGAAGAAAGAACACAGCAGGAGTTTCAAGTTTTCACTAATCCTCTGAAGCACTTGACTTTTACCAGATGAAGGCAGTTGCCCTTCATTGATACTATGAGCAATCATTAAAACATTTTTCCATTGCTTTACACCCAGAAATATATGTGAAATCAATAGTGACACACGAGAGAGTTGCTACGTATACAGATGGTATAACTGGTGACATTGCCAATTGTACTTTATTACTTCTTTTCCTTCTTCAAGGCCTGTTGTGTTTTCTTCTTAGCAATGTCACATAACAAGATACCATATGTAACAGCCAGAAAGGCCCCCATGCCAGAGTTTAACATTTCAGCTGTCTGTGATCATAGCAAACCAGTAATAGTTTTACTGAGTGCAACAGTACTAATCGGAGTAGTAACACAAGCTAGAATAACCTATTTCATAATGCCTAATCACATTTTTATGTTACTGCAATATAGCCCAAAAATGGATCAATCACCTACAGCGTTGTAGTGTTAAACTAAAGAGCCGTATTGTGAAACACTGGGTTAAAGCTCACCCTACCCTTTCTAATAACGATACCTAAATGCATTAATGTGTTAACATTTTCAGAACGTTTAAATTTATCGATAGCAACTTTAAAGCGAACTCGTCACATTAAACATACAGTGCAATCTGTAATCACTGAGGCAGAGGATCCCAATTAACTTAAATGTGCATCACTGTAAGGAACCTTCTGAGATAATTAAAATTTAACTTTTATTAAATATCAATTTTAAAATAATAATACCCCACCATACAAACACACACTAAACAGACAAAACTAAATAATTTCATAGAGGACTACCAATTGTGTATAGTTCTTTCTATGATAAAATAGTAGTCCTTTGTTGGACTGTAGTGTAAGGGGCCGTATTGAGCTGTTATTGAGGTATTGATGATATTATATCGGTAACCTATGATATCAAGCTACGACGGATCCCCCCCGTACTAAACAGGTCTATCTAATGCAATGGCTCCAAACTGCGAACATAGGGCCATGGAGATTAATGAATTCTCTGCCCGTATTACAAAACTAGCTCGGTAGGTCTATTCCCAAAGAGATGCCTCCTAATGCTCTTATGTGCGATACTAGTGCCCTAGCCAGAGACCAGGTTGATTACTCCAATTTATGTGTGCTTATAGCTAATGAGACGATGGCAACACAGTAATGATTTGGTAGTTATTTGAAAACAAACACCAAAAATTGACGCTTTGAGCTATGCTGTGTTCTCATAAGGCTATACTAACTACAGTTACACGCCAGGAGACAGAGCTGCCCCTGGGTGTCACTGTGTGTGAGCCAAAAACGAGCCACCTTTATTTTTGGTGCTCAACAATAATGCATGACCAAGCAACCTTAGTTTTTTGGTGCTCAGTGATAGTGCAATAGTTTAGGACATGAAGCCCGATATGACCGCTGAGCTCGCTGGCCCAGACAAAACTGAAACTGGCACTAGTATAGCACATAAGAGCATTAGGAGCCATCTCTTTGGGAATAGACCTACCTAGCTAGTTTCGTAATACGGGCAGAGACTTCATTAATCTCCATGGCCCTATGTTCGCAGTTTGGAGCCATTGCATTAGATAGACCTGTTTAGTACAGGTGGGGGGATCCGTCGTAGCTTGATATCATAAGTTATCGATATAATATCATCAATACCTCAATAATAACAGCTCAATACGGCCCCCTACACTAGAGTCCAACAAAGAACAACTATTTTATCCTCTATGAAATTATTTTGTTTTGTCTGTTTAGTGTGTGTTTGTATTGGTGGGGTATTATTTTAAAATCGATGTTTAATAAAAGTTAAATTTTAATTATCTCAGAAGGTTCCTTACAGTGATGTACAGTGCAATCTGCAGGCAGCATGCTATACAGCAGAAGGCACTGAGAAGATTGATATATAGTTTGGTGGAAAAGCGTTCAGTAAAACTTGTAAGTTATTCATATAAATCTCTGCCCATTCTGAGCTTAGTTGTCCAGTAGGTGGTCCCATCAGTGATTGACAACCTTTAGCATTTAGAAACAGCTGTCAATCACTTCTATGACCGCCCACTGGACTCCTGAGACCAGAAAATACATAATTAAATGAAAACATTACAAGTTCTACTTTTCCCACAGAACTATATATTGACCTGCTCAGCTCTTCCTCCTCTATAACATGATGCCAGTAGATTAGACTGCATTTTCAATGTGACAGGTTTCCCATAAGTATCCCCGTACAGATTGCAGATCTCCACCAAAAGTGCAGGTGGAGATCCGCTTATTGCTGGACAGTACTTGAATGAAACAATGAGAAGTCCATGAAATGGCCAGCAATCGGTGGAGATCTGTTTTTTGAGATCCACACTGTGTACAAGATCCCAGAGGAAACCAATGCTCTGTATTGCAAAGAGAAGAAGGTAACCAATTAGGCAAAGTCAAATCCGCTGCATGCAATCCCACCACAGCCTTTGCTATAAGCTAAAATATTAGAAAAACTGACATAAAACTAGATTTAAATAGTACAAAATGCTTACGTGTTCCAAACGCATTGTGCCTACGAGCTATAACTAAGAACTCACATTGCATCTGAAATGTGTAAGGTTATTGTACTATTGCTACCCGTTGTAGGCTGCTTTTTATATTTCTTCAATAAAGTTTCTTACAGCTCAACATACTGTGTATATTACTCAGATGAGCGATATATTGGTATTATTTATGTTCTCTCCATAAAATCCCGATATTGCTTGCACAAACAGATTCTACTGCTAAATCCGCAGTGGATTCCATGCGTGCCCGCAGCCATGGACATACAAAACAGAGTTTCTTACTTCTCCGGATCCAGCCCAGGTCTCTTCCGTGCCGGTGAGATCTTCATTCTTTAGCCCAGTGGATGTGTCTGGGAGCGTTGGCCGACGCACCCGGCGCATGCGCAGTGCCTTTTTTTCTTTTTTGAATCGCCAGCTTCCCTGCGGATCCGTGGCACGTCCACAGTGACAGCTGCAGGTGTGCTGCAGATCGGACGACTTCCATTGACTTTAATGGAAGCCGTCCCTGTGGGATCCGGAGGAAAATAGAGCATGCTGCGATTTCTTCCCGCATGTGTGATTCGCACGCTGGGAAAAAGGCACATCTGCATGCTTTTAGCTGCTGTGTGGGCCCCATGTCTCCCCATGGGTGGCTTGATTTGCGGATCTCCCGCGCGAGTGACCCCTGCAGGTTCCGCAAATCAAATCCACCCCTGGACATTGGGCCAAAGTAACATACATATGAATGCCAAGACCCAAGGTTTCTGAGCAGAACAATGCACAGAATATTACACTGCCTCCACTCCTCTACTGGCTTGGCTTCTTCACTTGGTGCCATCTCTTCCCTAGATAAGCAACACCCATGCACCCTCTGTACACATGATGTAGAAGAAAACACCATTCATCATACCAGGCCACCTTCTTCCATTGTTCCATGGTAAAGTTCTGATTCTCAAGTAGCCATTGTAGGTGCTTATAATGATGGATAGGAGTTAGAACGTCTGGAATTAAGTAGTATTTCTATTAAACTTCGGATTCCTGGCTTTGGCGCGCTGTCCTGTGTTTCCTTGGCCACTCTACTCAGAAGCAAGATAAGTACATGCTACCGCTGGGCATTATACTAATGTTACTTCTCTGTTGTACATCCTTCCAACTGAGCTCATTTGCTTTATCCTGCGCACCTCTTTATTTTACAGTTCCATACATGAGGCACTTCTGTATTATTTTTTCAGTAACACTAGAGAACAGAGAAGGCTCAAAAAGAATGGGAGACGGGGTAACCTTGATCGGAGGTTGCTGCAGAAGGAGACTGAGTTACTGCATTGACTGTTGTCAACCACACGGTCTGTGTGAGTCCTTACTATTTACATCATTTATTTAATATCTGTATTGGTACCTAAGGGGTTTATTTTTCACTTTTGAGGTGTCCTGGAATCATATATTGTATACTTCTCACAGATTCGGAATGAATGGCTGCTGGATTAACCCTTTAGGATACATGAATATATGTATAACTGCACTTATACACACCTGCCTTCCTGTTTTATATATACATCTTTGGTCTTGAAAGAATGGCCACCTGATTAACTCCCTATGATATAAGGTGTACCACAAACCCGACGTACAACCATCATTATGCATGTGGATTAACCCTTCAGGACTAGAGATGAGCGAGCATACTCGCCCGAGCTTGATGCTCGTTCGAGTATTAGGGTGCTCGAGATGCTCGTTACTCGAGACGAGCACCACGCGGTACTCGTCTCGATTAAACGAGCACTGACCATTGAATTCAATGGAGCCGGCAATACAGCCGGCTCCATTGAAAGCAATGGGCTGCCGGCGATCGCGGGATGAATTGTCGGGAAGGGCTTAAATATATAAGCCCTTCCCTGCAATTCATCCAGAAATGTGTGAAAATAAAAAATATATATATACTCACCTTGTCCCGGCAGACGGAGTTCAGCGTAGCCGGCCTGCAGTGGGTGTAAAGGGGGTCTGAGTCAGACTTGCCCCTGATTGGCTCAGCGCTGAGCCAATCAGAGGCAGATCTCACTCACACACCCATTCATGAATTCATGAATGGGTGAGTGAATGCTGCCTCTGATTGGCTCAGCGCAGCTCTCAGCTGAATGACAGCAGTTCTGCACCACAGTGCAGGGGACAGCAGGAGAACACGCGGCTGTGCCCCGGCAGCTGAAGGGCGGTGAGTATCTATTTTTTTTGTTTTTTAAATCACTTTTAATTCATTTCCAGGGAATGGCTTATATGTAAAGTCCTTCCCTGAAAAAGAATTCTGGTGTGCCAGCGGACCATTGTCTTCAATGGAGTCGCCGGCAGCAGTAGCGGCTCCATTGAAGAGAATGCCTGCATTTTTATTCTTTTTTACACTAAAATCTTTCTTTTTCAGGTAAGGGCTTATATTTTTAAGCCCTTCCCGAAAATTCATCCCGCGCTCGCCGGCAGCCCGTTGCTTTCAATGGAGCCGGCTGCATTGCCGGCTCCATTGAATTCAATGGGCTAACATCGTTCTTCTCTGCCACAGCTATTACAGCTGTGGCAGAGGAGAACGATCGTTATGCTGACAGTGGGGGGGGGGGGGGGTCTCACTCTTGCCACTATTGTGGCTTAATAGTGAGACCTCGGAGCCCGAAATGCAGCCCTGCATGTTGCTCCTTGCCTGCCCTATCCATTTCTGTGTTTCTTACATGACTTTGGTGATTTGCTAATACTTTCACAAATGAAAACCTTAGCAGAGCACCAGTCATATACAAACATGCTCGAGTCGCCCATTGACTTCAATGGGGTTCGTTACTCGAAACGAACTCTCGAGCATCACTGAAAGTTCGACTCGAGTAACGAGCACCCGAGCATTTTGGTGCTCGCTCATCTCTATTCAGGACGCATAATTATATATATACCTGCTCCTACAAGCACACACATTTAGGTTTTATATGTACATCTCTGGCCCGGAAAGAATGGCCACCTGATTAACTCACTATTACATAAGGTTAACTGTATATCTGCAACACAACCATCATTATGCAAGTGGATTAACCCTTCAGGACACATGATTACATATATACTTCTCCCCATGCATACATGGCTTTATGAGTTTATGTTCTTATATGTACATCCCTGGCCTGGAAAGAATGGCCATTTGTTTAGTTTCTATGACATAAGGTTAACTGCATATTTGCCGCAAAATCACTATTGTGCATGCATTATGTTAGTTTCTTTATGTGTGTGATGTGTGTGAGATTTTATTTGGGTAATTTAGGAACTCCTCATTGAGCTTTTAGTGTTATGTAAACCTGCTTTGATTGTCATTGTGGCTGAGAGATTACCCACGTTCACAACTGGGGTATTATTATATCTTGACGCCACCGGAAGCTAGGGGTTTGACAGGAGGAACTCCCCAGTCATACCCCTAGCTCCTGATAGGGTCAATAGTTTAAGGTCCTGGAAGGCGCTAAACGTAATTTCTGTGAGGTGAACTATGTGCAATGCAACTGAGCAGCTCTGCGCAGCTTACCACCTGTCCCCTGCCCAGGCGCTGTGGCCTCCCAGCTGTCCTCCTCCTGCTGTATGTGGCAGCAGCTAGTAACGGAGTGTCCGCCGTCCCTGTAGGCTCCCTGCTCTCCTCCCGCAGTGTCCAGGGGACGCATGTCAGGGAGTACAGTGCGCCCCTGTTGGCTCCTTGCTGCACTCCTGCTGTGTGTGTACAGCGTCTGTCACTTCCTGGACCCCGATGCTGTGTCCCTCTGCTGCCAACCGGAATGTTCGCGACATCTGTGGCCGGAGGAGTGTCTTCTGCGGCACTGCCAAGAAAGCCACTTAACGGTAGTGTGGCCTCACTGATGCCGACTCTACTCTGCTCTTCAACACAGAGCGGGGTGCTGCGTTTTGGCACACCGGCGGGGAAAAGCCTTTCAGCTAGCCTAATGCTTACCTGCAGCGGCGTCCCTGAAGTTAAAGGGGTTGTCCCGTGCCGAAACGGGTTTTGTTTTTTTTCAACCCCCCCCCGTTCGGCGCGAGACAACCCCGATGCAGGGACTTAAAAAAAAAAACGCACAGCGCTTACCTGAATCCCCGCGCTCCGGTGACTTCTTACTTACCGGTTGAAGATGGCCGCCGGGATCTTCTCCCTCGGTGGACCGCAGGGCTTCTGTGCGGTCCATTGCCGATTCCAGCCTCCTGATTGGCTGGAATCGGCACGTGACGGGGCGGAGCTACACGGAGTCGGCATCCTGCACGAGCGGCCCCATTGAGAAAAGAAGAAGACCCGGACTGCGCAAGCGCGTCTAATTTGGCCATTAGACGCCGAAAATTAGGCGGCTCCATGGAAACGAGGACGCTAGCAACGGAGCAGGTAAGTGAAAACCTTCTTATAACTTCTGTATGGCTCATAATTAATGCACAATGTACATTACAAAGTGCATTAATATGGCCATACAGAAGTGTATAGACCCACTTGCTGCCGCGGGACAACCCCTTTAATGAGGTCCAGGGTGCCTTGGATGAAAAGCACTTGCAGCAGCTACTTTACGTAACTGGCCTGCCAGGACCTGCAGGCAAGCCAGCTGTGCAGCCAATCAGGTACAGGTGGCGTGACCCCCCTGTCAATCTTGACACCACCAGGACTTCCTGGTGGCATCAAGATACAATAGTACCTACAACTGGGAGGTTCCCCCACCCCCTTCACTAATGGGCCTTCCCTGGGTGCCTTTGCAGCTGAGTATTGTCTTCAGGCACTGGGTTGGAGCCACAGGTGTGGCAGCCGCAGGTCTGGAGAGAGTATTCAGGGACAAGCCAGGAGTCAGCAACGGGAGGCCTGCTTTGCAGTACAAATGGAGGAGGCGGGTAGCGTTATCAGAAGGGAAGCCAGAGGTGGGTTTCAGAAGGTGTCAGTATTGCAGTACAAATAGAGGAGGCAGGTAGCATTGTCAGAAAGGTAAACAGAGGTCAGTAACAGGTATATTAGGGGCAGGGTGGGGCCAGGACAGGTGGGTGGGAACTATATGAGCAGGAAACATAAAACAAGGCTAGAGTCATGCAGGGGAATTGACCAAGGCTGGATGCTCAATAGGGAGAGCCAGGAGGTTCAAGGTTCAATTCCTGACAGTCTCACTTGAGATTTTGGAGGAGGGAGGGCAGGTCTCACCTCTCTGATTGCCATCCCATTGGTGAGCAGTGACGAACCCTGCATAATGGAGGTGGGGTCTGGAGCACTTAAGGGGGGGTGGGGTCTGGCGCCCAACATTACTATCTAAGATGGATGTCAACCATCATGGCAGTCCAGTGTTTATTATTTTGATAGTTTAGACGTTGAAAACTGGCTCCTGATGAAATAAGTAGTTAGAATCTATGGAAATGCGTTGAGTTTTAGACAGAGTGTGTGACTGGGTTTTTATATAGGAACAGTCAGCAAATAGACGGATGCGTATCCAATTGGTAATGCAATCTACTCCAGCAATTATCTGGGCAAACTAGCTGGGCTTTTGGGTCATAAATTGGATCATATAGCCAGTCTATGCTTGATAACCTGGTATGGTGTTGTATTGAGTATGGGACTTTGGGGTGAAAATAATTGAAAGCATTGCAGCTTAATCCTACCAGTGCCCTAATTAACCCTCTAACACCCTGTTTGCAACTTTGCTAGTTTTTGTCTTTGGCTTTTATTCATCCAGCTATTACATTAACGTGATTCCATATTAGCTGGGAGGATTTCTTTTTGGTAAGTGACCGTGGTTGTATTGTTTGGTCTAGCCCTTCTGTTGTAAGCACAGCATATGTGCGGATGCCTTCCTGATTTTGAATGGGCGGATGCAAGTGTATATTTTAATCACAGCATTTGAAGCCTGTTTCATAACTGATAGGGCTTTGCTATTCCGAAGTGAACATGGACATTGGGGTACAAAAATCTTAATACTACTAACCCCGTCCCAAGTATATATGTTTTAAGTATTGTCTTTCTTTAGCCACCTTATTTGAAAATATTTTTTTTCCAGAAAAAATTAAAGTCACCTTTTTAGGATGTCTCTAAGAGTCCTAGTAAACACTCTGTGATATTTTGTTTTTTGTTTTTCAACTAATTTACAGAAATGATCCCAAATCATCTGTGCTATAATGAAGCCTCACATCAGCTGCTATATATGTATTGAATGACCAAAGTAGTGGGAGTAATTGAACAGTATGTATTTCTTGATCCAAAACCCAATATGCTCTATGAATATCATTTTATTTACCGTGTTTCCTCAAAGATAAGACCTACCCCAATAATAAATCCTACCCCGATTTTCAGGGGGGTTGGTGTTGAAATATAAGCCCTATCCCAAAAATAAGCACTAGCTCCGGCAAACTTTCATGCAGTCCTCAGCACTGACAGAACATCGCTTACTGGTGACAGGGTTTGTAAACCCCACCTCCAGCAAGTGATTGCTCTGATTGGCTGAGCCGCGATGCTCATTGACCAATCAGAGCCGATGCTCAGTAAACCAATCAGAGCATTGTATTGAATGGCTGTGATTGGCTTAGCCATGGCGCTCTGTTGATACAAAAGGCTGCCGGAGCACCGGAGGCCAGCGGCAGGGACCCAAATGGTGCCTGCTAGGTAAGTATAAGACACTCCCCAAAAATATGTGCCTTTTTTGGGAACTAAAATTAATATAAGACAGGGTCTTATTTTCAGGGAAACACAGTAGCACTTTACAGGGAACAAAGTATTAGATGAAATATATGCTTAGATATTTTTTGGGGGGAAATTTTAATTTTTTTCCAGAGTGCATTCTTGGGTCAGTGACACCGAGTCTATGCATGCAGAAATCTTAAACTCTAGTTACTAAAATTACTCTGCTAATTATGGATTATGCAAGGTTTTTTGAAACCAGGAAACCTGAACATGACCTGGGTCAGTAGTGACTTAAGCATTTCAATGATTCCCTCTGTTGAGTGACTAATCTACTGATCTCAACTTTAGTATAGACTGATGAGAAGCAGCTTAGGTTTGAATGATCACAAATCCAAAGTCATCACATTCTGTGCAAATGTAGAGGCGGATGTCTTTGGGCTCAACAATTTAGTACCCACAACTAAAGTCTGAATGTGTAACAAATGATTAGGGGTTTACTTTGAAAACACTCATCCGCTAGTCAGACAAAATACTCTCTGGATGAGGTCATACTTTGTGAACGCACCAGTGAATGATTCTAGGACTGTCAAATCATTTGTGCTTAGCATGGATTTATTTTGACAATGAAATTAGGAGGGAATTGATGTTTAATGTGGACAGATCTAAAGGTTAATGTGCTATGATGAAAAGCAATGCAACTTAATAAACTTTGTTTGCTATCAGTGAATGCAAAAATAGTTTGGTACTAAACTTTTCTACAGAACAAACTAACATCTCACTGTCAGTGAATACAACCGTTCCTGTTTCAGAGGCTGACAATGTTCCCAACCAAGTGCTGCTAATACAACTTTGAATTTGCCCCAGTGTTTCAGAAGGCAATATATGTCAGCTTGTAGCTCAGAGACTGACAGCAATTTGTGAATTGCAGTTGCATATAAGCTCTGGTGGCTAAAGGAGCCCAATGGCACCTCTACCACATAGAGAACAACGGTATTTTAAAAGGTACATCACTGAATGGCTGTGATTGGTTCATCGAGCGCCGGCTGTGATTGGCTGGCGTTCGATCCAATCACAGCGCTTACTTGCTGACGGCGGGGAAATTCAAAGTCCTGTTTAGCAGAGAGAGCTGACAGCAGGAAAAATAACAGAGCAGCCTGCTGCACTGCTGGGGAGACCATCGCGTGGTGGACACAGACGCCGACTGCGAGGTGAGTATTAAGTTTTTTTTTACCTAGTCTAGCTAAGCTTATACTTGAGGCACCTAATTTTCCCAGTTTTTTGTGGTAAAATTAGCCGCCTTGGCTTATACTCGGGTTGGCTAATACTCAAGTATATACGGTAAATAAAATGTAAAAAAAAAGTTTTTAAAAACTATCCAAAAAACACAAAATCCTTTTCCTCATTAAGAAATACTTTATTATCTCAAGATATACACAATAAAAAACTACATATAATGTGGTATCGTGGCAACTATAATCACATATACTTTAAAACTAATTTGTTATTTGTACTGTACAGTGAATAATATAAAAAAACATAAAAAACATAAAAAGCAGCGCCAGAATTCATGTTTTTTTGTTCATTCTGCCTCCCCAAAAATGAAATAAGAAGTGATCAAAAAGTAATACATATTCCAAAATGGTACCAATAAAAACTGCTGCTTGTTCTGCAAAAAACAAGCTCTCATACTGGTCCATTAATGGAAAAATTAAAATGTTATGGGTTTGCAATGTGGCTTGATAGTGGCCTGATTTGGTTTGGCAGTTCTCTCCCATTAAAGTGAATGGAAGAGAGCCGTAATAGCAAATCAAGCCACTACCACAAAAGCATTATGTGATTTCTGGTTGGCTGACAGTAGTTTCCTAATAACTGATCCCTGCCATTCTGCTATTAATGACCAATCCTAAAGAGACATAAACAGTGTTCAGCCAGAAAACCCATTTAAAATGTTTTTATTTTGCAAAAGTAGTTAAACACAAAAAAAAACTATATAAATTTCAGATGACTGTAATCATACTGACTTGAAGAATGAAGGCAACATGTTATTTATACTGCACTGTATATACTGCGTTAAACAAAACCCCTAAAATAAATTGTGGAATAGAATTGCTTGAAGTTTTTTTTAACATCCCCCAAAATGAATGAAATCTAAACAATTCATTATATGTACTCTAAAATAGTGCCATAAAAATTCAAGTAGTGTTATGAAATACAACCCCTCATGAGATTACGTAAAAACAATTTGTTTTCTGGTCGAGTCTGTGTTTTCTAGTTTGTAGTTTTTCTGACTGCCAGAGGCCATTTTAGCATTTGCTTCTTTAGCCTCCTGTTTGTGCCCTAGTGCCTTCTTGTTCTCAGGGATAGTGTTTTAGACAGGGTCATCCATGGGCACAATTTAGGGCTGTTTAGGGACAGTGGGGTCTTGTGCTGAAGGACAGTGTCAGGGATAGATTAGTGAGAAATGTAAGGAAAACCAGTGTTAAGGTCAGCATTTTGCCATTTATTTTAGTTTCGAACCATCTGTTCCCACTGCTAGTTTGGTTACCATCATCTTTCTCCCTGTCATCTGTTAAGTTCCTAGTTGCATTTGTATTTTCACCGTGTTGATACGTACTTCATAACTACATTTCTTGCAGCGTACAGTTATAGTATTCGACTCCACTGTAAATTCTGAGGGTATCTGAGAATTGGGAGACATTGTTAGTACTAGAGATGAGCGAGCGTACTCGCTAACGTAAACTACTCGAGCGAGTAGTGCCTTATGCGAGTACCTGCCCGCTCGTCTCTAAAGATTTGGGTACCGGCGGGGAAGAGCAGTGAGTTGCGAGAGTGAGCAGGGAGGAGCGGGGGGGAGAGAGTGAGAGAGAGAGATCCCTCCCCCCTGTTCCTCCTCGCTCTTCCCTGCCACTCCCCACCCCCCACCGGCACCTGAATCTTTAGAGACGAGCGGGCAGGTATTCGCATAAGGCACTACTCGCTCGAGTAGTTTGCCTTAGCGAGTACGCTCGCTCATCTCTAGTTACTACCTAGGAAAGGCTACTGCTGAAGGGGAGGTTCTACCATTTATTATTCAACGAGCTTTGCTACCATGATGTAGTTAGAATGATTTGTATTGTTGTTGAATGTATTTTTTTTTCTTGTAAAGTAGTTTAAGAAAAACACACAGCGGTACTTTTATAAAACCTACGTAGTACTATTATTACTGTGTTGACTTAGTCTTCTTCCCTACCTGGAAAGCCGCCAATGAATGACTCAAGCTCTAGAGAATTACTACTGTTAATAATTAACAGAAATGCTTTATATGTCATTTACATTGCTGAATCCTGCATGCAAAACATTAAATGCTCACTTACACATTGCAAGAACAAGTGTTCACTACCCACACTTCAGGACACATCAGGGCGGAAATGTGTGGATCAGTGGGGTCCCATTGGTTGGACCCCTACTGATCATTAAGTTATCCTGTATTCTGTGGATAGGGGATAACTTGATATAATGGGAATAATCCATTAAATATTATTTTAGTACACAATTTGCCATCTTTAAACATATCATAGAGATTTGTCACATAATCACTGAAACAGCCACCAATGAGTGTTCTTCTGCTCACTTCCAAGGAACTTGGGCCTTCAGCTCTCAATAATTTGACTACAAAACGCTAAGAACATGACTTCTAATATACATTTTAGACTACGTAAAGTGGATTTCCAGGAAAATACTATTGATGACCTATTCTCAGGCTAAGTCATCAATTGTTGGTTGGCTGGGGTCTGCCACTTAAGACCCTAGCTGATCAGTGCCGCAATACACGGGGTTTCAGAGCTCAGAGCAGACTCTGGTATAGTGCTTGTAATTGCAAGTTAATGTTTCATTAAAATTAATGGGAGCTGTGCCTGCAGTTACAAGCGCCGCCCACTTACATTGGGGGCAGAGCAGCAGCTTCCACTCTCACCCCTACGTATTACAGCGCTCACAACGGGCTCCCAATCAGCTGATTGAGTTGGATCCCAAGTGGCAGACCCCAGCGGATGAACTATTGATGACTTATCCTGAGTATAGGTCATCAGTAGTATTTTCCTGGAAAAGCCCTTTAAGCTTCCATATATTCACTTGTATTGGTATATATCTCATATTGCATATGAGTAGCCAATTTTTTAGAGGGTCTTCTTCACTGTCAATTTGCACAATTGTGTGAACTTAATCTACTAAGTGTAATACATATAGTAATGTGTGGCAGAAATAAAGATATCCTGGGACTATTCCAGCTTGCTATTCAGAGTGTAATGGTGTCATGAATCAAAGTACATGTAGAAGGTGTTGAGTTGTCGATGACGCTAAATGCCTTTATTACTCAGAAATGAGATATATATCAGTGATGAAGAAAGGAAGAAATGATTTATATTCTAGTAGGTAGCATCAAGAAAATCCCTTGTATGTATGCCCTTACATGTATGCATGAATTGTAATTGTACCTGTGTGTTTATAACTACACAGAAATTCTTGACAGTAAATCAGCGCAATTAAAGGAGATAGTCAAATGAAAATATCACAGGGTATCATTTTTTTGTGGCCAGCCAGTCTGGCATGTAATAACTGTAATTCTGCCAAGTCCCTCTAGCTTGTTATAAATTCATATAACTTTTCCATGTAAAGTTACATATTCTCACCAAATCCATGGGTTTTATGTCTGACCTTTATCCATTTGTGATTCTTTGGCTGTCTTGGTTTATAAGACAAAAAAATATTTCTTGACGATTCTAGTAGCAAAACAGCACAACATTATTTGCGCCCTTTTTGCGCCCTATGGACTTGTAGCTATAACATACTGCCCTTATATAGGCAGCTGACAGATCCACTTTAATGTAATAGGTATTGAACATATTGTAGATTATTTCAATAAATGTACTAGTTTGTGATTTTCTTTTATAAGTAAGGGACCTTTTACATAAAATGATTATCATTCCATCGTACAAAACCGAACGATATTCGTTCAGTGTAAACATGGCCAATAATTGCGTGACAAACTTAAGGTTCATAGTTCATTTTATGCAGGCATAAAATCCTGACGATAATTGGCCTGTGTAAACCAGCAATCATTCATGTATGAACAACTGCCTGTTTACTGTGAATAGAGGCAGTGGCCAGAAGAGATCTCTGAGCGATTATCACTCCTGTGTGAAAGCACAGGAGCGAATCCTTGGTACTACTGTTGGGCGTATAAGTGCTTGACAGTCACCCTGTGTAAGGCCTCATGTCCACGGGTGAGTCTGATTCCACATGCGGGAGCCTGCAGCGGGATCCGACTCTGCCGGGAGTAGCGTTCGCGCGTACCTCACATTTTCTGTACTGCGGATGGTCTGCACGGCTCGCTGTCGGACCTGCGCAGTACAGTTTTTTGTTTTTTAATCTCCTGTTTTTCCTGCCGATGAGCTGCGGATTGGATGGCTTCCATTGACTTCAATAGAAGCTGTCCGCACGGAATCCACGCTGTCCGCACACAAAATCCGGAAAACAAATCCATGTATGTTAATTGAGGTGCGGATGCCCATGCTTCCCTATGGGTGGCTTAAAGTGCAGATCTTTTACGGACATTGGGCCTAAAAGAACTCTTAGCTCCAAGCATGATACTCTCTTTGCTGTGGGACCCCCAAGTTATTACTTGCACAGATAATCTCGGTAGGGTGGCTGCTGATGCTGCACTGGGCCGAGGCGCAGTATCTAAAGGTCTGAACAGGAGTGTAGCAGAAAGAAATGCTGTAGTCAGGGCTGGCAACAGGCAATGGTGAACTGCAGAGTACAGAGCCGAGCTCAGGAAACACAGAAGTCAGAATGGTCAAAGTTAGGCAGGGGTCAGGACCAGAATATACACAACCAAAGGCTTTGAAACAGAAATCAATATGATAGAAGAGAAGCAGCATCCACGGATCTTTATCTCAACACTTTAATTATCCAGCATAAAACAACGTTTCAACCTTATAAAGGTCTTTGTCAAGTTCAAATAACACAGTGCACAGACACAAACTTATATGTACATAAACCACTCCCCTTAACCAATACAGACACCCGACATAAACTTGCATAAATTAAAAGCAACCATAGACATAAAACAGACCTGATGAATGGACGGACCAGATGGGATAGATGGAACTGTCAGCTGCTTCACATCAAGTCCTCAATCAGCGCTACATCGTCCCCTCTTGATTACATCAGTACGGGGGTGTGTCCACCTATGACGTTACTTTCATAATGCAAAGAGGGGTGGAGTGATCTCCCATGCTTCCCTGTGCGCAAGCGCCAGAATCCACGTCTCGTTCTGATGAAAATAGTACCAAACCAAAGGGCGGGGATTGAATGGCCGAGGACGTGTGTTCTGCGCATGCGCCCGTGCTACCAATCCACGGGACCTCACTCAGACGCTTTATCTGTTGCCTAAGCAACTGGCCACACTTGTCTTTATGCGTCATGCATACCAATCACAGGTGCGCCCACAGTATCACACCGGAATAAGCCTGCATGATATGTGTGTGACCTTATAGTGATTACTAATAGTGCATCAGCATTGGTGTAAGCGGAATAAATCCGCACACTATATATGTGACCTTATAATGATTTCTAGTAATGCATCAGCGTTAATGTTATAACCTCATAAATAGAATCATCACAGGACACAATTGCTATGGGGCAATAGGAGCTTCCAGATATATACATATCCCCCCACCGCACTATACTTGCCACAAAATTGTATTTATTGCGCCCTATTGTTAGGGGTAATATACCCTCTTACCTATCCATGCACTGAACAAACGTTATCAAAGTACCTGTTGTATACTGATCAGAACCCTGTTTACCCAAGGGTTAATCTAGTCCATCAAGTGTTTTAAAGTAACACCGTCCCAAATAATATCTATGATCCAAATAAAATTCCCTTACCCCCATAATGTAATGAGTCATATCCAAATGAATATATTATCATATGCTTTATTAACTGTTTACTAATACATAGTTATAATCACCCAATGCAGTATTTAGAAAAAATTTTTTATCAAAAAAAATTTTTAAAAAAGAATTTTTAAGGGGGAAAAAAAAAACAAAAAACTTTCTTTGGAAAAACAATTTATGAAGAAATAATTTTTGGGGGAACAATTCTTCCTCTTTGCATCAATCTCCTGAACAAAAAATAACCATAAAGGTGAGCGCATAATGTAAAAAGGGAAAGAATTTTTTTAATGGAGCTTGAACATGTCGTAATAAACCAGTCCATCTTCCATTCCCATGGTCCGTCCTTAGGTCCAAGGCTTTGAAACAAATGGCGGTAGGAGCCCAAATTGCTAAGGCATCTTCCAAGAGGGGAGGATGCCTAATATAGCTGGAGATGAAGTGGGATTGGTGGAGGACTGAATTAGGGAACTGGTTCTTTTACGAAGAGGGCAGGAGTTCAGGACATAGGGAATAGTGGTGCCTGACCATGGCTCCAGTGACAGGTTAGCTGTGGCTGCAGCGTGCTGTGACAAAATGTATGAGCTAGTAAGATAAATATTCATTTTTTCCTTTTAAATACTTTAACAAATGCTACATTCCATTACAGCTACTTTTAAGAAATCTCTGGTGCTTTATTAATATATAATCTAACAGGTTAACCGACCCAATGTCTCTATGTCCCAGTTGCAATTTCTGGTGAAACTGCTGCAAAGCCACAAGACAATGAAGTCCAGAATGGATGCTGAGTTACAGTGTGAGGTTAGGCAATGTTCTACTTCATTCCAAAGGTCCTATTGCACAGGGCATTGTCATGCTGAAACTGGGATGCCTTCTCTAAATAGATTCTGCAAAGTTAAATGTATATTATTCTATGGAATATCATAGTATATTGAAGCATTAAGATTTCCCCTAAGAGGATCTACCGGGAAAATGCCAACCATGAAAAATAGCCTCAGATCATTATACCTTCTTTAACAAACTTTACACTTGGCACTCAGGAAGGAAACATTCTCCTGACATCTGCCAAGCCAAAAGCCATCTATCAGACTGCCAAAAAACATATTTCCACTGCTTACAAGTCCACTGACAATATTCTGTACATGATTGTAGCTAACACTTGGCATAGTGTACTGTAATGTCAGGCTGGTCTGGATGCTTGGCCATGAAAACCTATGAAACCCCAGGCAACAGTTCTTAGGCTCATTTTGTTTCCATTGGTAGTTTTGCATGCTTAGCATTTTCGCAATGTGTGAATTGTCCAGTGCAGTAATTAATAGGGAAATTTAGAGTAACTTCTTTCAGTAGCTAAAAACTCTTTCAGAAAATAGTGATGCTATTGTACTTCGAGTGAATATTCAAAGCTGACCTGGATTGCTTCTATGCCCAGGCTTGGAATGACCCACTAGGGAGCTAACAGACCTGTAATGCAGAGAGGGTGTTGAAAAGGCACAGCAGTAAGCAGGTTGCAGCAATTAAAATATTTTACTTCTATACAATATCATACATGCTTCCACTCCATCTTCAAACATTGCAAACTCACACGGGGTACATTCCCGTAGAACACAACAGGGTCTTACGTATCCATAAGGATATAGTCTTTTATGAGTCCTGAGCCATCGCGGTGACACTGACAAGCATTTACTCCAGGTTGACTACTCTCAATGGAGTACATAGTTCTCTGTTCCCCAGGCATACTTTCTGGCCAGACCTTGGACCTTGTTTCCAGCTGCAGACAGCACTTTACAGGATATATATCAGAATGCTGTGTAGCTCTGCGGCAGTCTATACTGTGAATCATCATCACTTTGATCTGTATGCCATTCTCTCTCCAGTTGCCACATCTCATCGATCACACTGCACTGCCATGATATGTATGAACCCGGATACTACAGGAAAGGGGCTTCCCTATCCTACCACATGACAGTGCTCCACTCGCCTCACCACACATCTTCTCTGGCCTCTTCTCTGCTGGGCTGCCTGGTCATTAGCAACTATACTTCAGTCTTTCTGGCTTTCTCTTCCACCTTTCTGGACCATTTGTGCAGTGGCTGCTGTGTAGGCCTTTTCCTTTGACCCCTTCTGACCCCATTGGTGTGCTCCTGGGACTTCAGTCATTTGGGCCGTTTGTTACACTTGACCCTCTTCACTAGGCCTCTGGCTTACTTCACCCTCTCTCTTATCATCTGGACCTCTACAGGGGTCCCTGGCTTAACACCTGCCAAAGGGATCCAATCTTCACCCTCAACAAGATGATGTGGCTGCACATGCTGCACTATTCTACCAAAATAAAACTTTTTGGCACTTTTATTGGGCCTCTCCTATCATATTCCTAAGGGAGTGACACACTTGCAGTGTCATTCATGTGTCACACACAGGGGACTGGCACTTTCCCTAATAGGAGCAGTGTCTTCAGGGCCAGTGAAACACTGGCCAAATCACTGTCCGCATTACAGAGAGGTTGGAGCTACTATCAGCGTTCCAGCCCCATCTCAATGCAGGAGGCAGGGCATGAGTCTGGTGCTCCATTGGAGCAGTGAGAGCACCTAACCAAGATTGGGCCCGGGCAGGGTTGAGCTTGGCTGCAATAATTCACCACTGTTCACTCCCTGGTCTTTTTCTGCTCTAGGTGCGGCCTACAACATTGGGTCCTGACAGCGTCCAAAGTTAAGACATAATGTGCAGACAACATATTGATATCAGCTGGTGTCAGGATACACTGTGTTGCAGCGCCTGGAGCTGAACAAGCAGAGGTGTGTATAAGACTAGGTCTACACAGTTACACATCATGTGACATGAAGATCACAGTGTCCCACACAGTGTTTGCCAATGGTGTCGCAAAAAATCTTTTTTGGTCACAAATAACCTTTCCACCATCACCATCAATGTAAAATACATGTGACTGTCACTTTCTGGCAATCTGGCAGTTTTTTTAACAGTCAAATTGTAGCTCTGAAACAGTCACACAACAGCAAGTCACAAACAAGTTCAGCCAGAAAACTTGCTGTCACGCAACATGTGCTACCGTGTAGCTGCCTAGACTAGTTGTGACCAATATTTCAAGAACTGCTTACCTTCCAGGGTTTTCTCTTATAACCAGAGGCATAGCTAAAGATTCATGGGCCAGGATGCAAAAGTTCAGCTTGGAACCCACCAACCCCACCCCTGCAAATTCTCTTCAACTCAGGCAACCGGAGACAAACAGTTCGAGTCCCCTTAGGTACATAGAATAGAAGTGAAAAAAAAAATTAAGGGTAAAAAAAATATCCAAGTAATAAAAAACACTATACAAAAACCAATATTACCCCCATACTGTCATAAAGGGACCATATAGAATTAGAAACCAGTTCTACACAGGTACTCTGAAGACTTTATAACAGTACCATTATAGCCAGTAATGACAGATGAGGTTCCCTCTGACTAAGGCCTCATGTCCACGGGGTTAAAATCCGCAGCGTTTTTCCGGCACGTGGATCCGCGCCCCATAGGGATGCATTGGACACCCGCAGGTAGATAAATACCTGCGGATGTCATTTTTCCCTTCAGGCGCAGATCCGCGTGCAGGAAAAAAATGGACATGCTCCATTTTAGTGAGGGGCCCCCGCGGGGACGGCTCCCACAGGCTTCTATTGAAGCCTATGGAAGCCGTCCGGATACGCGGAACACCCGTACCAGAATTAAAACTCACCTCTCCGGACGCTGCAGTTCTTCCTTCCCGGCCGGATCTTCTTTCTTCGGCCCAGCGGATGTGCCGGGCCGAAGAAAGAAGATCCGGCCGGGAAGGAAGGAAGAACCGCAGCGTCCGGGGAGGTGAGTTTATTCTTATTTTTTAGCCTTATGTCCGCAGGGCAGGAGGTACCCGCTACGGATTCTGCATGAAGAATCTGCGGTGGGCCTGATTTTCTCCGTGGACATGAGGCCTAAAGACGTCCACTTTCTCTTTCCTTCTATATTCAGTCCAGGCTGCCATGACAACTTCTCCTAGTCATAACTTGTCTCTGCAGAAATTTAAATATAGATGTTTTTGGCTCATTACTTTTCCAGCATCCTTGTCCGCAGCTCTACACAATCTCCCTTATCCATTGTGCCTCAGACAGTAATTACATAGTAAGAGCCACTTTTTGTCCCCTCCACACAGTATTAATGCACTCTTTTATATCCCCATATAGTAATAATGTTTTTTATGGCCCCCATATGTAATAATGCACCCCCATTATGTCACAGCTGTACTAATTCTCCCCTTTATGCCACCTCTATAGTAATGCATCCATCATCTGTAATTATATGCTCCATTATGCCTCCATCTGTAATAATTTGCCAGCTTTTGGCCCCATCTGTAATAATGTGCCCCCTTACAACACCATCTGTAAAAAATGCCTCTTTCTGCTGTAAAACATTAAACTACTATACACACCTTTCACTTCCCCCATTAATCTATTCAGCTTTGCTTCTTCCAATCCTTGGCCTCAGACGCTGTAGTGATTATGGGACCCTTATCATGTGACCACTACCCAGAGACAGAAGGGACTGGACCTGAGCAGATTGCAAGTGATAGCCAGAGAGGTGAGTATAATGTTCTTATTTTTGTACCCTTCTATGTATTGGCCCCATTCACCCTCCGACCATTCACATCTTCCCCGTGATTGCAGCATGTTGATATCGGAGCCTTTCAGTGCACTTTCCTCTCCAGCCCTGTCTCCCCCAATGCAGTACCTCAAAACACCAGAGAGATCCTGGAGGCACTGGATTAGAAGAGACAAGGCTGGGGAGGAACGTGCACTGAAGCTTCTGATATCAACGTGCTGCAAGCATGGGAAGGATGGGAGCAGTTGGAGGGTGAAGGACGTGTATATTAAAAGGGAGAAGAGTGCAGGTGTGGCAAGAAAGGCCCTGTGGGCCCCCCTAGCTGACAGGCCAGGTCACAACTGCAACCCCTGCGATTCCTATAGCTATGCCACTACTTACAACAGGGTCAAGAGTATATTGAGAATTGTATGATGAAAGAGAAACATCCAGTAAAAGGGGATTCTGAGGACGAAAAGCACGTGGCAAAGAAAAGGGTCAGAAGAGGATGACAAGAATCATTTTGCCGATGTTGCTTCTGCAAGAAGGTTACAATAGTATAGAAAAACCCAAAGTGCTTGTTATCCACTATGGGCTTTTCTATGCTACTATAGTCTGTATTTCTATTATTGCATTCACGTGGAGCCTTTTTTCTATAAATATTGTCTGGACACCATATTTTTTGTGTTTGATACTGGTCTATCCCTCACCCATAATTGTCTCCTATTACAGTTTTTTGCTATTATAGCATGGACTTGTGTGTATTCCATGTGGAGCCGTTGAGTTTGGTTTTTGTATTGATTTATGTTTTAGATATTATATCTACACCGACATATTTATCACATATCTTATGTATTGCAATATCCACATTTACACATCTTATTTGTAATGGTTTATTAAGTAACCCTCCAGTTTCGGGAAAAAATTCTGTCCCAGGACTAGAGGGGTATATTGCTTACAGTTGTTCTTCTCTGCCATTCCTCAGACCTGCCAGTTCAAAGTAGTATTTTCAGCTATGTGAGATGGCAGCAGCCATCTTGAATGGCAGAAAACAGGCACAGATACCAGCGGATCAAAGGGGAGGCAGAAGAGAACATCTGAAGGTTATATATCCCCAACCCCTCTGGTCCTGGAACAGAATTTTGTCCCCAAACTGGAGGGTCACTTTAACCCTTTCCAATCCACTGTCTGACGTCTTAAGACATTATGATTTAAGGCTGTACAACTCCGATGTTGGAAGACATCCGTCATGGTTCTCTTACTGTATATTGCCAGCCTCTCTGCTGTCTGAGCCTATTCAGCGTGTCCCCTCATGCAGTACTGGCTTTAGCCAGCATATAGCGCCGTTGTATAACGGCAGGAAAAGAGTAAGCCCCCTAGGAAAACCAGGATAAAAATTGGATTGGAAAGGGTTAATGTATGAGCACTGTGACATATTCATTGGATTTAGGTATATGTTTGGCTTTTTATCATATACTAGAGGTGTATTTTTCCAAGAATTCATTTGCATGTAATTGTTAGCTCTTCACTGAACTGTAATGACCAACGGTTATATTTTTTCTGTTGGTCTAGATCATTTCTGTATAGTTTCCTATTTCCTAGGTATAAAATAAAGCTTACTTAATTTTTCATAATTTTTGGGTATGCACAACTTTTTGGATGTTGTTTTTTGCTTTGACTGTTCAATTTGCATACATCTTGCTGCACCCCATTATTATTATTAGTAGTGGGTCACATAGTTTCCATTAGTTTAAATAGTTCTAACTAGAGATGAGCGAGCGTACTCGGAAAAGCACTACTCGCTCGAGTAATGTGCTTTATCCGAGTATCGCTGTGCTCGGATCTGAAGATTCGGGTGCCACTGCGGCTGACAGGTGAGTCGCAGCGGGGAGCAGGGGAGAGCGGGCGGGAGAGAGGGAGAGAAAGATCTTACCTCGGTTCCTCCCCGCTCTCCCCTGCAGCTCCCCGCTCCGTGCCGGCACCCGAATCTTCAGGGACGAGCACAGCGATACTCGGATAAAGCAAATTACTCGAGCGAGTAGTGCTTTTCCGAGTACGCTCGCTCATCTCTAGTTCTAACTTATTCTGTAGCACCGTACACAAATTGTCCCTATTGGCATAAATGCCTCACAATCTAATTTCCCTATAGCAGGAAAATACTTCAGGATCAACCTATGTATGTATTTTGGAGTGTGGAAGGAGATCGGAGAACCCCGAGGAAACTGACACAAAAATGGGAAGAACATAGAAACTCTATGCAGATGATGCCTTTGGTTGGATTCAAATCCAAGACCCATTGTTGCAGGATAACTGAGCTAGCCACTGCACCGCAGAGAATAGAAGATCCTGATGAAAGCCCATATTTATATCAGACTTTATCTTATCTGTTTTTCCGCTGTATTGTGAATTAGCCAAGATTAGGGATCTCTGGAGCTGTAATTAAATAATACAATGTAAGTGGTGACAGTAGATATAATTGCATGAACAGCATAGCGTGGGATTAAATATTATGCCAGATGATCAGTTTACTAACCTAAATTAAGTAATTCTTTTCATTGTCTTGGGTATTGGATTTGGAATTTGTATTATGAGATTAGAAGAGAATGTCTGGTGTAACCAGTATTCATTAGATGATCATTGAAAATGTAACGTACCATAGATGAAAAGGTTATTGGCTTTAACAGCTGACTGTTCCATCCAAGAAAGTATCAGATATGTTGCTATGTGGCTACATGGCAAGGGCATTAGATTTATGACTGATTACATAAAATGTACTAAGAAATATTTCTGCTAACTATCCGGCCATGTATTAATAGAAATCCTATGACGAATGTCAACATATAGAATGAAATATCAGGTTGTACACATGTCTAAAATTAGAAGAGATGAAGGAAAACTTTTTATAGCTCAAGGTATCACATGTTGAAGAACTGTTCAAATTAATAATCTCATTCAGATTAATCTTTGAAGATCTAAAAATAAGTAACATGTTTATGGCCTCACTATAATAAAGTCATATAAATTAGTATTTCAGGTTTCATGACTGACTGGAAATTTGTTGAGCCTAGAAATGGCTTCCCATTTTAAATCTGGTGAAATGTGACCAGTAGAGATGAGTGAGTATACTCGCTAAGGCACATTACTCGAGCGAGTAGTGCCTTAGCCGAGTATCTCCCCGCTTGTCTCTAAAGATTCGGGGGCCGGCGGGGGTGACAGGTGAGTTGCGGCGGGGAGTGGTGGGGGGAGAGAGGGAGAGAGAGATCTCCCCTCCGTTCCTCCCCGCTCTCCCCCGCCGCTCCCGGCCCCCTGCATCTTTAGAGACGAGCGGGGAGATACTCGGCTAAGGCACTACTAGCTCGAGTAATGTGCCTTAGCGAGTATACTCGCTCATCTCTAGTGACCAGTCTCCCATTTTTCGTATTATCTCAATATGCATTTACTATAATCTGAGCGATCATTTATGTTTTAACTGGCAAATTACTCTAATCATATTGGATAATTAGTGCTGCACGGGTTAAAGCAAAAAATATTACTATCCACTATCCACCAAATATTTGCATTCAGACCTTGCAGAACTGCTGTGGATTTTCAATGTGGATACTTCACCGCAGAAATCCACAAAAATTTGCAGTATAATAAATGTGCATGGGGTTTTTAATATCCTATCACAAATAGGAGAAAAAAATCTGTGTTGAATTGACGGTATGCTGAGGATTGTAAATGCAGGATTTCTTGAGGATTAAGTCTTTTGCAAATGCACAAAAAACTCTCCATCAAATTGAGCAAAGATACAAAGTCCGTGGTGGAAAGAGTCCGCAGCATGTGAAGTCAGCCTTATATTGGCTAAAATATCACTACAAACTCTGAGTTGTACGAAGCCATATAAAACCCACATAGAAGTCTACAGCATGGTAAACGGTATGTGAAAAACAAATAAAAAACAATGTCAGAGCTGCAGTTTTTTTCTACAGCTTAGCTTCGGAAAATACAATACAAAGCAATCAAAACGTTATCTGCACCCGAAAATAATATCAATGAAAACGTCAGCTTATCCTGCTAAAAAACAAGCCCTCACACAGAGTCATTGATGGAAAAATAAAGAAAAAGTTATGGCTGTCGGCATAGGGCAATAAAAAATACTTGTAAAAGTAGTAAAACATAAAAAACTGTATAAAGTTAGTATCAGCATCACCATTTTGACCGGCAGAATAAAGTTAACATGTCATTAATCCCATGTGGTGAATGCCATAAAACAAAGCATGTAAAACAATGAGCGAATTGCTGTTTTTTCCCATTTCTCCCGCAAAAAAAAAAATGATTAAACCCTGATGTACTCTATACAATTTACATACACCCCCACATTATAAATTGACATACCAGTAAGACCTCGAACAAAACTACTCCTTTTACAAAATGGAGTCACATTTGAGGGTTTTTTACTAAACCGGGTACCTCAGGGGCCCTGCACAAAGTGACATGGCGTCCAAAGAATTTTCAAGCAAAATTTGCGCTCCTGTCTTTTTGAGCCCTGCCATTTTTCCAAACAGCAGTTTACATCCACATATGGTATATTTATGTACCCAGGAGAAATGACTTAGCAAATTGTGGGGCTTTTTCTTCTATTGCACCTGTGTAAATGAAAAGTTTGGGACTAAAACAATGTGTCTTTTGAAAATTTGTAATGACTTATTTCGTATTTATTTTCAAAGCCCAGAATATCTGTGGGGTCAAAACACTCACTATATCCCTTGATGAATTCCTTGAGGGGTATAGTTTACAAAATGGGGTCTTTTGAGGTGCGTTTCTTATGTTTTGGCACTCAAGGCCTCTGAAAACCTGAAATGGTGCCTGGAAAATGTCCCAATAAAAGGGAAGCCCCAACATGCATTTCTGAGGCCTGTGGTTGAGTCATGTTAACTAGGACAAAATAAGGGATATTTCTAAAAACTGCAGTCAGGGTAATAAATATTGAGTTTTGTTTATCAGCTAACTCCTGCTGTGGTTCAGGAAAAAAAATTATTAAAATCAAAACTTTACAAAAAAGGAAATTTTCAAATTTCTTTTCTACTTTGCTTCAATTCCTGTGAAATTCTTTAAGACTTCACTGATTTTGAGAGGATGCAGATTTTAAAATGGCGTGAATTACAGATGTTTCTAATATACACATCCATCAAAGACATTTAATAACTAAATTGGTCCCATAAAACTAGATTTTGGATATTTTTTCAAAATTAGAAAATTTGCCCCTATACTTATTAGGTTTCTGATGGTGCCAATATTCAAAAAAGGGTCAAAAAGTGAACCTGGAACGTCTAATGTCTATTGTGGGTAAAATGTTTGAAGGGTTTCTAGGAGATGCTATCCTGGAGTATCTAAAAAAAATGTCTGTATAATTCCGTATCAACATGGGTTTATGAGAGACAGCTCCTGTCAAACCAACCTGATCAGCGAGGTAAGTTCTAACCTAGACCAGGGAGAGTCATTGGATCTTGTGGAGCTAGACTTATCCAAAGTGTTTGACACTGTGCTGCATAAAAGGTTGGTGTATAAAATGAGAATGCTTGGTCTGAGTGAGAATGTGTGTAAGAGGGTAACTAGTCAGTGATAGAAAGCAGAGGGTGGTTATAAAATGAGCAGGTACTAAGGTGGGCAACTAAGTTAATAAAAGGAATGGATGGACTACAATACCCAGAAAAGTTATCAAAATTGGGGTTATTTAGTTTAGAAGAAAAGTCAGCTGAGGGGGGACCTAATAACTATGTATAAATATATCATGGAACACCATTCCTGAGTGTAAAATATAGTCACTAGACTACTTCAGAATGATTATTGATCCAGGGATTATTCTCCAGACATGGAGTTAGGAAGGAATTTTTTTTTTTGCTAAATGAGAAAAATTGGCTTCGCTCTCATTAGGGTTAGAGATGAGCGAGCGTACTCGGAAAAGCACTACTCGCTCGAGTAATGTGCTTTATCTGAGTATCGCTGTGCTCGGGGCTAAAGATTCGGGTGCCGCTGCGGCTGACAGGTGAGTCGCAGCGGGGAGCAGAGGAGAGCGGGCGGGAGAGAGGGAGAGAAAGATCTTACCTTCGTTCCTCCCCGCTCTCCCCTGCAGCTCCCGAATCTTCAGGGACGAGCACAGCGATACTCGGATAAAGCAAATTACTCGAGAGAGTAGTGCTTTTCCGAGTACGCTCGCTCATCTCTAATTAGGGTCTTTTGCTTTTTTCGAGATCAACATTGCAAGAAAATAGGCTGAACTTGGTAAACACAAATCGTTTCAGACCAAAATACCGTTATTATGTCCCCAAAACATAACAGGACGCTTACATCAGTTTTAAAATTGCAAAATTGCTACATTTCCTGTGAATTTGGGATTTAAAAAAAAAATAAACACAAAACTTACCGTTCAACATTTACCAGTAATATGAAGTACAATGTGTCACAAAAAGGCAGCACAATGGCTCAGTGGTTAGCACTCTTGTCATGCAGTGCTGGGGTCCTGGATACAAATTCACCAAGAACAACATCTGCATAGAGTTTGTATGTTCCCCCCAGATTCTAAAAACATACTAATAGGTACAGTGACTTAGTCTGTGAATACCAATAGGAACAAGAAGTGATATAAAGTACTGCAGAATAAGTATTGGCTATAGAAATGCGTAAAATAAGTAAAAGCATTCCAAAGTTACCACCGCATAAAGTGACATGTCAGAAATGAAAACTTTGCCAGTGTCATAAGGCCCAAACTGGCTTGGACTCCAAGGGGTTAAACTCTTGGCATACACATTGAGATATGAGTATATGTTGGGAGATTTTCCAGTGCATCCGCAGCCAGTAAGCCACAGACATGTAAATTTAGCTTCTGGCTCACAAATGATAACATTCTTTCTTTTTAGTATTTGATATGATTTATTTTGGAATATATTTTACATGTTATTGAAGTGTATTCATTGTTTTATTAATGCTATCTATACCGAGTGTAAATATTAGATTTTATCGACTAAAGCAGTTTCTATGTCAAAACTACCTGATTCTTTTTTTATATAGACACTATCAGCTATTGTTAGTGGATTTTATTGTTTTATGCTCGGGTTCAGAAAATTCCGAACTCATTTTCTTCAGACTTACTGCTGTTGTAATATGTATTCTGGATGGCACATTTATGAATCTCACTTTTTGGGTGCTATCACACAAGTATTGGTGGCCGTGGATAACGCTCATAATCTCCCACTGATTGCCACGTTGCATCTGGACTTACCATTGTTTCAAGTTGAAAGTCCAGGTACAGCCTGGCAGTTAGCAGTAAATAGTGAGCATTACCCATGGCCGCTAACAATCAATGATCAATTCAACAAGGTAAGATCAGCATGTGCATAGATGTATATCATCACATTAGTTTGGCATGACAGTGTGCTGCGAGAGCCAAAATTCTCATTATAATCAGTATTTCTCCTCCATGCATATGTTTAGTAAAGCAAAGCATGAATTGTTTGGACTGGTTAGACTTTGCATTTGCATACTCCTGGAAGAATCATACATAAATATCCATCATTTCAATAGTAGAATGATCACTAAATGATCTTCATATGCTGGGCTCGTTTACATATGTCAAGGCAAACTATCACTGAACTGTACATCTACGAATATATATACCAGCTACAGGGAGAAGAGCATGTAAACTAGCGAAACCTTTACAGCGGTCCGGAAGATTTGCTCGCAGGTTCTAGACAGCAAGACCCCATTCACATATGTGGCCTGTAGTTCTGGACTATTTTCGTAGTCTGTCTCTGTTCTCAGAGAAACTACCAATAGAAACTACAGCTTGACATACAAAAACAACAGTTCCCACCTGCCTATTGATGGACGATTAAAAAATTTATGGGGATTAGGAGATTATGCAGAAAGCAACATTAAAAAGGATACATTTTATATCACACTAAGGGTGGGTTCACACAGGGCGGATTCCCGTCGGAAATATCGCGGTTTGGCCGCAGCAAAAACCGCGAGATCTCCGCCGGGAGAACCGCCGCGGTTTAAGCCGCGGCGGCTTTGAAGTGGCTTGGCCGCATGCTTTTCCGTTGCGGCCGGTGCTCCCATAGAGGAGAGCGCGGCCGCGATGTAAATAAACAAAAAAGGAAAGGTAAACAGACATGCTCAATCTATGGAGACCGCGGCTGCGGCCGCCGCAGCCATGGTGTCAACCAGATTTACCACAGCGGATTAGCCGTCCCATGTGGACGAGATTTCTGAGAAATCTCATCCACATGGCTGGCTAATCCCGACATTAGCGGCCGCAGGCGGATCTGCTGCGGCAAAACTGCGGCAAATCCGCCCTGTGTGAACCAAGCCTAATAGTACTGACGAACAGAATGAAAATCACATGTCATTTTGAACCCCTCTCCCCCAAAAAATGGTTTGCAAATCAAATTGCCAGAATTCTGGTGCACATACCATGTGCACCATCAACAAAATGTTTTAGTCACCTTTTTTTCCTCATTAGTTAGGGGCTTGTAGCTTTGATGAAAATGAAAGTGGCTTAACATTTGCAACAGTGTGCAAAACTTCCTGCACAAATCATAGAATCATAGAATGGTAGAGTTGGAAGCAGAGGTGTAATGTGAAGCTTCCGGGCCCCAATGCAAAATCTGTATCAGGGCCCCCAACTATAATGCTTTATTCATAGTACTGGGCTTTCTATATGGAGAAGAGAGGCCTTATGGGCCCCCTAAGGCTCCTGCGCCAGGGTGCAACCACATCCTCTATAGTTACGCCAGTGGTTGGATGGGACCTCCAGGGTCATCGGGTCCAACCCCCTGCTCAGTGCAGGATCACTAAATCATCCCAGACAGATGTGTGTCCAGCCTCTGTTTAAAGACTTCCTTGGAAGGAGAGCTCACCACCTCCCGTGGTAACCTGCTCCACTCATTCATCACACACTGACAGGCCTTGTTCAGTATCTCCACTGATTAAGAATGTTAGATATGTTGGACATCCCTAATCATGTCTACACATTTCTTTTACTCCACAACACCACTCTCATTTCACTTTTTTACACTACATGGACACATTTTTTTTTACACATATTAAAATGCCCGGGTTTGCTGTTACATAGACGGGTATGGACATAATGACATAATGTTGATGGTGACATTTTGTTAGACAAGAGTGTCTAAACATGCACCAAGCTACTAAATAATCTAAATTTAATAAATCAGCCACAGTGTCTATTAGAATCCGTTACCCTATTCTACAGATTTATCACCATGTTCATGTCCTGTAATTCCATCCGTACCACTCAGAAATATCATCCCTCTTTCCATGAAGTGTTTGACATGTTCTCTAGTCATTATTTTCAACATCTCTCAGAAAGCATTTGTCAGTATCCCTTAGTCAACATTAAAAGCACACATGCTCCCTATCTTTTTCATTCAGTACATTATTAATATAGAGTGTAATTACCTGATAACGGGTTTACTATTGGATGGGTTGACAAGCATTCCAGAAATGATTAAAAAAATCAAGAGCAAAACGGGGATCACCGTTTACCCTTCAGGTTCCTTACCTCCAGTATGTTCATCTTTTAACACTATTTTGCGATTTATGAGAGACTAGGTGATATACCCGTGTGTTTGCCAGCGCTATAAGTGCAGGGAGTGGTTATTGAAAACTGGGATTTCAAAGTTCTTGCCTTCTTCTACATAATATACTTGTATTGTAATAATCATGTCTAAATGGGCCTTAAGGCCACTCTCACACTGGCGTACTATTACAGCGTTTACTGTGCACTTGCAATGCGCTGATTAAACACTATACTAAGCCGTCATTCATTTCAATGGGGCGTCTCATTTCAATGGGTCTGAAGAACAGCATTTCTAACGCCGCGTTTTCAGAGCACTGTCTGTTCTACTTCTGTGTATTTCAGTGCTTTAAAATGCGACACCCATTGAAGTAAGTGGGGAGCGTTTTCAAATCTGTCAAAAACGTGGTAGAACGCTGTCCATAGCATTTTACACTGTTTTTGAATGCAGCTTTCTATGCCACCAGGAGGGTAAATGAGAGAAGTGACGTCATCGGCTTGCTTTGCTTGCATTTTTACTGCAATAAAAGCATAGTAACAACGCAGGCGAACGCTCACACTGAGCGCTGTACAAAGCAGCGCTGCCCTAGTAAAAACGCTGCGATTACAAATGCCGCAATTTTACTATCGCCTGTGTGAGAGTGGCCTAAGTTTCAATAGGAGATCTATCAGTGTCCTAGACTGAGAGAACCCTTATCTTTTCTCTCTTTTAGCCCCAATTTTCAGCTCATTTATGCCCACAACAAACTTTTTTGTGGTCATAAATTAGCTGATAAGAACATGCAGGAGAGACAGGAGCAGAGGAAACCTAAACTGTGTCCAGCACACTGACAGATCTCCTGTTGAGACATAGACCGCACAGTCTATATATAGTGACTAGTAATTATCAGGAAATTATAGTACCAGTGTTTCTGGTGGCACAATGCGCCACACAGCTGTGCTACATGCAGGTCACATACACAGCTCTGCTACATACATTGTTCATCCCATGTATCAGTAGTAGCACAGCACTGAAGATGAAGGACCTGTAATGACGTCACAGTCATGTTCTGCTCCTGATCACATGACAGTGACACTCATCCCGAGTGAGTGACTTATATGCTCCGCCCCTGATCACATGGCGGTGACGTCATCAAAGGTCCTCCATCCTTCTGCAGATTATGGGCGGACTACAAACCTCCTGTGGCCTCAGTTGCTATGGAATAATAATGAACATCTAGCCAGACAGCAGCCGTGTGCTTACAGGACCTGTGATGATGTCACCGTCATGTGATCAGGGGTGGAGCATGTAACTCCCTCACTGGGGATGAAGGACCTTTGATGATGTCACTGTCATGTGATCAGTAAATCACTCACAAACCCACTCACTCACTAATGCACGGACAGACGGACAGGTCATCGTTAGTAGTTTGATACCGGTATGTAGAAGCTACAGAAGATAAATGGTGCACCATTTTTAATCAAACCCTATTGCAAAATGATTGTCAACCCAAAATACACACATTTAAGTGAAAAAAAATTCTGCGATTGAAAAAAACTTATGGACAGGCAAGTCTCTTAGATTAGCTACTCAATGCAGTTGAATGGATAGTATAAAGACTGCTAACTAGACTACCTAGATTACAAATCATCCAAGCAAGTTCTGTGTAGTCACTTAAAAGAGTCTTTCCATCCTCGAAAGTGCTGCCATGTTGCTAACATATTGTTGGGAGTCCAACCTCTGTTTTAGAGTCTCAGTCCTTTAAAATGTGTACCCTGTACAACAGCTCTCCTGGCAATTGGCTGAGCAGGCATCTGTGGTACAGTTACATTCACAACTTCCCCCTCAACAGATGCCCCACCCATTCACACTTCCCACCAGTGTATACATACATATTGGTATTCTGACAACTTTAGTCCTATCAATGACAATAAGGGGTTTTCTAGGTTACATAAGACAGCAACATCAGTTTTATAAAAGGACAAACTGTATGATGGTTAGCCATTAGTGTTGCTCAGCATGATCATTCAGGTGGTAAAATTAGCCCAATTTTTGTCAAATTTCCCAAAATGCCTGAAAAAGAAGTCAACGTGTAGCCAATCAACAGCCAAGGTGCCTTGATGATGTCACCAAACGTGTCCTCCATCTTGCATATGGGCAGCATTTTTACTGGACACCTGAATCACATGAACCAGCCATATATAACATAGGCAATGTATTACCAGTGGTCATTTTAGATCTGAGCACAGGACAGAAAAGCTGCAACATATTAGGGGGAACATAGAAGCTGCATCACGTTTATATGTAACATAGTAACATAGTTCGTTAGACCGAATGAAGACAATGTCCATCTAGTCCAGCCTTTCTATCCTCCTGTGTTAATCCAGAGGAAGGCAAAAAAAACCCAAGAGCAGAAGCCAATTAGTCTTTTTGGGGAAAAAATTCCTTCCCGACTCCCTAATGGCAATCAGACTGTTCCCTGGATCAACCCCTAATAGTTCCTACCTTCCTGTACACCCGGATTAACAATTAACCTAAGATTTATATCCTGTAATATCCTTCCTCTCCAGAAAGACATCTAGTCCCCTCTTAAACTCCTCTATTGATTTTGCCATCACCACTTCCTCGGGCAGAGAGTTCCACAGACTAACTGCTCTTACAGTAAAGAATATGCTCTAACAAAACATGCTGTGTACTTCGGGAGAGATATTCTGCAGAGGGTATATTGCTGCTGGTGTTAAAAATTGTATACCAGCTGAGAAGATAAATGTGTTTGTATTGGAGCGACCAGAGAAAGAAGCTGCATGAACATTATATGTCTATACAAAATGTGCTCAGAATTTAGAGAGAGATATTCTGCAGAGGATATATTGCTGTAGGTATGAAAAATTGTATAACAGTGGGTTGTATTGGAGAGACCAGAGAAGCTGCCTAAATGGCATACGCCTACACAAAACATACTCTGTACTGTTGTTCAAAGTTGTGCGCCTGGGTAACACAAATTGTTTGCAGACATTACGCAGCTACCTTTGGGATAAGGTGAAGTACGTCAAGTTGCACAAATCAGGGACAGTTTTGAATATGCAATATATACTCTCTGGCCTTCTGTTCTGACATATCGCGCTGCTCTGGGATTGTGGCCTAGTAGGTGTTGGTGGTTTTTTTTGTGAATTTACAATAAACCCAAACAGGGACACAGCAAAAAATACAGACTATGTGTTAGTGGCCTCAGACGTTGTTCAAAGTTGCGTGTTTAGGCAATACAAATTACTAGCAAACGTGAAGCAGCTGCCAGTGGTTTTATGCAAACTGTAGAGTTAGCTGAAAGGTTAAGTAAAACTAGACTAAAAACGAAATAAAAATAAATAAATAAAAAACAAGCAAGGAATAGGGTATGTGTTGGTAGTGATGATAGTGGAGTTTTTTTTCAGTGTATGGGCCAAGTTGGCACTTCAAGCGTCTGCCACTGAAACAATGGCTCTACCTCCTGTCATTTCTTAGAAGTGGTCAGGGAGTAGCTGTCTCTTCCTTTATCTCCCTCTCTGTTTATGCATTAATGTCTGAGCACAGAGAGTCAGTTTCGTGTACGGGCAGTAGCATGCCTACTTCAGGCGTCTCCTCCACAATTGATAACTGGGTTGCGGGCCTCAGAGCCAGGAGTGGGAAGCGGAGTGCAGAAGTTGAGCTGCCACCACCACCACCTTCATTGACATTAAAATCTACCCCATATTCCAGCATGGCCCAGGTCACCAGCCAGCCCTCTATCGTCCAGCTATGGGAGCATAAAAAACAAATATCATCCCAACCATCCATGAGCACAGAGCCTGAAAGCAATCATTGCACAGCTGCTGGTGATGGAGATGCTGCCCTTCAAGCTAGTGGCCACAGATGCCTTCAGCATTGTGACGCTCCTTGCTAACCAACAGTACTAGATGCCAGCCACCATTTTGTTGCCATAAAAAGGCGCCCTGGCCTTGCCATGTGCGTGATAACATGTCCGTGGTGTTACAGAATGCTGTCAGTGGCAGGGTGTCCCTGACTATGAACACGTGGTCAAGCAAGCACGGCCAGGGGCATTACAAATACTCAACAGCACACTGCATCAATGTCCTGCTGGTGGGGCATGAAGCTGAAAGGGATGACCTACATTTCATGGTGCTCCCAAGACTTGTGGGACATTCGTCCGTGTCTGTCTCCTTCTCACTCCCCTCCTCCTTCTCTTCCTCCACTTCTTACTAACACCTTTCACATTGGCACAGATATCTGTATGTGACCAAGCCCAGGCCTCCATACAGCGCTGCATGTAGGAAATGTCACCATGCTGTGCTAAAACTCATATGTCTAGGGGAGCACAGCCATACTACTGACAATAGGGCTAACCTGCTGGCAACCCTTCACCTTGAAAATCTGAGACACATATCTTGCCTAGCCCATATGATGAACCTGGTAGTTCAACACTTCCTAAACAATTACCCAAGTTTATATCCACTGCTGGAAAAGTCCAGGAAACTCTGATTGCACTTTCGGCATTCATACCCAGCCACTGTCTGGCGGAGCTGCTTGCCTGTCCTGCTTCCATTGTTCAGAAGTGTATTCATCTCAGTTTGGGGGGTAATAAATGACAAACCTGTGTACATACAATGTGGATCACCTCAAATTTATAAAAATGAACCACATGTGGATTTCACCCAACTTCTGCACCTCCCATGGCAGATTCCACTGATCAGTTAGCACACTGGCAATTTTTCCTCACATACTGTATGACTGACCATAGATTCATATCAAAGACCACAATGTGCCCTCAAGATGCTGTTGCTGCTGGTAGTGATGTTGTTTTCCTTCTCCTGCTTCCAACACGTTTCCTCCTCTTACTTCCCGCAAAATGAAAAATCTGTCAAAATTGAAATACAGAGCTACAGCTCACGTTTCGACGATGAGCACACTCTGCCCTTTAAGGTGCTGTTGCTGTTGGTGGTGGTGATGCTGCTGCTGTTCTCCTTCTCCTTCTTTTGCCATGTTTCTTCCTCTACCACATCATTCCCCAAACTAAAAATGTTCTAAAGCACAAGAAACAGCTGTAGTTCTACAGCTTTTCCTTGGAGAAAGTCCGTGTTTGAGTGCACCTGTTAGAATTTATCCTTTGCAACTTTTTTTACATTGCTTCTAAAACATGGAGCACATCTGCTGTCTTGCTTGGCCTAATTTTTGGTACCTCTACTTCTGTTCCTTGGAAAAGACCCGTGCTTGAGTGTTCTATTCATCTGGTAGAATTTGTCCTTTGCAAAGTTTATTACATTGCTTTTTAAAACAATCACCAAACCTGCCAATCCTTGGCATAATTTTTGATCTAGAAGACCCTATGTGGGCATTCTTTTGTCTTTAATGACACCCCTGTGCTATATGTGAACCCCCACACCACTGTGTACTATTTTTACCAATTTTTGATAGGAGCATTGTGTTCTCCAGAAGTGTCTGTACTCCCATGCAAATTGAGTGGCTCTGGCCGCATTAAGGACCTACTAGAGGACAAATTAGTTAATCCGATTTTTACTCCCATTGACTTTAGTAGAAGTTGGAATCGGGCGTCCCGATTCATGATGATTTTGGTGAAATCGTCCTGAACTGATTATTCTACCAATTGCTCATCACTATTACCCATGACGTTTCTTTAAAAAATCCAAATAACATCTTTCTTTATCTTATTTACCACTTGCTTTGATCAGACACAGCTCCTATACCATTATATATGCTTACTAACCATAATGTTATAACTTGTGTATATGATGTAGTCCTTGTGTATAGTAGGTTGTAACTAAGATATGTCATTGTGTTTCTACAATTGCCACCTATAGAGCTGCTGTCACTTTGGTTACACAGTTGTATCCGGGTTTCCAATGCTGCTAATCCATTACCATAAACCAAAGAATACTTTGTTATCAGTTTCATCCTTATCAGGTTTAATATATTGAGATGTCTTTGCTACAAGAGAGTTTTTGGAAATATACTATTATTACCCAGCTGGAACCACTCATGAAATTTGCATGTTGTTGATTCTAAAATTGCAGATTTTCCTGCAACACTTGAGGCCACCTTGTAATGTCCTTTTGGAAAAAGGACACGATAGATCAGTACAAACTGTTTAAAGCGATCACAGGACCACCACTAGTATTCACAGCATACTGATGCCGTACAAAACATTACAGAAAGTATTACCATAATTGTCAGACGTCACTGACATGTTAGATGACAGGATTTCCATAGCCTACTTGTGTGCGACAATATAGTACACGTTTTTCTTCTTAATTCATAAAGCAGATGTCAATTTGGTATGATTTGTGGTACTACTCTCAATAAAACTATATGCAATTGCAGTTAGAAGTAAGTGAACCTTTTGGAATCATGACTCGCTCACAATGCTGTTTGCCTCTGTTAACTATTTCCATTTCTCTTTGCCTATTAAGGAGTAGAGAAATGGAAATAAAAACAGAATTAAACATTTCCATTGTTTTCCCCATTGATTTCAATGTTCTTTTTTAGATAAAAAAACAGAAAAATGTCCCTTTCTTTTCGTTTAATTCTGTTCTATTTCATTTCCGTTTCTCAAATGGAATACAGCAAAGTCAACTGTTTAATTCTGTTTTTATTTCCGTTTTTCTGCACCTCAAACAGTGTTATGTCCATGCAGGCTGTGGGAACAACGACCTGCACGAACACAACCCAAAGAAAAGAATGAATGGGAAACAGAAAGGGGTGTGCACCCACAAATGGGCACCATAACATAAACCAGACGTGTATATAACTACAAGAAAAACAGGGACAACAGACCCAACACCACACCGGACGGCGTTATACGACCAATGTACTAAACCACCAGATGGGTGGAAATATCTATAAGAAAGTATGAGGTATTGGTTTGTATTTTGGCCAGAATACGTAAGCTTACAAGCCCACATTAAGGGTCCTCATTGTCTTGTGAGTCCCTACTCTAACAAGACAACTAAAACCACAAAAAGGGAACCCTGGCTACAAATGGGGTGATTATCCCAATAAAGATGGACCCACGCTAGAAGCTAGGGGCCTGGATCGCCCTAGATGGTAACAGGCAGAAACACCAGACAAGGAAAATACGACTCACACACTAAAACAGTACAGTTCACACCTAGTGTAGTCAACACATACAGACATACACAGAACACAACCCTCCACACACCAAGTGACTGCAACATAAAGAGAACACCACACAGAACAGAACCTAGTGCACAGCTTGTGTAGTACACGCCTTCAGACATACACTGAACAAATCATAGCGGGGGGTGAACGGGGGGCAGCGGGGGGGGGGGGGAGAGAGAGCGATCTCTCTCACTCTCCCTCCCACCGCCCCACCGCATGCTGCTTGGACGAGTACACAGTTACTCGATAAGACTGCTACTCGATCAAGTAGCAGCCTTAAACCAGGGTGCTTGCTCATCTCTAATAGGCACTTTAAAGTCATTTCAAAACTGAGTTGGCCCCTAAAAAAGTAGGTTTTCAAAATTTGCTAAATTGACTCTAAACCTATGTCTTATGTGTCTTAGCAGCAGAAGGTTTCAAATTTTGAAAAACTAGTGAAGAAAAAAATGTGATGAGTGTAGGCGCAGCTGACCGAAATATAAAATTTAGTACAATAGAAAAAGTAAGCTCAGCTTCTCCGTTTTATTTTAGACCAGCATAAACAGACGTGTTTCAGGGCAACGCCCCTTCCTCAGTTGTAGCTGGGGATACACCTTGTATTAGTTGTTGGTGTGTGCAGAGTGTTATTTTTTCCAACTTTTCAGTACATTTCTGAATTTTTTCCGCAAACAACAATATTTATCAACTAAAATTTACCACTGACTTCAAGTACAATGGGGAACATTTACTAAATGGTTTATGTCAATGGTTATATAAAAGTTGCACATTTTGGTGCACATGACTATATGCTATATGGAACTTTAACCTTTTCTAACTACTTTTGAAAGAGGGCAGGGCTTTGAATGGGGGCGTGGCCTTCCTTGGTCAATCAGATTCACTATAATTTACAATAGATACTGGATTGCGGAAATCTGAACAATAATCATTCAGTGTAAATGCCAGCAGCAACTGAAGGAGGAACAATAAGTCACTTGTCATTCAGTTTCTGCAGGTATAAAAATCAAATGATGATCAGTCTGCGGGAACAGTCTATTTTACTGTGAATGGGGGCGAGCGGGTGGAAGACATCTCAGACCTACTCTGCCTCTATTCAATGAGCAATGCTCGCTCCTGTGTGAAAGCACAAGAGTGAGTATTGCCTGACAGTAGTCACAAAGTAAAAGGACCCTAAGCAGACCTATCCTATGAAAAAAATATATACCACATTGTATACTTTAGTTTTTTTGCATGAGAGTCTATGGCCAGTGTATGCCACTGTAGTGTATTCAGTGGCATATTTGAGATCCTTCCTTTGGAGCAGGGGCGTAACTATAGAGGGTGCAGGGGATGCGGTTGCACCCGGGCCCAGGAGCCTTAGGGGGCCCATAAGGCCTCTCTCCTCCATATAGGAAGTCCAGTACTATGAATAAAGCATTATAGTTGGGGGCCCCTTTCCAGGTTTTGCATTGGGGCCCAGGAGCTTCAAGTTATGCCTCTGCTTTGGAGGTATATAATCCCAACAGATACAGTTGAAAGACGACTCTAATTTGATGTGAGCAGGGACTAATGCCTGTATTTAACAACAAGAAAAAGTTGGATCTTGGATATGTGAATCTTGACCCTCATTGCGGGGCTCTAATAGAGGAGGGTGTAGTGAGAAGGCAGACACACTGCAGTAACTTTGAAATATCTTTATTCCGACAGGGGGGACAAAGCTTAATTGTTATAGTACAAGGCAAAACAGTTGGGGGTTACATGTGAAATAAAGTGCAGAGCTTGGCGGTTGCAAAGTCTCTTTAGGCATGTTAGTGGTTACTAATAATGGAGTGGTCTCTCACAGATGGCACACATTGTATTGGTTACTGTTTCTCATCCCTCTTGTCATAACTGTAGTATTTCCTATGGTACAGTCTCTCTCACACCAGGGACCAACCTAAAACTACCCCAATACATCATGTACACTTCCAGTTAAGGACAATACTCGGGCCCGGCAGTCACAGGCAATGCCACAACCATTGCGCGAAAAGGCAACAGGAGAGTGGATCACCATCCAACAGGATCTCAGAATTAGTAGATCTAGCGGGAATCGCTTGCTGGATCAAGCAATACTCTCACAGCTAAGGCCTTTTAATGTTTGTGACTTCCAGTCACTCTTGCGTAGCCATCATAACCACACCTGACATGTGATGTACATTCTACTGCTAAGGATGCCTTCACACTTGTGAACATGAAACCGCTGAGTTTTTTTTTACGCAAATGGCAATAGGACTTTTTGTTAAAAACGCATCGCACAAAAATTGCAAGTTTTGCTGTGCAATTTTTGTGCAATGTGGTTTTAATATTAGAAAGTCCTATTGGCAGTAGCGTTAAAAAAGTGCAGCGATATTGCGATCGCAAGTGTGAAGGCACCCTTAGTCCATCACAATTTCCAGAGGAGTGCAAAGCAGTCCCATACATAGTCTCTGACCCTGCTCTGAATGAAGTTGTGTCATGATACACTCCAATGTCTGAACCCATGACAAGAGAACCATGCGACCCAGTTGTCAACTATAAACATACACAATTAGCTTAGTCAGCAGTGAACTGATAACCACTTCCCGCTATAGGATGTACAGTTACTTCCTTCCTGCGGGGTTGGGGTAGGTATGAAGATGGATCGCGGGGCGACCTCTCTTCATACAGCGCGGGCGTCAGCTGTTTATTACGCTGATCGGCACTATTACCCTTTAAATGCCACTGTCAATTCTGACAGCAGCATTTAAATAACCCGAACGATGTTCGGGGGTCCTGTACGGCACCCCGTGGTAAGATTGCAAGGAGCCAAGCGGGTGCCATGGCAGCCCGGGAACTTCTGAAAGGCTCCAAGGCTATCTTTAGCAGTATGCCTATCAGGCCATCCCCGTGGGGTAGCTTGATAGACTGCCTGTCAGATCGCAGTATGATGTAATGCCTTAGCATTACATCATACTGCACGAGCGATCAAAGCATCGCTAGTTGTGGTCCCTTAGGAGGACTAAAAAAGAAAGTAAAAATAAAATCAATAAAGTTTTACTAATTGTAAAAAAAAAAGTAATAAAAGTTTAAATCACCCCCTTTTGCCATATCTATAATAAAAAAATCTAAATCCTAAAACAAAAATACATACTAGGTATCGCCGAGTCTATAAAATTCAGGTCTATCAAAGTACCCCATTATTTACCCCGCACGGTGAATGTAGTCCGAGAAAAAAATAAAGAACACCAGAAATGCACTTTTTCGGTCACCCTGTCTCCCAGGAAATATGCAATAAAAAGCATTCAAAAAGTCATATGTATTCCAAAATGGTACTCGTGTAAACTACAAGACGCGCTGCAAAAAATGAGCACTTGCACAACTATGTAGATGGAAAAATAAAAAAGTTATTGCGCACAGAAAATGACGGCAGAAAATAATTTTAAAAAGTTGAATATATGAAATAAAATAAAAGTAGTACAGCAAAAAAAAAAACATATACGTTCGGAATCGTAGTAATCGTACTGACTCATAGAATAAAGTTATCATGTCATTTTTATTGCAGTCTGTGCGCCGTAGAAACAAGACGCACCGAAAGATGGTGGAATGTCGTTTTTTTTTTTTTCATTTTACTCCACCTAGAATTTTTAAAAGGTTTTTCTGTACATTATATGGTACATTAAATAGTACCATTGAAAAATACAACTCATCCTGCAAAAAACAAGCCCTCATACAGCGACGTTGATGGATAAATAAAGGAGTTACAATTTTTTAAAAGGGGGAAGGAAAAAACGAAAATATTAAAAAAAGGGCCGCATTCTGAAGGAGTTAAAGAGGTATAGCACCTGCGAGGAAAGTTCTTTAGAGAACACAATGGGAAAAAAAATAGGGATGAGCGAACGTACTCGTCCGAGCTTGATACTCGTTCGAGTATTAGCGTGTTCGAGATGCTCGTTACTCGAGACGAGTACCACGCGATGTTCGAGTTACTTTCACTTTCATCTCTGAGACGTTAGCGCGCTTTTCTGGCTAATAGAAAGACAGGGAAGGCATTACAACTTCCCCCTGCAACGTTCAAGCCCTATACCACCCCCCTGTAGTGAGTGGCTGGCGAGATCAGGTGTCACCCGAGTATATAAATCGGCCCCTCCCGCGGCTCGCCACAGATGCATTCTGACAGAGATCAGGGAAAGTGCTGCTGGTGCCGGAGCTGCTATAGGGAGAGCGTTAGGAGTTATTTTAGGCTTCAAGAACCCCAATGGTCCTTCTTAGGGCCACATCTGACCGTGTGCAGTACTGTTGAGGCTGCTTTTAGCAGTGTTGCACAATTTTTTTTTTGTATATCGGGCGTGCAGAGCATTGCGTCCTCAGTCTGCAGTCATTGTACAGAGTATAGGGCCAGTACTGGTGAGGCAGGGAAAGAGATATTCAGGCTATATAGGCAGTGGGCTTTTTCCAAAAAATTGGGGAAAAATGCTATATTTGGGCTGCCTGTGACCGTCTTCAGTTTACTGCGTGTCTGCTGGGGGCAGTAGTAGTCCTAATTAATACGCAGCTAAGCGTTACAGCAGGCTTGCGCAAAATTGTTTCCTGGATCTGCTGTCTCTGTTACATGATCGCCATCATCCCGCCAGAGGGAAAGAGTATACATAATATTATACGCTGCCTACAGTATCTATCTGCTGGGGGTAGTAGTCCTAATTAATACGCAGCTAAGCGTTACAGCAGGCTTGCGCAAAATTGTTTCCTGGATCTGCTGTCTCTGTTACATCAGCGCCGTCATCCCGCCAGAGGGAAAGAGTATACATAATATTATACGCTGCCTACAGTATCTATCTGCTGGGGGTAGTAGTCCTAATTAATACGCAGCTAAGCGTTACAGCAGGCTTGCGCAAAATTGTTTCCTGGATCTGCTGTCTTTGTTACATCAGCGCTATCATCCCGCCAGAGGGAAAGAGTATACATAATATTATACGCTGCCTACAGTATCTGTCTGCTGTATCAGCTCAGCATTTTAAAAAAATAGAAGCAAAATACTTAAGGCCTACTACTGGCCTTTGGCCACTTGACTGCTTCTGCGCTGTGAATTCCACTAGCTCAGTCATACGCACCTACGTCTCACTACAGGCGTGCGCAAAATTGTTTCCTGGCTCTGCTGTGCGTTCCGTAAGGGAAGTCAGCCTCCAACCACAGGCCAATAAGCGGCACATTTAATTACAGCATTCTGTTTCTGCACTACTGGTAATACAGCATGCTGAGGGGTAGGAGTAGGCCTAGAGGACGTGGACGCGGGCGAGGACGCGGAGGCCCAAGTCAGGGTGTGGGCACAGGCCGAGCTCCTGATCCAGGTGTATCGCAGCTGACTGCTGCGGGATTAGGAGAGAGGCACGTTTCTGGCATCCCCAAATTCATCTCACAATTAATGGGTCCACGCGGTAGACCTTTATTAGAAAATGAGCAGTGTGAGCAGGTCCTGTCGTGGATGGCAGAAAGTGCATCCAGCAATCTATCAACCACCCAGAATTCGGCGACGTCCACTGCTGCAACTCTGAATCCTCTGGCTGCTGCTCCTCCTTCCTCCCAGCCTCCTCACTCCATTACAATGACATATTCTGAGGAGTAGGCAGACTCCCAGGAACTGTTCTCGGGCCCCTGCCCAGAATGGGCAGCAATGGTTCTGAATCCTCTCCCACTGGAGGAGTTTGTCGTGACCGATGCCCAACCTTTGGAAAGTTCCTGGGGTCCGGGGGATGAGGCTGGGGACTTCCGGCAACTGTCTCAAGAGCTTTCAGTGGGTGAGGAGGACGATGACGATGAGACACAGTTGTCTATCACTCAGGTAGTAGTAATTGGAGTAAGTACGAGGGAGGAGCGCACAGAGGATTCGGAGGAAGAGCAGCAGGACGATGAGGTGACTGACCCCACCTGGTTTGCTACGCCTACTGAGGACAGGTCTTCAGAGGGGGAGGCAAGTGCAGCAGCAGGGCAGGTTGGAAGAGGCAGTGCAGTGGCCAGGGGTAGAGGCAGGGCCAGACCGAATAATCCACCAACTGTTTCCCAAAGCGCCCCCTCGCGCCATGCCACCCTGCAGAGGCCGAGGTGCTCAAAGGTCTGGCAGTTTTTCACTGAGAGTGCAGATGACCGACGAACAGTGGTGTGCAACCTTTGTCGCGCCAAGATCAGCCGGGGAGCCACCACCACCAGCCTCACCACCACCAGCATGCGCAGACATATGATGGCCAAGCACCCCACAAGGTGGGACGAAAGCCGTTCACCGCCTCCGGTTTGCACCGCTGCCTCTCCCCCTGTGCCCCAACCTGCCACTGAGATCCAACCCCCCTCTCAGGACACAGGCACTACTGTCTCCTGGCCTGCACCCACACCCTCACCTCCGCTGTGCTCGGCCCCATCCACCAATGTCTCTCAGCGCACCGTCCAGCCGTCGCTAGTGCAAGTGTTGGAGCGCAAGCGCAAGTACGCCGCCACGCACCCGCACGCTCAAGCGTTAAACGTGCACATAGCCAAATTTATCAGCCTGGAGATGCTGCCGTATAGGGTTGTGGAAACGGAGGCTTTCAAAGGTATGATGGCGGCGGCGGCCCCGCGCTACTCAGTTCCCAGTCGCCACTACTTTTCCCGATGTGCCGTCCCAGCCCTGCACGACCACGTCTCCCGCAACATTGTACGCGCCCTCACCAACGCGGTTACTGGCAAGGTCCACTTAACAACGGACACGTGGACAAGCACAGGCGGGCAGGGCCACTATATCTCCCTGACGGCACATTGGGTGAATTTAGTGGAGGCTGGGACAGAGTCAGAGCCTGGGACCGCTCACGTCCTACCCACCCCCAGAATTGCGGGCCCCAGCTCGGTGGTGGTATCTACGGCGGTGTATGCTTCCTCCACTCAACCACCCTCCTCCTCCTCCTATGCAACCTCTGTCTCGCAATCAAGATGTGTCAGCAGCAGCACATCGCCAGCAGTCAGTGTCACGCGTCGTGGCAGCACAGCGGTGGACAAGCGTCAGCACAGACAGATAAGCGTACCCGCCTGTCAACCGACAGTGCCGACAGGCTTACACTCATCAAGATGAACAAAGCCTGGATTTCCCCAGACTTCTCTTCTCCACCAGCGGACAGCAGCGATACCTAAACAATACGTAGGCTGCACCCGCGGATGGAAGCATTGTTCTCTATCACCATCAAAAACGTGGACCTTTTAGCTTCATCAATCTGTGTATAATATTCCTCCTCCTCCTCCTGCTCCTCCTCCTGAAACCTCACGTAATCACGCCGAACGGGCAATTTTTCTTAGGCCCACAAGGCTCAGTCATATAATTTTTGTAAACAATTTTTATACATTTCAATGCTCATTAAAGCGTTGAAACTTTCACCTGAACCAATTTTTAGTTTTACTGGGCTGCCTCCAGGCCTAGTTACAAATTAAGCCACATTAACCAAAGCGATTAATGGGTTTCACCTGCCCTCTTGGTTGGGCATGGGCAATTTTTCTGACGTACATTAGTACTGTTGGTACACCAATTTTTTGGGGCCCTCGCCTACAGTGTAATCCAATTAATTTTTTGCTCACCTGCATTAAAGCTGACGATACATCAGCTGTGCTGGGCACTGCAATGGGATATATTTATGTACCGCCGGTGGGTTCCAGGGAGCCACCCATGCTGTGGGTCCAAAGGGAGTTGTAACTGCATGTGTCCACTTCTAAAGAACCCCAGTCTGACTGGGGCATGCAGTGTGGGCCGAAGCCCACCTGCATTTAATCGGACGTTACCTCAGCTGTGATGGGCACTGCAATGGGATACATTTATGTACAGCCGGTGGGTTCCAGGGAGCCACCCATGCTGTGGGTCCACAGGGAGTTGTAACTGCATGTGTCCACTTCTAAAGAACCCCAGTCTGACTGGGGCATGCAGTGTGGACCGAAGCCCACCTGCATTAAACATGACATTACCTCAGCTGTGATGGGCAATGCAATGGGATATATTTATGTACCGCCGGTGGCTTCCTGGCACCCACCCATGCTGTCGGTCCACACGGAGTTGTAACTGCATGTGTCCACTTCTAAAGAACCCCAGTCTGACTGGGGCATGCAGTGTGGGCCGAAGCCCACCTGCATTTAATCGAACGTTACCTCAGCTGTGATGGGCACTGCAATGGGATACATTTATGTACAGCCGGTGGGTTCCAGGGAGCCACCCATGCTGTGGGTCCACAGGGAGTTGTAACTGCATGTGTCCACTTCTAAAGAACCCCAGTCTGACTGGGGCATGCAGTGTGGGCCGAAGCCCACCTGCATTAAACATGACATTACCTCAGCTGTGATGGGCAATGCAATGGGATATATTTATGTACCGCCGGTGGCTTCCTGGCACCCACCCATGCTGTCGGTCCACACGGAGTTGTAACTGCATGTGTCCACTTCTAAAGAACCCCAGTCTGACTGGGGCATGCAGTGTGGGCCGAAGCCCACCTGCATTTAATCGAACGTTACCTCAGCTGTGATGGGCACTGCAATGGGATACATTTATGTACAGCCGGTGGGTTCCAGGGAGCCACCCATGCTGTGGGTCCACAGGGAGTTGTAACTGCATGTGTCCACTTCTAAAGAACCCCAGTCTGACTGGGGCATGCAGTGTGGGCCGAAGCCCACCTGCATTAAACATGACATTACCTCAGCTGTGATGGGCACTGCAATGGGATACATTTATGTACAGCCGGTGGGTTCCAGGGAGCCACCCATGCTGTGGGTGCACACGGAATTCCCATTGCGGAGTTGTACCTGCCTGTGACTATTTATAAAAAATCGCGGTCTGACTGGGGCATGCAGACACCTTGACAGAATGAATAGTGTGTGGCACATAGGTTCCCCATTGCTATGCCCACGTGTGCAGCTCCTGATAGCGGTGGCACAGGATTATATTTCTCATTGCTTCTGTACAGCATTGTGGGCTATCGCCCCGCCCCTTTTAAAGAGGGTCGCTGCCTAGCCGTGCCAACCCTCTGCAGTGTGTGCCTGCAGTTCCTCCTCATGGCAGACGCAGTTATAAATAGATATGAGGGTGGTGTGGCATGAGTGCAGCTGAAGGCTGCGCAGGGACACTTTGGTGTGCGCTGTGGACACTGCGTCGTGCGGGGGGGGGGGGGGGGCAGCATGTAACCCAGGAGAAGTGGCAGCGGAGTGTCATGCAGGCAGTGATTGTGCTTTGTTGGAGGTAGTGTGGTGCTTAGCTAAGGTATGCATTGCTAATGAGGGCTTTTCAGAAGTAAAAGTTGTTGGGAGGGGGGGCCCACTCTTGCCGCTATTGTGGCTTAATAGTGGGACCTGGGAACTTGAGATGCAGCCCAACATGTAGCCCCTCGCCTGCCCTATCCGTTGCTGTGTCGTTCCCATCACTTTCTTGAATTGCCCAGATTTTCACAAATGGAAACCTTAGCGAGCATCGGCGATATACAAAAATGCTCGAGTCGCCCATTGTCTTCAATGGGGTTCGTTACTCGAAACGAACCCTCGAGCATCGCGAAAATTTCGTCCCGAGTAACGAGCACCCGAGCATTTTGGTGCTCGCTCATCTCTAGAAATAATGCAACATAGTAACGCAACATAACATAACTTTACATACAGTAACTTGTCCAGGTTCAGCCACATTCTTGGTAAGGGGGTGCTGTTTATGGTTGCAGGCCGTTTATCTCATACATCTCCTTGCATTCATATCTCTTGTGTTGATGTACAAGTTGAAGGAATATAACCTGCAATTCACAAACCTTTAGCCCTTAAAGTGGTTGTCCCGCGAAACAAAGTGGGGGTATACACTTCTGTATGGCCATATTAATGCACTTTGTAATGTACATCGTGCATTAATTATGAGCCATACAGAAGTTATTCACTTACCTGTTCCGTTGCTAGCGTCCCCGTCTCCATGGTGCCGTCTAATCTTCAGCGTCTAATCGCCCGATTAGACGCGCTTGCGCAGTCCGGTCTTCTCCGTTTTGAATGGGGCTGCTCGTGCTGGAGAGCTGCCCTCGTAGCTCCGCCCCGTTACGTGTGCCGATTCCAGCCAATCAGGAGGCTGGAATCGGCAATGGACCGCACAGAAGACCTGCGGTCCACCGAGGGTGAAGATCCCGGCGGCCATCTTCACAAGGTAAGTCAGAAGTCGCCGGAGCGCGGGGATTCGGGTAAGTACTGGACGGTTTGTTTTTTTTATGCCTGCATCGGGTTTGTCTCGCGCCGAACGGGGGGGCTATTGAAAAAAAAAAAAAACCGTTTCGGCGCGGGACAACCCCTTTAAGAGGTGAGTTAATAGGACTCAACAGTAGCATCACATAAGTTGCTGATCAGCATGTAACACAAGTTTATGCTTTCCCTTCTTCTTAGCCGTTGGCAACTGTCTGCTGAAAGATTTTCCATTTGGGTCAGTAAAGCAAAGCAAAAAATGTGTTGACAGAAAGACGAATGACTATGTTTGGCAACAACAAATGAGACACTAACATATTTCCTCCCTAATTGTTAGAACTTTGTCCAACTTGTTGCTAATTATTAATGATCATTTTAGTGACAACTTCTTTTCCCCAAAATGTCATTTGCATTTCATAACACTATTCACTATTGATTACAAAGCTTTTCTTCAGAATGCACACTGCAAACCAATCCTGCATATTAGCTCTACTAGTAATTATTAGGAAATTATAGTAGCAGTGCTTCTGGTGGCGCAATGCGCCAAGCAGCTATGCTACAATGTACATCCATTATGATCCCCACACATCACACACAGCTCTACTACACCCCACACATCACACACACAGCAGCTTGATTTGCACACATCACACACACAGCTTGGCTCCTCCCACAGCAGTGGCATCACCACAGGTCCTTTAGCTCACCAGATCTTGGTGGTGGCGATAGGTCGGTGTCTTCTGTCAGGACCGCTGAGTTGTGTCTTAAATAATAAAGGCTTAGTTGTATTCTCATTTTGTTATTTTTGTCCTCTCCTTCCAAGAGCCCTAACTGTGTTGTTCTTCTGTCAGTCAGGCTCTATGTTTTTGATATCCTATAGGATTTGCGATGACATCACCAAGGGGTGGAGCATGAGAAGAACCCACATACACTAATTTCTACTAAACTGCAGAATAGCTCCTCCCATAGCAGTGACGTCATTACAGGTCCTTTAGCTCACCGGATCTCTGTGGTGGAGGTAGGTTGGTGTCTTCTGTCAGGACTGCTGAGTTGTGTCTGAGATAATAATGGCTTACTTGTATTCTCATTGTGTTATTTTTGTCTTCCCCTTTTCAAGAGCCCTAACTTTGCTTTTCTTCTGTCGGTCAGACTCTGTGTTTTATATATGTTGTAGGACCTTTGATGATGTCACCAGGGGCAGAGCATGACAAGCACTCACATACTCACTGGCAAGTGGGCATTAGCAGTTTGATTACAGGAATTCTATATCAGGGTAGGCTTACATAATAGGTATACCTGGAGAGTGCTGCTGACCAGATTAAACCCCTATCGACAATCTGCAATCCTGTTGCTGCCTATCCTATGGTATCACCATTCCACCTAAACTACTAAACATCATCTCTATTTATCCTCCAGGACTTACATTTTGACCACCCTCTTCCTCCTTAAAGGGGTTGTCTCATCTTAGCAAGTTTTTACTAATCCACAGGATAGGGGATAACTTTCTGAGATGGGAATACCATTTAAACAGAATCTGTCAGCTGGAACATGCATTCCAAACTGCAGGCGTGATGTTATAGAGCAGGAGGAGCGGAGAAGATTTATATATAGTTTTATGGGAAGAAATTCAGTATAACTTGTATTTTATTCATTTATATCTCTGTACACTCTGAGCTGAACAGTCATGTGGGCGGTCCTATCAGTGGGTGTCAGATATCTGTGTATGACTGTACAAACAGCGGAGCTATCAATCACTGATAGCCCCACCCACATGACTGTTCAGCTCAGAATGTGCAGACATATAACTGAACAAACTACATGTTATACTGAATGTTTCCCCATAAAACTATACATCAATCTGCTCAGCTCCTCCTGCTCTATAACATCATGCCTGCAGTTTGGACAGCGTGTCAAGCTTACAAATTCTCTTTAAAAGGAATGTATCACCTATGTTTTTACTAATTAAAACAAAATAATGAAACATTTTCCATTTTTTCTAATCTATTTTTACTTTTTGATTGTAGATCTTTTTATTCTTTTGTCTGTACATGACTATAGGGGCAGCCATCTTGCCTTTGCTGCAAAGATATGCTTTACAGCTACTTTTAGAGACATGTTTTACAGCAGCCTCATGGATAATTCCTGGAGAAAGAAGGAGAATGACGCATGGTGGCTCAGTGGTTAGCACTGTTGCCATACATTTAAATCTGAACAAGGACAACATCTGCATAGAGTGTGTATGAATGTTTGTAGAAACCCATACAAACATCCATGCAGATGTTTGTCTTTGGTCAGATTTGAACCTAAGACCCCAGTGCTGCAAAGCAACAGTACTACCGTAGCCACAGAGCAGAGGAAGAGAGCTACTTTTATGGCTCTCTGACAGTTTTAGGGGGATTGGTGAAATTCCTCTTTGGGTCAGAGTAATTTGAACCAACTAAACCAAAATTTTCAAGTTATTACATTTAGGATTTCTTTTTAATACACTGTAGATCATGACATTGAAAATTAAAAGAACAAAGTGTATTAGCGCATAAACCAGGGTTTTTCTTTTTTGACTATTCAAACTTGGGGAAAAAAAGTGGTAAGATAAGTCCTGCCCTATCTTTCCCACATGTAGAAAAACTACGTGTACAAAAAAGATAGGGTAAGTCCTATCTTTTCTCGTTAGCAGTATTAACGTATGAGAATCCCGATCGTGAAAATAAAACCAGTGAAATCAATGGTTTGGTTTCGTCCCGTTTTGCAGCCGTGATTTTTAAGGGTGCAAATCGGAACAAAAACACGCCTATGTTTTTAAGCCCTCATGTAGATGCCCGGAACTGGTACTTGCAGCTATTTTCATCGTTGTGAACAGCACAAAAGCATTAATCAGCAGGGGTGAAAGGAAAGTCCAGTTTGGATTCCTCGTGCAACAGAAACCAGCCATCTGACATACTTAGTGCTCTGATACTTTTACAAGGACATCGTAACCAGGTTTATTTTTATCTGCCAGTGTTCACATGTCATTTAATACCTAGCTGAAGTCTGAATGAAATAGTGAATCATTTGACACAGTTTCTGTTTGTTGCTTTATTGTGAAGGAAAGGCTATCACCAGCTGACAAAGTCAGATCCAGGCCTGTCATTCAGAGGGACAATGAGGGTCACTGGTGAGTCCATTGACAGACTGTGGGCTGTCATATATAGGCTATCTTCACATGGGATGGCTATGCTGCAGAATGTCAGCTGCGGAATTTCCACAGGGCAGCTACAAAACCGTATTGAAATCCGAAACACATAAAGCTGCTGTTTATTTCAGATTTTATGGTGTTTTTCGCAACAAATGATGTGTTTTTTTAGCAGGGTTTTCCCGTCCCATGTGAACATAGCCAAGGAAAGTCTGTATGCAAGTAAATGATCCAATGAGGACTGTCAGAGAACTGATCCACCTGCTTCCTACACAATGTATCTCTGGACTGCGGTATGCTAGTTGAGCTAACTAGAAACCGATGCAAGGCTCTGTAATGCTTTTGTGTTATTTTGTGCCATGTTGATGTATGAGTTATTTAACATGCATTTCACTGCGGGTTCTGTAGTATTATGCCATGTTGTGTAGTGCACATTAAGTTGTCTGAGTCAGAGGCCACTTTAAATACTTTTTTCATTTTATTCTAAATTTAAAAAAAATCTTGAGTTTCATACTGTGAAATTGAATTACTTTGGTGCCATTCCATATCAGTTGGTGGAAAATGCGGGCATATCCAAGGCAGCCACATTCCTCTGCAGGTGACCTAAACTGGAGGATTTACAGGACTGACAGGTGAGATTATTTACCAGTCTCTCCTTTCCTCGTTTGCAGGTCTTTTGACTACAAAAGATATTGCTGATTCCTCTCACAGGTGGCTTTTAACTTTTTTTCTGTGTGTTTGTCTTGTTTACTAACTGGCTGCAAAGTGTGAAGTTGGTGCAAACTATGCACACAGGGATGGTTGTCTCCCATGGCTACGTTTAGGCAATTCGCCTCAGGTGTTCCTGCAAATTAATGTACTAACGAAAACACTTAATCTGACAGCCTCCGATGTTGTTAGAACTATTGCTAGCTATCTGTTTTAGTCCCTCATCTAATTTGGCTTTTAATCTCCAAGTAGTTTGGTACTCCACAAGCTAGTGAAGGGGCCCCATGTAAACACACCCATTGTAAATAATGGGTTATTACATCGAGCAAGTTTTGTGCATCTCACAATCACACAGAAGTTGTGTGTTTTTATCACCCATGTAGATATGACCTAAGCCTAGCATTTCTGTAGAAAAGGGCTTTGTAAAGCTACCGTACCATTATAGTAATTAGATATGAACAGTCTGGTGGGCTTTTCCAAACCATTCTCCTCTGTATGCATGTCCTTTATCTGCTAGATTGGGAAGATGTCCCTACACCATCCACAATCCTCACAACAAAAATTTGTTGTGTGAATAAGTCCTTCATATTTCACTGTAAGTTGCTGTAATGGACCAGTCTCACATAACCACCCAGTTTCCCGGAAAATAAGACCTACCCAGAAAATAAGCCCTAGCATGATTTTTGAGGATGCAGAATGGTAGAAATGGGTTATCATTTTCAATACTACATAAATAATCAAAAAGCATTTTCATCATTGAATGACACACATATCCCAATTTACTGTAGAAGAAAAACTAGTTGAACATTTACTTTACATTTATGTGTCCTATTACAGCAACAGTCTCTTCTCTGAGATGATGGCACTTACTGGATGAGATGCTGGCTGAACTCTCAATTCATCATTTGGTAATGCAGGGTGACGTGTTCTTCAAACATGAGGTTATCTCTAATTTCAGAAGGTGGCGTAGGTTGCAGATGTTTAAAGGTCAAGAAATTGCAGTTGCGGTACAGATGTTGGGTTTGTCTTATCATGAAAAATTAAAGAGAAAGTAGAAATATTTCTAAATCCCTATCTATATTAGAATGCTTTGAAATAGTTAAAGGGGTTGTCTGAATTATAGATCCCCTGGAAAATGCAATCACCATGCACTCACCTAACAAATAGGCTTATACTCATCTCTCCCCACTGTGTCCCGCCGCACGGGTCTCACCTCTGACGTCACATTTACAGGCTGCCCCACCTGTACATCATAGACGCTGCAACCAATAAAAGCTCACCAAGCTCTGTTATTGGCTGTAGTGCCTGTGAAGTCCTGTAAAGCGTGCGGGACCGCAACCTGTATATAGACATTAGAGCGGAGGACTGAGAGGCTCCGCGGGACACAGTGGGGAGAGGGTAGAGGTAACATGTGTATTTATGTTAGTACATGGTAATTGCATTTTCCAAAGGATCTATTACTCAGACCCCCCTTTAATTGATTTCTTTTAATTGCCATATATAGGCTGTAGAGATGAGCGAGCGTACTCGCTAAGGCAAATTACTTAAGTGAGTATTGCCATTTTCGAGTACATGCCCGCTCGTCTCAAGAGATTCGGCGGCCGGTGGGGGTTGAGCGGTGAGTTGCTGGAGTAAGCATGGGGGAGCGGGGGGGAGAGAGAGAGAGATAGAGATCTCCCCCCCCCCCCTGTTCCTCCCCCGGCGGCCCCCAAATCTTTTGAAACGAGCGGGCATGTACTCAAAAATGGCAATACTCGCTCAAGTAGTTTGCCTTAGCGAGTACGCTCGCTCATCTCTAATAGGCTGCATACGAACTGAACTCATAAAAATCTATTGACCAAGCTAGTAAAGAGGGTTAAATGGGGTTTCCAAGACTTGAGGCATTTTTTTCTATTAATGACACATCCTCAGGATAGACATTTGATACAAGAAAAAAGTTGCACCACAGACTTATTTTACATGCACTTAAAAACAGCTTCTCTATTTCAAATAAATAGTTCATTTATGGTGTGCAATTCAATAATAGTCCAGAGCAGAGGATGATTTTTCCGTTATAGCAACTTTTTGGACTCCCATGTCCTTTTTCTATACTCACAGGGGCAGAAAAAAGTCTAATTTCTCAAATTTAAGCCCTTCACAGTTTAGACATAGTTTAAAATGACTTCTTTTATTGAATAACTTTTATTAAAAAAACATAGAACACAAAAATAGGGCACTACAGATAACCCTCTAGGTTGTCGATATCTTAACCTTAGCCAGGAGGAAAACGACTAAGTCACTCGCTTAGTTTTTCATGCCCTTCTAATGTCTAAGACAGGGCCATGTATTTCAATGATAATGCGGTAGCTGTCGTTTATTTTGTAAAACTTGGATTGGGGTGGGAGCAAGTTTATTTTTGATTACGCATATCTTCCCAAAAAGTTTTTATTCCTATGGTCAAGGTTTGATCAAGACTTAGATTCAGTGCAAGTATCACTACAAGTAGTCTTGTATCTTTTCCAGTATAGGAAGATGGAAGATCTGCGAATCACCAAGACGTATGTCTGTGAACTTGATGATAAACATATAACTCTTGTTTCAGATAGAGATCAAGTTCATAAAGGCCTCTCACCTATCCTTATCGTTACATATCTAACATTATAATCTCCAATATTTTATATTTTTCGTATCTGTTTCAATCTCATTAAATCATTAAAATTAGATTTAATGAGATTGAAACAGATACGAAAAATATAAAATATTGGAGATTATAATGTTAGATATGTAACGATAAGGATAGGTGAGAGGCCTTTATGAACTTGATCTCTATCTGAAACAAGAGTTATATGTTTATCATCAAGTTCACAGACATACGTCTTGGTGATTCGCAGATCTTCCATCTTCCTATACTGGAAAAGATACAAGACTACTTGTAGTGATACTTGCACTGAATCTAAGTCTTGATCAAACCTTGACCATAGGAATAAAAACTTTTTGGGAAGATATGCGTAATCAAAAATAAACTTGCTCCCACCCCAATCCAAGTTTTACAAAATAAACGACAGCTACCGCATTATCATTGAAATACATGGCCCTGTCTTAGACATTAGAAGGGCATGAAAAACTAAGCGAGTGACTTAGTCGTTTTCCTCCTGGCTAAGGTTAAGATATCGACAACCTAGAGGGTTATCTGTAGTGCCCTATTTTTGTGTTCTATGTTTTTTTAATAAAAGTTATTCAATAAAAGAAGTCATTTTAAACTATGTCTAAACTGTGAAGGGCCCATGTCCTTTTTCAAACTAGTCTAGACCATATGCTCATAAACATCTCATTCGGAGGGAGGGAAGGGGGGGGGGACCCCATAAATAAAAGTAAACAACTCCACAAAAAAAAACAAAAAGCAACCACTTCAGTCAGTTTCTGGTAGTGAGCCTCCTCTGAATGAAAAGTTTATGAGCACATGATCTAAACTGGATAAGATCAAAAAGCATCCTTGGGATAGTTCATCAACAGATGATCAGTGCCAATCAGGTGATTCCTGCCCCCGCTGTCAATACAGATAGTGCAGAAAGCAGGTCTCCTATTTCATATTTCAGCGTCTCGGTTTGCTAGTGCAGGTGCAGCTCCTATTGAATTGTGTCACCACCACATTGCCAAGGGAGCATGGCCTCCTTTTTGAATGCTTGCAGAGATTGTTCTCCTCTCTCTTCCTATCACGCTACTGGCAGGGCATCAGCTCTGTTTCTGTGGAACAAGTAAGGAGCGCTCTCTACACCCTTTTACATGATAGAAGCAGGCCTGAACCAGCCTACGGGAGACATGCCAGAGGCAAGAGATAGAATATTGTGTGGAGAGAGAAACTCCTGAACTTTATAAAGAATGGACAGAAAGAACTTCTGCCCTAGGAAATCTGATCTATATATATGTTCCTATAGAGACACCCAGAGTGTGTGGGATGGTGACATATGGGGACGATTCCCCCTTAAACCTGTACTCCTCCTCCTGAGAGTCTAGAACCAAACTATATACAAGAATTATTGTTTGTGAGCCGACAAATGTTCTGCTGCTACACGTTGCAATGTAATGTCCATGTTAAATGGCAATCTAAGTACATGCCTGTGCAACCCCTTAAGGAATTATCCAGCACTGGATAAATTCAGTAATATGGGTTGGTGCACGCCCCATTAAACTTGATCCACAGTCCTTGTAGCATAAATACTCAGAGACATATAGGCAGCACTCCAATTTGAAGATCCTGTAGTAACACCCGTGCAACATTTCAACCCAGGTAGACCTTTTCTCAATATTTAACCCTTTGCAATCCAATTTTGAATTCAGGGTTTCCTAGGGGGCTTTTTCTTTCTGCCATTATACAATGGCGCCATCTGCTGGCTAGAGCTTGTACTCTGGTATGGGACATGCTGGAGAGGCCCCCGACAACAGATTGGCCAGTAATATACAGTAAGAATACCCTGCCGGACGTCTTCTGACATCGGAGCTGTACAAGCTTCAATCAGAATGTCTTCAGACGTCAGACAGTGGATTGGAAAGGGTTAAGTGTGTACAAAGTCAGTTTAAAAAATCATATCTCAATTAAATAAGAAATATCAAAATATAGCAGACATAAAGTACATAAACAGCATAAAAAAGTAAAAACAGCGTATCACAGATAGCTAATGAGGACAATTTATATATAAAGGGCAGACGATGTGTCCAATATACCATTATGTATTGTAATCACTTTTACTTGCAGGTGTTGTTATCTTTAACCCATGTAACATCCGAATTACATGCACATTGGATGTGCGCAGTAAGTTTGGCGCTATCTTTGACAGCTGACACTAGTCCATAACAGCCACAATCAGAGATAACTCTGATCCCAGTTGTTAATCAATTCTGAAAGCCACATTTGAATGTTCCAATTGGCATTTAATTGTCCTGAATAACCCCCTTGCAATGAGATTGCGGGATGCCATTTGGGTGTCATGTCAGTCAGGGGTCTTGTGAAGGGCCCCAGGGCTGCCATGTATTTCCACCTATTAAGACGTGCCCATGGAATGGCTTAATAGAATGCATGCAGAAATACCATATGTTGCAATACTGAAGTATTACAGCGTATTATATAAGCAATCAAATGATTGAAGTTCAAGTTGACAGAAAAATAAAAAAATTATAGGGGGCAGAAGCCGGAGATGCAGAACAATTTTTTTCAAGATATATATATATATATATATATATATTAAAAAATAGCAGAATAAGGTGAAGCGTGTGCTGTGATACATTGACTATTTGTGATTAAAAAATAGCAAAAATACCTGCCAAAATCTGACTTCCTACATGCCATCTGGTACTGTGCTAGATCAAAAAGTACTGGGTCAGCTCTTACAGTTAACATTGCAAATATTCATATTCCACTCTCTCCTGGACCAGACGAGACAGGCTACTATGATACACACTATTCACGTTGATCAGTAAGAGGTGCTTATTGAACAACTGGCTGCAAGCCAAACCCTCGGGGATAAATGATACCATACAACAATATCTCCTGAAAATAGAGAGAGTGGAGATAGAGAGGCGAGTGGAACTGCAAGCCCCCAAATTTTTCAAAAAATTGAGAGACTTTATAGAGAAGTTCTGTAACCCCAATGAAATCACTGAGTGTATGAAGCAGTTCACCAACACAACGTGGTACTATAGTCAAGACGACATGAACCCGCTGGGAATTTTAAAGATAACATAGCATAGGAAGGAAATGATCACTAGTGAGATATGCTGCAGGATAGTTAATGGTTATGAATTTTTTTTAACTCAAGAAATTGAGTAAGTAAAGGGAGATAGAGAGAAGAGGGGAAAGCAAAGAAAAGAGAAGGTGAGAGGGAGGGCAAGGGCAATATTTGTGATAAGGGGGGATATACAGGACTGGGAGAAATAGAAGGCTATGGGCCCCAACATAGCCTTCTAACCAATAGAAATGCAAAAGGGAAGGGAAAAAACTCCACTAGCTAGAGCCAACAATTGCTCTGTATTCGTCTGAGTATTGAAAGCTAACCCTTGGGGCCCAAGCCTCAGTCCTCAACTCAAATCTATCACCATGCAAGAAGATAAAAGTAAAAGTAGTACAACAAAAAAAAACTATACAAATTTGTACTGATCCACAGAATAAAGTTCACATATCATTTTCGTCGCAGCGTGCGCTGTAAAAACAAGACCCCCCTCAATAAAAAGATGCAATTGCATTTTTTTCCATTTCCTTCCACTTAGAAGTTCTTATATGTTACATTAAATAGTACTATTGAGAGATACAACTTGCGTTGCAAAAACAAGTCCCCAGACAGCCTTGTAGAGGATAAAATAAAAAAAATTAACGATTTTTTTTTTTGTAGTGGGGAGAAATCAACAAAAATGAAAAAACAAAAAAACGGCTGTGTTAACAGTGTTACTAATTCCGTTATTTGTACATTTATACAGCCAGTCACTAGAGCACAGTGTCCTCTGATGACAGCTGTAGAACCTGAAGTGTAGCGTCGTACAGGCTCCATTCAGGGCGGAGTCAGACTAGAATGGTGGCTGTTTTATGCATTTTTTTCCCTATGTGTGGATGGGGATTTAGGGGCATTGGATCTCTGTAAGTAAAAGCTTTCTTTTTTAAAAAAATCCATTTCCAGTTTTGGCTACAAAACAAAATTGTATGTGAATAATGCTTTACAAATGCATTGAGCTCAGCCTTCCAGCGCTTTATAGACAAGTAAACGTTAAATACTTTAGTGAGAGTCTCCATTGCAATGCTATAAATAGGCCTCTCTCTGTTCTGTACTCATCACAAGGAATCATTAGACAGGAGTCTATACTATGTAAAAGACTGGCTTGTTCTCCAGGGACTAGATTGAATATCACACTCATTGCTCTACTGTGAGCACTTTTGTCATTATCATACAGCTCAGCTAATAAAACATGGTCTTTTAGTTCATATGAGCTACTATGCATGTTACTATATATATGTATATATATATATATATATATATATATATATATATATATATATATATATATATTGTATTTTTAGAATTAGTAATTCATTTAAAGCATATTATAGTTTAGATGTAAATGTAAAAAAATGGTATTGCTTATCCCTACTTAGCCTGCATTTTACTGTACATAGCTGGATTTCGCTAGCTTCACAGCTGAACTCTTACATCATTCATTGCTGAGTCAAGTTCTGCACAAAGCTAGCTCTGTTAAATTGACCCCGAAAAAGTATAGTCTTATACTTTATAGGCACAGTACAGTCATTTGCTGTAGGAAAACGTATATGCTCTCAAAATTAAACACACACGCCGCAAACTGATTAAGGCCCCATGTCCACTTGCACACACGGATTCCACTGATGAATCCCGCAGTGAAATCCGTGCGTGCCTGGGGCCATGGAGAAGGAAAAGACATTGTACTCATCTCTCCGAACGCTGCAGGACTCTCCGACGTGCAGGCAGGATCTTCTTTCTTCTGGACGGCGGATGTGCTCGGTCCGCCGGCAGCGTGCCACGTGCATGCGCTGTGCATAGCTTTTTTTTTTTTTAAACTCCTGCTCTCCTGCGTATTCGCGGCACAGCACAAAAACAGCTGAGGGTGTTTCCATAGGCTTCAATGGAAGCCGCGGGAGACGTCTGTACGGGAGACCCGCAGGGAAATGGAGCATGCTGCGATTTCTTCCTGTGTGTGCGACCTGCACGCCGGTAAGAAATCCCATCTGCATGCTTTTAGCTGTCCTAAAAACAAAAATGCTAATCGATGACATTCTGTATATACTGTAATGGCATCACCTTTACTGGATAAGACATATGCTTTCCTTGTTTACATTTCTCTCTGTGTTGCTGAATCAGTTTGAGAGCCTCAGGGCCAAAGTTTTTGGATGGGTAGTAAAACAGAACATTCAGAAAATGAGAAATATCATATTCCAAACATATCGATGGTAAATTCCCTTTTGCATAAACAAACGTTTTATGCAATAAATCAAGTTGTGCATCATAAATGTTTAGTGTTACAATTTAGATCTGTGGTAGTCAGCAGTCTGCAAAGTGCGAGGCCAACTTTCTGTGTGCCATTGTTCTCTAACACCATGAAAGATATATGTACTGTTGTAGGGCAGTATCATAGGTTTCTATTTAATCTTTAACCCCTTCCCTCCCCATGACGTAACGGTACGTCATGGGAGCAGGGTACTTCTTGCAAAATGACATACCCTTACGTCATAGGGATAGCACGAGATCATGGCAGATCTCACACTATCCTGTCACTGTTAGCCGGCCTCCCGCTGCAACAGCGGGGGGCGCAACGGAGATGCGCCCCCCACTGTTAACGCCTTCTCTGCCACGATCTAAGTAGATCGTGACAGGGAAAGGGTTCACAGATGGAACACGCTCCCTCTGTGACTTCAGCCGGCTCTTGCGATGTTATCGCAGAGAGCCCGGCTGGTTGCTATGGCACCAGGACGCCAGATACCGGCGTCCTCTATTGCCAGAGCCTATGATCGCTGTATAAGCTGTAAGGCATGGCAGGAGAGAAGTCCTGCAATGCCTTATCGTAGCGATCATCGGTGGCATGATGTAAGTCCCTCAGAGAGACACAGATGGTGTAAAAAAAAAATCAATAACGTACAAAAATTAAAAATGTAAAAAAAGATGTAAAAAACACCGTTTTATGATTTTTCTTATATTAGCATAAAAAAAATAAAAAACTAAGAAACGCATATTTATTATTGTCGTGACCGTAAAGGTCTGTATAATAAATCGAACATGCTTTTTATCCTGCACGGCAAAAAGCATTAAAAAACGCTAAAAAACTGAGGCAAAATGCTAATTTTTAGCATTTTGCCTCCCAAAAAACGCAATAAAAGTGATCAAAAACGCCATATATACCCCAAAATGGTACCAATAAAAACTACAGCTCGTCTCACAAAAAATAAGCCCTCATAGAGCTCCGTCCATGGAAAAATAAAAAAAGTTATAGGACTTTGAATGCAGCGATTTAGAAAAAAAAAAGGATTTCCAAAAAAAGGGATTTTATTACAGAAAAGTAGAAAAACCTAAAAAAAATGTAAGAATTTTGGTATTGTTGTAACCGTACCGGCCCGCAGAAAAAAATGTAGTCTGTCATTTATGCTGCATAATTAACACTTAAAAAAAATCTATGGCAGAATTGATGCGTTTTCTCTCCCTACGATCATAAAAAAATAATAAAAGTTTTACAATGTAGTCTATCTACCCAAAAATGGCACCCATAAAAACTACAGTTCGCCACACAAAAAACAAGCCCTTATACGTCCGGGTCGATGGAAAAATAAAAAAGTTATGGCTTTTGAAAAATGGAGAAGAAAATCTACCAAAATTTTCTTAGGTCCTCAACGCCGAAATAGGCCATGTCCTTAAGGGGTTAAAGGGGTATTCCAGTTATACAAAATTGCTGTCAAATGAATGATAATCAAATGTTATGAAAGTTTGCAACGTAGTTCTGCTTTGGATTTTGTGTCTGTAGCTCTAAAAACCATCACCAGTATTTATTCACAGGTTACCCTGGATATGACCTGTAGGTATTTCAGTGCTACAGGTCTGTAGGAACGACCAGGAACAGCTTTTTTCTCTTCAGATCTTGGGACTGCATTGCTGACCATTAGCAAGAACATGGAGTAAGTCCAAAGCAGGGAACCCTGGGAAATGTAGTTTCAAGCTGCATTTAACTGTCCACACCATTCTTTTTTAAAATTGAAAATCGGTCTGAAATTCTTTGTTACCTACTTTCCACACTTCCCCATAATAGTACATTGTGGTAAGCAGGTTGTTTCCGCAAACCAATGCACTATTAAGGCACAGTATTGGCATGGGCACAGAAGTTGTGCTGTGTTAACACATGCAGGTGCACATTTTTACAGAGGCTATTAACTCGAAAGTTTACAGCAAAACAGTGTCTAGCACATTACTCAGAGGGCCAGTAACTCTCTACCAGACAGTTCCTCGCTTGTGTGGTTTCACCTCAGTGCCCATTTTCTCTATGCCACAAATGTCAGGTGATTTTCTACTTAGCAGAACTCTCTTTTGCCTCTGGTCTTCATTGGTTGGTTGCACACCAACAGGCCTCAGTATATGACTCTCAGTACATGCTCTAGTTTCATGCAGCTCAGCCCCACAGGCATTCTCAGGGCTGCAAATTGGCTGGTCAGCTCAGGTCACATTTACAGGGCATCTTTTATAGATCACCCAAGGAATCTCTGGCAGTGGTCCACAACCACTCGCAGGCTTCCTTCCAGGCATGGCTCGCCCACTCTATATCTATTCACAAGACGTAGTCTCGCACCAGTTGCAATATCATTGCTCCTTGCTCCTCTAACAGTACAGAATGCCCAACTCTCCTGCGGTCTCAGAACCTGTCTTGTAGCTCACTATAGCCTAGCTAGGGTGGTGCAGAACTTTTTTGTGCGCTACTTTTCTTTAGGGTTTATATAACATGCCTCTAGGCATGAGACTCTGCAGCACAATCGTATTGTGTAAAACTAAGTAACACTGGCAAACATGACAACAGTCAGATATTCACAGTTCAAGGATAAAGTAATGGACGGCTGGACATACTAACAGTCCAACAGTCTTACAAGGTTGTCTAACTGTGGTACTGCACTGTATTATAGGAGTAATAAAAAAGCACATGCAAATGAAGATGATAAAGTGTTAATGGCCATTAACACTTATGAAAATAGATTGCTAAATCTTTCAGTCGTTTGAAAGATTATCTTTGCATGTAAAAGGACCTTATCACACACTGCAGAAAGCAATAAACCTATTTGAATAAACCATTGTGTTCTGGTCATTTGTAAATAGAGGCATTGTTACCATTAAGAAACAAAGCCATATGAAAACAATGAAAAAAACTCAGCATGGAAATATAAAGCTATAGTCCTATGCTACTGTCAAAGAGTAAAAACCAGAGCCTATCTTACCGGTTATCGCCACGTTAATCGCAGTCAAAAGCACCTGTGTGACGGAGGCCTTAATCAGTATATGACATGTACTCTAAAATGTGCAAAAAAAAAAAAACACAACCAAAAAGGAAGAATATGGCCCACATAAAACAACCTCTTACATGACAACTTTTATGGAAATAGTTATGACTCTTGTTATAGAGAAGGCTAAAGTAATCACTGCATCCTCAAGGGCCAAAATTGGCCATCTTCTGGAGGGGTTAATTTCATAAAGGGGTTGTGGAATATCAGACGAAATTGAGGAAAAGACAGAGGATGGTGCAAACAACAAAATAAACTTTACTTACAGGCAGCTGCTCTGCCACCTTTGTTTACCATACCTGACTGTTGTGTTGTTAACATGACATCACTGCTGCAAGTCCTGTAAACAAAGCCCATCGGGGTGCGGGAGCAAAGGGGTGGCAATAGATCCAACCAGTAAGTAAAGCTTACTTTGTTATTTTGCACCACCCTTCTTCTTTGTCCAATCTTGGATATCCCTTTATTAATTGGATATCTTTATATTATATTAGTGAAAACGGCCGGCTGATATGCACTCATGTGAAAGAAGCCGTAAGATATGAAAGCCTGAGATAGGAAACATTGTGAAAAATGGAGCAAGTTAAAGAGATGGTCCGGGACTTTTAATATTGATGACCTATCCTCAGGATAGATAATCAGTAGTTGATTAGAGGCAATCCACCACTCAGGATTCCTGCCAATCAGCTGATTTTGGGGCTGCTGTTAGCGTGCGCCACCTGGAAGTGCTGTCCATATTGCAGTGGCCTGGTATGGCATTGCAGACTCAGCTCCTGGAACTGTGCCTGCAGTAGCAAACCCAGCTACTGAAATATTGACAGTGCTATCCGCTTCCAGCACTGTAAGCACTGACAGTGGCTCAGTGATCAGCACAGATCCTGAGAGGCGGACCCCCACCGATCACCTATCCTGAGGGTAGGTCATCAATAGTAAAAAGACCCCTTTAAACCCCAATAAAGCTTTGCCCTCGGAAACACAACTTCCATTTTCCTAGCAGCATATAATCCTGGTCCCATTTTCTTCTCTTGGTCTTCGTTGATAAGATACATGCAGCGTTTACAAATAGATCTTTCACTGTCATAATTTGGTATCGATGATGACAACAGTAGCCCCTCTGCACCATTACTTTAGATAACACAGTCTGCCATAAACTGCGCCTACAATGTAGCACTGTAGAAGGGAATTCCTGCTTGTGCAACAGTATGATTGTTTAAGGAAACGGCTTATCTTGCAATTCCAAAGATTCATATGTAGAACAGCTCCAAACTGAAGTTTCATTTTATCACCCAAAATGATTTATTCTCATCTGTGCAATTTTTAGAGAAATGCTGAAAAACAAGCACGAGTCGGTGTAGTGATCTGTCACAAGACTGAGAGGGTCACAGAAATGTGTCCATGTTATGTGAGAGCTTGTTGTGTATATTCTTCACTGTAGCATTTTACTACATTTAACCGATACAGAAAATAACATCTCGAGTCCTCAAAGACAGTTGTATACGTGCGTTTGTCTTCACAGCTGTTTCTTCTAAATGGTGTCCTTGCTGTGAGAAAGGCAACGCAGCTACATACTGAGTATTTTCTGAAAACATTGCTGCAAGGAGAAGCGTGTTTGTTCCATAACAATCACATCAGATGTTGTGAGTGCAAACAGAGAGGAGAAGCCTGTAGTGTAACATGTTTAGTAAATACAGTGTTGTTTGTATATACCTGGTGTTACAAGTCTACAATACATTTCATACCAGGAATTACTGAAATTAATCTCCCATCTCTGCAGTTTTCATATACACATAAAAAGTAATTGTAAAGAGGAACTGTCAGCAGTCTTTTGCTCTATTGCATGTATACAACAATATGTCTTTTCAGGAACAGTGCAACAGTAGGTGAAGTACGGTAGGTGGCTCCCTAAGGCGCCATTAAAATGGAGCAGATACCACAGCTGTAGCTAAACTATTGTACCCTGGGGCAAAGATTCATATTGTTCTGTATCTAAATACACTGGCTAAGGCTACTTTTAGACAGGCCAATTCTCTTTTCAATGAGCGAGTGACGTCACCGCTAGCTTGTTAGCTCTGGTTCAGTCTGTTTAGACAGGTCTAAAAGCACCTTAAAGCAGAGTGGCTTGTTGGCTTCTTCCCCCAGCTATGCCCATGGGTTAAAAACATAAAAGAATGAAAAATAAAAGCATAACGTACCCACCTTAAAATTTAAACAACCAAAGATGTTAGGGAAGGGCGAGGAAAAGGGGCAACAAAGTGCAATAAAAATAAATTTTAGCAGTGGTCAATCTGACAGGTATAATGCTGAACTTCGGAGATGGAGGGTGTGGAGTGCATTTTGAAACCCCTGCCTTGGGCACCAAGAGGGTTTGACCCACCTCTATGTCTTCTTGAGCATGTTTCTGCAGGGAAAGTGAATGCTGTGGATTAAGTATAAATAGGTGTTCGTCAAGTTAGAGTGTAAGGGGGTACACCCGCACCCTCTTTAACAATGTAAGCAGCTCAGCCACTCGGAATCTTCTGCCAACAGCCGTGCAGTAAGTCCAGCCCCCTCTGGTCTGGTATCTGACTGGGAGGGGGAGATGAGAATGGTGTCTGCCAGGGCTGGTCTGGTGAGCACCGCTACTCTGTGCAGAAGCCCCCCTCTGCCAGCCAGAGCCATGTCTGGGGAAGGCAGATAAAAAAAGAGCTCAAAGCCCCATGGTACAAGTGTCAGATGATGCCCCTTTGTAGAGGTCTCCTAGACGCTGTGTGTGTGTTTGGAGAAGAAAATTTGAGCACGCCTTCTTCAGAGGAAATAGTGAAGGACAAAGCCTTTCCTAAGCTCATGGAATCTTCAAGGTCAATAGCAGGCCTGCAGAACTATCAATATGTTTGTAGCTGCGTCACAGAGCAGGGTGAGGTGAGCAGACTAGAGAAGCAGCAGACATAGTGAGAGAGGCTACAGAGAGACCACTCAGCATGTGGCAGCAGCCATTAACAACTGTGACCACAGCGTTGTCCCCAGGTTAGGTAAGCAGCACGGGAGGTGGTCAACAGAATAGCTCTGGTGATCAGAGGGCAGATGCTGAGGACACCGAAAGGGCCTGATGACCAGGGCCAAACAAGAACAACACAAAGCATGTGGAAGGAGATGGTGGCTTCCGTCCCACAAGGACCTGGCCCTGAAGTAGATGAAGGTGAAAAGACTCCGAAACATTAAAAGCTGCCAGATATGTGAGGCTGGCTTACAATGACTAAGAGTGCGCACACTTGTCGGACTATTGGACAGTGATGGACGTTCGTGGTTAGTTGATATACTGGTTACATGAGGGTTAACTGGCTGTTAGTTTTGAGTATACATTAGCTTAATATGGACTACTGGGTATGCAAGAGTTAATGATGTGCTGTGTAAGATGTACCAGTTTGGCAGGGCACTTAACGGAGGCGCTATGCACCATAAGGCAGTTATGTGATAAAAGTGACATACTGCATTTAGTGTGGCTGTATTTGAAATACAGAATGCATCTTTAGTGCAGCGAATCCACAGAGTTCTGAAATTACATGAAAGTTGCAGTCTGTATTACGCACAGATGCTGGCTTCTATGGTGCATTGAGGCGGCAATGTTATTATGTGCCGCAGACGTCCGGATATAAAGTATGAAATTCTATGGATTAAGACAGACAGATGCATGAGAGGTTGAAACGCCTTGCCCTTTCGACATTGAGAGACATAAAGTAATGAGAAAGTCTGGTTTAGTTAACGTGACGTTCAAGTATGGTGCCTTCCTATAGAGTGGAAATATTCATCTGGTTGTTGTTTGGTAAAGTTTATTTTGGATAAGAAAAAAAAGACATCTAACCTTCGCCTGTCAGCGGCTGTGCCATCTTGGACCTGTGTCGCACCACCACCCACTACAACCGCACCTCCTTAGGATTTAACCCTGGGCACTGGCGTAACTATAGGGGATGTGGTTGCACCCGGGCCCAGGAGCCTTAGGGGGCCCATAAGGCCTCTCTTCTCCATATAGGGTGCCTAGTATTATGAATAAAACACTATAGTTGGCGGCCCTGTTACAAGTTCTGCATTGGGGCCCAGGAGCTTCAAGTTACGCCTCTGATCCTGGGCTATATATTTTTGTATGGGCATAACACAGTTCTGTATTCTCCATATTAATCCTTTAAATGCAGCATACAATGTCATGTATACAAAGCAAATAAATAAAATAGGGAAATTTGTAGAGGTATTTATATCAAATTACTCATTTACACTTCATCTCATAGCAGATCGCACAATTTAAAAGTGTTATTTTAACATCTTAATAAACCTCTTGCCATTTGCAATATGTCTAGCTAAAAATTCTTAACTGTTTATGATTACCTATTGATACAAACCTCATAATACCTTGTATTATTTCAGATCATTAATAGAGATGAGCGAACGTACTCGTCCGAGCTTGATACTCGTTCGAGTATTAGCGCGTTCGAGATGCTCGTTACTAGAGGCGAGCCCCACGCGATGTTCGAGTTACTTTCACTTTCATCTCTGAGACGTTAGCGCGCTTTTCTGGCCAATAGAAAGACAGGGAAGGCATTACAACTTCCCCCCGCGACGTTCAAGCCCTATACCACCCCCCTGCAGTGAGTGGCTGGCGAGATCAGGTGTCACCCGAGTATATAAATCGGCCCCTCCCGCGGCTCGCCACAGATTTATTCTGACAGAGATCAGGGAAAGTGCTGCTGGTGCCGGAGCTGCTATAGGGAGAGCGTTAGGAGTTATTTTAGGCTTCAAGAATCCCAATGGTCCTTCTTAGGGCCACATCTGACCGTGTGCAGTACTGTTGAGGCTGCTTTTAGCAGTGTTGGACAATTTTTTTTTTTTGTATATCGGCCGTGCAGAGCATTGCGTCCGCAGTCTGCAGTCATTGTACAGAGTATAGGGCCAGTACTGGTGAGGCAGGGAAAGATATATTCAGGCTATATAGGCAGTGGGCTTTTTCCCAAAAATTGATCGCCGTCATCCCGCCAGAGGGAAACAGTATACATAATATTATACGCTGCCTACAGTATCTATCTGCTGGGGGTAGTAGTCCTAATTAATACGCAGCTAAGCGTTACAGCAGGCTTGCGCAAAATTGTTTCCTGGATCTGCTGTCTCTGTTACATGATCGCCGTCATCCCGCCAGAGGGAAAGAGTATACATAATATTATACGCTGCCTACAGTATCTATCTGCTGGGGGTAGTAGTCCTAATAAATACGCAGCTAAGCGTTACAGCAGGCTTGCCCAAAATTGTTTCCTGGATCTGCTGTCTCTGTTACATGATCGCCGTCATCCCGCCAGAGGGAAAGAGTATACATAATATTATACGCTGCCTACAGTATCTGTCTGCTGTATCAGCTCAGCATTTAAAAAAAATAGAAGCAAAATACTTAAAGGGGTTGTCCCGCGGCAGCAAGTGGGTCTATACACTTCTGTATGGCCATAATAATGCACTTTGTAATATACATTGTGCATTAATTATGAGCCATACAGAAGTTATAAAAAGTTTTTTACTTACCTGCTCCGTTGCTAGCGTCCTCGTTCCCATGGAGCCGACTAATTTTCGCCCTCCGATGGCCAAATTAGCCGCGCTTGCGCAGTCCTGGTCTTCTGCTCTCTTCAATGGAGCCGCTCGTGCAGAATGCCGGCTCCGTGTAGCTCCGCCCCGTCACGTGCCGATTCCAGCCAATCAGGAGGCTGGAATCGGCAATGGACCGCACAGAAGAGCTGCGGTCCACGGAGGAAGAGGATTCCGGCGGCCATCTTCACCGGTAAGTATAGAAGTCACCGGAGCGCGGGGATTAAGGTAAGCGCTCCGGTAAGCTTTCTTTAGGTCCCTGCATCGGGGTTGTCTCGCGCCGAACGGGGGGGGGGGGTTGAAAAAAAAAAAACCCGTTTCGGCGCGGGACAACCCCTTTAAGGCCTACTACTGGCCTTTGGCCACTTGACTGCTTCTGCGCTGTGAATTCCACTAGCTCAGTCATACGCACCTACGTCTCACTACAATGTGCAAAATTGTTTCCTGGCTCTGCTGTGCATTCCGTAAGGGAAGTCAGCCTCCAACCACAGGCCAATAAGCGGCACATTTAATTACAGCGTTCTGTTTCTGCACTACTGGTAATACAGCATGCTGAGGGGTAGGGGTAGGCCTAGAGGACGTGGACGCGGGCGAGGACGCGGAGGCCCAAGTCAGGGTGTGGGCACAGGCCGAGCTCCTGATCCAGGTGTATCGCAGCCGACTGCTGCGGGATTAGGAGAGAGACATGTTTCTGGAGTCCCCAAATTCATCTCACAATTAATGGGTCCACGCGGTAGACCTTTATTAAAAAATGAGCAGTGTGAGCAGGTCCTGTCGTGGATGGCAGAAAGTGCATCCAGCAATCTATCGAACCACCCAGAGTTCTGCGCCGTCCACTGCTGCAACTCTGAATCCTCTGGCTGCTGCTCCTCCTTCCTCCCAGCCTCCTCACTCAATTACAATGACACATTCTGAGGAGCAGGCAGACTCCCAGGAACTGTTCCCGGGCCCCTGCCCAGAATGGCCAGCAATGGTTCCTCTCCCGCCATCGTGACCGATGCCCAACCTTTGGAAAGTTCCCGGGGTCCGGGGGATGAGGCTGGGGACTTCCGGCAACTGTCTCAAGAGCTTTCAGTGGGTGAGGAGGACGATGACGATGAGACACAGTTGTCTATCACTCAGGTAGTAGTAATTGGAGTAAGTCCGAGGGAGGAGCGCACAGAGGATTCGGAGGAAGAGCAGCAGGACGATGAGGTGACTGACCCCACCTGGTTTGCTACGCCTACTGAGGACAGGTCTTCAGAGGGGGAGGCAAGTGCAGCAGCAGGGCAGGTTGGAAGAGGCAGTGTGGTGGCCAGGGGTAGAGGCAGGGCCAGACCGAATAATCCACCAATTGTTTCCCAAAGCGCCCCCTCGCGCCATGCCACCCTGCAGAGGCCGAGGTGCTCAAAGGTCTGGCAGTTTTTCACTGAGAGTGCAGACGACTGACGAACAGTGGTGTGCAACCTTTGTCGCGCCAAGATCAGCCGGGGAGCCACCACCACCAGCCTCACCACCACCAGCATGCGCAGACATATGATGGCCAAGCACCCCACAAGGTGGGACGAAGGCCGTTCACCGCCTCCGGTTTGCACCGCTGCCTCTCCCCCTGTGCCCCATCCTGCCACTGAGATCCAACCCCCCTCTCAGGACACAGGCACTACCGTCTCCTGGCCTGCACCCACACCCTCACCTCCGCTGTCTTCGGCCCCATCCACCAATGTCTCTCAGCGCACCGTCCAGCCGTCGCTAGCGCAAGTGTTGGAGCGCAAGCGCAAGTACGCCGCCACGCACCCGCACGCTCAAGCGTTAAACGTGCACATAGCCAAATTTATCAGCCTGGAGATGCTGCCGTATAGGCTTGTGGAAACGGAGGCTTTCAAAGGTATGATGGCGGCGGCGGCCCCGCGCTACTCAGTTCCCAGTCGCCACTACTTTTCCCGATGTGCCATCCCAGCCCTGCACGACCACGTCTCCCGCAACATTGTACGCGCCCTCACCAACGCGGTTACTGCCAAGGTCCACTTAACAACGGACACGTGGACAAGCACAGGCGGGCCGGGCCACTATATCTCCCTGATGGCACATTGGGTGAATTTAGTGGAGGCTGGGGCAGAGTCAGAGCCTGGGACCGCTCACGTCCTACCCACCCCCAGAATTGCGGGCCCCAGCTCGGTGGTGGTATCTGCGGCGGTGTATGCTTCCTCCACTAAACCACCCTCCTCCTCCTCCTCCTCCTACGCAACCTCTGTCTCGCAATCAAGATGTGTCAGCAGCAGCACGTCGAAAGCAGTCGGTGTCGCGCGGCGTGGAAGCACAGCGGTGGGCAAGCGTCAGCAAGCCGTGCTGAAATTACTCAGCTTAGGAGAGAAGAGGCACATGGCCCACGAACTGCTGCAGGGTCTGACAGAGCAGACCGACCGCTGGCTTGCGCCGCTGAGCCTCCAACCGGGCATGGTCGTGTGTGACAACGGCCGTAACCTGGTGGCGGCTCTGCAGTTCGGCAGCCTCACGCACGTGCCATGCCTGGCCCGCGTCTTTAATTTGGTGGTTCAGCGCTTTCTGAAAAGCTACCCACGCTTGTCAGACCTGCTCGGAAAGGTGCGCCGGCTCTGCGCACATTTCCGCAAGTCCCACACGGACGCTGCCACCCTGCGCACCCTGCAACATCGGTTTCATCTGCCAGTGCACCGACTGCTGTGCGACGTGCCCACACGGTGGAACTCTACGCTCCACATGTTGGCCAGGCTCTATGAGCAGCGTAGAGCTATAGTGGAATACCAACTCCAACATGGGCGGCGCAGTGGGAGTCAGCCTCCTCAATTCTTTACAGAAGAGTGGGCCTGGTTGGCAGACATCTGCCAGGTCCTTGGAAACTTTGAGGAGTCTACCGAGATGGTGAGCGGCGATGCTGCAATCATTAGCGTCACCATTCCTCTGCTATGCCTTTTGAGAAGTTCCCTGCAAAGCATAAAGGCAGACGCTTTGCGCTTGGAAACAGAGGCGGGGGAAGACAGTATGTCGCTGGATAGTCAGAGCACCCTCCTGTCTATATCTCAGCGCGTTGAGGAGGAGCATGAGGAGGATGAGGAGGAGGGGGAAGAGACAGCTTGGCCCAATGCTGAGGGTACCCATGCTGCTTGCCTGTCATCCTTTCAGCGTGTATGGCCTGAGGAGGAGGATCCTGAAAGTGATCTTCCTAGTGCGGACAGCCATGTGTTGCGTACAGGTACCCTGGCACACATGGCTGACTTCATGTTAGGATGCCTTTCTTGTGACCCTCGCGTTACATGCTTTCTGGCCACTACGGATTACTGGGTGTACACACTGCTCGACCCACGGTATAAGAAGAACCTTTCCACTCTCATATCCGAAGAGGAAAGGGGTTCGAGAGTGATGCTATACCACAGGACCCTGGCGGACAAACTGATGGTAAAATTCCCATCCGACAGCGCTAGTGGCCGAAGGCGCAGTTCCGAGGGCCAGGTAGCAGGAGAGGCGCAGAGATCAGGCAGCATGTACAGCACAGGCAGGGGAACACTCTCTAAGGCCTTTGACAGCTTTATGGCTCCCCAGCAAGACTGTGTCACCGCTCCCCAGTCAAGGCTGAGTTGGCGGGAGCACTGTAAAAGGATGGTGAGGGAGTACGTAGCCGATCGCACGACCGTCCTCCGTGACGCCTCTGCCCCCTACAACTACTGGGTGTCGAAGCTGGACACGTGGCCTGAACTCGCGCTGTATGCCCTGGAGGTGCTTGCTTGTCCTGCGGCTAGCGTCTTGTCAGAGAGGGTGTTTAGTGCGGCTGGGGGAATCATCACAGATAAGCGTACCCGCCTGTCAACCGACGGTGCCGACAGGCTTACACTCATCAAGATGAACAAAGCCTGGATTTCCCCAGACTTCTCTTCTCCACCAGCGGACAGCAGCGATACCTAAACAATACGTAGGCTGCACCCGCGGATGGAAGCATTGTTCTCTATCACCATCAAAAACGTGGACCTTTTAGCTTCATCAATCTGTGTATAATATTCATCCTCCTCCTCCTGCTCCTCCTCCTGAAACCTGACGTAATCACGCCGAACGGGCAATTTTTCTTAGGGCCACAAGGCTCAGTCATATAATTTTTGTAAACAATTTTTATACGTTTCAATGCTCATTAAAGCATTGAAACTTTCAGCTGAACCAATTTTTATTTTAACTGGGCTGCCTCCAGGCCTAGTTACAAATTAAGCCACATTAACCAAAGCGATTAATGGGTTTCACCTGCCCTCTTGGTTGGGCATGGGCAATTTTTCTGACGTACATTAGTACTGTTGGTACACCAATTTTTTGGGGCCCTCGCCTACAGTGTAATCCAATTAATTTTTTGCCCACCTGCATTAAAGCTGACGTTACATCAGCTGTGCTGGGCACTGCAATGGGATATATTTATGTACCGCCGGTGGGTTTCAGGGAGCCACCCATGCTGTGGGTCCACAGGGAGTTGTAACTGCATGTGTCTACTTCAAAAGAACCCCAGTCTGACTGGGGCATGCAGTGTGGGCCGAAGCACACCTGCATTTAATCAGATGTTAGCTCAGCTGTGATGGGCACTGCAATGGGATATATTTATGTACCGCCGGTGGCTTCCTGGCACCCACCCATGCTGTCGGTCCACACGGAGTTGTAACTGCATGTGTCCACTTCTAAAGAACCCCAGTCTGACTGGGGCATGCACTGTGGGCCGAAGCCCACCTGCATTTAACATGACATTACCTCAGCTGTGATGGGCAATGCAATGGGATATATTTATGTACCACCGGTGGGTTCCAGGGAGCCACCCATGCTGTGGGTGCACATGGAATTCCCATTGCGGAGTTGTACCTGCCTGTGACTATTTATAAAAAACCGCGGTCTGACTGGGGCATGCAGACACCTTGACAGAATGAATAGTGTGTGGCACATAGGTTCCCCATTGCTATGCCCACGTGTGCAGCTCCTGATGGTGGTGGCACAGGACTATATTTCTCATTGCTTCTGTACAGCATTGTGGGCTATCGCCCCGCCCCTTTTAAAGAGGGTCGCTGCCTAGCCGTGCCAACCCTCTGCAGTGTGTGCCTGCGGTTCCTCCTCATGGCAGACGCACTTATAAATAGACATGAGGGTGGTGTGGCATGAGGGCAGCTAAAGGCTGCGCAGGGACACTTTGGTGTGCGCTGTGGACACTGCGTCGTGCGGGGGGGGGGGGGGGGGTTGGCAGCATGTAACCCAGGAGAAGTGGCAGCGGAGTGTCATGCAGGCAGTGATTGTGCTTTGTTGGAGGTAGTGTGGTGCTTAGCTAAGGTATGCATTGCTAATGAGGGCTTTTCAGAAGTAGAAATTGATGGGAGGGGGGGGGGCACTCTTGCCGCTATTGTGGCTTAATAGTGGGACCTGGGAACTTGAGATGCAGCCCAACATGTAGCCCCTCGCCTACCCTATCCGTTGCTGTGTCGTTCCCATCACGTTCTTGAATTGCCCAGATTTTCACAAATGGAAACCTTAGCGAGCATCGGCGATATACAAAAATGCTCGAGTCGCCCATTGACTTCAATGGGGTTCGTTACTCGAAACGAACCCTCGAGCATCGCGATAATTTCGTCCCGAGTAACGAGCACCCGAGCATTTTGGTGCTCGCTCATCTCTAATCATTAATAATATTAGAGATAAAGGAAAGTAAGTACATTATGCTACATGCATGTCTCCTTAAAATGTACCTCCACCACTCATTAATATTGGCTCTATACTGACTCTGTAGTCTGCAAATAAAATAATCCAGCATGTTTGTCATCTATTTTCATTATTACCTTTTTCTGTTCTGATTTCATTTTTAATTTGATCCTATTGTTAGCAATATATGAAAATTTCCCTTATACTACCCATAGTCTCCGTCCTTTATAATAGACAGATATTTCTGCCATATGTTAGTAATAATTAGAGATGAGCGAACGTACTCGTCCGAGCTTGATACTCGTTCGAGTATTAGCGTGTTCGAGATGCTCGTTACTCGAGACGAGTACCACGCGATGTTCGAGTTACTTTCACTTTCATCTCTGAGACGTTAGCGCGCTTTTCTGGCCAATAGAAAGACAGGGAAGGCATTACAACTTCCCCCTGCGACGTTCAAGCCCTATACCACCCCCCTGCAGTGAGTGGCTGGCGAGATCAGGTGTCACCCGAGTATATAAATCGGCCCCTCCCACGGCGCGCCGCAGATGCATTCTGACATAGTTCAGGGAAAGTGCTGTCTTGCTGGAGTTGCTATAGGGAGAGTGTTAGGAGTTATTTTAGGCTTCAAGAACCCCAACGGTCCTTCTTAGGGCCACATCTAACCGTGTGCAGTAGTGTGGAGGCTGCTTTTTGCAGTGTTGCACTTTCTTTTTTTTTTTTGTATATCGGCCGTGCAGAGCATTGCGTCCTGCAGTAATTTTACATAGTGCAGGGCCAGTAGTGGTGAGGCAGGGACAGAAGACATATTTATTAAATATAGGCAGTGGGCCTTTCCAAAAACATTTGGGAAAAAAAATCTATTTGGGCTGCCTGTGACCGTCCTCAGTGTACTGGGTCTCTGCTGGGGGTAGTTGTCCTAATTCATGCGCAGCCAGCTAAGTGTTACAGCAGGCTTGCGCAAAATTCTTTCCTGGCTCAGTGTTGCCTGTTACATCACCGCTGTATTCCTGTCCACAGTGAAACAGTCTGCAGTAATTTTACATAGTGCAGGGCCAGTAGTGGTGAGGCAGGGACAGAAGACATATTTATTAAATATAGGCAGTGGGCCTTTCCAAAAACATTTGGGAAAAAAAATCTATTTGGGCTGCCTGTGACCGTCCTCAGTGTACTGGGTCTCTGCTGGGGGTAGTTGTCCTAATTCATACGCAGCCAGCTAAGTGTTACAGCAGGCTTGCGCATAATTCTTTCCTGGCTCTGTGTTCCCTGCTACATCACCGCTGTATTCCTGTCCACAGTGAAACAGTCTGCAGTAATTTTATATAGTGCAGGGCCAGTAGTGGTGAGGCAGGGACAGAAGACATATTTAGTGTATATAGGCAGTGGGCCTTTCCAAAAACATTTGGGAAAAAAAATCTATTTGGGCTGCCTGTGACCGTCCTCAGTGTACTGGGTCTCTGCTGGGGGTAGTTGTCCTAATTCATATGCAGCCAGCTAAGTGTTACAGCAGGCTTGCGCAAAATTCTTTCCTGGCTCTGTGTTGCCTGTTACATCACCGCTGTATTCCTGTCCACAGTGGAACAGTCTGCAGTAATTTTACATAGTGCAGGGCCAGTAGTGGTGAGGCAGGGACAGAAGACATATTTAGTGTATATAGGCAGTGGGCCTTTCCAAAAACATTTGGGAAAAAAAATCTATTTGGGCTGCCTGTGACCGTCCTCAGTGTACTGGGTCTCTGCTGGGCGTAGTTGTCCTAATTCATACGCAGCCAGCTAAGTGTTACAGCAGGCTTGCGCAAAATTCTTTCCTGGCTCTGTGTTGCCTGTTACATCACCGCTGTATTCCTGTCCACAGTGAAACAGTCTGCAGTAATTTTACATAGTGCAGGGTCAGTAGTGGTGAGGCAGGGACAGAAGACATATTTAGTGTATATAGGCAGTGGGCCTTTCCAAAAACATTTGGGAAAAAAAATCTATTTGGGCTGCCTGTGACCGTCCTCAGTGTACTGGGTCTCTGCTGGGGGTAGTTGTCCTAATTCATACGCAGCCAGCTAAGTGTTACAGCAGGCTTGCGCAAAATTCTTTCCTGGCTCTGCTGTGCGTTCCGTAAGCGAAGTCAGCCTCCAACCACAGGCCAATAAGCGGCACATTTAATTACAGTGTTCTGTTTCTGCACTACTGGTAATACAGCATGCTGAGGGGTAGGGGTAGGCCTAGAGGACGCGGACGCGGGCGAGGACGCGGACGCCCAAGTCAGGGTGTGGGCACAGGCCGAGCCAGTGCGGTGACCAGGGGTAGAGGGAGGGCCAGACCGAATAATCCACCAACTGTTTCCCAAAGCGCCCCCTCGCGCCATGCCACCCTGCAGAGGCCAAGGTGCTCTAAGCTGTGGCAGTTTTTCACAGAGACGCCTGATGACCCACGAACAGTTGTGTGCAACCTTTGTCGCGCCAAGATCAGCTGGGGAGCCACCACCACCAGCATGCGCAGGCATATGATGGCCAAGCACCCCACAAGGTGGGACGAAGGCCGTTCACCGCCTCCGGTTTGCACCACTGCCTCTCCCCCTGTGCCCCAACCTGCCACTGAGATCCAACCCCCCTCTGAGGACACAGGCACGAGTGCCTACCGGCCTGCACCCACACCCTCACCTCCGCTGTCCTCGGCCCCATCCAGCAATGTCTCTCAGCACAGCGTCCAGACGTCGCTAGCGCATCTGTTTGAGCGCAAGCGCAAGTACGCCGCCACGCACCCGCACGCTCAAGCGTTAAACGTGCACATAGCCAAATTGATCAGCCTGGAGATGCTGCCGTATAGGCTTGTGGAAACGGAGGCTTTCAAAAGCATGATGGCGGCGGCGGCCCCGAGCTACTCGGTTCCCAGCCGCCACTACTTTTCCCGATGTGCCGTCCCATCCATGCACGACCACGTCTTCCGCAACATTGTACGCGCCCTCACCAACGCGGTTACTGCCAAGGTCCACTTAACAACGGACACGTGGACAAGCACAGGCGGGCAGGGCCACTATATCTCCCTGACGGCACATTGGGTGAATTTAATGGAGGCTGGGACAGAGTCAGAGCCTGGGACCGCTCACGTCTTACCCACCCCCAGAATTGCGGGCCCCAGCTCGGTGCTGGAATCTGCGGCGGTGTATGCTTCCTCCACTAAACCACCCTCTTCCTCCTCCTCCTCCTCCAACGCAACCTCTGTCTCGCAATCAAGATGTGTCAGCAGCAGCAGCATGTCGCCAGCAGTCGGTGTCGCGCGGCGTGGCAGCACAGCGGTGGGCAAGCGTCAGCAGGCCGTGCTGAAACTACTCAGCTTAGGAGAGAAGAGACACATGGCCCACGAACTGCTGCAGGGTCTGACAGAGCAGACCGACCGCTGGCTTTCGCCGCTGAGCCTCCAACCGGGCATGGTCGTGTGTGACAACGGCCGTAACCTGGTGGCGGCTCTGCAGCTCGGCAGCCTCACGCACGTGCCATGCCTGGCCCATGTCTTTAATTTGGTGGTTCAGCTCTTTCTGAAAAGCTACCCACGCTTGTCATACCTGCTCGGAAAGGTGCGCCGGGTCAGCGCACATTTCCGCAAGTCCAAGACGGACGCTGCCACCCTGCGGACCCTGCAACATTGGTTTAATCTGCCAGTGCACCGACTGCTCTGCGACGTGCCCACACGGTGGAACTCTACGCTCCACATGTTGGCCAGACTCTATGAGCAGCGTAGAGCTATAGTGGAATACCAACTCCAACATGGGCGGCGTAGTGGGAGTCAGCCTCCTCAATTCTTTACAGAAGAGTGGGCCTGGTTGGCAGCCATCTGCCAGGTCCTTGGAAACTTTGAGGAGTCTACCCAGATGGTGAGCGAGGATGCTGCAATCATTAGCGTCACCATTCCTCTGCTATGCCTCTTGAGAAGTTCCCTGCAAAGCATAAAGGCAGACGCTTTGCGCTCGGAAACAGAGTCGGGGGAAGACAGTATGTCGCTGGATAGTCAGAGCACCCTCATGTCTATATCTCAGCGTGTTGAGGAGGAGGGGGAGGAGCATGAGGAGGAGGGGGAAGAGACAGCTTGGCCCACTGCTGAGGGTACCCATGCTGCTTGCCTGTCATCCTTTCAGCGTGTATGGCCTGAGGAGGAGGAGGAGGAGGAGGAGGATCCTGAAAGTGATCTTCCTAGTGAGGACAGCCATGTGTTGCGTACAGGTACCCTGGCACACATGGCTGACTTCATGTTAGGATGCCTTTCTCGAGACCCTCGCGTTACACGCATTCTGGCCACTACGGATTACTGGGTGTACACACTGCTCGACCCACGGTATAAGGCGAACCCTTCCACTCTCATACCCGAAGAGGAAAGGGGTTCGAGAGTGATGCTATACCACAGGACCCTGGTGGACAAACTGATGGTAACATTCCCATCTGACAGCACTAGTGGCAGAAGGTGCAGTTCCGAGGGCCAGGTAGCAGGGGAGGTGCAGAGATCAGGCAGCATGTACAGCACAGGCAGGGGAACATTCTCCAAGGCCTTTGCCAGCTTTATGGCTCCCCAGCAAGACTGTGTCACCGCTCCCCAGTCAAGGCTGAGTCGGCGGGAGCACTGTAAAAGGATGGTGAGGGAGTACGTAGCCGATCGCACGACCGTCCTCGGTGACGCCTCTGCCCCCTACAACTACTGGGTGTCGAAGCTGGACACGTGGCCTGAACTCGCGCTGTATGCCCTGGAGGTGCTTGCTTGTCCTGCGGCTAGCGTCTTGTCAGAGAGGGTGTTTAGTGCGGCTGGGGGAATCATCACAGATAAGCGTACCCGCCTGTCAACCGACGGTGCCGACAGGCTTACACTCATCAAGATGAACAAAGCCTGGATTTCCCCAGACTTCTCTTCTCCACCAGCGGACAGCAGCGATACCTAAACAATACGTAGGCTGCACCCGCGGATGGAAGCATTGTTCTCTATCACCATCAAAAACGTGGACCTTTTAGCTTCATCAATCTGTGTATAATATTCATCCTCCTCCTCCTGCTCCTCCTCCTGAAACCTGACGTAATCACGCCGAACGGGCAATTTTTCTTAGGCCCACAAGGCTCAGTCATATAATTTTTGTAAACAATTTTTATACGTTTCAATGCTCATTAAAGCGTTGAAACTTTCAGCTGAACCAATTTTTATTTTAACTGAGCTGCCTCCAGGCCTAGTTACCAATTAAGCCACATTAACCAAAGCGATTAATGGGTTTCACCTGCCCTCTTGGTTGGGCGTGGGCAATTTTTCTGAGGTACATTAGTACTGTTGGTACACCAATTTTTTTGGGCCCTCGCCTACAGTGTAATCCAATAAATTTTTTGCCCACCTGCATTAAAGCTGACCTTACATCAGCTGTGCTGGGCACTGCAATGGGATATATTTATGTACCGCCAGTGGCTTCCTGGGACCCACCCATGCTGTCGGTCCACATGGACTTCCCATTAGGGAGATGTACGTGCCTGTGTATACTTATAAAAAACTCGAGCCTGACTGGGGCATGCAGTTTGGGCTGAAGCCCACCTGCATTTAATCTGACGTTAGCTCTGCTGTCCAGGGCACTCCAATGGGATACATTTATGTACAGCGGGTGGGTTCCAGGGAGCCACCCATGCTGTGGGTGCACACGGAATTCCCATTGCGGAGTTGTACCTGCCTGTGACTATTTATAAAAAAACGCAGTCTGACTGGGGCATGCAGACACCTTGACAGAATGAATAGTGTGTGGCACATAGGTTCCCCATTGCTATGCCCACGTGTGCAGCTCCTGATGGCGGTGGCACAGGATTATATTTCTCATTGCTTCTGTACAGCATTGTGGGCTATCGTCCTGCCCCTTTTAAAGAGGGTCGCTGCCTAGCCGTGCCAACCCTCTGGAGTGTGTGCCTGCGGTTCCTCCTCATGGCAGACGCACTTATAAATAGACATGAGTGTGGCGTGGCATGAGGGCAGCTGAAGGCTGCGCTGTGGACACTTTGGTGTGTGCTGTGAACACTGGCTCGTGCGGGGGGGGTGGGGGTTGGGCAGCATGTAACCCAGGAGAAGTGGCAGTGGAGTGTCATGCAGGCAGTGATTGTGCTTTGTTGGAGGTAGTGTGGTGCTTAGCTAAGGTATGCATTGCTAATGAGGGCTTTTCAGAAGTAAAAATTGTTGGGAGGGGGGGGGGGCACTCTTGCCGCTATTGTGGCTTAATAGTGGGACCTGGGAACTTGAGATGCAGCCCAACATGTAGCCCCTCGCCTGCCCTATCCGTTGCTGTGTCGTTCCCATCACTTTCTTGAATTGTCCAGATTTTCACAAATGGAAACCTTAGCGAGCATCGGCGATATACAAAAATGCTCGGGTCGCCCATTGACTTCAATGGGGTTCATTACTCGAAACGAACCCTCGAGCATCGCGAAAATTTCGTCTCGAGTAACGAGCACCCGAGCATTTTGGTGCTCTCTTATCTCTAGTAATAATATATAAGAAATTCATTACTTCATGTGAATAGAGCAGCGGTGCATATGTTTGATCGCTGCTTCACTCACTTCTATGGGACAGACAGAGGTTGTTGCACTCTGCAATCTTCCCCATTCCATAGATGTGGTTACACATGCACACTGCCATTCTATTCACATGGGGCATTTGGGGATGATGTTTCGGGATCTCTTGTGGGTCAGAGCCCCCAGTGATCAGACATTTGTTCTCTTATCCTATGGATAGAGGATGAATGCTTTTGATGGTAAAATCCCTTCCCTTGCTTATTTAAGTTGCAGCACCTTTGGAGAAAAAGGCCATATGCAGGCCCACTCTGTCCACTGGGAAATAGCAAAGCTGGACTAGGGCTTCCCTTCCACAACAATTGTAACAGTATGAGGTTATAAACACCGGTATGTTCATTTTAATCTTCTAATTAGCTATGAAATATTGCTGCCAGATAAAATAGGAATAGGCCACACAACCTGCAATGTCTAGCTAGGTCCCTGCATAACACCTATTCAGAGGCATACTTAATTTAAAACTGGTCTTACGATTGATGTTCTATATTTTTTTAGTCTTTCCAAAGTATTCAGTTCTGTTTCCATCTTAGCACTTTTACTGTTTTGTGAACATTTATAGTTCTCAAGTTTTACATTTTAACTTGTACAAATTAAGAAACAATAACTGCTAGAAAAACCCAGCCATGTAGCTAGACATGCCGGTCCCAAACCCAGATAAATGGGGAGGGTGGAGAAAGCAATGGCAAACTACGCCATTATTTTTGCCAAAGTACTTCACAGAACACAGCCAAACGTTTTCAAACATGGTGCCTCAAGGTGGGCCCCTGGACCAAAAAGCACCCAACAAGCGACCAGGGAAGAACAAGGACAAAGTTTGAGTAGCTCGGGCATTTATGACACAGGCTGGACAAATCGCAAGGATGTAGCCTTATGTAAAAGAAATCGTCTGCGTTTCACAAAGTTTCACAATATTGGAACTTAGAACGTCCACGGCATGAACACAAACTGGAAATTGTAAAAACTGAAATGGAGCAGCTCAGCATCTATATTCTTGGCATCAGTGAGTTACACTGGACAGGTAGTGGCTATTTTAACAGCAACAACTACATGGTTTACTGCCCTGGGAATGACAACACCAGGCACAATGGAGTAGCCTTCATCACAAACAAGAAATCTGCTAAAGACGTTAAATGTTTCAACGGCATAAATGGCAGAATCATATCCCTACACTTCCATGGGAAGCAGTTTTGCAGATTTATGCACCCACCACTGATGCAAAAGAAGAGGACGTTGAAAAATGTTATGTGAATCTTCAACAAGCAATCAATCAATTCCCCGCCAAAGACATTATTTTTATTACTGTGGACTTCAACGCAAAAGTTGGCATGAGAGAAGAACCACCAGAGTAGTAAACCATGAAACTGTGAAACAGGCACAGGTTCCATTTGAACCCCACAAAGTTGCAACTGTCAAAGATTAAAACAGCAAAGTACTTCATTGTAAAGATCAAATTAAATGAAGGTGGCAAGAATACTCAGCAAAGCTATATGTAGGCAGTGGACCCAGTCAGTCAACCAGTCAAGAAGTTCCAACGGAGCAAGATCCAGATTTTCTGGAGGAGGAGGTAGCCTGGGCTATGAAACAACTTTTGAACTGGAAAGCCCCAGGTATTAACATACATAGTTTGTAACATAGTTTGTAAGGCTGAATGAAGACAGTGTCCATCTAGTCCAGCCAATTTATCCTCCTGTGTTGTTGACCACATACCAGCTGAGTTACTCAAACCAGTGCCAATCCCAATGTTAACAATGCTTTGTCAATGTAACAAAATGCTTGTGAATCTACTGTGTCTCCCTGCCAAGTGGAACCAACCGGCAGGATAGACAGCTCACACCAAGGTGAAGACAGAACAGAATGTGGGAACTCGTTACAATAATGAGAAAGCGACTTACCCTGGACTCAGATGGATGAGGTGTCACTATCAAAAAAAGGCAGGCAGCATCAACAACTGGTTTGGTAAAAATCAATGCATCACAGCCGATGCTCCTTTATTGATCCGAGTAGAAGGATACATAAAAGCAATGTTTCAACTCTATGCAGAGTCTTTGTCAAGTCGGCTTGACAAAGACTCTGCATAGAGTTGAAACGTTGCTTGCATGCTAAATAAATAGTGTTTAATTTATTGTACAGGTCGTTACGAATGCAGTGATACCAACTATGTGGGATTTTTTTACAGACGGGAAAGTGACCAAAACTTTAAAAAAACATTTTTTTACATGTTTTTTTTATCAGCCACAGCTGGCTTCCACTGCAGATGGCGCAGGCTCACTTCTGACCCTGCACTATCCACAGGACGTTAGTTTACATCCTGTTGCGTAAAGTACCACCCTGCCCAGGACATAAACTTACGTCCAGTAGTGTTAAAGGGAATATATCAGCCAGAACATGTTGTCCAAGCTACAAGCTGCATGCTATAGAGCAGAAAGAACTGAGGAGATTGATATATAGTTTTGTTGGGAAAGATTCAGTATAACTTGTATTTTACTCATTTAAACCTCTGCTAGGGATGAGCGAGTGTACTCGGAAAAGCACTACTCGCTCGAGTAATTTCCTTTATCCGAGTATCGCTGTGCTCGTCCCTGAAGATTTGGGTGCCAGCACGGAGCGGGGAGCTGCAGGGGAGAGCGGGGAGGAACGGAGGGGAGATCTTTCTCTCCCTCTCTCCCGCCCGCTCTCCCCTGCTCCCCGCTGCGACTCACCTGTCAGCCGCAGCGGCACCCGAATCTTCAGGGACGAGCACAGCGATACTCGGATAAAGCAAATTACTCGAGCGAGTAGTGCTTTTCCGAGTACGCTCGCTCATCTCTAACCTCTGCACATTCTGAGCTGAACAGTCCTGTGGGTGGTCCTATCAGTGATTGACAACTATCTGATGTGTCACTGTATATACAGCGGGAGCTGTCAATCACTGATAGGAACGCCCACTGGACTGTTCAACTCAGAATGATCAAAGGTTTAAACAAATAAAATACAAGTTATACTGAAACTTTCCCCATAAAACTATATATCAATCTGCTCAACTCCATTACATCGCGCATATAGAATGGACTACATATTCCAGCTGGCAGATTCCCTTTAAGAAAAAAAAAACTCAAAAAACATGTGTTTAATAGTTTTTAAGCACCAGATTGAAAACATAGGCCATTGCTCCTTGTCTGAATCACAAACATTATTAGTCACAAATATTGTGAGTCACAAACACTAATTAGTGACACAAACATTATTTAGTAAATCCAGCACTGAGCAGGGGGTTGGACCCGATGACCCTGGAGGATCCTTCCAACTCTACCATTCTATGAACTGGCTTCCTTGGTCTGCTCAGTGAGTGACTGTAGATAAGTTCATTACATTTATTTCGAAACTGGAGGACTGTGTGAAGCAACATAAGGAATTCCACAATACTACGTTACAGTAACAGCATACCGCTGCAATGTGTTTTAGGCTAAGTTTAGCTGCAGGGGAGCTACTAATTGTCATACCCTGCTAAAAATTAGTGCTGGCTGTTATTTAAGCCTTGCAGGATTTTGGGGAATTATTCTAGCAGTATCCAACAAATACTTTATCCATCATCCATAGTATCAATGTAATACTAAAATAAGAATGGCTGTAAACAGTTAATTTATTAATTTTGTGTCATAGGCTATTGAGTTAACTTTACAGTCCGCAATGTATTTTTCAGGCCAATGAAACAGCATGATATCTGTTACATGTCTCACACCAACTGTGTTTGTGGGCAATCATCACTGTGGAATCTCACTTAGCTTCCTGTTATCCTGTCTCTTCCTAGAAACAGAGGGGAAGGTATGAGATGCAAACGGCACGGGTGAAATGTACTTTTAAGTACTGATGTTTCTAATATAGCCCAAAGAACATAACTGTATCCTAAAGCATCCGCCTTAAGAAAACATTGCTGCGCCCACATTGTTTCCTTGGACTACTTGGCAAATTGTATCATGTAAATCCCAAAAGCAGAGTTAGACAATACCAGTCTTACCTTGTCATACCATATCTATTGCCATATTTGTTGTACAATGCCCATTTTATTTCATGTAAGCAACATACTGACATGAAAATTGTTCACTTTGTGTATAGGGCGCATTGAAGTGTTTTTTTAGGACTATAAAAATAAATTAGGGACAGGAAATGGTGTAGATCAGGGATGTCAAACTAATTTTTACCAAGGGCCCCATCAGCCTTATGGCTGCCTTTAAAATGCCGATAGCAATCGTAAGACTGTATAGTAATAGTGAACCCCATAGTGGCTGCAGTAGTAACAGTGTCACCCATAGTAGCCCCAGTAGTAATAGTGTCACCCCACATAGTAGCCCCAGTAGTAATAGTGCCCCCATAGTGGTCCCAGTTGTAATAGTTACCATCATAGTGACCCCAATAATAATAGTGATCACCCATAGTGTCCCCAGTAGCAATATGGACCCACATAGTGGGCTAAGTAATAATAGGGTATCCTATAATGGCCACTGTAGTAATAGTGACCCCCATAGTGACCCCAGTAGTGAGTGACCTCCATTGTGGCCTCAGTGGTAATAATGTTCGCTATATTGGTCCCAGTAGTAACAAGTGACCCCCACAGTAGTCCTGGTAGTAATAGAAATCCCCCTGTTGGCTTCTGGCTGGGAAGCATCCCTACAAGCATTCCACTCACCCAGCCTGTAGCTCTGGTCTGGTGGTGGCAGCCACTGATGAGTTTGTGACTGCTGACCTCCCCCTTCTATATCTGTGCTGCGTACAGGATGTCGCACGAAGACACGGGGTAAGGAGAGATCAGCAGTTATAGACTCTGCATTGCCGCCTCTGAACTGCTGCTGCAGACTGGGTGAATGGAACACCTGTTAGGTTGCAGAACAGACAGTGGGCCACATAAAATGAGGCATTAAGTGTCCATCATATCCAACAAACAAGCCCCACTCCAATCCTGGAGGAGGCTGCAGTAGTCACTTACTGTTCCTTTTGCACGGGAGTGCTCGGCCAATCACAGGCTTCAGCAGTCATGCAAAATCATTGCAAAATCAAGGAGAACACACAAAATATTTCAAAATTTGTATAAACTATATATTAGTAACTAAAATGTTATGGCATTTAGCAACAGTCATGTGATCCACAGTACTTACATCCCAGATCAGCTTCTGTGATGGTAAACACTCATGTCCCGATGCTCCCAATGCTTTCTGCAGTCCAGCTGTGCCATATTGTTTTCTCTGCCTCTTGATTTCTGCTGTGTTGCACACACGGAGGGGAGCAGGGGGAGGGAGAGAGAGACAGATGTCTCTCTCTCTACCCCCCGCTACCGCCCCCCTGAGCACGCTTGGAGGAGAAGGCAGTTACTCGAGATGAGTGAGGCTCGCTCGAGTAACTGACCTTACCGAGCATGCTAGCTCATATCTAGTTGTGACCCCTTTACTTTTCCTATTTAGGACCTAGAGAATGGTCATGCTAAATTTCATGTTTGTACTACATCGGGAAGTTAGAGAATTAGATTAGGTATATTACATAGGGGTGCCAATACTTTTGCACTTAGCATTGAATAATCAAGTTGTGACCCCTTTAGTTGTCCTATTTAGGACCTAAAGAATACTCCTGCCAAATTTCACATTTGTACGACATCGGGAAGTTAGAGAATTAGTGGCGAGTCAGCCAGTCAGTGAGTGAGTCAGTCAGTGAGGGCTTTCACCTTTATATATAGATAAGCCAATTTTCCTCATTGTAGAGGAAAAGAAACTCCTTCCCAACTTCAAATCTGGCAAGCAATCCCTGGATCAACAACCCTTCAGAAGTAATCAGAAACTATAACATGTAATACTGTTGCACTCAAGAAAGGCGTCCAGGCCCCTCTTTAACTCTTTTAGTGCGCTCGCCATCACCATGTCCTCAGGCAGAAAGTTACACAGTTTCACTGCTTTTACAGTTAAGAGCCCTCCCTTCTCGCTCTATTGGAGGGTATGATCAAATGATTGTCCATGCGATAGTTCTTCCCTATAAAGTTTAATCATTGTCGGCAGTGCATCCTTCATTCACACGGGGAGGTGTTCTGCTGACAACTATTATTTTTTTCTGCTGCATAAAAAATCCCATCAGCCAACAGATGCGTATTTGCTTGCAGGGTGATCAGTGGCACCGTCACACTGTCTGATGATCGGGCAAACAGATGTTCTGGGAACATTCTTGCCCAATCATTGGGCCATGTAAAAGGCCCTTTATAAACTGAAGTCTTCAGCTAAATAGACTGGACACATGCCAGCCAACACATCAGTTTCTCTATGTTTATCCCATCACTGGCAAAACAAGCATGTTATTTTATTTGAGTGGGTAGAGATAAGGTGCAGTCTTGTTTGTGGAAAGGACCAGACAGGAAAGGCCAACTATGTCAGACCTTTCATCCCCGTATTGACAGGACTCTGCTGAGAATCTGCCACTCCCAGGATCCCAGGAAAATTGAATGCCTATATGTCTACATCAAGTTTTTCCTGTCTAATAATCCCAATGTAGACACTTATCTCCCAGAAAGAGGAATCTTACTGTAAGAGAGTCTTAGGCATCAATGTTGCATGACAGGGTGAAATATGGGCAGAAGGACGTTACCATTCGTTGTGTTGTTACAGTTGTCCTTATAGAGGTAATGACTGCGATCCAATTTAGGCGCCCAGGAAATTGAACTCAGTAGACATGAATTGTTTATTTCATATTGAAGACCCCCTTTTACATAAATTTCTGCTCAATGAGCTTAATAGAGTCAAGGCAGAACAACAGCAACCAATTAGACACTAAAATGCACAGTATGTAGATATTGCTTTCCTTACTGATGCAAAAACCGTTTGTTTGATTTATGATTTTAATGCGGCCTAAAGTACTGCATGGAAAGTGTTATCACTTGTGTTTTCTGTTTTTGCTTTGCATTTTCATCAGTGGGGAGAATCACCACAAAAATTTAGTGCCAAGCTCATCTTTTTAAGATGTTTCGATTTAAAAACGTTGCATATCTGGACATTGAGTCTTAAGAATGACCAAATAATTGATTATTTTATCTGATATCATTGAGTTGTTAGTTTTGTGCATTTACATTTAAAGAAGCTAATACTAATACTGAAAATATGTTGTTGCACTCTGATAAAACAAGGGCATGCTTACAAACAGCAGATTTGGAGCCGCTCGGCCACTCAATTCGTCATTGGAGGAGCGAATGAGCTCTTCCAATACTTTACAGTATTATTGTTCTCATATGTAGTGGACGGGTCTTTGTTCCCTCATGGACCCCACGGTGTGGATGTTACTATCACTCCTGTGTAGTGGCCCAGAGTTAGTGGGGCCCCTCCATCAGTGTGAATGTATTTGTCTCATGCTTATTGTATTGTCGGTGTCTTCTATGTGTATGAATATGACGTATATTGCACCTCTGCAGCACTGAATGGTTTACTGTCTGGGTTATGTCTGGAAATGTATCTGTTTGTTTGTCATGTGACCTTGTTTTATATATATATATATGGATTCAAGGTGCTTGAGTGGTGCTGCTCTTCTTGTCTATGGTTTTGGAGTGTTTGGAGCTTTTGCAAGAGAGCCAGAGAGAGACCTTCAACTCTATGTGGTCAAAATCCCTTCACAGGATAGACATGTAACTAAAATTTATTCTTTATTAATTTATATTAAAAATGTATGGGCTACAAAGACACCATACGGACTATGACATAAGAAGATATCCGCAACTAGAAAAACGTATCTAGATGGTAATCAGGTATAATGCGTAGGTTCCTGTTCACCAACCGTTCACACATCTGTGAGCAATCTAGGTAATTTAGCGCAGATATATTACCATTTTAACTTCCCTGGGGAAGCACTAGGATAATCAAATATAAAAGTATCTTGGATCTAGATTCGATATAAATTCTGTTCATACAGATATTAATTCATTTCCGTTATGTTTTTATTCCACTTAAATCGGTTCTATACTATTTGGATCGGTTCTCAAGTTGGTTCTAATCTATTCAGATCTGTCACAGGAAGGGTTTAGCTTATCCCTCTTAAAACGTAACCTTTATTTCAAATAAAAAACTAAAAAGGATTTTACGGTAAATCCTGAAAAAGACACAGACATACAGAAATATCTAGAACCTTGTCACAGGACTAGCTTGATATGTGTGAGCCAGACGAACATAAATTCATGGGAATAAGGTTTGCGAAAACACCGTATTGGGTATGTCGACCCTATTTCCCAGTACCCATCAAATGTTCGAAAAATGGCTGTGACCACTTCAGGGGGCAGTATTCTTTAAAAAGATGGTGTTCCTAACTTATATAGATTTTCTATCAGTAGGCAGAAAAAATAGTAAGTGCTCCAAAAACCTTGGTGCACTAATCACTCTATGAGAAAATGCTGTCTTTATTGTGTCACGGACCATAGGCATGCCACCATAACTGAGGACTGATGTCTCAGACCAATATGCATATGCAACATGCAGATGAAAGGTAGAGCTGCCGTGGTAGGTGACAGAGGGTCACAAAATGCCACTAGGGTCAGAAGATAGGACCAAATAAATTGGTGCAAATAGGTTAACAGGTTCTGGCAAAACATGCCACTAGAATCAAAAATTGAGACCAAATAAATTGGTACAAATAGGTTCGCAGGTTCAACGCGTTTCTGCTACAAATGTCACAGCTTCATCAGGAACCCAACAATAGAAATATTGTCAATGGTCAAATGCGGTATCTGAGCTGAATAAACTCCAAAGTGTGGAGACAGCCGCATAGAGGAAGCGATAGTCGATCCTAACACTAAGTTAAAGTAACAGAGCAAGTATCTGATCTGAATAAACTCCAAAGTGTGGAGACAGTCGCATAGAGGAGGAGATAGTCGATCCTAACATTAAGTTGAGGTAACAATAAACCCAGTTTCCCCCCCAGCAAATGCAGGAACAAAATAATAAAAAGCAGCAGCACCTGCCTCAGCCTATCTCCTGGGTCTGTTTTACCCAGGAGATGCCAGTGGTACCCTTGAACACAGAGAGAGAAAGAGGAAGAATGAAGAGCCGCCTTGCAGCGTACCTGCTTTTTAAGTGAGTGATGACTGGTAGAGAATTGGAGAGAGAAGAAACTGTGTTGCTGCGATTAGGACCCACAGATAATGGGACTGTGGTTTCTCCTGTCTATCCGTGAATCCTTCCTGTCACACGACTCTGAGTTTTACACTGGTTTCCTGCTGGCGTGTATTGCTGAGTTATATCAAGTTATTACAAGTAAACAAGCTTTAGCAACCGTTCCCAGTTTGGCTCTGAAAGTTAAATCCCTGTGTGTGGACTCTTCATTACCAACAACTTGATTCACCACAGAGGATGGAACGGTGGTGTCATGAATATCAAAAGGACTAAGGTAATCTACCAGTTGGTTTTTCTATTTAAATAGCCTGCCCTTGGCCCCTTAGACGTGTCCCTGGTTACCCTTCGGGTGGGAGACGGTAGAGCCACCGTGACAAGGCCCAAACTCCACCCCGCTGTCTCCTAGGCTGGGGCCCCCTCCTCGGACGCTGCACCTGCACCTCCTATAGCACCCCCACTTCTATAGAAATATATTACATAAGGCTATTGTTGAGAAAAGACAACTCTTAATGATTCAGTTGCTCCATTACATTATGTGATGTTTTCAAGCTCGACAGCATTTATGATGTGAATCATTAAATTCTCATTATTTAACTCTGTTATTAGGGTGATTAACATGACATAAGAATATAATACTCATTGTAATCAGAAATTACTATGTAATTAATAGACTTCACTTCACTATGCAAAATGTCAGAGATAACACTCTAATAACAGTCAAATATATCAGGTTTTCCTGTGATGACTGACAATAGTACAAAACGAAATGTTTAAGATTTCCAAAGCTATGAAATATATTATAGAATTAATTAATGTCTAATTTATAAAATTTATTTAAATTGGCGCATTGATCAGTTTCAGGCTTCATTCACATGAGCGTCTATTGGCTGCGTTTTCACGGCTGGCCGATATACGCTGCCCATCTGATGCATTGGTTTCCAATGCCTCAGTTCAGATGGGTTTTTGTGGTGCGTAAAAACGTCTGTCTGGAAAAGATAGCGCATATGGTGCGCATTCCAGTTGGCCGTTTTTACGTGGGCCCGAAAAGATAGTTATGGAACTATCTTCTGGCCAGAATACGGCGGCCGATCCCATAGACTCCTATGGGAGCCTATGGCAGCTGCCGAAAAAGGGAGGTGGGAGGGAATTTAGCAGCGTCACAGCTAAACTCCCTCCCCCTCTTCGCCCCTTGCCGGCTGTTGGCAAAGGAAGGGGGCAGGGTGGGAGATTAGCACACTAGCTCTCGCCCATCCCGCCCCCTACCATTCAGACAGCCGCCAAGAGGTGGAGAGGGGGAGGGAGTTTAGCAGAGCTAAACTGTCACCCGATGGTATTCCGGGTGCGACATATACACACCGTATTGGGCTGTCTGGACGGGCGCATAAACGGGAGATGCGGCCGTGACTTAGTCATGGCTGCCTCTCGTTCATGTGATTTTCGATCGCGCTGTGGCCGTGACACAGGTGGCCGAAAATCGCAGCGCCCGTGTGAAAGAGCCCACAGTGTTGCACATGGTTTGTAGTGAAGACTTATTCATGAACTAAGTAAGGGGTTAATGTTATATTTAGGGCAATGCTCTAAGTCAGCTCATATTTAGAAGATGTTCTAATGCTTCAATGAAGTAAAAATAGAAGATGACAAACTTTTAGCTCTTACATTGGCAATCTTAGCTTCATCATGGTCAAGAATAAAATATGAAGTAAACTTATTGGGTGTTACAGTTTGGCAACATACAAAGTCCCAAGAAAAACTGGCAACACCACACAGCAACCATACAGGAGTTTAGAGGAGCTGCTTTTTATTCCAAACAAGCAATTCTTGAGAAAGGCTACTCAAGCTGTAACATTGCATGGTTTGGATGAAATAAGAAGCTTTTATAAACTCCTTACTTGGCTGTTGTGTGCTTTTACCAATCTACCTTGGAACCTTGTATGTTATAGTGGATGAGATGGAGCAAGCCCGCCAGGTGACAGGCGCTAGTATGGACTATCCACTAAATGCTGCTTCAATCCTGAGTTTCTCTTCAGTTTGGTAACATTTTACAGTGAGGTTTATAGCTGTAGCCTTTAGAAACAATGTTCACATGTATTTGTAACATACCCAGGAGTCAATTATTTTTCACTGCCTCCTGTGGTTTAACCCCTTAGTGATGAAGGGTACTGGTGTATCTTAACGCCACTGGAACCTAGGGGCTCACTTGGCTTTCCTGGGCTTTACGCCCCCTGTCAAGCTCCTAGCTTCCGATTGGCTGTTAGTCACTCACTTGCGGAGTTATGTGCGGCCTCCCTGCAATTGTGCCCTGAGTCACTCTGGGTGCCTGGCATGCTGCCTGCTGTGACTGTTGGGGCCGGCGTGTGTGTGGCTGGCCAAAGTCACTGTCAGGCACGGCGTCTGTGGGGCCTCCCTGGCATGTTCCCCGCTGTCAGTCTCACCCCAGTACAGCGCCAGAGTGGGGAGTGGCTCCCTGCCATGTTCCTTGCTGTCACATTCAGCCCTGCACAGCGCCGGAGTAAGAGTGGACTGAGTGGGGGTAACCCGATCTGCGAAAATTAAGCGCCGCAGCGGGGAGCGAAGGTGGGGAGAGCTAAGGCAGCGCACTAAGTACTGCCCAGGAGCAGACAGTGGAGACGAGGGGAGCTGATGGACTGCTACAGAGCGCAGAAGCAGGGAGCGGAGGGGGTTGGAGCTGAGGCACCCATTCCTAAAGGACCAAACAGCTAATTGGCAAACAGCTAATTGGGAGCTGGTGGTATGACCGGGCCGTTCCTCCATCCAAGCCCTGTCACACCCTGAGCACTGTGAGGAAGTCTGTTTGTGCCTTAATGACCAACTAATTTTTCAGGTTTTTTTCACTCCTAAAGCCATAAGTTTTTAATTTTTTCCATCGACTTACCCATATGCTGGCTTGCTTTTTGCAGCGCAAGTTGTATTTTTAAGGGCATAATTTGTGGGTACATATAATGTATTAAACTTTTATTAATTTTTTTAGGGGGATTGAGGAATAAAGAAATTCTGCCATTTGCTTTTTGGAGTTCATTTTTATTCCATTAAGTTTGCACAATAAATAATGTGATAATATTATTCCCTGGGTCAGCACGACTCCGGCGATAACAAGTTTATACAGGTTTTTTTTTTATGTTTTGCTATCTTGGTACACAAGAAAACAGTTAAAAAAAAAGATATGCTTTTGAGTAACCGCATTCTAAGAGCCATAGGATTTTTATTTTTTCCATCAATGGAGCTCTATGAAGGCTTTCTTTTTGGGGGATGAACTCTAGACTTCATTTATTCGGTTTGGGGAGCATATGACATTTTGACTGATTTTTGTTCTATATTTTTTCTGCAGGAAAGATTTACTAAATCTGCAACTCTGGTATTTTTTTTAATTTTAACGGCATTCACCATGCAGTATATATAATATGTTAAATTAATTCTGTAGGCCAGTACGATTATGACAATACCAAATTGATAGGCTTTGTTTTTGCAACTTTTTCACACTTTAAAAATGACGTAATGACTTTTCTCTGGGTCATTACGTACGCAGTGACACCAGATGTGTGATTTTTTTACATTTTTTATTACATAGTAAGGGCTTATTTACACAAGCATATATAAGCCGGCCGATATATGCTACCATCTGATGCATTGGATTCCATCAGATCAGATGGGCATATTCCTGCAACTGTCGGCAAATATAGCGCGAGGCGCTTTTATGCCAGGCAGGAAAGATAGTCCTGGAACTATCTTCCAGGTCAAAATACGTCGGCCCCTGCATAGACTCCTATGGGAGCCTATGACAGTGGCTGGAGAAGGGAGGTGGGAGTTTAGCTTCGTGACTGCTAAACGTCCTCCCCCTTCTCTCCTCCCCTCTGGCTGTTTGCAATAGGAGGGAGCCGGGGTGGAGCTAAGATCCGTCCCATTGCTGGCTGCGGACAAGGGGCAGGGGCAGAGCTAAGCTTCCACTGCAAACAGCCGGAGGGGAGGAGAGAGGCAGAGAGCCGTCGAGGGGGAGGAAAGGCATTGTGGCCTCGGTATATATGCACCAGTCTTGTGCCATCAGAATGGGCACACAAATGTTAGATTTGTGCGTCTGTTCACGCGTTTTTACGGTGCCAGCGGGCGCACGTAAAAATGCCTACGGCCATGTGAATCTAGCCTCACAGAGGGTTTTGCCGTTTTTATTTATTTATTTATTTATTTATTTTCACTAATATTTTATACTTTTTCAACTTTTTATTTTTGTCCCACTAGGGGACAAGAGATGAGCGAACGTACTCGTCCGAGCTTGATACTCGTTCGAGTAATAGCGTGTTCGAGATGCTCGTTACTCGTGACGAGTACCACGCGATGTTCGAGTTACTTTCACTTTCATCTCTGAGACGTTAGCACGCTTTTCTGGCCAATAGAAAGACAGGGAAGGCATTACAACTTCCTCCTGTGACGTTCAAGCGCTATACCACCCCCCTGCAGTGAGTGGCAGGGGAGATCAGGTGTCACCCGAGTATAAAAATCGGCCCCTCCCGCGGCTCGCCACAGATGCGTTCTGATAGAGATCAGGGAAAGTGCTGTCTTGGTGGAGTTGCTATAGGGAGAGTGTTAGGAGTATTTTAGGCTTCAAGAACCCCAACGGTCCTTCTTAGGGCCACATCTAACCGTGTGCAGTACTGTGGAGGCTGCTTTTTGCAGTGTTGCACATTTTTTTTTTTTTTGTATATCGGCCGTGCAGAGCATTGCGCCCTGCAGTAATTATACATGTGCAGGGCCAGTAGTGGTGAGGCAGGGACAGAAGACATATATTGTGAGACAGGGACAGAACACATATATTGTGAGGCAGGGACAGAAGACATATTTATTGAATATAGGCAGTGGGCCTTTGCAAAAACATTTGGGGAAAAAAATCTATTTGGGCTGCCTGTGACTGTCCTCAGTGTTCTGGGTCTGTGCTGGGTGTAGTAGTCCTCCTAATTCATACGCAGCCAGCTAAGTGTTACAGCAGGCTTGCGCAAAATTATTTCCTGGCTCTGTGTTGGCTGTTACATCACCGCTGTATTCCAGTCCACAGTGCAACAGTCTGCAGTTATTTGACATACTCCAGGGCCAGTAGCGGTGACGCAGAGAGAGAAGAGATATATTTATTGAATATAGGCAGTGGGCCTTTGCAAAAACATTTGGGGAAAAAAATCTATTTGGGCTGCCTGTGACTGTCCTCAGTGTTCTGGGTCTGTGCTGGGTGTAGTAGTCCTCCTAATTCATACGCAGCCAGCTAAGTGTTACTGCAGGCTTGCGCAAAATTATTTCCTGGCGTTCCGTAAGCGAAGTCAGCCTCCAACCACAGGCCAATAAGCGGCACATTTAATTACAGCGTTCTGTTTCTGCATTACTGGTAATACAGCATGCTGAGGGGTAGGGGTAGGCCTAGAGGACGTGGACGCGGGCGAGGACGCGGAGGCCCAAGTCAGGGTGTGGGCACAGGCAGAGCTCCTGATCCAGGTGTATCGCAGCAGACTGCTGTGGGATTAGGAGAGAGGCACGTTTCTGGCATCCCCACATTCATCTCACAATTAATGGGTCCACGCGGTAGACCTTTATTAGAAAATGAGCAGTGTGAGCAGGTCCTGTCGTGGATGGCAGAAAGTGCATCCAGCAATCTATTGTCCACCCAGAGTTCTGCGCTGTCCACTGCTGCAACTCTGAATCCTCTGGCTGCTGCTCCTCCTTCCTCCCAGCCTCCTCACTCCATTACAATGACACATTCTGAGGAGCAGAATTCCCAGGAACTGTTGTCGGGCCCCTGCTCAGATTGGGCAGCAATAGTTCCTCTCCCACCAGAGGAGTTTATCGTGACTGATGCCCAACCTTTGGAAAGTTCCCAGGGTCCGGGGGATGAGGCTGGGGACTTCCGGCAACTGTCTCAAGACCTTTTTGTGGGTGAGGAGGACGATGACGATGAGACACAGTTGTCTATCAGTGAGGTAGTAGTAAGGGCAGTAAGTCCGAGGGAGGAGCGCACAGAGGATTCAGAGGAAGAGCAGCAGGACGATGAGGTGACTGACCCCACCTGGTTTGCTACGCCTACTGAGGACAGGTCTTCAGAGGGGGAGGCAAGGGCAGCAGCAGGGCAGGTTGCAAGAGGCAGTGCGGTGTCCAGGGGTAGAGGCAGGGCCGGACCAAAGAATCCACCAACTGTTTCCCAAAGCGCCCCCTCGCGCCATGCCACCCTGCAGAGGCCGAGGTGCTCAAAGGTCTAGCAGTTTTTCACTGAGAGTGCAGACGACCGACGAACAGTGGTGTGCAACCTTTGTCGCGCCAAGATCAGCCGGGGAGCCACCACCACCAGCCTCACCACCACCAGCATGCACAGACATATGATGGCCAAGCACCCCACAAGGTGGGACGAAGGCCGTTCACCGCCTCTGGTTTGCACCGCTGCCTCTCCCCCTGTGCCCCAACCTGCCACTGAGATTCAACCCCCCTCTCAGGGCACAGGCACTACTGTCTCCTGGCCTGCACCCACACCCTCACCTCCGCTGTCCTCGGCCCCATCCACCAATGTCTGTCAGCGCACCATCCAGCCGTCGCTAGTGCAAGTGTTGGAGCGCAAGCGCAAGTACGCCGCCACGCACCCGCACGCTCAAGCGTTAAACGTGCACATAGCCAAATTTATCAGCCTGGAGATGCTGCCGTATAGGGTTGTGGAAACGGAGTCTTTCAAAAGTATGATGGCGGCGGCGGCCCCACGCTACTCAGTTCCCAGTCGCCACTACTTTTCCCGATGTGCTGTCCCAGCCCTGCACGACCACGTCTCCCGCAACATTGTACGCACTCTCACCAACGCGGTTACTGGCAAGGTCCACTTAACAACGGACACGTGGACAAGCACAGGCGGGCAGGGCCACTATATCTCCCTGACGGCACATTGGGTGAATTTAGTGGAGGCTGGGACAGAGTCAGAGCCTGGGACCGCTCACGTCCTACCCACCCCCAGAATTGCAGGCCCCAGCTCGGTGGTGGTATCTGCGGCGGTGTATGCTTCCTCCACTAAACCACCCTCCTCCTCCTCCTCCTACGCAACCTCTGTCTCGCAATCAAGATGTGTCAGCAGCAGCAAGTCGCCAGCAGTCGGTGTCGCGCGGCATGGCAGCACAGCGGTGGGCAAGCGTCAGCAGGCCGTGCTGAAACTACTCAGCTTAGGAGATAAGAGGCACACGGCCCATGAACTGCTGCAGGGTCTGACAGAGCAGACCGACCGCTGGCTTGCGCCGCTGAGCCTCCAACCGGGCATGGTCGTGTGTGACAACGGCCGTAACCTGGTGGCGGCTCTGCAGCTCAGCAGCCTCACGCACGTGCCATGCCTGGCCCATGTCTTTAATTTGGTGGTTCAGCGCTTTCTGAAAAGCTACCCACGCTTGTCAGACCTGCTTGGAAAGGTGCGCCGGCTCTGCGCACATTTCCGCAAGTCCCACACGGACGCTGCCACCCTGCGCACCCTGCAACATCGGTTTCATCTGCCAGTGCACCGACTGCTGTGCGACGTGCCCACACGGTGGAACTCTACGCTCCACATGTTGGCCAGGCTCTATGAGCAGCGTAGAGCTATAGTGGAATACCAACTCCAACATGGGCGGCGCAGTGGGAGTCAGCCTCCTCAATTCTTTACAGAAGAGTGGGCCTGGTTGGCAGACATCTGCCAGGTCCTTGGAAACTTTGAGGAGTCTACCAAGATGGTGAGCGGCGATGCTGCAATCATTAGCGTCACCATTCCTCTGCTATGCCTCTTGAGAAGTTTCCTGCAAAGCATAAAGGCAGACGCTTTGCGCTCGGAAACAGAGTCGGGGGAAGACAGTATGTCGCTGGATAGTCAGAGCACCCTCCTGTCTATATCTCAGCGCGTTGAGGAGGAGGAGGAGGAGCATGAGGAGGATGAGGAGGAGGGGGAAGAGACAGCTTGGCCCACTGCTGAGGGTACACATGCTGCTTGCCTGTCATCCTTTCAGCGTGTATGGCCTGAGGAGGAGGAGGAGGAGGAGGATCCTGAAAGTGATCTTCCTAGTGAGGACAGCCATGTGTTGCGTACAGGAACCCTGGCACACATGGCTGACTTCATGTTAGGATGCCTTTCTCGTAACCCTCGCGTTACACGCATTCTGGCCACTACGGATTACTGGGTGTACACACTGCTCGACCCACGGTATAAGGAGAACCTTTCCACTCTCATACCCAAAGAGGAAAGGGGTTCGAGAGTGATGCTATACCACAGGACCCTGGCGGACAAACTGATGGTAAAATTCCCATCCGACAGCGCTAGTGGCCGAAGGCGCAGTTCCGAGGGCCAGGTAGCAGGGGAGGCGCAGAGATCAGGCAGCATGTACAGCACAGGAAGGGGAACACTCTGTAAGGCCTTTGACAGCTTTCTGGCTCCCCAGCAAGACTGTGTCACCGCTGCCCAGTCAAAGCTGAGTCGGCGGGAGCACTGTAAAAGGATGGTGAGGGAGTACGTAGCCGATCGCACGACCGTCCTCCGTGACGCCTCTGCCCCCTACAACTACTGGGTGTCGAAGCTGGACACGTGGCCTGAACTTGCGCTGTATGCCCTGGAGGTGCTTGCTTGTCCTGCGGCTAGCGTCTTGTCAGAGAGGGTGTTTAGTGCGGCTGGGGGAATCATCACAGATAAGCGTACCCGCCTGTCAACCGACAGTGCCGACAGGCTTACACTCATCAAGATGAACAAAGCCTGGATTTCCCCAGACTTCTCTTCTTCACCAGCGGACAGCAGCGATACCTAAACAATACGTAGGCTGCACCCGCGGATGGAAGCATTGTTCTCTATCACCATCAAAAACGTGGACCCTTTAGCTTCATCAATCTGTGTATAATATTCATCCTCCTCCTCCTGCTCCTCCTCCTGAAACCTGACGTAATCACGCCGAACGGGCAATTTTTCTTAGGCCCACAAGGCTCAGTCATATAATTTTTGTAAACAATTTTTATAAGTTTCAATGCTCATTAAAGCGTTGAAACTTTCACCTGAACCAATTTTTATTTTAACTGGGCTGCCTCCAGGCCTAGTTACCAATTAAGCCACATTAACCAAAGCGATTAATGAATTTCACCTGCCCTCTTGGTTGGGCATGGGCAATTTTTCTGAGGTACATTAGTACTGTTGGTACACCAATTTTTGGGGGCCCTCGCCTATAGTGTAATCAAATTAATTTTTAGCCCACCTGCATTACAGCTGACGTTACATCAGCTGTGTTGGGCACTGCAATGGGATATATTTATGTACCGCCGGTGGCTTCCTGGCACCCACCCATGCTGTGGGTCCACACGGAGTTGTAACTGCATGTGTCCACTTCTAAAGAACCCCAGTCTGACTGGGGCATGCAGTGTGGGCCGAAGCCCACCTGCATTAAGCACGCCATTACCTCAGCTGTGATGGGCAATGCAATGGGATATATTTATGTACCGCCGGTGGGTTCCAGGGAGCCACCCATGCTGTGGGTGCACACGGAATTCCCATTGCGGAGTTGTACCTGCCTGTGAATATTTATAAAAAACCGTGGTCTGACTGGGGCATGCAGACACCTTGACAGAATGAATAGTGTGTGGCACATAGGTTCCCCATTGCTATGCCCATGTGTGCAGCTCCAGATGGAGGTGGCACAGGATTGGATTTCTCATTGCTTCTGTACAGCATTGTGGGCTATCGCCCCGCCCCTTTTAAAGAGGGTCGCTGCCTAGCCATGCCAACCCTCTGCAGTGTGTGCCTGCGGTTCCTCCTCATGGCAGACGCACTTATAAATAGACATGAGTGTGGCGTGGCATGAGGGCAGCTGAAGGCTGGGCAGGGACAGTTTGGTGTGCGCTGTGGACACTGGGTCGTGCGGGGGGGGGGGGGGGGGTTGGTCAGCATGTAACCCAGGAGAAGTGGCAGCGGAGTGTCATGCAGGCAGTGATTGTGCTTTGTTGGAGGTAGTGTGGTGCTTAGCTAAGGTATGCATTGCTAATGAGGGCTTTTCAGAAGTAAAAATTGTTGGGGGGGGGCCCACTCTTGCCGCTATTGTGGCTTAATAGTGGGACCTGGGAACTTGAGATGCAGCCCAACATGTAGCCCCTCGCCTGCCCTATCCGTTGCTGTGTCGTTCCCATCACTTTCTTGAATTGCCCAGATTTTCACAAATGAAAACCTTAGCGAGCATCGGCGATATACAAAAATGCTCGGGTCGCCCATTGACTTCAATGGGGTTCGTTACTCGAAACGAACCCTCGAGCATCGCGATAATTTCGTCCCGAGTAACGAGCACCCGAGCATTTTGGTGCTCGCTCATCTCTATAGGGGACTTAAATATAATCATCATTTTTTTTAAAACACTATCATACTATGCTTCAGTATAGCAATATTTTACAAAGCCGATGAAGCTGGCAGACCTGGAGGCCATATTCAAGCATACGATGGGAGGTTTCCCCAGTCTCTGCTGTTTGAGCAGGTGCTAGGCTGTTAATTAAGTGCTGGGCATAGGAGACCTGTGCTAGGCTTCTGATGTAGCCGCCATAAAGAGGTGATTGCAACAGGTTTAAAAATCTGCAGCTAACATCTCCTTTCTTCTATGTTGCTTGGATGTCTGTGCTTGTGTCTTAAAAACATTCTTAATAGAACCAAAAGAAATGTGAACTACTCCAAAACATAGGAGTTTACTATCTATTGTAGTACATAGGAGATCCAAAAGACGTGGAGCATGCTCACCAGACTATAATGGCCCAACAGTTTTTATCATGGTTGGAGCCAAAAAGCTGATGGGAGCTGAAGGGACTGTGGCAAGAGCTAAAGCCCCTTTGTTGTAGCCTGCTCACCAACACTATGTGTAGATGTTAAGGCCTTCCTAGGTGCGTAGGCCTCAGTTAGGTTCAAGCATCAACCTACCGTAGTGCAGACCACAGACTGCTTGGAACTAGTAAATGAGGTAGTAACGGAACCATGAATCTCTAGACAAAGGCCCTATTGCAGGTCTTGCTGGGTGTCTTACAGCATAGAAGCATCGCTGGATGGAATGATGACATTGCAGCCCAACCTGTGTGCAGAACAACAACACCCAGATACTTTAATTGACCAATAGCAAACCGTCTCTTTTGGGCGAATACACAACTCCCCGTTGGGCATTCTTTCAAATGCTTTCAACTGGGCCATAAATGCAAGGAAATCTCTGTCATCAAAACACTGCATTAGCACTGCCTTTGCTATGCCAAGTTACTCCACCAGGGCATAAAAGCTTCTTCCACAATATTCTTGCTCTAATAGCTTCCAGGAACTCCAACTCTGATCCTTTCAGCTATGTTACAGAGTTCTTTCAGCATCCCTCTTTGCTCCCCTGCTGCATCATCCTGCCCAGCATTATGTCTCACAACGCCATTCTACACCGTGTCATGCTCCCTAGAGCCTCTCGTTCCTCCTTCCTGCATTTATGTCCCCATATATCTAGCCTCAGGAGGCACAAATACATTTAAAGTGAACATTTCAAACATGCCAATAAACTTACAGAAGAAATACAAAACATTTTACCCTGTTTCACTGACGCCATATCATAACTCGACCACAAGCCTCTTACATAGACATGTTTCTAAGTTTCTTTCAAGGAAATAAAACACCTGCCTTGTGTCCCAAATTTTTGCAGCATAAATCAGATAATTTTCATGCCATGTTTGGCCATGTTTAGATCTAGAAATAGAATATTTATCCATAAGGAATACTGTAGAATATCTAAAACAGTGTTTTCCAACTTCAGTCCTCAAGACACCCCAAAAGGTCATATTTTCAGGATATTCTATAGTAAGTACACCTGTGGCAATGCCCGAGGTACTGATGATAATTACATCACCTGTGCTATTAATACTGTGCTTCTATGGGGCAGTAGTGTGTTCTAAAGAGGACCTTTTAGTATTTATCTGGAAAGTTTATTACTAAATAACATAGGTTACTGCACTTTCCAGAACAAGACAAAACCAGAAAAAAAGAAGTACTTAAAGGCATTAACACAGTGTCACATGGCAGAGTGTGTTGGTTAGCAGTAGAAAAGTTAAACTCCGCTTTAACTTGGCCAGTATGTTGCAATATACTGTAGTAAATTGATAACCAGGTTTATGGCCTGTGAAATAATTCTGCCAGATTATGATCATACTGCATCCAAGACTCTGTATGTTCTAAAAATGCTACATTAAATGCCTTCTGTGTCTGTGGTAAGAGGGGAATAGCTCATACGGATTGTGTTCCGTTTTTCACATATACATTATGCTACTGTTGTTCGTTTTTGACATCTAAAGGCCTTAAATCAGCGTAAAAGTCAGACGGACTCCTTTTATGATGCCTTGGGTAATTGTAACCCAATAAATACTTGTCATGCGTTTTCAATTTCATTGGTCCTGTTAACATGGCACTTACATCCTCTAAGTACCAAAGGTTTCATGACATGAAACATTATACAAATGGTCCTTATCACAGGAAGTTAATAAATATTTACTTTGAGTAATGACACGGTTTATTCTTAATCTCCCTGTTACATGGGATGTTAAATAAAAGCTTCTGCTATTCAGAAAATACTGTAATTCAATGATCACTAACCTTATTTGGCTCATGCCAAGAATTGCTTGGCAATAAATGTGTATTTCAAGTTGCGAAAATTGGACAAATTTGTGGTAAAATTGTGCATGTATAGAAACTTCTATTACAAGGAGCAATTCACTCCAGTAAACAAGCGCCAATCTATGAGACCGGCACTCATCTACTGTTCCTTTACAAAGTTCGACTCCGGGAAGGTCTGCTGACAACTATTGTTTTGTGCTGCCTAAAAGATCTGATCAGCCAACAGATAAGCATTTGCTTGTTCGCAGGGTGATCAGTGGCACTGTCACATGGTTCGATGATCGGGTAAAAACAGATGTTCTGGGAACATTCTTGCCCCAATCATTGGGCCATGTAAAAGGTTTTCAGTAGAGATGAGCGAGCACGCTCGGATAGGTCAGTTACTCGATCGAGCCTCGCTCTTCTCGAGTAACTGCATTCTTGTCCGAGCATGCTCGGGGGGCGGCGGGGGATAGCGGGGGGTAGCAGCGGGGGAGAGAAGGAGAGAGATCTCGCTCTCTCTCCCCCCTGCTACCCCGCGCTACTACCATCCCCCCGGAGCACACTCGGACAAGAATGCAGTTATTCGAGAAGAGCGAGGCTCGCTCGAGTAACTGACTTATCCGAGCGTGCTCGCTCATCTCTAGTCTTCAGTTGATCATAGACTGGACAAATGCCAGCTAACACATCAGTTTCTCTTTGTTTTGTTTGCCCATCAACGGCCAAGCAAGCATGTTATTTTTATTTCATGGGTTAAGGGGTGCAGCTTTTTTGTGGAAAAGACCAGACAGGAAAAACCAACTATGTCAGATCGTTGATCCCTGTATAGACAGGACTCTGCTGAGAATCTGCCACACTTTTTAGACATTATAATGTTTAAGGATGGCAGGAAAATTGGTGGATACAATGCCGATACACCTGCTTCAAGCTTCTCCTGTCTAATGATTTCAATGCAGAACACGCTTATCTCCGAGAAGGAGGGATGAACTTTACTGCAAAAGAGTCCTAGGCCTCAAATTTGCATGAAAAGATGGAAGAATGTTAGTATTTGTTGTGCTGTTATAGTTGTCCCTATAGAGGTAATGACTGCAATCCAATTTAGGGACCCAGGAAGCAAAACTCATCAGACACGATTTGTTTATTTTCCATTGATGACCCTCTTTTCCATAGATTTAAACACCATTTGCTTAAAAGCCATCGTTTAAGCAATAATCGTTGTGTCTATCCTGCGCCCGTCGTGCAGTTTTCGTTAACGATTCGCTCATTGTTGTCTTTCAGTTTCCTTAAAATCCATCGTTCGGCCGTTTGCTTATTGTTTGGTTAAAATGACATTGTTCAGCAATTTTAGGGGCGTTTTCAATGCAAACACTACATAACGATAATACAACCACTGAAAAGCCCAACCTTTTCCAACAATTTTCGTTAGCTTAAAAACATTTGCCCTAAAAAGCAAAACCATATAACTTTTATCGTTATATCAAATTTCGAGCAGTAATCTGTGTGTCTAAATCAGCCTTTATGCTTGGAAAGCTTAATGAAGTCAAGGCAGAACAATAACCCATAAGACACTAAAATGCACAGTATGTAGATATTGCTTTCCTAAGGCCCAATGTCCATGGGCGGATGCTTGCGGCAGAATCCCAAGTGGGCGTTCCACTCCGGATTCTGCAGCAACAACCCTCCATAGCATGCTATGGTAAAACAAAGTCAATGGAAGCTGTCCGATCCGCCAACGAGCCGCGGTTCTATGGAAAAAGCAGGACCATCTGCAGTACAGAAAAAAAAAGATGATGACAGATACGCACGGACTCTACTGCCGTCAGGGTTCCGCCGGTGGACGTGAGCCCTAACTGATGCAAAAACAGCGAATTCCGCCCCCTCTTCAATGCTTACATCTGAGCAGGAAACTGTTTGTACTCAGAATGTTATAGTCACTTTAAAAGGTGAAGCCTGTAGTACCCAGAAAAAGGTTTGTTCTCAAATGTAGACATTGAAGAGGCTGCAGTGCTTACAGCAGCGCCGCAGCCCCTTAAATCAGCTGATTGCAGGGATCCCAAGTGGTGGACCCCTACCAACCAAATAATGATGGACTATCATGAAGAAAGCCATCAATTTTTAATGGCTGGATAACCCCTTTAAGCTATTCTAAAAAAATGTGAGCAGTTATTGGTTATATGATTGATTTGTAGGATAACTTAACCCCTTAGTGCCAGGCCTATTTTGTGCTCGAACGATCAACCATTTTTTAGAGTATTTTTTATTGCATTTCAAGAGCAATAACTTTTTAATTTTTTCGTTGACATATCTGTATGAGGTCTTGTTTTTTGTTGTATTTTTATGACATCATTTTGGGGCCGATATAATGCATTGCATTAATTTTATTAGGGAAATTTGAAAAGAAATTCACAAAAATAGTTTTTTTAGATGTCATTTTTATGGCATTTGGTATACAGAATAACTAATGAGATAACATTATTCTCTGGGTCAGCATGATTTTGGTGATTAAAAAAAACTATAAATTTAGTATATTTTTCTATTTTTGTACACTAAATACATTTTTTTGTCTCTACATTTCAAGAGGCATAAAATTTTTAGTTTTCCATCGACATAGTTCTTTGAGGTTTTGTTTTTTGTGGGATGGGGTCTAATCTTCATTTACCTTATTTTTGGGAACGTATAACATTTTGATCACTTTTTTTATTTCATTTTTTTTTAGAAGAAAGATAAAAAAAATCTCCAATTCTGACACGATTTTTATTTTGTTTACGGCATACACTGTGTGGTATAAATAATATGTTCAATTAATTTTGCAGGTCAGTACGATTATGTCTATATCATATTTAGGGCTTCTTCACACTGGCGTTGCGAATTTCGCTAAACTCCCGTTCTGTGCCGCCCCCAGCTGACATGGGGAGGGGAGGGGGAGGGAAGGGAGTTTAGCAGAGATACTGCTAAACTCCCTCCCACCTCCCTTTCCTGGCAGCTCTCATAGTCTCCCATAGGAGTCTATGGGACCGGACGGATTAATCAATAAGACTTCTTGATCACTTTCTATTCTGTTTTTTGTAAGTGAAATGGGCAAAATGTTTTTTTTTTGTATTTTCTTTACATGGCTTTCACCGTGCAAGTTAACTTAATTTTTTATGAATGCGGAGATACCAAATTTGTGGTGTTTTTTTTTTTGTGTGTGTTTTTTTACACACTAGGGGGTCTTTCCCAGGAGCGTAGGCATTTTTACGTAAAAATGTGTGAATGGGCGCACAAATCTAACGTTTGCGTGCCTGTTCAGACGGCACGGGCCTGGCGCATATACGCTGAGGCCGCAATGCCGTTGCCTCCCCTCCCCTCCCCCTCATCAGCTCACCTCCTCTCTCCTTCCCTCTGGCTTTTTGCAATGGGAGTGGGCGGGGCCCCCTAAGTATCCACCCCCACCTCGCCCCCTATCTGCAGCCAGCAATGGGAGGGGGCAGAGCAGGGTGAAGCTTAGCTCTGTCCCCATCCCACCCCGTCCCATTGCAAACAGCCGGAAGGGAGGAGAGAGGAGAAGAGAAGAGGAAGGGAGTTTAGCAGTCACGCTGCTAAACTCCCTCCCACCTTCCATCTCCAGCCGCTGTCATTGGCTCTCATAGGAGTTTATGCAGCAGCCGAGTATTCCGGGCACAAAGATAGTTCCAGGACTATCTTTGCTGCCCGGCAAAATAGCACCCGGTGCTATATTTGCTAGCCAGGCGCTTTTACACTGCCAGAATACGCCTGTGTGTTCTGATGCATTGGAATCCAATGCCTCAGATCATAGCGTATATCGATTGGCCAGCTGTCAAAACGACGGCTGATATACGCTCGTGTGAATAAGCCCTAAAGAGGTATTTTTTTCACTTTTTACTTTTATCCCACTAGGGGATTTGAATTTCACCACTTTTCATTGTTCCTATAATCACTACTATACTTTAGTATAGAAGTGTTTTATAAAGCCTGATAGGCCACTGTAGCTGGCAGGCCCGGAGGCCACATTGCGGGTGTTCAGTGGGTGACAGAGGGAGTCCCCTTCTTCTGTCAGCCCTTTACTTGCTGCATTCACATTGACAACGACATGCAAAGGATCAAACAGCAAGGACCAGAGATTTCTCCGGTCGCCGTTAGAGCAAGTGCTGGGCTGGCATCTGACAGCTGAGCACCTGCTCTTCCTGGCAAGGAAGACCTGTGCCAGGCTTCTGATGCAGCTCTGTAAAAATTCATATGCATGAGAATAAGGCGCCTTAATGACTATCATCAAAAGGCATATGAGGGGTTGTTTAGGGGCTAAAGAGACTTTGGTACTATCTTTTTGCACCCTCTCTGAGGTAGTGACAGTCACACTGATTACAGTGATATATCTGCTGTGTGGATCTGTACAGTAGTTTTGGAGAAACTTGCATTTTATCAGTAGAAGCACAAAGGATTTTTTGAAATAGTCCTGGATATTCCTGAGCTGCAAGATATCTACACCCACCCACCCTGCAGTCACTGATTGAATGCTGTCTGTCTATTAGGGCTCTTTCACACAAGTGCATATACTGCGTTTTTACGTTTTCATGCCTGCTTTGTATAAGCGCCTGAATGGGCGTTTTTCTGCGATCATGGCCAGCGTTCTCTCGACCATTCACATGACTGCGAGTGTCGTTGTTAGCGCCACACCCCGGAAAACTCTTGCTCTGCCAAAATCCTCTGGATGCCTTCCAGTGCCTATATAGAGGCACCTGTAAGCTTTCCGCAGCATTGGACGCTGCAAAAATGTCTTCCCCTCCTTTCTTTTTCCCTGCACCCATAGGAGTCTATGGGACCCGCCGGCGTATATTGGCCAAAAGATAGTTCTAGAACTATCTTTTTGGCCACCATATGTAGGCCAGACGTATTTTGGCCGCTTATGTTCCATCTTTCACAGTGCTGACGTATTTACATGCTGTATAATCACCCATGTGAATGAATGCATTGCAAACCAATGCTTCACATGGGCAGCGTATATACACCTGATCGTGAAAACGCAGCATATATGTGCTCGTGGGAATGAAGCCTTACTGTGCATAGACAAAGAGCTGCCAATCATTGGCTGGAGGGTGAGGTGGGTGTAGATATTCTGCAGTTTATGAATATGCATGACTAGTTCTGTGTCTGAGTGCTACTAATAAAATACAAGTTTCTCCAAAACTACTGCACAGATACACACAGCAGACATATCTGTGCAACCAGTGAGATAGACACTACCTTATATTGCTCTGAGAAAGAACTGCAAACAAATGATGATAGAATCCCTTTAAGTTATGGGTTTTGATATTGATGTTATGAACTGGCTTTTATTTGTGTATAGGTTAAACCACAAGTGATAATACTACATAATGCATGCCATGCTATAATACTACTGTCTGAAAGGTTTACTCACTGTATCCCAGCTCTCTGCTATTCTGAAACAAGCCAGTCCATTACAGTGGCATTATATTGACTTGGAGATTCTAGTCACCAATTAACTGTGAGTCCAGTTTCAGAAAGAATAACTGTGTCATTGTGTTACAATTGTATTAGTTACAACTGATTCAGCTTGTCTATTCAGATTACAAGGCTAAAACATTTTGTACGGTTTATAAAAAAGGCATAAGAGAAACCCAATACTGCATAATGCTGTTCTTATAATCCTTTTCTTATTAGTAGTGTTGTACATTGAAGTTGATAATGGGGCCTTGGAAGTGTATGATCCTTATTGGAGGCTTTCATATTGCATCATTTTCTTGCCTTAACTGGAAAGAGGATCAAGTCCTTTGCTGACGCAGACAGATTGGCTGCAGCAGACAGCCACTCAATTGCTTCACAGTAGGTAAATTAACTAGTACTTTGCCATCATTATTACCTCTAGTAGCTGCAGTTTGAGTCATCAAGTACAGTGACTTTCTTTCTTCTAGGAAAGGGAGAAAAGATAAGTTTAAAGGGGTTGTCCCGCAAAAATAACTTAAAGGCCTTCGGCACACGGGCGGAGATTCCGCGGCGGGATTCCCTGCAGAATTTCCGCCCATGCACGCCTGCATAGGATTGCATTACAATACGCAATCCTATGCAGACGGTCGCGGTTTGTCTGCACGAAATAACGCGCAGAAAACAAACCGCGGCATGCTCTATTTCTGAAATGACACTCCCCGGCCGCCGGCTCCGGCCTGCGCATGCTCCGGCTGCCCGGCAGCCGGCACATGAAAGAGCCGGAGCTGCGGGAGCGGGTGAGTGCCGCGCTGCTCTCTGCAGGCGTTCGGGTCGGGTCCCGCTGCGAGAATTCTCGCAGCCGGATCTGACCCGGCCATCTGCAGGCGGCCAAAGGGGTTTAACGGCGAAAATACTATTGATGACCTAACCTCAGGGCCCCGACTGATCAGCTGATTGTGCGCCCACTGACAATAACTCAGAGTAAGCAGCGGAAGTCTCTGCCCCGACCTCTGTGAAGTGTCTGGCACTTGTAATTGCAGGCACAGCTCACGTTGATTTCAATGAGAGCCTGCAGTTACCAGTGCCGGCCACTACACAGAGGTCAGGGCAGAGACTTCTGCTGCTTCGACTCCGACCTCTGTGTATTTGTGGCACTGAGAGCATGCACCCGTTCAGCTGATTGGTCGGGGTCCAGAGCGACGGACCCCAGCTGATCAACTATTGATAACCTATCCTGAGGATAGGTCATCAGCAGTATTCTTCCTGGGAAAACCCCTTTAACACCTATCCAAAGGATAGGTGGTGTTTGATCAGTACTACACTAAAGATTGCGTGAACGGGTGATTTCAAGCTATTTTAATTAGCTGTGAAATTGCCTGTTAACATGATCGGAAGTGCGTGGTTCGTGTTTACCAGCTCTCAAAGGAGTTTATGGAAAGCAGGCACCAAAGATAGGTCAGGTCCTATCTTTTCTCGCACCACGGACCTTGGATGCAAGCTTTGCAGTTGCATGTCCTATCTTTGATTGGTGCGAGTATTTAGCTTGTCTAAAATTCCTTCATGTGAACGCTTCTATAGGAAACCATTGTTCTTTTGACGCGCCTCTAATGTGCTAAAACAGCGCTGGTGTGAACGAGGCCTAATGAAAAGAACAGTGGACACGCATACACACAGCTGCTTCATTCATCTCTACAGGACTGCTAATAATAACAAGCAATACAAGCAATGGAGTAATAGTGCGCTTGTGTGACCACCACTCCATTTTTATAGTGAGAAGTCATTTTCATAGGACAACCCCATTGTGCATTTTTCCTAATGTAGGTCCCCTTGAGACATGAGTATGAGAGAGAGAGGAGGTGTACTCTGGGTGCTGAAAGACCTTGCAACCAGAGCCAATCCAATGGGCAACGGCTCTGTAGTAGCTTGTTTTAGTGCAGGCTAAACATCAATTTAGCCTGCACCTATTTGCGCAAAAAATGCACTCCACGGGACTGCCAAATGCGCTGGGCCTGATTGGCTGAGAGCTGTGACCAATCAGAGGCAGCGCTCAGCCATTCATTGAATAACAGCTGAGCGCTGCCTGAAATTGGTCACAGCGCTCAGCCAATCAGAGGCAGTGCTCAGCCATTTATTGAATGGCTGAGCGCTGTTTGTGATTGGTCACAGCGCTTAGACAATCAGATCCAGCTCTTTCAGGAGGCGGGATTTTTAAATCCTCGGCCAGAAGAAAATGCTTCAGAAAAGTGTAGGGGAGCCAGGGAGAAGATGTGCCAGAGCTGGACAGCGCCGCAGAGGTGATATATATATATATTTTTTTTTTCAAGCAGCTAGGGCTTATTTTCAGGGAAGGGCTTATATTACAAGCCCTTCTCTGAAAATCCATGTGGGGGTTGCCTTCGTCCTATTGCTTTCAATCAGGCGGCAGCAGCATTGAAAGCAATAGGATGGCATTGTGGGCCGCTGCCACAGCTGTAACAGGGGATTCTTTTATCCCCGAGGGGAGTCGCATCATCACTGAACACTTTATGGTTCAAAATGTGTTTATTTGTTTTGTATACATGTATATAACGCATATAACAATAGAGGCCTACAATCCAGGCTGTCTTATAATAATGTATTGTCTTAAGATTGCAAACAATAAACTGATTAGCACTTCTTTGCGTTTGGTTCTTGAACTCCATCTTCTGTCATAAACTAGCTTATGCCTTACGAACCGTTTCTAACAATTAACAAAGTCAAATGCGAGGTGCAATGCCCCTTTAGAAGGGACTCAAGATGTAAAGGAAAGAAAGAAAAGAGTACTTAGATTTTATAGCTAGTGGGCATTGAGTTAGGGAATGTGGAAGAAGGGGGGGGGGAGGGACCGACCTGCCTTGTCCTGCGAATCTTGTTCGCCCCGTCTGCATCCAGCTATGTTAGCATGGCATGATTCCGCGAGGGGGGGGGGAGGGATTGAGCCAGTCAGCACCCAATTGGACAACTCCGCCGACTCCCGCTGTGCTGTCCACGCGCTCCACACCGCCTGGTATTTGTTACGTTGCATTTTATCTCTTGCACATAGCTCCTCCAGATAACCTATCCTATCTAGTGCTTCTAACCACATTAGTCTGGAGGGGGCCAGTGGGGTCTTCCATCTCCTTGGGATCACTTGACGTATCGCTAATATGAAAAATCTTAGCAGCGATTTTTTGGCCCTTGACAGGGACCCGGGGAACATCGACAGCAGTGCCACTTCCGGCGTCATTTGAATGGTCACCCTGCTAATCCAGGTGTACAGAGCTCCTATCTCCTGCCATAGGGGACAGATCGCTGGGCACGACCACCACAGATGGATATATGTGCCTCTCTCTAATTGGCATCTCCAGCATGAGTCCGAGTACTGGGGGTAGATTCTGGCGACTCTCTCCGGCGTCCTGTACCATCTAGTTAGTATCTTGTAATTCAGCTCCTGTATTCTGCTAGAGATACTTAATTTATGAGTGAGGATGAATGCCTTCCTTCAGTCCTCCTCCAAGGGTGAGTGACCCAATTCCGCTGCCCATTCCCTCTCTAAGGCTATCCCACTTCTCCGCGTGTCCATCCCCACCAGAAAGTGGTATAGATTGGCCGTGCTTCCCTTCGTTGTTGGGTTGAGGGCGTATTGGCTTTCAAAGGGGGTAAGCTCTGCTCCTATTAGTGGAGCTCCTCCTAGTGATCTTACATAGTGGCATAGCTGGAGGTATTGATACCATGCTCTGGTCGGGGGCCCTTCTCCCTCTAGGATTTCCCTTAATGTTTTAGGACCGTCTTCCTTGATCAAGTCTCTCACCCTGGGGATGTCTTCTGTTTGACCCTTCATTAGTATATTGACCAACGGGGAGCCCTTAAGGAATGTCGGGATGTCCTTGTTGCCCACTAGCGGTGTCAGTGGGCCAGGCCTCCTTATAAGTCCTAACCCTGTGGCCCATCCCAACCACGCCGTTAATATCCCTTCTGTAAATGGTACTAGTCCAATGTCTTTATATTTCCCGTTTCCCGGAATCCAGATCAGGCCCGCTACGCCACTGGGGACTGCGTCCTGCTCCATGATTACCCATCTTTTTTGAGACCTACCCCGAGTCAGTTCCAGTATCCGTCGGGTTAGCGTTGCTCTATAATATAATGAAATATTCGATGCCCCCATGCCCCCTTTCTCCTTGGGTCCGGTGAGGGCTCTCCAGTTTCGTCTAGGCCTCCCCGTGTCCCAGATAAATCGCATTACCATTTTCCTGACCTTGTTTAGAAATTTCCCGGGAAGTGATATTGGCAGAGTCTGTAACACGTACAAGAATCTGGGGAGCACATTCATCTTCACTGAACTGATCCTACCGAACCAGGAGAGGGGTGCTGTTCGCCACCTGTCCAGGTCTTTCTCTAATTTTACTAGAAGTGGTTGATAATTTTTTGGGAATAGATCCTCCAATTTCGGTGTGATGTTTATGCCTAGATACGTGATCCCTTCTTTTTTCCATTTAAATGGAAAGGATGCCCTCAGGGCCCTCTCCTCCTCCTCAGGGACACTAACGTTTAGGATTTCTGATTTAGTTAAATTTACTTTAAAATTGGAGAGTCGGCCGAATTTCCTAAACTCTTCCAGCACACATGGGAGGGCCACTCTTGGGTTTGTCAGGTATATTAAAAGGTCATCTGCATATAGTACAATTTTCTGTTCGTTTTTGGCTACCAGTGCCCCTCTGATGCTAGCATTGACCCTGAGGGCGTTTGCCAGTGTCTCCATTACTAAGATATATAGAAAGGGAGACAGCGGACAGCCCTGTCTCGTGCCATTTCTTATCTGCACCTGCTGTGAGAGTCTGCCGTTTACCCGAATTCTCGCCGACAGATTGTTGTAAAGCGCCATTATCCATCCTAAAAATCTTGGGCCCAGTCCGATCTGCTTTAGTACTGCTTCCATAAATCCCCATTCTACTCTATCGAACGCTTTTTCGGCGTCGACTGACAGCAGGCACAGTGGATCCTTTTGTTTAGGGGCCCTCGAGATCAGGGCTATGGTTCTTATGGTATTGTCTCCCGCTTCCCTCCCCGGCACAAAGCCCACCTGGTCCCCGTGTATCAGGTTTGGGATGTGGGTTTGTAGCCGGCCGGCTATTAATTTGGAGAATAGTTTAGTGTCGATGTTTAATAATGAGATCGGCCGGTAGTTTCCGCAACAGCCTGGGTCTTTACCAGGTTTGGGGAGGACTGTGATGATTGCTTGTAACGCCTGTGCCGGGAAGGGACATGTCCTGGAGATCTTATTAAATGCTTCTAGCATCAGAGGGGCCAGGCGGTCCATGCATGTCTTATAGAAGCGAGGCGAGAAGCCATCAGGGCCTGGACTCTTTCCTATTTTCAAAGATTTTATAGCTTCCTTCAACTCTTGGAGAGTGAAGTCCTCATCTAGTGCGCGTGCCTCGTCGCTTGTAATGTGAGTGTGTGTATGCTCCGCTGCGTATGCGTTCCTATCTGCCCTTAGATTTCCCTCACGGTCCCCGGATGCGTTCCCAAGATTATATAGTTCCTGATAATACATGTGGAAGCTCTCCAAGATCTCTGTGCTACTATGAACTATCCCCTTCCCAGGTTTGTGCATCTCAAATACATAAGTCTGGGGTGCTCTGGGGTTAAGAGCTCTGGCCAGACCTTTACCGCTTTTATCTCCGAACTCGTAGTGCCATCCTTGAAATTTGTCCCTTTGGCATAACGACGCCTGATCTAGAACACGAAGAATCTTTATTTTAGTTGCCGAGATTTCTGCTGCGGTGTCGTCTGCAGGTGAGTTCTTATTGGTTGTCTCTAGTCTATTTAGTTGGGATAATAGCCCTTCTAGATTAGCTGTCCATCACTGAACACTTTAAACCCCCTTTGCGACCTTTCACATGGGATGTAATAATGCCATGGGACAGCCAAATCCACCACTGCGGAATTCCACACCAAAAGTTGTTTTTTTTTACTATTTGTGGTTTTTTTTTAACTATTTTTATTTTTTTACATCCCTTTTGGGGACTAGAACTTGTGCTTTTATGATCACTCAGATGGTACACTGTGATGCTTCTGTATCACGGTGCATCTATCTTAATTATCCAGAATGTCTCATTGTAGTAGATACCTAGTATTATCTGCATCATTATCAGCTATCTTCACTTCCTCTAAAATCCACCATGCATGTAAAAGTCCGTCGTAAAGCCAGTTTATATGAGCTAAGAGGATATGTAACCCAGAAGAGAACTATGGCAAAAAAGTAAAAATGTTAGAACATAATTTCCCACACAGAGGACACCCTCTAATTAGTGAAGGATTAGATGTTTAAAATAATTAGCAAACACTGTGTAAATGGACAACCAAGAAACAGACAAATCAATTAATTTATACTTTACAATAGGCTTGCCATACTTCTATTATTAAAAATAAAGTAGTGTGCAAGAATTGGCGCATGCTATAACAGAACCTAAATATAGTTCTCTGTTCGGGGAGGCTCAAATATCTGAAGAAGGAACAGATCAACAATTTGTAAGAGACTAGTTAAAGAGGGTGTTAAAAATAAAAAAAAAGAAAACAAACATTTTTAGCTACACAAAGGACAGGCATTTTTGCGAGTTTAGGGCTTATTCACATGCCCGTATATGGGCTGGGTTTTCACTCCCAGCCGATATACGGTATCCCTTTCTGCAGGGAGAGGAGGTGGCGTGCTGGGCCCGGAGCAGTGCCCTGAGCTCCTGCCTCCTCGCCACTGTTTGCAATGGGAGGGGCGGGACAGGGCGGAGCTAAGCTCCACCCTGCCCCATCCCATTGCAAATAGTGGTGAGGGGCGGAGAGGAGTCGGAGACAGGGTGGGCGCTCAGTGCACTGCTCCCAGGCCCAGCCCGCCTCCTCTCCCTGCAGAAAGGGACACTATATATCGGCCGGGCGTGAAAACCGAGCTGATATACGGATGTGTGAATAAGCCCTGAAATTGTAACTCTTGTGATTCAATCCTAAAAGGACTTGTAGTACATCATCCTATGTACTGAGATTACCGTAGCAGGGTTCTATACATGTATGGCTGGCTTCACACAACCGGATTCCTATTGCATAAGCCATGATTGGAGTTCGCGTAGAGGATCTGCAGCAAATCGTATGCATTGAAAGTGATGTACTTTCGCTTTTTCCTTCTCACTCGCGGATACAGATCGCAAACTCTGTAAGCAGAGGAAAAAAATCACAGCATGCTCTTTTTTTTGCATCGGACTCTACATGTACAACCTCCACTGAAGGCCATTTGACTCGCAGTCCATGAGCAAGTAAATACAAATATTTAAAAAGAAAAAAATCTGTACTGCACATGACCGATGGTGAACCTCTGCGGTCATCCGCATTGCAGATAATGCAGGTACACTGGGTCGCCAGGCGAAGTCACAGCCGAATTCTAAGAGCAAAAAAGTTATAAATCTTTTTAAATGTCCATGTTAAAAAAATCTATATAGGACAGATGTCTAGACTAATTAAAAAGCACATTACAGAACAGAAATCAAGTACAAGAACTTATGAAGAGTTAGTAGAGAAAGAACAAGTGGTTGAAGAAGACGTAGCAAGAGAGGATAGCAGCAATGTAACGAAAAGTACTGAACACAAGCATGGAGAAACATTGGTGGCAAGACATTTCCTTCAAGACAAATGTTTCATTATTGAATTGAGAAGGCAGATTTTAGAGGATGTGAATATAGCTAGTAATGATGCACACAGTGCCGAGTAGCTACTACAAAGTGAGACATTCTGGATAATAAAAGGTGTATTCCAGGCATTTGCAACTGATTACCTATCCTCTGGTCCTGTTGTATTGAGGAGCAGGAAGTGTAATAGGCATGGCGCTCTGACTTCTTTCAATGGAAGTGAAGCTGGCAGTGCCACTTCCTCCCTGCCCAGTGATAAAGACGCCTCACCCGCTGCACTGATGGACGGACGGATGATTAGCTGATCCCATAGAAGTCTAGTAGTCTATGGGAGGGCAATCTGAAGCTGGTCAGATTTTCATGCGGCACACGGATTTCACCAGGTGACAGGCCAGGATCAGTGGAGTGGGTGAGTGTAAAACAATAAATACATCAGTCAGCTCCCCATCACCTCCCCAGACAGCACCATAACTTAGTGCTGCTGGATGCTTACAGGTTGCTTTTAATCCCAACCTCCCATTCTCAGCTCCAAGACTTCTCTCAAGCTGCAGCAGTTCTAAAAATACATATTTTTGGGAGACCTACGAGATTCTCTAATCTAACTTTTCTCCATTTACCCCTCTTCTACATTCTACCACGTTCATCCTACTGTATCTCCCCACCCTAATACACTTCATAGCTGTACATACACATATACTGGATGGTGAGCGGCTCACACAGCTTTATGTATACGATCCTATTTATATAAAGGATGTCTGGACAATTGTACAGAGTAAGTACTTGTACCTCTTGTGTCTCCCGTATTTCCTCATAGATTGTAAGCTCTTGTGAGCAGGACCATCACTCTGATTGTTCTAGTTTTATACTGTACGTAATATCTGATTTTGCTTGTTCATGTACCCTCTGATTACTAAAATGTTGCGGATATGTAGGCACTATACGTACATAAAGATCATTTATTATTATATAGGCATGTCATGCGCTTAACGGCTGATCAGATCATTTAATGCTTGTTCATTAGTAGCACATCCCCCTGTGTAAGGCTGAATGCACTGATCTGGATTATGGTTTTCTCCAGCAGGTTTCGGGGTATTTTGTAGCTTCCAAATTGTATAGTGTGCACACATCATCGAACCAGATCAGACACAAGCTATCAGCCTCATATCCAAAATGGCTCTCCTGGGAGAAACATCCAGACAGGCCCTTTTATTAAAAAGCATAACACCTGCCCTTTATGGGCGTTTAACAGATTACATCAGTAACATATATATATTCTTATTCGCTGGGTTATATAGAATTCCCCGCCTCCCCCCTGCCCACCTTCTCTCAACTCCAATGTATAAGCAAGTCTTTGTCTTACAAACATGTGCTCAAATCTGAAACTGAAAGTAGATATCTCTTTGTTGAAGAAGATTCTGTGTGGGGGATGGGGAGGACTGGGAAAACACTCAAGATGGACACGAGCAATAACATAACACTGTGATTTAACTCTTTCCTTATGCAGCAGAGTTCCACATTAGGCTGAAGTCACAAAACACACATAATACGTCTAATTTAGTATAAATCGATAGACATTTTATACTAACTAATCATCATGTCTATCACAGCACATGGCACTGCGGGATCCTGCAGCGGAATCAGGCACTGTGCTGGCCTGTGGCCCCCGCATACCTGTCTAGATTGGTCTTCTGTGTGCTGGAAATGTGCCAGCTGCCGCAGTTGCGCGGTGCAGAGAATGCCATGCCGTCGCGTCAGTGATGGCGCGGATCCGCTGACTTTTATAAATTGACATTTTGGAATTGCCGCAGGTCGGATAGCTTCCATTTACTGCAATGGAAGCCATCAGTGCGAGTCCGCATGAAAATAGAACATGTTGCGATTCTTCCTTTGTGAGCGGAAATTGCGAGTCATTTCTGCTTGTGTGCGTGGAAGAATCATTTTACATTGCATGCTATGGACGGACATTACTGCAGAATCCATGGCCAGGCGGCCGTCGTGGATCTCACAGCAAAAATCAGCCCGGGCCTAAAAAAGTGGGTGTACTGTCAAGGAATACTATCAGCATGGGGCAGAATGATCACATTAATGATTGTTTATCTCCATACCAGCAATCCTGGTGCTCATTACAACATGCAGAATTGGGCTGTGTAAAAAGGCCCATAGTGATATTTATCATGAGAAATATACATATACAAATAATTGCTCTAATTTTCACCCAGTGACAGAACTCGTTCTTGTGGCAATATTAATAAACCTGCAACAGTTTCCAAACACTGAAGATCGCTGTTTCATGCAGAGCTTCTAATTGCCATAGTTGTTGAAAAGCTTTTATGTCTAGTTGCTTCTGTGTACATCCAGCAGGACACGAGCTACAGATAAAGTTAACATTGGGGCAATTTGCCATTCCTTATAATGGAGCTGTAAGGAAACACCATGCAAAATAATGAATGCTTGATTTCACGGCAATTAAATGGTGTGAAATAACTAGGTGGAGTTGGAGGAAATGAAAATATAATTGATTTACAGGAAAGTTACAAGTGGCAAGGGGTCTGAACTCTAATGAGGAAGTTCTAACAAACAACATAGCATGAACTTAATTTATGTGACTTGAGCCATGAACCCTATTCCAAGCCAGAGACAAGACAATCCTAGACTTGTTTTCACTTTTTTACTCTGCATTACCTTTTAATTCTGGTGTGAGTTTAAAAGGAACTAGCTTGTTTCAAAATGATCCTACTTGTCATAAAATGAATAACTGACTTGATCATGAGGAAGACAAATTTGCAAGAAATTTACAAGATGATAGCGCCATCTTCTGGATGTATCAGGAATTGCTATTCTAACAAGATGATTTTACAGTGTTGTATACACAATGTGTGAATGTTTTATTTTAGTTGCATTTAAAGGGGTTGTCCTGCGCCGAAACGGGTTTTTTTTTTTTCAATAGCCCCCCCGTTTGGCGCGAGACAAACCCGATGCAGGGATAAAAAAAAAACAAACAGATAGTACTTACCCGAATCCCTGCGGTCCGGCGTCTTCATACTTACCTTGTGAAGATGGCCGCCGGGATCTTCACCCTCGGTGGACCACAGGGCTTCTGTGCGGTCCATTGCCGATTCCAGCCTCCTGATTGGCTGGAATCGGCACTTGTGATGGGGCGGAGCTACGAGGAGCCGCTCTCCGGCACGAGCGGCCCCACTCAGAAGACAGAAGACAGGACTGCGCAAGCGCGTCTAATCGGGCGATTAGACGCTGAAAATTAGACGGCACCATGGAGACGGGGACGCTAGCAACGGAACAGGTAAGTGAATAACTTCTGTATGGCTCATAATTAATGCACGATGTACATTACAAAGTGCATTAATATGGCCATACAGAAGTGTATACCCCCACTTGCTTTCGCGGGACAACCCCTTTAAGAAAGAAGTGACAATTGCTTAAAAAACACCAAACAGCATTCTGATGGGTGACTAGGGTGTTTTTAGAGGAACCGAATCTCGTTTGAACGAGTGAGTGACGTCACCGCTGGCTCGTTCGCTACCATGTAGCCTGTTTAATCGGGCAGATATGGTAAATCATCACTGCGCCCGGGTGGTGGACTCCCACTAATCAAGTATTGGTGACCTACTAATCAAGTATTGGTGGACGAGTCCTTTAAGCTCAGTGGCAGTTTTATACATTTGTCTGCAGTGAGCTCACCCTAGTTGTCACTGCAAAAAGCGCCATAACAGGCAGCTGCCTGGTTCTGTTGTAGATACACCACGGGCTTTTAAGAGAAGTCATCTCACTGACTAATTATAAAGTATAGGTTGCAGGTATCTAAATAGTACAAAAAAAACTAATGTCAGTCTCAAAAAATAAAAATGACTATAAAGCAAATATTTATAAGAACTGATATCAGAATCTGAAGTAAAATAGCTTTAGGCCGCCTGCAGACGAGCGGAAATCCCGCCGTGGGATTTCCCGCGGGATTTCCGCCGCTGAAAGTCTGCATAGGAGTGCATTACAATACGCACTCCTATGCAGACGGCCGCGGTTTGGCCGCGCGAAATCTCGCGCGGCAAACAAACCGCGGCATGTTCTAATTTTCTGCGGGGCACGCACTCACCTGGCCGCCGGCTCCGGTCTGCGCATGCGCCGGCTGCGCGGCAGCCGGCACATCAAAGAGCCGGGGCCGCCAGGCGCGGGTGAGTACGCGCTCGTCCCTGCAGGCTCTGGGGTCGGATCGCACGGCGAGATTTCTCGCTGCCGGATCCGACCCGCTCGTCTGCAGGCGGCCTTACTGAGCTAATATAACTTTTAGGGTAAGACTAAGCACAGCTCTAGAACTGATTATACAGTGAATATAAAACAATCTACACACACCTGTTAAAAAATCCGACAAAGCTGAATCATTTCAGATTTATTTCCACCTTCAATGTGATCCCTTATCTGTACAATGCCATCAAAAAACAAACTGAAGTGATTTAGGGTAGAAATATAAATATAATAAACTAAAATAATGTGGTTGCATAAGTGTTCACACCCTCTTATATTTGGGGTTCTGGTTGTGTCCAGAATCAGCCAATCACACTTAAGCTCATGGTAAATAGTAGTCAGCACTGCGCTGCCATTATTTACAGGGATTCTGGCTTACCCCATATAGCATTCAGCTCTAGTAGGATTTCACTGACATTTTCTTAGTTGCATTTTTCTGTAAAAGCCATAAAGATCTTACAGCACATCAAAGGGATCTGATTGTTGGAAGGTATCAGTCAGGAGAAGCGGACCAAAGCATCTCCAAGGCATTACATATGCCATGGGACACAGTGAAGACGGCCATCAAGAACTGGATTACATTTGGCAGAACAGTGACATCACCAAGAATTGGACGTCCCTCAGAAAGGATGAAAAGACCAGAAGAAAATTGATCTAGGAGGCTGCCAAATGGTGGAGGAAGACACTATATTTTTCTGCTGCTGGAACTGGGTCTTTAGTCAAGGTGGAGGGATTTATGAACAGTTTCAAATATAAAACCTTCAGGCCTCGGCTAAAAGGCTGACGATAAAGATGAATTTCACCTTTTAGCATCACAACGACTCAAAATATGCCTGCAAATCAACAAAAGAATGGCTGCACCAAAAGAAGATCACAGTTTTGGAATGGCCCAGCCAGAGCCCAGACCTGAATCCAATTAAAGATCTGTTGGAAAACCTGAAGAGGGCGCTACACACGAGATGCCCTCACAATCTGACAGATTTGGAGCACTTTGCAAGGAAGAGTGGCCAAAGATTGTCAAGTCAAGATGTGCCATACTGATAGACACCGACGCAAAAATACTGAATGCTATCAAAGGGTACATCAACAAAGTATTAGTTTTAGACCCAATGTCCACGGATTTGATTAATGGAACCCGCGTCGGAGATCCGCAAATCAAGCTGCCCATAGGGATGCCTTAGCATTCGCAAATCAATTTTAACCATGCGGATGTGATTTTCTTTACCGGCGCACGTATCACAGCATTTTTCTGCGGGACGGCTTCCATTGAAGTCCGATCCGCAGCACCGCCACAGCTCTCACTATCGAATCGCCGCGGATCCGCGGGAAAGCAGGAGATTTTTTTAAAAAATTAAAAATTGCACCGTGCATGCAACCGGCATATTGCCGGTGTGTCTGGGCGCATCTGCCGTGCTGCAGAAAGAAGATTCAGCCGGCATGGAGGAGACCCGCACTGGATCTGGACAGGTAAGAAAATGTATTTTCCTGTCTATGTCTGCAGGCACGGCTGGATTCAGCAGATAGAATCCGTGCGTACAAGTGGACATGAGGCCTTCAGGTGTGTAAATGTAGGAAAACACATTATTTATGTTTATTAATTTTTCTACTCTAAAACATTTGGGTTTGTTTTTCTATGGAATTATAGAGATAACGGGTCACATTGAAGGTTTTATATCAAGACAAAAATCTGGCATTTTAGCAGTGATGTGTAGGCTTTTTATATCTACTCTATATAACACAGTGCAGTGTATTAACAATGGCTCATAAATATTTGATTTTATATATCACTTCACATTAGAAACCCCATCCTTAAATTATGCAGCCTAATGTACTGCATGTCCATAAATCATTGAGAGAGAGGGAACTTGGCGCGATATGTTTATTTAATCTTGCGCTTGTAATAAAGCATCACATTGATGAGTGCTGCAATTCCGGAATATGCACAGTATTAGACTCGCCATAAATCGATCTAGCATTGAAAAATAAAGTGAAGAGTAGGAGCCAAACTGTGACAGTTTTAGCTGTAGGACTAGATTGTAACTGTACCACAGAATTGATAGTATATAATAATACATAGCATTTGGGTAATGTATGGAAATTCATTAACTACCATACAGTGATATTATTTCAGCAAGGTCCAGAAAATTTTTGGCACTATGAGATATTATTTAAAAGGGCTGTTTAGGTGTAAACCATATATCCTCAGAATGGGCCCATCGCAGATCCTGATGCTGTCTGTAGCCATGTGCTTGGGCACTGAGCTGAATTTTTCAGGAAGCAGACAGCTCTGTTCGCACTGCAGTGGCAAGGCTTGGTATTACAGGCTATTCCTTCAGTCAGAACCAATTGCAGAGGGCTTTTGTCAAACAGCGTGCAACCTCTAGATTGGAGTAATGTATAGAAACTAGTAAGGGTTTGACCAAATTAGAAGTACCAAACAAGTCTTCTAATGATCCAAATTCTGCTTGTATGGCATGGTGGAGATGTAAGTATCTAAAAATTATAATAAAGAAAATATAATTATGCTAAATGCATTGCTCTACGACAGATCTTGTTAATATATAGAGCTGAGCGAGCACCCAAATGCTTGGGTCCGCGTTATTCGAGTCGGGCTTTTCGCAAAATTCGAGAGCTGACTACAATGGGAGACTTGAGCATTTTTGTATGTGGGACGCCGGGTGCCGAGCTTTTTTTTTTTTCTTCTAATTTTTTAATTAAATCCTATTGCAAAAATGACTGTCAGACCAAAGGACATGTATTTTAAGTGGGGAAAAAAAACAAATATTGCTCCTCGAAGGTGTCCACAACCCTTAAGAATAACTTCTGTTGTGGAATATATAAAGGTGAAAATGTGACACCAAAATCATTGTACTTTTTTGGAGGTCCACCAGACATATAATAAGTAACCTTTGCCTCCACAGTTTAAAGCATGTCGTGGAAACCCATGGAAAAAAAGCTAAATGCATCAGAAACAATATACCAGCACAAGTTGGATTCTACTAACAGCATGTCAAAAAGTTTGCAAAGTCCAGTGACATTTGTCTTTAGAAGCACATTAGCTAGGAAGGTACATGTAATGGAAAAGTAGAATATGGACTTATGCCTGAAGCCAATTTAATGTGACTTTCTTGGAGTTCCTGGGGTCACACTTGGCTTGGACTACATTACTTTTTTTCTCTTTTATAATTTACTGCTCAGCTTTGGGTATTAAGAAATATAGACAATAAATCTACTGTGCTTAAAAGAAAGGAAGAAAAGGTCTCACCTGATATTTTCCAAGGTGTTGGCCAAATGGTTCATGTAATAAAGGGTTGATGGCATGGCTAAAAATAGTGAAATCACATGTAGCTGCATCACACTTCCAAAATACATTCTCCTTTCACCTAGTACCCGGCAGGGAATACTAGAATGTGCTATGTTTGGCATGGATGAGTACACTGCAAAGTGCCATAGATCTGTACAGTATTGTTGTATTGAGTGCTAATGAAAACTTAATTAGAAGTTATTACTTATAACTGAAACTATAGACAGACATTTTATTTTAGTCTCAGCGGCAGTTTTTGGTTCTGTGTTACAGCTATGTTATATTTTGCTTTGTAGGACTATGTTACCTAATACCAATAAAACAATTTAAACATATTTTATTCTTAATTGTGTTCAGTGAAATGGGTTTTCTGAAAATAATCTTTTTTGTAAATAAAGTCCCCCATGTGTAAAAATAATAAACCAGTTGATACTCACCTCTACCCGCGGATCCTCCACTAGCGGCTCTAGGTCTCCACTGTGATGCGTTATTTACACGCTGCAGTAGTCTGTATGTCACAGGCTGCTGCAGCCAGTCACAAGGCTCAGAGCTCGATCGCCTTAGGCTATGTTCAATGGGGTGGATTTACTGTGCAATGTCCTCAGTAGACATTCCGTAGGAGATCCGCATTGGAAAATCCACATACAAACCCACAACATTTGGTGCAGATTTTGATGTAGAATTTAGCCCCCTCATTGGAAGAGGTGGAATCTGCAGCAAAAATCTAGTGTTATAATTGACATGCTGTGAATTTAAATCCCGCAAAGCATGTCACTTTGCCGCTACTGTAAATGCCATGGACTTGCAAATCTGCCCCATGTGAACATAGGCTTATAAAACGCACCAAAACTGCACTTAACAAAAAGCATGTAAAAACGCACGTGTTTTGCATTTTGCATCATCGAGAATAATGAACATTGACAAAAAGCGCAAAACGCATGTGCGTTTTTGGTGCATTTTTTCTGCCCGGGCTTCTATCTCTTTGGGGTTTTTTGCCCTCTGGATCAACATTGGGGAGTAATAGGCTGAACTGGATGGACATGTATCTTTTCTCGGCCTTACATACTATTTTACTATGTTACTAAGTATGAAAGCACTCTTAGACGTTTTTGTTAAACAGCTGGCGGATGATTTCCAATGCAGGCATAATTTCTGCCAGTGCACCTAATACATGAAGAGACACCTCCATGTGCCTAGACAGAAATGTATGCCAGGTTTGACCTGGCATTCATTTCTGGCATAATTTACACCAGCTTCTGGCACAAATTATAGATGAATTTGTCACTATGGGCGGTCACACCCTCTCCCGAAAGCCCCACCCACTTATTGGGAAAGTGCCAAGGTCAGTGCAGAGAGAAGAAAAAGGACAAATTTTTTTGCAAGCATGCTTGTGCAAAAATTTGCGACTTTCCTATGCTAGAATTCGGGCGTAAATTGGTTTATAAATGTCCCTAACGATGTACAGCTATGACTAACAAGCCATACCCACCATACTTCTCTTTTGGGAGTCTTGAAATTTGCTCAATGTTACGGCCATGCTATGGATATATTTATTCTCCCTGTTCTCTGATATTGTGTTGTGCATTATCTCTGTATTTACCGGAAGATACTGTGTGACTGCGATTACTGTGCGCGTCATTCTTGCTCCGTGACTACTATTCATGTGCTTTTACTTTGGCCATTCATCCTGTGATATAACATTGCTGAGATCATTATTCCTGTGCTGTGAAATCTGTGTTTTTATCATCACTGTATTGTCAAAATATTCTTTTCATCACTTCTGAGCTGTGACTATGTCACTATGTATATTTTTTTAAAAAAACCCAATACCTTGCAGCTTTCACTCTGTCCACCAAACCAAAAACTAGTCTGACACTTCCTGTTCAATACAGCAGCCTCACGGACCATAGACACAATGGACAGGAGAGGACAACCCATTGACTTCTATGGGAGTGTGTTGTAGGCATGATCTGTGGCATGTGCAGAGGTCAATGGGGGAGCAAGGTGCAGGGAAGGGTAGTAGACGAGCTGTGACCATCACCAATTGTGAATGATGGATTCTAAGTTAGCTATATAAAGGTATTAGCTGAAATGTTTTCTCGACAGAATATGAATTGTCAGACTATTCTTAGGCTTAATGGTCAGTAGGAAAAATGCAGGATATTAGGAATTTTTTTTTCTAAATTGAAAATAATAAATAATAAAATAATTAAAAATAATAAAAAAGTTCTTCTACGGAAATCGAGGTCCACCACCAAGCATTAATAATACCCCCTAGCCACTGGATTATTTTCACCCCACTATTTATCTGATCCTACCAATATTTTAATCCCTGTATTCTCTCCTAATATTGATTTCATTGCATATCTCAATAGAGCTGTCATTGTTTTATGTTTGTCGATAGTTTGATTGAATCATTTTGTGATTAATACCATCATCCCATTTTTCTTTTGTATCTCCCACATACTTTAAATGAATAAATAAAGAATATATATTTTTTAAAAAGTGAATTTTCTGATGACACATTCCCTTTAAGCTGTATAGTGGTCCGGAAGGTCCTCCAGGGTAGCCACACAGTCATCTGTTCTGTAACACCTAGCTATGTGCTCCTTGGAGACATAGAAGGTGCTGTACGTCGGAAAAACCCTATTTTCCCCTTTCTTCACAAGCTCTTGCTAACTGCTTGGAAACAACTGGCTGCTGATTGGTAGAGAGGGATGGTGTGAGAATCCAGAGCAGGAAAATAGCAGGGGGAGGCAGGGTGTTAGAAGGTGCAGAGAGAAAGTGTGGGAGTTAAGACAGGAAGTGAAGGAGACGTTAGAGGCAGTAGTGAGGAGGTAGTCAGAGGAGGACGTGCAGAAGGTGTACTGCAGTGTGTGCAAAGAAATAGCATTGCCTGGAGTGGGAAGCAAGGATTAACAAGCTTCCTAATCAACAGCAGTGTGGAGGAGAAAGTTTGGGACCTATCATCTTAACAGTGAGTGACACAAAACCCAGTTAAAAGCAAAGCCAGGGAAAGTGAAAGGGGCCCATCTTAAATCAACTTCATTAATTTGTAGAATAATCTTCTAGGAAAGCCCCATTAGATAACTAGGACTGTGGGAATTCTATTAAGTAACTTCTTAATGCAAATAGAGAGAGAGCGTTGAAGATTAACCTGTGTTGTACTAAACTGAACTGTGGAGCAACGTTATCTGTGTTTATGCAAAGCAATATCTCTGCCATTACTGCAAGTTTGTAATTGTTGTTTTGAATGCTACTAAAAGCTGAAGTAAACTGTGTACCTCCAGTTTTCTCATCAAAGCTACCAGGACTCGTGTCAGTTATTTTGTCATTAACCCTTGGAGTTCCTGGAAAGAGGTGCTGGCATCACGTGACAAACCACCGTTAATAATTGTTGACTGTAGTAACCTTTTTGCCACTGTGTGCGACTGAGTCAGGCACTTTGCCACCATTGCCGGTAGAGATCACAGAGCCACCCATGACATCCATCTTGTTTCCCCGTGGTCTCCCCCACTTTGGCGCGCCTCGCTCGGACTCTGCAGCTGCAATTGATTATGGCTGCACTGCAAGAAGCTCTACTCGGCCCCCTGACCCACCATTTAACACCAATGTGATGCAATGGTGTCATCATGTGATCTTGCTGCTTGCATCAGGGCATAGGATTTTGGCGAGAAAAGGCCAAGGCAGAAAATTGAAGACACATGGGAACGTTAAAAAGGACTATGAAATGTCTCCGAAGAGGTAAAGTCTCTTCTTCTGCAGACTACCAAGTAGATGTGAAGAAACCCATGTCATAAGCCTCTCATCCAGCTAGCCAGAAACCTGCTGCACACTGACAAGAGACATAAACCCCAAAGAGCCTATCTGTACATGGTTATCTTTTCCTTGTGTGCTGTGGCATTGTACTATCTTCTATTGCATACTAATTTTCCCAGAAGAGCATTGCATCGCCTATAAGTTTCCACATGCCTAGATGGGGGTCTCTAAAGAATATGAAGAAACACATATATACACAAAGAGTAGAAAGTGTAATAAATAAACATTAAAAACACTCAAAAGAATAACAATATGAGCTTGGAGAGCAAATCCTTAATGAGCCCACAGATAAGTGTGTGAGAGTCTTATTGTTTCTAAACTGATGTCAATTTAGAGATCTGAAGACCCTTCAATCTCTGGAGCAGAATAATAACATAGTATGTTAGGCTGAATGAAGACAATGTCCATCCAGTTTAGCCTGTCTCAACACCCCCCCCCCCCCCCCAGCCCACCTCCCCCTTGTTGGTCCAGAGGAAGGCAAAAAAACCCCAAGCCAATTTAGATCATTTGGAGGGAAAAAAATTCTTCCTGACTCCATAATGACAGCCAGAGTAATCCTGGGATTAACATTTGAAATCATCAACCCCGCTGGTCATGTAATGTCTATATCCTGTAATATTAAAGCGTTCTAGAAAGACATCTAGTCCCCTCTTAAACACCTCTATGGATTTTGCCATCACCACGTCCTCAGGCAGAGAGTTCCACAGTCTCACTGTTTTTACAGTAAACAACCCCCTTCTGTGTTGGTGATGAAACTTGCTTTCTTCTAGACATAGAGGATGCCCTCTTGTTACTGTCACAGTCCTGGGTATAAACAGATCCTGGGAGAGATCCCTGTATTGTCCCCTCATGTATTTATACATAGTTATTTGATCGCCCCTTAGCCGTCTTTTTTTCAGGGTAAATAATCCCAATTTTGATACCCTTTCTGGGTATTCCAGTCCTCCCATTCCGTTTATTAATTTAGTTGCCCTTCTTTGGACCCCCTCAAGCACTGCAACATCTTTCCTGAGCACCGGTGACCAGAACTGTACACAGTATTCCATGTGAGGCCTGACAAGTGCCTTATATAGTGGGAGGATAATGTTCTTGTCTCTCGGCCCTATGCCTCTTTTAGTGCACCCCAAGACTTTATTTGCTTTTGCAGAAGCTGATTGGCATTGATTGCTCCACTTAAATCTACAGTTCACTAGTACCCCCAGGTCTTTTTCCATACCACGTTTCCCTAGCAGTACCCCATTTATTGTATATTGATGACATCCGTTTCTCCTGCCCATGTGCATAACCTTACACTTATCAATATTAAACTTCATTTGCCATTTTTCTACCCAAGCCCCCAGTTTATCTAGGTCCTTTGTAGCCGTACATTGTCCTTTGTTGTATTAATTACCGCGTATAATTTTGTATCACCTGCAAATATTTTGCTGTGCAGCCCCTCTATCAGGTCATTGATAAATATATTGAACAGAAAGGGGCCCAATACTGAGCCCTGTGGCACCCCACTAGTGACGGTGGCTCAATCAGAGTACAAACCATTTATTACTACTCTCTGTTTTCTATCTCTGAGCCAGTTCTTTACCCAGTGTGGCAAGTTGGGGTTACTTGCCCGGGGTCTCCTGCTTATTTTCCCCTGCCCAGGGGTGGCAGGACCGCAATGATGTCCAGAAACAGGGTAAAGTCCAAATACTGGTTCCTCCAGCATTTATTTCAGCATAGGTATTCAATTTACAAACAGTCCAGCATATCATATGCAACTGCACACTGTTGTCCACCACAGTGCTCACAGCAATGTTCACTGCTTCTTCCAGTGGACCTTCCAGGAAGGTGACTTCGCCCCGACAGGCGATGAGCGAGGGGCCAACTACCCCCTGTCCGCTCTGTGCTTCCAGGATCCTCACAGACCATCAGCAGGCCCCACAGGCCTCAATGGACCTAAGCTCCACAGGCTTCAAGGACACTGAGCTTGTGAGGGAGGGGAGATTTAAACTGTGCAGCCGCACCCTTGCAGGTGCAGGTTAACTAAACCAAACACAGTGACTGTGCTCAGAGGCACTCTACAGGCCACTCTTGCTACTGCACTGTCACACCAGATACACACGTTGTCGCCCAGACCAAGCTGTCTTATTTTATATATCAGACTATTATGCGGCATGGTATCAAATACTTTAGAGAAATCCAGATATACAAGACCCATAGACTCTCCCAGGTCCAACCTAGAACTTACTTCATTGTAGAAGCTGATCAAATGGGTCTGACATGATCGACCTCTCGTGACCCCATGCTGATGAGAGGTTATCCTGTTGCTTTCCTTGAGGCATTCTAGAATGGCGTCTCTCAGAAACCCCTTGAATATTTTTCCAATTATTGAAGTGAGACTTACCGGCCTGTAGTTACCAGGCTCTCTTTTAGACCCTTATTTGTATATTGTAACTACATTAGCAATGCGCCAGTCCAGTGGTACAAGCCCGATCTCAATGGTGTCCATAAATATAAGAAATAGTGACCTAGCTATCACATCACTTAGTTCTCTTGGAACCCTTGGGTGTATTCCATCTGGGCCTGGCAATTTATCAATTTTAATCCTCTTTAACTGGCTCTGCCCTTTCTGCTGTGTTATGCATGCAATATTCAGTGAGGGGTTTGTTTTATTCCCCTACATCTCGTGTTACATTTCTTTTTCATTTGTGAATACACTTGAAAAAAAACTATTTTATAGATTTGCCTTACCCCCATCGTCTTCTATGGTTTCTCTTGCATTATTTGTTAAAGGGCCAATGCTTTCAGATCCTTTTACTGTTTATATAACTGAAGAATAGTTTAGGGTTATTTTTGCTCTCTTTGGCGATCAGTCCTTCTGATGGGAAACACTGTCCCTATACAACCAAACACTGGAAAGGACCCTGCCTGAAAGCAGGACGATTACTCTGATAAGGACGGCCCTGACCGCGTCCCTCGTCCCCTAGTTGACCCTAAGGGAAACAACAAAAGAAGACCAAAACTAGAAATGCAAAAAAAATGCAGTACTTAGCTTGAGATACAGCAAGTAACTGAGCAATCCAGGAGCAAGCTTCTGACTGCCAGCCCAGTCAAAGAGAGACTGCAAGTCAACAGCAGTTCAGCTCAGTGTCAGGCCAGGCTAAATAGCCCTGATAATTACCCACAGGTTTGAATACGCACATCACACCTAATACCACACCCAGAAGATGTAGAAACATCTCCAAAACCAGGACCAGACTTATCAGCAAAGCAGCGATCCCAGAACCGCCGCAACAGCAGCTTAATTTAACCTGACCAATAATGTTGGTAGAAAGAAAGGTCTGCGATGTAGAATTTCAACACCTAATGCTTTTGTTCATAGAGAAATAAGCCACCGCCAGTCCTATCTATCTGTGGCTTAACTCTGCAAACACATGAATGTTCGGCCAAACCGAACGTTGATGTGTATAGGGAAAAAACATCTGTTGCACGTATGTTCGTTCATCTGATTGCAGCTGAAGGTGTAAGGACATCTTAAATCCTTGGGACTAATTCAGTCCTGTGTTTAGTGTATCAAAGATAGTTACACTCTCCTTTTCAATTTGAGGTTGCCTTTTAATATCACAACTCTCATATGTTTTATGTTGTGTCCCTGGCTACAAAAATGTTTAGATACAGGTAAGTGTCTTTTATTGCGTGACGATGAGAACTTATCCCCGCTTTAAATGGAAAGTAACTTTTCTAACCAATTACTGCTTTTATGATAACTGGCAAAACTATTATTTACTCTATTTACCTAAAATAATGTTTTTGTGCTGTAAAATCCCTCAAAACTGCTGTCTCTCACCCCTTACCTTGCTGTCCTCTGTCAGATTGACAGAGGATGCTAGAGCAGGGGTATGAGTGATTATACTCATTGAATTGTATACAGAGAGCAGAGAGGAGAAGGAGAGACAAAAACCTGCACATAGATGCTAGAGTAATGCTGCTGTTTATACACATGTACACTGCTAAATCTTGCTGTATACTCCTACATGATGAGGCTATGTCTATGTGCGTAACAGACAGTTAAAGACCAGAATCTCTGCAGTTCTCTATGCACAGTCTGTAGACGATGGCAGAGCAGCCAGGCTCCTCAAACCAGTCCTGAGAGGACTGAGAATTTGATATACACTCTGCAAAGTCACACAGCCACACTTCAAGAACAAAACCAACACCTGGCCATCTAGACACTAACTATACATTAACACTCAATCTCTAGTAGGCCTAGTGCCCCAAAATGTCAAGCATAATACAGCACATTTGGTTTCATACCACAGAGATTCCCACAAGTCCTTGGCAAATAACCTATATTTTCCCAGTTTTACAGATTCTGAGACAAACCCAGCAGGATTATATTTAACTCTCTTGGCTTGCTCCTAAATAAAAGTCTGCTGGGAACTTGAATGGAGAGAAACCCTTTCCCTGCTGGGCGTTTACATAACATTTGTCCCCCTAGTAGCACAAATATGCCATTGCAGTGACTACTCTGCCATTATAAATATCCACTTATATATATAAATTGGGCACAGTGTGGGGCATAAAAAAACTACAGTGGTGCCTTGGGTTAAGAGTTTAATTTGTTCCGTGACGAAGCTCTTAACCCAAGACACTTGTATGTCAAAACCAGTTTCCCCATTGAAATGAATGGAAACGGCATTAATCCGTTCTGCCATTAATTTCAATGGGGCTGCAGCTGCCAGCAGCCCCATTGAATGCAATGGGCTGCCAGCAACTCTACAGTGATTTTCGGGGAAGGGAAATATAAGCCCTCCCCTGAAAATTATCCATAGCATGTGTAAAAAATATATATATACTCATCTCTCAGCTGGCTGAATGGGCGAGCGCTGCTGTGATTGGCTGAGCGCTGTGACCAATCACAGGCAGTGCTCAGCTATCATTCATTGAATGGCTGAGCGCTGCCTGTGATTGGCTGAGCGCTCAGCCAATCAGATACAGCTCTTTCGGCAGGCGGGGATTTTTGAAAGAACTTCAGGGTATTATTGTATCTTGATGCCACCGGAAGCTAGGGGTTTGACAGGAGTTACACCCCTGTCATACCCCTAGCTCCCGATTGGGTCAAGACTGTAAGGTCCTAGCAACGTCTCCATTGCTTGCTGCTTTAGGCTTCCTTTTCCACTTGTGCTTAGATTATGGGCTGTAAATGTTGGCACTTTACAGCAAATAATCTAAGCCTAAGAAGAAAAACAACCCTCACCCTAAGCCAGCAGGGCCGGCTAAAAGCAATGGAGACGCTGCACATGTGACTCATTGCTTGGTTGGCCAACGCTGATCTGTAATGGATCCTGACACACCGTAGGATGAGGCCTCAGTGCAAGGCGGTGGCGCTATTTTTTCTTCCATCCGCCGGCTGCCTGCTCCCTGCGTCTGTCATCTCTGTCACGGCTGGTCCCCCGCGCACCGTTCCTGCGCATGTACCGCCTGATGCTCTCCCACGGCTCTCTGCGATCCCTGTAGTGCAGAGCTTCAGTCTGGGGCCGCTGGCTAACACAGTTTTTGCCACCGCCACTGTGCCCTCTCTGCTGGTGACCGCGAGCTGAATATGGCATGGGGGGAAGGGGGGCCGCCTTGCCTGTGCTGTCGGACGCAATCTTACCATTACCTCGGTGGAAGTGTGTGTGTGTGTGTGTGTGTGGGGGGGGTAATGCTGCTGTCACACTGAGGGGGAACAGCCTTTAAGCTGTATGCTGCTCCAAATAAGCGTTCCTTATTGGGCTGCTAGGACCTGCAGCCCAGCCAACTGTGCAACCAATCTGCATCAGGGGGCGTCACCCACCTGTCAATCTTGGCTCCTTCCTGGTGGCGTCAAGATACAATAATACCGAACTTCAGAGCAGTGCAGGGAGAAGTGCCTACATGCAGCTGAGCTCCGACAGCAGTGGAGAGGTGAGTATATATATTTTTTACACCAGCTAGGGATGATTTTCAGGAAAGGGCTTATATTTGAAATCAATGGGAGAGCTTTGCGATCCTCTGCCACAGCTGTTGCAAGGGATTCTTTACTTCCTGCGGGGATTCCCCTTATCACTGAACACTGTGACAGTGCTGCCACAGTGTCCAATGATGAGGGGACTCCCTTTATGGAATGCAAAGCAGACTCGTAACTCGAGTTTTTGCTCCTAAATCAGAACAAAAATTCAAAAGAGAGCCTGCTCGCAAGTCAAGAAGCTCGCAAACTGAGGTGTCACTGTATATACATTTGGTATCCCCACATCTGCCCTGATTCATAGAATGATATTTACATGTAATTTTGCTGCACTGTGAACATTGTAAAACCAAAACACAAAATAAAAAACAATAATGCAATTGTGTTTTTTTCGCCATTTCGCCCCACCTAAAATTTTAGAAAAAGGTTTTCAGTACATTATATGGTACATTTTTTAATGGTACGATTATAAAATACAAATTGTTCCGCAAAAAGAAAAAAGCCTTCTCATGGCTATGTTGATGGAAAAATAAAAAATTATGAAGAAAGAAGAAAAAAACAAAAGGCAAAAAATGACATGACCACGTCATTAAAGGGTCAACGGTTTGTTTAAATATAAGGATTAAAGATGTGAAAAAGTCCAGAACCAAAGACATCCATGCAGCAACCTCTGCAGAGACAGGTTATGGGCAGGAAAAGTTGTCATGGCACTGTGGGTTGGATGGAGGATAAAAGGAGAATGACTCCACTCAGCAATGATGTCACTTGTGAGTCACTAAATGTAATTGTTCATCCTGCATTTCACTGAGTCTGATCAATATGCAGAGTGATGATGGGTGGACGCATTATTTACCATTGTCCATACTGGGAGGTGTTATTTCACATGATACAAACTAATATAGCAGATGGTAACGGCTTGCAATATCCCTGTATTGACTTTTGCTCTGGTGCTGAAATTATGTCATGTTCTTGTTTCTGGGGCTTTGTGCTGTATTTACAAGATGAGCTTAGTTCTAGTGGTGTGTTTGTGCACTGAACTTGGTTCTGGTGCTGTATTTATCTAATGAGCTTTGTTTGGTGTTGTATTTATTGTGAGCTTGGTTGCTGTGCCATATTTATGTTATGAGCTTGGATTGGGGGCTGTATTTATGTTACAAGCTTGGTTCTGGGCTGTAACTAAGGCCCAATGCATACGGGCGTATTTGCCTTGCGGAGTCCACAGTGGGCATCCGCCTGTGGATTCCACAGCCAATACTGCCTATAGACATGCCATGCAAAATCGCTTTTCCATGTCCACTAGCGTAAATCAATAGTGATTTTCCGCTGATGGAGGGAAAATCGCAGCAAGTCCTATTCTAGCCCGGATTCCACGCAGACGGCTTCCATAGAAGTAAAAAATAGCCGTCCAACCTGCGGCCCTTCTGCAATGACATTGTGGAAGTGTCAAGGATTCCGTGTCATCACTAGGCAATGACGCGGGAAAAGCAGCCAGCTTAAAAAAGATTCTGTACCGCGCATGTCTGATGGCTCACCTTGCGGACCATCCGCAGTACAGAAGAAAAGAAGAACCAGCAAGTACGCGCAGATGCCGGCCGCGGGCAGGGTCTGATTCTGCATGCGGATTCCGACCCACTTGTGTGCATTTGGTCTATTATTGTGAACTTTGTATTGGTGCTGTATCTATGTTATGAGTTTGGTACTGGTGCTGTACTTATGATAAGAGCTTGGTTCTGGTGTTGAATTATTATGAGCTTGGTTCTGGTGCTGTATTTATGTAGTGTACTTCATTTTCATATGAAAGGGGTTTTCTAGGCTTATTTTAATGAATGACCTATCCACAGGTTGTCAGTTTCCTTCTGATCAGCTGTGCTAATAATTTGGCGTGCAGTGGCTCAGCGGGGGCGCCGGGTGTCAGATCATCCCGATCTGATACTGATGGCTTATTCTGAGGATGAATAAAGAAATCCTGAAAAAAACTTTTTCCCAAACTAACATATTGATTAGCTATCGTCAGAATAGATCATCAGTGTCAGATCCGTGAGGGTCCGCCGCTTGCGACCTCCACCTATCCAGCACACATACCCATCAAAGTAAATCCACTTAGATGTCCGCTTTTTAATGCGGACTGATGTTGCATGTAAAAAAAAGAGATTTAAAAAATGGCATGTTTTTTTTTGGTCCACATTCCCGAAAGACTATGGAAGCATAAAAAGCACGGTGAACACGGATGTTACACGCGTGTGCTTGTGTTTTTTATGCATGTTGCCTGGAGACAATTAGGCCTTCTTGCGTTTTATTTTGCGCATGTGAGAAATGGATGGTATGTGGAAGTAAAAAGAACGCACATACGCAACAAAAACGTACACAACACGCACAAAGGCTCACATGACCGTATGCGTAAAACCCTGCGTACGTCACACAGGGCCTTACTGCTGCGGAGCCGGCCGACCGCTGCATATGGCGGTATTGTACTGTGTATGGCATCGTATCTCACGCACGCCGTCTTGCGCCGTCTTCCCGTAGTTCTGTTTACTTTTCCCGTGCTGTTCCGCAGTGTAAATACATAAGAGCGGCGTTGATTACGGCCCACAATAGTCTCTCTCCCGTGTAATACTGGCAAAATAGAACATGCTGCGCTCTTATTTGAGCTCGCGTATTACGTGATGCATACACGCAGATGTGAAGCAGGATAAGGCCGGCTGCACACGAGCGGGTCAGATTCCACAGCGGGATCTGGCCGTGTCCGTGGCCGGCGACCCCGCGTACCTGCATTCTTCTGTATTGCGGATGACCGCGGCAGCTCACTGTCGGTCATGTGCAGTACGGCTTTTTTTAAAATTCTTTGTTTTTCCCGTGCCGCCACTAGCCGATGACGCGGTACCCGCAACCTATCCGCAATGTTGATTGTGGAAGTGCTGCAGGCCGGATGGCTTCCATAGACTTCAATGGAAGCCATTCGTGCGGAGTCCGCACAAAAATAGAACATGCCGCGATTTTATTTCTGCTCGCAGAAATCGCAACCGCTATTGCGCAGACGCGAGTGTTCTATTCTTTGAATGGAAGCGGAATACCGCTGATCATCTGTGCAGATAACGATCGTGGATTCTGCAATTCAAATCCGGTCGTGTGCCACTGTCAGTGTATTTGATTGCCTGCGAATTAACGTATGCACATAATACGTGGCAATCGTACGCTTGTGGGAGCCCAGCCTCACAGTGAAAGTGGTCCGTTTTATCATAAACCGAAATAACAAACGGCCATGTGACTGAGCCCTGACTGTGGAGGCTGTACGGTGAGGAGACGCCATTGCACCAGGCAGTCCTGTGCTCTCATGTAACCGTCTACTATTCCCGCCGTTGGCAGCCGCGGGAGGACTGCTAGGTGGCGCTGCTGAGCTCCGGCTTCGGCTCTGACAGAGCGGCAGGTTTGGAGTGTAAACATTGTCGCTGGTTTGAATGATCGAGAAGAAGAGCCGCTCTCTATGTGTGTGTGACTCGTCCGGCGGAGACTAGAGCCGAGAAGGTCGGAGCCTTTCCCCCCCGCCACCGCCGTCCTCGCCCCGCGAACTCGGCAGACATGTTCCGGCGGATCCTGCAGATGGTGAGCGGCTCTGTGGGCCGGCACGTGAATGACAGGCACTTCCTAGTGCTGGGTGTGTGCCGCCCGTGGCATGGAGGCTGTGGGAGTGCTGGGCCGGTGTGTGGCCGCCCTGTAGGCCTCACGGCTGGGGTAACCCCTTCCCTGCTGTGGCACTGGGGGACAGTCCTCCCTACAGTCACCTGATGTGCCCACATCACTAGTGGGACCCATTCATTACTGCCATAGGGGAGGGCGCCTGTTGTGGAACTGGGGGGCCATCCTCCCCCTACGGTCACCTGATGGGCCCACATGTTACATCACTAGTGGGACCCACTCATCACTGCCATAGAGGAGGGTGCCTGTTGTGGCACTGAGGGGGCAATCCACCTCTAGGGTCACCTGATGTGCCGACATATCACATCACTAGTGGGACCACTCATCACTGCCATAGAGGAGGCTGCATGTTGCTACAATGTATGCTGAACTGACAATGGCCGGTAATGTGGGCCGGTGAGTCTGTAAGGCCACGTTCACATCTGTCAGACGTGCCGGATATAATACGTGACTGTAAGGGGGTCAGTCCGGCCTCTGTTACGCATCTGGCGGTTTTCCAGACAAAATAGCGCAGCATGTTTTCTATTCTGTCCGGGATTCTATGGCTGGTCTATAACGGAGGCTCTATAAGAGAGGCTGCACACGGCCGGATTTGCATCGCGGCATCCAGAGCATCCGCCCCCGGATTCCGCAGCAAATACCGCCCATAGCATGCAACGGAAAAGCGTTTCTTCCTGCCCACCAGCGGAAAGCAATTGTGATTTTGCCGCTCATGGAGGGAAAAATCCGAGCATGCTCTATTTGGAGGCGGATTCCGTGCGGATGGCTTCCATTGAAGTCAGTGGAAGCCGGCTGACCCGCAGCCCTTACACAATCATCATTGCGGAAGATTGTGGGATCCGCGTCATCACATACTGACGGTGCGTCAAAATCTGTACTGCGTATGCGTGCCGACTGGCACATCCGCAGCACAGAAAAGAAGAATCCAGACATGTGCGCAGGGGTCACCGGCTGACAAACGGTCGGATTCTGCTGCGGGATCTGACCCAGCCGTGTGCAGGCAGCTATGGCAGATGTGAATGTGGCCTAATCTGTGGCACACTATAACTCCCAGCATGCCCTTCTAGACTATACTGAGAGTAGTAGTTTGAAAAGTCTTGTCCTTCAGGCCGCAGCTTGTTGTGGAAGCCTATGGAGTCCATGAAAGTCCATTGGTTTTTGCCGTTACACTCGCACTGGCTTTTTTAAAATTGCGTATAACCCACATGTAAAAAAGAAGGCATGTTTTACCTAGCCGTGTATTGTGCGTGATAGAGCCCCGTTCTCTACGGCCGTGTAATAAACGCCGTACATATGCCATTATATTGTGGGAAATGTAAAAAGAAACAAGTGAGACTGCGCGTGACGGCGTGCGAAAGATATGCAGCGCTTTACGCATACGCTCGTGTGGCCCTGAGGTGCGACTGTTGGGCTACATTCAGACAGTGCTGATTTTCGGACCCTCCGCACAGAATATCTACAGTGTTTACAGTGGCAGCAAAGTGGGGGAGATTTTCCAAATCTCATGCACACGCTGTAGAAGAATTCGAACACAACCCGCGCAGAAGTCCGCAGCGAGTCCATTATAGTGGCGGATCCCACCTCTTCTGGGGTGGATTCTGCACCAAGTGATGGCGTTTTAGATGCAGCGTTTCCGCTGCCGATCTGCGGGGATATCCGTGGGAACTCTGCCCTCTGTAAACTTTTTCCCTTAAACTGAGTTCATACGCGGCTGAATTGTGGTAGAATTTCTGTTGCGGAATGTGTGCCGAATTTCTGCAATAATGTACAGTACAATGTACGGGAAGGGGTTTCCACATCCCAGCGGTAAAAATCCCCAGCAGAAAACAGACGCAGTGTGGATGGTCCCATCCCCCACGTTCTGTCGGGGAAAAGCAACGGATTTTCACTGCAGAGTTCGTTCATCACAATGGCTGCACTCCGAAATGAAATTCCGCATGATGATGTGCGGGCGTGGGATTCACACGGGCGTGTGCGGGGCTCATTAATATACTGCTAATTTACATGATCGTATATCGCATGCCTGCGTGCTTCACCCGCTCCTGTGAGTGCGCAGAAGGATCCATTGATTTGCCGCGCGAATACGCAGGTGTCCAGGGTATTCACTGTGTATTTACACCATCCCATTGACTTCAATGGCCTATTGCGGTGAGTAATACACACCAAAATATGACATGCCGCTTATCTTTTCATGTGATCGAACATCGTGTGAGAAACTACATCATATGAATGAACCCACCGACATCAAAAGGTACTAGTCAGTGTGTGTTATGGGCCCCGTAATCCGCCCCTAGACTCTCACACTCAGTCTGACCAATGGCGTTCCCTGCGGAGTCTGATCCGCATGAGGGCTCATATGATGCTACACAGCTGCTCGCTCCCCGGATCACTGATATTCTGCGTGTAATGCCTTCGCCGTAGCGAATACAATACGCACCTCTAGAACGATTATATTCTTGGCCAGGCGTGAAAGTTGTCAGCACTTTAGATCTTCTCATAGTCTTATCTATATTTATCTGTGTTCCGTCTCTCTTCTTGGCTTTAACCCCTTAAGGCCCAGGTTGTTTCAGTCCAAAAGGACCAGGCAGACACTTTTTAGGGATTTTACCCATGTGGTGGTTTTACTGCCCTATTGGTTTATTCTTCAGCTACTAAAATTACCCTGTTTCCCTGAAAATAAGACATACCCTGAAAATAAGACATAGCATGATTTTCCAGAATTTTTGAGAATGCAAAATGATTTTTCAGGCTTTCTGAGGATGCTTGAAATATAAGCCCTTCTCCAAAATTAAGCCCTGCTAACAGTTAATTAAAAAAGTCAATTTAAATAGTGTCCAGGCAGCAACAAAAATTAATATAAGACACTGTCTTATTTTCGGGGAAACACGGTAGTTTTGCATCAGTTTTTTTTTTCTCTCTGTGATACATAGGGCTATTTTTTAAAACATTTTTTCACTGAATTTATTTTCTGTTTTTAAATGGTATTAGGGGTAAAAAGCTTAAAAAAAAAACTTTTTTGTAAAATTTATAGTTTTAAAAATGTAGTATATTTGCACTGAACTGAAGTACAGTGGGTTCCTCATTCAGCTTCAGCTGGTTTGATATGATTTATATACTTTTCATTGCTTCATTTTTTTAATTCTGTTTGTTTTATTATTGAATTTTGCTATATTTTTTTTACATCTATGTTCTTCATGACCTGATATAAGATCTCTGGGGTCATTCACATTTATTTTTTAAAATTTCACTTTACCAGTGCACTATGAGAAATAAAAGCTGCACTGTGATTGGTTGCTATTGGCAATATAGCCAGTTTCATAAATCTCCCCATAGTGTGAAGTCTGCTGTTTTACCTCTGCCAGAGAGCAGTGCATTGTGGGAAGATTAGCAGTTTGATCACGTCTCTGACTGTAGAGTTTAGTATGTCCCTTTTTTAAATGTAAAGTTGTCCGGTGATCTGCAGATGGTCGTCCGACCTCTGGTGCCCTCGGCGGTGTGTTGGTACCCCTGGGGAGAGCAGCGGTTGGCCGTATAAACATGATGGGTACATCCAATAGCTTGTAACCCTCAGAGCGGAGGGTCACCTATGTATTACATGGATAGCCATTAGAGATGAGCGAACGTACTCGGTAAGGGCGATTTCGCAATCGAGCACCGCGATTTTCGAGTACTTCACTACTCGGGTGAAAAGTACTCGGGTGCGCTGTGGGGCGGGGGGTTGCAGATGGGAGTTAGCAGCGGGGAACAGGGGGGAGCCCTCTCTCCCTTCCCTCCCCGCTGCAACCCCCCGCTCACCCACAGCGCCCCCGAGTACTTTTCACCCGAGTAGACAGTTACTCGAAAATCGCGGTGCTCGATTGCGAAATCGCCCTTAGCGAGTACGTTCGCTCATCTCTAATAGCCATTGATGAGAGTGGCCGTCATGTTGTTCTGCTGTTTGCCAAGGGGTCTGGAGTGAGACCGCTCTTACAGCTGGACGTATAACCTGTTGGCTGACCCACATTGTGGATCTTGAGTGGACATGATCTGGTTCCTGTGGTCCCTGGTGGCTGGTTTAGGCCACTCTCACACAAGCGTTTGTAAAAACATTGCGTTTTTTACGCAGCGTTTTCCTGCGTCTTTTGTACCGGTTTGCCTGCGTTTTTACTGTATATTATTGTGCAGTAACACCGCAGGCTGATGATGTCACTACTTAATTTTTTTCCCCTCCTAGTTGCATAGTAACCTATGTAAACAAACAAACAAAAAAACGCAGCGCAACAGTATTGCGCGTACAATTGCGTATTTAGGCCTCATGTCCATGGGCCCGCACGGTCTTCCCGTTCAGAATCCTGCAGCGGATTCCCCTCGGCCCGCAGACATGAGGCCAGAAAATACAATATACTCCCTGTCCAGATGCTGCGGGGCTCTCCTCCGTGCCGGCCGGATCTTCTTTCTTCTGCACGGCGGATGTGCTCAGGACGCCTAAGGCGTGTCACAATCATGTGCCGTACCATCCTTTTCCTTTTTTTAAACTCCTGCTTTCCCGCGGTCCCGTGGCACAGATGCCGTGACAGCTGTGTCTGTACCGCGAATTCAGACAGCTTCTATTGGCCTCCATAGAAGCCGCGGGAGCCGTCCGTGCGGGAAAACCGCACAAAAATGGAGCGTGCTGCGGTTGTTTGATCGTAAGCCGGGGAAAAAGGACATTCACAGGTATTTAATAACCTGCAGGTGCCCAATGATTCCCTATGGGTGCGGATCGCACGCGCAGGAGACCCACGCGGTTTTAAAAATTCCATTTTTGCCGTGGACATGAGGCCTTACTACGTTTTTTTACGCAACCCATTCATTTCAATGGGCAATGTAGCGCATGAAATACAATGCCAAAAATAGGAAATGCCGCGTACGATTTTTGTGTGCATATAATATGTGGCGCAAAAAACTCTAGTGTAAGAGGTCCCGTTGAAACTACCGGTAATGGAGGTTTAATACTGCCGATTATACACATGGCATATGCAGCAAAAATACCGCTTGTGTGAGATCGGCCTATGGCTAACTTCATACGGGTGAGCATGATATGGGGCTGTGAATCCCGCCCCTATATCTCGCTTCCCGTGGGTGCAAGGCTCCTCATGTCAAAACACCTCCCATCACCTTGGGGAAGAAGCCGTCCTCCTCCGTGGCTTATAGGATTGCCGAGTTTCTGTCATTGTTTTCAGTGGTAGACCTCGCATCGCCTGCACCCCACAATGCAATGCGCTGCTGCCGCTGGCCCAATGACTACAATGGGCGCTGAGATGCGAGAGCATGCACAAGATGGAACATGCTGCGATTTGTTTCTCATGCAGGAAAACCTCCCTCCTGTGTATGACCCTATTCATAAGAATGGCGCTCATATTTGTGCATCTCGCAACGCACAAATCTCTTGTGATGTTTTTTTTTTTTCCTTGCCCGTGCGAAGCCGGCGTGGTCTTGCAGCATTTGTTACACTAAGGGTGGGTTCACACAGGGCGGATTCCCGTCAGAAATCTCGCGGTTTGGCCGCAGCAAAAACCACGAGATTTCCGCCGGGAGAACCGCCGCGGTTTAAGCCGTGGCGATTTTGAAGTGGCTCGGCCGCATGCTTTTCTGTTGCGGCCGGCGCTCCCATAGAGGAGAGCGCGGCCGCAATGTAAATAAACAAAAAAGGAAAGGTAAACAGACATGCTCAATATTTGGGAACCGCGGCTGCGGCTGGATTTACCGCAGCGCATTAGCCGTCCCGTGAGGACGAGATTTCTGAGAAATCTCATCCACATGGCTGGCTACTCCCGAGATTAGCGGCCACGGGCGGTTTTGCCGCGGGCGGATCTGCTGCGGCAAAACCGCGGCAAATCTGCCCTGTGTGAACCCAGCCTAAGGTCGCTCACGTGCTTTTGACACGCTGCACTAATTGCGGTAAAATGTGGGCTAGGAGACCAACCGATGAGACTTATGGCGGTGGGCCGTCACTGAGTGCGCGCTAGCTGTGCCAGTCCTGTGATAGCAGCTGCCGTGGGGCCACAGGAAAGAGGGTACGGACTGGCACATAGACATGAACTGAGGGGCACTACTGGGTTTGGGGGAATGCACATTTTTCGGGAATTGAAGCGGTGAACGTTTGGTCACTAAGAAGCGAAGAGGGACCGTAGTCGTCTCCGGTAGCTGTGATCACACGGCAGCGGCCATAGGCCTGCTAAGGAAGTGTATCGCTCACTTCTACTTTAGTTTCAAGAAGAAATGGCATTGCGCGGTTTGAGATACGTAACCCACCTGTGGCCGCCGGACAGCTGGGGTTCCTTTCCAGGTCTGACCTGCCTTCTAGGCCTGGAAGGATCGTTCCTGGGGATCTCAAGGCTCCTCATTGGAATGCAGTTGAAATTTGCTGCAGTCTGCCGTAATTGTCTATGTTCACATACCTTTAGAACTAACACTACAGCAGAATTCCAGTAATCTGCCATTTGGTAATCCAGAAGGCCTGGAAATAACTTGTTTTTTGCATAAAACTGTAGTGTGGAATTTCCCAATCCAGGAGTGGAAGAGAGAAGCAGTGAGGGACGACTAACCTGAGACGGGTGCATCACGGGGGAGAGTTGGGGCTCGTTCACATGGTTTTCACTGAGTGTGTATGTACATGTTATGTGTTGTTTTTGTTTGTTTGTTTTTTACTGTTTGTACATTTTTTTCTGTATGTGTTGCATTTGTGTGTGATCCGTTTTTCTTTTTTCTTTTTTTTTTTTTTTTAAATTGGATCCTCTGAAAATACCAATTTAATCCCTTAAAGGAGATGTCCCGCGCCGAAACGGGTTTTTTTTTTTTTCAACCCCCCTCCCCCCGTTCGGCGCGAGACAACCCCGATGCAGGGAAGTAAAGGAAGCTTACCGGAGCGCTTACCTTAATCCCCGCGCTCCGGTGACTTCAATACTTACCGCTGAAGATGGCCGCCGGGATCCTCTGTCTTCGTGGACCGCAGCTCTTCTGTGCGGTCCACTGCCGATTCCAGCCTCCTGATTGGCTGGAATCGGCACGTGACGGGGCGGAGCTACACGGAGCCGCTCTCTGGCACGAGCGGCTCCATAGAAGACTACAGAAGACCCGGACTGCGCAAGCGCGGCTAATTTGGCCATCGGAGGCCGAAAATTAGTCGGCACCATGGAGACGAGGACGCCAGCAACGGAGCAGGTAAGTGAAAAACTTTTTATAACTTCTGTATGGCTCATAATTAATGCACAATGTATATTACAAAGTGCATTATTATGGCCATACAGAAGTGTATAGACCCACTTGCTGCCTCGGGACAACCCCTTTAAAGATGCAGCCCCTTTCCCCCCCCATTTTCATTTTTTCCTCCCCCCTTTAGAAAAATCGTAACTCCTTTATTTATCCATCGACGTCGCAGTATGAAGGTTTGTTTTTTTGCGGGACGAGTTGTATTTTTCAATGGTACTGTTTAACTTACCATATAATGTACTGAAAAACTTAAAAATTTAAAAAGTTGAGTAAAATGAAAAAAAACAAAAACGACATTGCGTCATCTTTTAGTGCGTTTTGTTTCTACGTTGTACAAACTGCAACAAAAGCAACATGATAACTTTATTCTATGGGTTAGTACGATTACTACAATACCAAACTTGTATACTTTTTTTTTTTTCTTTTACTGTACTACTTTTTTTTTTTTTTCTTCAAAGACATTTAATTTTTTTCAATTATTTTTTGCCGCCATCTTCTGTGTGCAATTTTTTTATTTTTCCGTTGATGTAGTTAAGCGAGGGCTCATTTTTTTTTTTTTTGTGGGACGTCCTGTAGTTTCCATTAGTACCAATTCGAAATACATACGACTTTTTGATCGCTTTCTATTGCATTTTTTATTATTCAGATTTTTTTGAATATGGCAAAAAGGGAGTGATTTAAACTTTTTTATTAATTGTAAATAAAAAAGAAGAAAAAAAACTTTATTGATCTTTTCTCCTTTTACTTTTAAGCCCCCCTGGGGGACTACAATATGCGATACTTTGATCGCTCCTGCAGTATGACGTAATGCTGCATTCTGACAGGCAGCCTATGAAGTCACCCCACGGGCAGCCCTGGGGTCTTATAGAAGGCCCCTGCCTGCCATGACACCTGCACGGCTCTCCCGATCTCATAGCGGAGGGGCTGTACGGGACCCCTTAACATCGTTCAGGGGGTTTAAAAGGTTAATAGCCGCAATTGGCTGTGCAGCGCAGCTATTGCCTGCTGGTGTCAGCTGTAATAAACAGCTGACGCCCACTCTTCATCCAGAGAGGTCACCCCGCGGCCTCTCCTCATACATACCCCGATGTTCCAGGACATAAATGTATGTCCTGGAGCGTGAAGGGGTTAATTCAGACTGAAAATGCCGGTGTGAATGGACCCCTTTAAAACTGTCTTTGTTGCCCATAGCAACCAATCACAAAGCAGCTTTTATTTTGCCAAAGCACTCTAAGGAATGAACGGTGTTTTGTTATTGGTAGCTACAGGCAATAGACAGTTTTTCTTAGGGGAGACAGAGCTATAAAACTTTTTTTAATTTTTTTTTCTTGTAAAAATATATTTTTGACGTATTGTTTTGGCAAAAAAATGCTGCATCCAGATATAGGTCCAGAGTAAAATGTGAGGTGACCCTACAAAAGAGGTTCTCTTCATATTTTTGCTTTCTGAGATTTACCGCATTTCTTGGGCCTGTGGCAGTTTTGTTTTTTAAATTGCTTTCTGGCCCGTTTTTCCCCCATCTTTTACACATTCTCCCATAGTCACTATAGGTCGCTTTCACACAGCTGAGAAAATTGCATGAGTTTTGCGCGTTGTAGGACGCGAGAATGAACAGCATTCTTCTGAATGGAGTCATGTACACGAGCGATGTGTCCTGCTATCTGTGCAACGAAAAATCACTAATGTAAATTAACCTATTGAAAACAGTGCGTTGTGTTTGTTCGATTTGTGTGCATCTTGTAGCACGCGGACATTGTACATGTAGATCCCCCCCCGGAGCAGTGTATGCGGGGCTGCTGCCTGCAGGGTCATCTCCCAGGGTTTGTACATGTCTATGACCAATGATACTCCTTCTAAAAACTTTTCTTTAAACTAGTATCTGCGTTTCCAGCAACTTCTGACATGACACATGTATTGATCAATGGGGTCCCCACTGCTGAGACCCATCACCTGACTGCTGTACCCCCTCCGCTGGCTGGCAGCTGAAGATGGAGGTGTACAGAAAGTGCTATTAAACTCTATGAGGCCATCCTCAGCTGCCAGGAGGAGTTGAAAAGCAGCAAATACACCCAAGGGGACAGAACTGTGAAACTTAAGGAAACATTCACTAAATCCTCCCATTCTTGAGAAGTCCCAGATCTATTCTTTGAAGACACAAGGCTTTCTCAACGGAATAGATTACAGTCCTGGTGTGCTCCAGGGCCGCGCCTGTTTATGGCTGCCTTGTGTATGACTAACCAGTGGACTTTAGATAGTGGAGGGGAATGCCATTCATGGCTTGGTCTGCTGACTTGCTGCTGATCTGTGACCCAGCCTGCAGTTCAACAAGACATTGCATGTTGTTCCCCCACTTCCCAGGGCTGACTGTATCTCACAAGTCCATGTGTCAGGAAAGATAAACTAAGGGCTGGAGTTTGAGAATCCGGTCAAATGCTAGTATTGGGTGAGTCAGTGACTGAATACCGTATTTGGCATGGGTGGGGCATGTCTTAATGCAGAAAGGAAGCTTCATTTCTGCATGATCTGTGATTATCAGTGCTAAATCTAACAGTATAGGCGTGACCGCATTTAAAGGGATATTCCCATCACAACGTTATCCCCTCTTAACAGCATACAGAATAACATGCTGATCACTGGGGACCCCCACCAATCCCGAGATTTCTTATCAGGTGCCCTAAATTGTGACAGCGGTGGGCGGACATGTAGGTCACTGTTAGGCTGGGTTCACACGGGACGGATTTACTGCGGAATTTCCGTACAGATTGTCCGCACGGAAATTCCGCCCGCGGCTCCTAATCCCAGGAATAGCCAGCAAAGTGGACTAGATTTAGCAAAAATCTTATCCATATGCTGCAGCCGATCTGTTGCCGACAAACTGTACGGAAACGGTCATGCGGCTTGGAAACTAAATACGCAGCATGTCAATTTTTTTTTTTCTGCAACAGCCTCTCTCCTCTCTATGGGGAGATATGGCCGCAGCGGAAGTGCAGGCAGCAAAGCCGCTCCAAAACCCGCAGCTGTGGTTTTGCAGCGGAATTCTCGTGGATTTTCGCTGAGACCAATCCGCGAGAATTCCACTGGAAATCCGTCCCATGTGAACCCAGCCTTATGTTGGAAACTCTTAAGGCTGGGTTCTCACAGGGCGGATTCTCGGCGGAAATCTCGCAGTTTGGCCGCAGCGAAAAACCGTGAGATTTCCGCCTGGAGAAGCGCCACTTCAAAACCCACGGCGGCTTTGAAGCGGCCCGGCCGCTCGCTCTTCCGCTGCGGCCGGCTCTCCCATAGAGGAGAGCGCGGCTGCAGCGCAGAAAAAAAAATGGACATGTTGCGGTCGGCAAATCCGTGCTGCTGTGGCGGCTTCTAGCGGCTTAGCCGCAGCGGATTCTACCAGCTTAGCCGCAGCGGATTCTGAGAAATTTCTGAGAAATCTTGTCCACATGGCTGGCTAATCACAGGATTAGCGGCCACATGCGAATTTGCCATGGCGTAATTCCGCGGCAAATCCGCCCCGTGTGAACCCAGCCTAAGAGATTGCTGAGTGCTTGAACTTTATGCCCAGCGCTCCCACACTAGTTGTCAGACCCCAGCAATCTGCAAGCTGGCCCCTATACTGTGGATGGGGAATCACTTGCTGAGATGGGAATACCTCTTTAACCCTAATATTGCATACCTCCCATGTCATACCTCCAGGCAGCGATGTTTGTACACTGGTGGGTACTGGTTACCACCGCATACTAATGTACGGAGTCTACTAAACCACTTCCCATAGTGTAGCTACTTGCAGGGAATTGTCTCGGCACAGATGAAAGCGGGGTGGATGTAAGGTCAGGCCTCTGCATGTTTATTGATATGTCCTCTGCATTTATATTCCCACATAACTAGGCAGATTTGCTTAATAGGATTCCAGAAAGGCTGTTGCCAACTTTCATGGGACCTGTAATGATGGCTAATTATTTCTTCACTCCTATTCTGACACACAACAGATAGAACAAGAGCCAAGGAGATAATGCATCTAGAAACTTTTGACTTCCTTTTAATGTTTTAGGCTTTCTTTGATCACGGTGAAAGTTTTTATTGCTTGAATACTTAAAAAAATGGAACTGATCTTTGGGAACGGGGTAATTGGCCTCCCGAATACACAAATGGGCATAGAAATGTCCCTAGTGAGCGGGGTGGGGAAGCTGACTTGGCTTCAACTAACATTGAAGTGAATGGGGCAAGGCTGCAGAAACTAGAACGGCCGTTATAATAAAGTATTGAGTATGAAGAACATTGCAAACAGATACTGAATAGGTCACAGAATGTACACGAGCGCCACCACCCCTTCACACAGCGGATCAGCGGAGGTGCTGAGAGTTGGACCTTCACGGTCACATATTGACGGTCTACTTTCTGGAAAGGCCTTCAGTTTTTAAAACCTGGTTAACCCCTTTAATTATAGGGGTTGTCTGCTCACCAAAAAATGATTCTCCGTCTACTTAGGGTTTATTCACACAGATGTATTTGTATATAAAAAATGTGCGCCTGCGATATGCGGAGAATAGAACACATTGATTTTAATGGGCTTGTTGATATGCGCATACAAAAAATATGTAGCATATTCTATTGTGCATTTGGGCAGGGAAATGGAAAATATGAAACTAATTAGACTAATCGGCAATTTCAACACAAAAAAAGTTGCGCAATGCGAAAAAATGTTGCGCAAATATGCATGTGCTCGTGTGAATCCGGCCTAAGGTTGAGTTTCCACTGTGCGGTAACTGGGTGTGTTCGAATCCCCGCTCACTCATGGTAGCCGATAGCGGCATGATCTTTTCAAGTGTATCGACAAAATGTTGCGGTCGTTGGCTGCCGCAGGTGAGTAGGGTTTCAAATTGGTGCGGTTACCATAGCATGAGCGCACATTTTAAGGGCAGGATTGTAGTCACTCGTCTGTAGGAGGAAGGTTTACATTTGGGTATGAACGCCTCTCTGATCATATAAGTACTATCCAGGCCTTCTTGTAATGGCATGGCCTCGGTATGCAAATCATTGGGTCTACTCTGAGTAGTTCTGCCCCTCCGACAGCATAAAACTAACGTTTTGGCTTGTTTCAGGCAAGCACATTGTAACCCTTTCATAGTATGGATGTGTTACAGATGACGTTAAAACCGTATGTCATCAGTATTTGCCTCTGTATTTGCTGTCATTGCTTTTGTTTTCTACAGGACAAATACTAATCCGTGTTTGCTCAATAGAAAATAATACCAATACGGAGGCAATACAGTGGCCCCAGTAGTAATGGTGTCCCCCAAAGTGGCCCCAATAGTGAGTGACCCACCCCCAGTGCCCTCAGTAGTAATGCTGTTCCTTATATCCTTATATCAGTATCAGTAGTAATAGTGGCCCTCGGTAGTAATAGTGTCACCTATATCAGCCCCAGTAGTAATAGTGACTCCCTTTTTCTGCCCCATTAGTAATAGTGGCCCTCAGTAGGAATACTATTATTACTGGGGCCGATATTGGGTACACTATTACTAATAGTGTCCCCTATATCGGCCCCAGTAATATTAACCTCAGAGAAGCACCAGTAGTATTAGTGCCCCCCCCTTCCCCCAACCCATATACCTAACTCCTTCTTGTAGTCTAAGCACTGCTCCTGCTTTTCTCGGCGCTGCGCGCGCTGTCGACAGTGTGTGTGCCCGGAACACTTCCTCCCTTCTCTTCTCCTGAGGAACCGAGGAAGAGAGGTCAGGGGAGGAGGATACCGGGTGCGCACACTGACGTCAGAGTGTGCACCCGGGACCAGTGCCGCTGAGTGATAACTGCCTGGGGAGCGGTGGCACCCCGGCTGGTAATCACTATTGTGGTGAGCAGCTGTCAGCGCATGTGCCAGCAGAGAGGGCTCTGTGTGCCCCCTCTGGCACACGTGCCAAAGGCTTGCCCCCACAGTACTATAGGATATCCTAAAAAAAACGTTGGGGTGCCTTAAGGCCTGGAGTTGGGAAACCCTGACTTCCGTAATCATATACTCAAAATATTGGTTTCAACTTTTCTAGAGAAACACTCTACAGTAAATGCCAACTTTATCTCTGTGCATGACAAGTTCCTTCCATAATCCTCCTTACATGTGGTATATTGAACGGTGAAATAACAAGTCTCATACCATGCTGGTGTTCGTGTCAAATATTACTCCGTGGCTTGTAATTAGGATTATGGCTCATGAAGTAATGAAGCATCTAAAGTACTTTGACAATAATGGTAGCAGCACTGCCATTGAACCGGAGGAACACAGAGGGATTGTTAATGTCCCGAGGCACAACCACAGGGCTTACAATGGAAGTGATCCGCTGGAACGCTTGTCACATTCCTTTATGCCTCAATATCTATCACATCCTCTGTGTCTTTAGGGTTTCACATGTAGATTAAGTTAATAGATATGGAGGCTCACAAATGAGAAAAACGGCAAAAAGTCAATTATCTGATTAACATTTAGTTTTTTGTATTCCCTAGGGCTATGTTTCCTTTATGACCGGCTATTCTGTTGTATGTAGGTCATCCTAGAGAGAAGTTGTTGTGGGGTTCTGGATAAAACAGAATATAATTATATTGTTGAAAACTAGAGATGAGCGAGCATACTCGATAAGGCAAACTACTCGTGCGAGTAGTGCCTTATTAGAGTACCTGTCCGCTCGTCTCTAAAGATTCGGCTGCCGGCGCGGGTGACAGGTGAGTTGCGGCGGTGAGCAGGGAGGAGCGGGTGGGAGAGAGGGAGAGAGAGATCTCCCACCCGTTCCTCCCCGCTCCCCTGCCAGCACCCAAATCCTTAGAGACGAGCGGGCAGGTACTCGAATAAGGCACTACTCACTCGAGTAGTTTGCCTTATTGAGTATGTCCGCTTATCTGTATTGAAAATCTATTTTTTTACTCAAATCTGGGACGGAAAGAGATTGTAAGGGTATAGTATCCCGCTACGGTAGCCAGTGGATACATAATTGTGTATCAGATTTCTGTTCTCAGCATGTATTGCATTTCTGATCGCCAACGCCCTATGTTCCTATGAACACGTGTGTACTGATCCTCCACCATACATGGTTGGAAGAGTATTTCATTGTATTGGCAGCATATATACTGACCTCTGTTACTTCCAGAGATCTCATCAGTCCATAATGAACTTTACTCCACTTCTCTGCTTTTAGAGCTGACTTTTGTTTTCGCCTACTTCCTGTTCTAGGTGAAGCTATGTATCCTTTGAAACTAGTAACCCTGTATTCTCACAATGGGTAGATGGACCGAAATACCTGATTTTCAGGTTTTAAAAGTCCCCCTTCCACTATAAACACTAATCACTCATCCTTGTCCTATCAGACGTTCATGGGTATATTATGTACGTCTAAATGGGGGTAAAAGCCTTATTGCTGTATTTTATACGCCTTTGTCTGCCCCGGCCTTGTGCGCTATTTACACGCTACGATTGTCGTGTGAACAAACGAACCGACGACTTTTTTGCTTACAAATGTTGAGTGTTTACACAAAAAGATAATCGTTTGAAGTCCTCGCCATTTTCCTCATTAGCTAAGTAAACACCGTATATGTTGTTTGCTCAGGTGGGCGAGTGTTTATGTGAAGAATCTCTGGTTGGAAGGTTTTTATTTAGTTTGAAAAGAACTCATTGTCTACTGCCACATGAGTCATTGTGTTCAGCTGGGCAAACAATCACCCAATCGCAGCCATCGCTTTGTGGAGGCGGGATTTATTTATCCCGTAACCAGGAAGTGATCCTGCGTGGGTGGCTTTGGCCTGCAGGAACCCCATTGGGCTCCAGGGAGCAGCGCAAAGGACCTGGACTGAGCCTGCAAGGTAATGTATTCCTATTGGCTTTTTTATGAGATGTAACTAGGGCTTATATATTTAAGCCTCACGCAAAAATCCTGAAAAATCTGGGTAGGTCTTATTTTAGGGGAAGCACGGTAGCTCTTTGTGTAAATGACTGTTGTGTATCAAACACATTCTTCCTTTTTCGTTAACTAGCTCTAGTAAGTTCCTTTATGTCACGTATAATTTTATAAGAAAAGTGCTAATTTGCTCCTTTTCATAAGATAATTTAGCAGTTTTATTTCTCTTTCTATTTTAGACTCCCGGGAGAGTTGGAGCCCAGAACTCCGAATCTGAACCTTCTGCAACTCCTGGAAATGCTGTTAACAATGAAAGTACTTCAGAGGTAAATTACAAGTATATGTTTTGTCTCACAAGAGTGACCTAGTCAGCATCTTTAACGCCTTAAGGACTCAGCTTATTTTGGCCATAAGAACATGACGATTTTTGAGGGAATTTTCATGTCCACTTTTCAAAAGCCAGAACTTTTTTATTTCTCCATTGACCTGGTCGTATGAAGGCTTGTTTTTTGAGTGGCAAACTAGTTTTTACTGGCACCATTTTTTGGGTACATATAATTTCTTTTTTTCTGAGGGCAAGGAGAGAAAATGCATGAATTTCACCATTGTGGTTTTTTTTGTTTGCAGCATTATTCATACAGCATAAATTATGTATATTTTTTCTGCTGGTTGGTAGAATTACAACGATAGCAAAATGTATTTTTGGTTTAATTTTTTTTGTAGGTCTTTCCACTTTTGCACAATATAAGGGTGCCTGCACACGAGCAGAATTTCAAGCGCGTGATTTTAGGCACATAATCCGCCCCAGACCGCAGCCAATATACTCCTATGAGGATCCGCAGTTGTCCCCAGACGGACGGATGTGTATCGCGTTTTTTCACGCGAGTGAAAAAATCTGCGACCTGTTCTAATTTTGGTCGGATCATGCGCGTGAAGCCTCCAATACAAGTGAATGGGTGCGTTTTTTCACGCAGTACATCCGGAGTGCAGCTGTGGATGGAGTCACTGGTTGCGATGACTACAGGAAGTAGGCATGGTAGGAGGCGTCCCAGCACACAGCACAGAGCTTCACAGGCACATTTCAACTGCAGATCTGTCCTTTCAGTCCCCTCATCTACCAGAGAGCAGCCAGCAGACACCAGCCAGGGTGCACCCAGTACCTCCTTTTTTTCCTGGGGGGCTCTTCCTCCTCCGTTACCGCAGTACGTCCGAAAAAAGTTACATGGATCAACCATGCCCACCGGGTGAAAGCATGTTGCCAGAATAATTTAACAGTGCTCACACAAGCAAGAGGGACAGAACGGAGTCTGGGTGTTGGTTTTTAAGCTGTTTTCCAGGGAATGGGCAGTTCTCTAGGGGTTGGGTTTACAATAAGGGTGTCTTCCGGATTTTTCTGCGCGTTTTTTTCCGCAACACATCCGCGTATATCCGCGCGTGATTTTTCACGCATCCGCACCTATCCGCAAGCACATTTAGGTACCATACGCGCGTGAAAATCCGCGAGTGGAATCCGGAACGCTCGTGTGCAGGCGGCCTATAGCTTTTTGTTTTTGTTTTTGTTTTTACATTGTTACATTCAATGTCCAATAACGTCTTTATTTTTCCATGGACGGAGCTCTGTGAATGGTTTTGGTTTTTTTTCTCCCCGCGTGATTAGCTGAAGTTTCTATTGGTTCCTTTTTGGGGTGCATATGGCTTTTTTGATCGCTTTTATTGTAATTTTTTGGGGCCGGCAAATTGAACAAAATACCAATTTTTGCTTCCATTTTTTTAGCTTGTTCTTCACGTTGTTCGCCTTGCAGGATAACTGCTGGGTTCAGTTTATTGTACAAGGTCTTTTGAGATATATATATATATATATATATATATATATATATATATATATATATATATATATATATATATAATTTTTTTTTTTTATACAAATAGGTGAAAGTGGGCTAGAAGGGTTTTTTTCCCATTTTTATGTCCCTGTAGGGAACTTGACCCCCTAAAAGCTCACTATGATACTACAATGCATTATCGCTCACAGTAGCGATCACAAGCAATGAAAGGCCCAGACATCAGTGAATGGCATTCGGCTGCCATGGCAACCCATCAGCCCTCTGCGTTACATACCGCAATGTGCATTGATTTGTGCATGTAATGGTTTAAGGGGTCACTTCTGAGCCTGCGCCATTTACAGGATGGATGTAAAATTACGTCCTGCTGTGTTTAACTACCACCATGCCAAGATGTAAACTTATGTCCCCTGGCGTTAAGGAGTTAAAGAGGTTGTTTGCCCGCTTTCCACTGATGAGCGATTCTCTGCCATTCATTCTAATTTGTAGTCCGTACTCTATCACTCATTATGGAAGTTTTCCAATGATTATACTGAAGTGTTGACCAAGAATACACTGAATAGCCACTTTAATAGAGACACTATCTAATAGTGTGTTGGACCTTCTTCAGCCTTCAGAACCGCAGCAATTTGTCATCCATCATGGTGTCCATACACAGGTATCTGTGGATCCAAGATGTACCAAGAAAACATTTTCTATATCATTACTCCACCTCCACCAGCCTGAGCTGTTAACTCATGTAAGAAGGGTTCACGGATTCATATGGCTCGCGCCCAATTCTGACCTCCCATCAGCATAGTAAAACACAAATCTGGGTTCATCTGACCAGGCAATGTTTTTCCACTGCTCAGTATCCAATTTTTATGCTCCTTAGTCCATTAGAGTCTTGCTTTTCTGTTTCTCTTAAGGTACCTTTTACATAGAGCGCCTGTTGGATGATAAGTGTCCTACAATTGTCTTTCAGATATAGAGGCAGAGCGGCTGGAGATCTCTTCCGGACAACCTCTCCATTCTCAGTAAACAGGAGTCGTTCATATATTGAGCGACATTTGTCTACATGGGCTTATAGTCGTTTGGTTTTTAGGCCTGCTAAACTAACTCAGCGGCTCCTACGATTTGTCGCTCAGTGCTCTGTCAGTGGCCGCGTGTCCATGGGACAATTATCACACAAATTTGCTGTTTCCATGGATAATTTGGGCATTAATCGCCCAGTGTAAAGGTACTTTGGACAGCAATGACACTCACACTGCTCCTTTGTTATGAGCTATCCGTTCTAAGGAGCACCAAGTTGTGCATTTGGGCACATCAGTTGGAGCACCAGTCTTCTATTGGGCTGCAGTTTATGACTGCATTGCCTACTCCTCATGGTGATTCCTGATTTCCTCCTCTGACTCCTTTTGTCGATGAGCTGTTTAAATCCACAGGCTCCCCTTTTACTGGACGTTTTCCCTTGATCTCACTGTTCTCAATATACTCTCAACACCATTGCAATGTTGGCACTTTTTGAAATATCGGCCCCGGCTAGTCTACCACCAATGACCATGCCTCGTTCAAAGTTTCTACAATTGCTCTCCCCATTTTAATATGGATTCACAGAAAACTTGTTCACACGACTTTATGCTGCACTCTGGTGTCACATTTCCTATTTCCATACTGGGAAGCTCCAATCCTGAAAGGACAGCTGTCTCTAATAAAGTGGCGAATTACTGTACATATGTCAGGTGGAGTCATTACAGATGTGTTCACTCAGCGTCTGGTTCGATATTTCGAGTTGCAGATCAAGGCTGCTAAATGGCAATAAGTGATGGAAATCTGTTATGGACAAGTGTATGGTGTATGATGAGATTATTATACTTTTATTCAGACTTTTACTGAAACTATTCAATAAACTATTAAATATGATTTCCCCCCCACTTTTGTCCCTACCTAAGGTTTAAAGGGAATTAAATATCAGCACATCTTTTCCCTCACACCTATGACAGCATCCATGAGATTTCCAGCCAGGAAATTGGAATCTCCAAGATCTCTTTAAATGCAGGAAGACCCTTCACCTCCTGAGTTACTATTTCTTGTCCATAGGACAGGTTGGAAAATGTGGAGGTGGCTACGGCTTGGCTATCTCTGCTCTCCAAGTATTCCTACCGAACTATATGGGCAGGGAGGTTGGTCTCCACTAGGTAAGCCTGGAATCTTCCTCTTTTTCCTTGTGACGGCTGCTGTGCTTCCCTGTCTCTGGAGATCAGGAAGGGAAGGCTCTTCAGTTGTGGGAGAACCCCTCTGTGGCGGTTGCCGCACCTGGACTGGAGGTTTGCTGTATGTGATCCCTGTTTTATCTGGTGCTTCCATCAGCATATGGAGTTTGGGTGTGTATTAATCTAGGTGATGCCTAGTATCGCCACAGATTGAAGCTGGGGGGAGAATTGAAGGTTTCTAAGAGGGTCTCCAGCTAGCCCGTAGTGGAATCACCTTGAATAAGCTATTGAATTAAGCCTACAAGAATGAATAATAAGGGGGATGGCTCGCGATCAATATCCAGACCCAGGACATGATGACAACATAGTGGTATGGTGGGGTAAGAGGCTTTTTTTTCCCTAAATCAGCTCTGTTTGAGGAAGTTTCTTCTTTAAGCTGTGTGCTTTACCTATGGCCCAGCAACCACACTGGGCGCTGCCTGTGGCGTATGGCTGGTATAGTATCTGCACTTGGCCTATGGCTTCTGAGCTTGGCCGGTATAGCTTTTGTACTTTGGCTGGATCTATGGGCTTTGCCATTGCCTTTACAGCCACTGGGCTCTGCGTAAAGCCTCTAATTGTTTTGCCTTTTTCTTATGGCCTCTGAACTTGGCCTGCGGTCTCCCTGGAGAAGCCGCCAGTAGATGAACCCTTTATTTCTCACCATACACTTTCAGTAAGGTCCTGTATAAAGAATATCTTTGGAAGTTCTGAGGATTGCATAAGAACAAGATGAGGAGTACATGAGGTGTAGTTTAGGAATGTGGAGCTTATGTTTAAAGTTTACTTCCTATGGGAAGTTTGTATGAGACCCTTTCTTCCTGAAGTCACATCCTTATGTGAAGGAGTAGCCATAGGGTACCTTTTACTCTTAACTGTCTAGTCTCACAATATCATTCGACTATATACTTTCCTATGCTTTTTGGGGCATAAAAATGTTTATTGCAAGATTTATGATGTGCTGTTGTGTGATAAGTTGAGGTCCATTTAGTTTCTGATCCATTATCTTTTCTGGGGACTTTAATCTGGTCCTTTATGCAATCACAGAGTCCCCCTTCACTTATTTGCTTTTATTAGAATACTGATCATTAGGATCGTTTCTTGTTATTTTGACTTCAGTTGGGGGGTCTTGCATGATGATCTTCTTAATTTTCTGATTTAGGGTTCAAGCTGAAACCTCTGTCCTAAGGTTGGATTATCTCTTGTGTAGTGTCTTGGTGTAATGTCTTGTATTGTGTTCCTTTTTTGAAATACCTCCTCCCCCTTGTTATCAAAATTCTAGGAACGATAAAATGGCGAGTTCCATAGGCTGGATGGATGGAATGGAGAAACCAGTACTGCAAGGGTTAGATGGATCCTGGGAATCAACAAGCTGACATATATCTGTAGGGTTGGAACGTCCCTGAGGTTGTACGGCACAGTTTCAACTTCAGAAGTAGATAGTACCAATACTTCTGTTAATCAAATCTGTAAGACAGCTTCTTGGAATTGCGCAAGTACTTTATTGGTGGATTCTTCAATCCATTGGGCTATTGGCCATCCATAGAATAGTACTTTAGGCTGGGAACCCCACTCAGTTATTTATCTAGTTTATATGGGTGCTGTCTTGGGTCTCAAATAGTCCACCTCTTCAGTCTGCAGTAAGATCCATGAAGGGTGTTCCTGACTCTAAAGAGACCGGGGAGGTTCCAGTTTCCTATACGGAGGGCTCTTTTGTGGGTGCTGTCATGGGCTCATGGAAAACTGATTACCGGTAAGTAATCTTGTTTTGTTCTGCTATTTGTGGTCTTCATGAGCTGTAATTTCTTCTTGCTGACATAAGATCATAGTATAAGATAAGGTCTCTCTAAAAATCTTGAACAAACCGTTTAAAATCTTGAGCATGGAGTTTTATATATTCCATCTGCAGGGGTTCATCTGTCCTGTATGCATGCACATGTATGTCACGGCCCCTGAGCTCGCTGAACATTACGAGAGCGAGCATGCAGAGTCAGGAAGAAGGGGACCGCCGCCATCCAGTCGTGTTCCTGATGTAACTGTGGGTCTCTATATTCCTCATTTATAAAGCCAGCTTCCTTGCTTTTGGGGTGTCTTGGTTCCTCTACTATTGAATTAAATCTCCTTACAAGCCCTAAGCTTTGATCCTATGAAACTTCCGACAGCCTGTGCTGTTTCCCTACATCTGCATGCTGCAGGTCTGCATATATCTCTTTGGTGCCTTGTCTCTGTTCTCCTCTGTGACCCCCAAATACTGATCGGGGCATTTAATTCCACTGCCAGCTGACACCCATCTTGTATGGAGCGTGATTGCTCCATACTCACCCTGTGTGCCTAGAATGTAAACTGTTACTCAACTTTACTGGAAACCAGCAAAAAGCCCGCTATGGTCAGCGATAAGAACCTGTGGACGAACAGTGAGTGATTTCTGCATTTACAAGTACACTGCACGATTATCTCTCAAACTTGTTCACGTGTAAATGGCCTATTAGAAGACAGGATGCAGGGTTGGATTTGTCACCAGACCAACTGCATTGACCTACAGCGAGGCCCGTAGGGTTCAGTCAGGGTGTCTTAACTGTTTGACAGAGAAAATAATGCCGCACGTGCGCTATCAAATGCGTTGGAATCTGCAATGAAGCCTAATACACAGATTTAATGAGACCCTGGTAAAGCAATATGAAATGCTGTAATATTCCGTCAGCGTTCCTGCGTTGTGATCTCTTGTTGGCGAATTGATTTCCAACGTTGTTTGGTAACTGCTTAGTTAACACAGCTCCTCCATATTTTGGCCTTACGGTATACTTTATGCTTCATTTTTCACTTTGTAACCAACTGCACAGCTGCCATTCCTGAGAAGACATGCCGACTCTGATGTAGTGCTGTCTGGTGAGTGGTTTGGTAATATAGTATGTTAGGCTGAAAAAAGACTGTCAATCTAGCTCAGCCTGTTTCCACCCTCCGCCATGTTGATCCAGAGGAAAGCAAAAAAAAAACCCACAAAACAATGAGGCAGGAGCTAATTTACCCGATTTGGGGAAAAAAATCCTTCCCGACTCCATAATGGCAGTCAGAATAATCCCTGGATCAATGTTTGAAAAGTTCCTACCAGACTGCAAGACCCGAATCAACAACCCCGCTGGTCACCTAATGTCTATATCCTGTAATATCGTAGCGCTCTAGAAAGACATCTAGTCCTCTTAAACTCCTCTATGGATTTGCCATCACCACATCCTCAGGCAGAGCGTTGCACAGTCTCACTGCTCTTACAGTAAAGAACTGCTTTCTGTGTTGGTGATGAAACCGGCTTTCCTCTAGATGTAGAGGATGCCCTCTTCTTAGCGTTGCAGTCCTGGGTATAAACAGTTCATGGGAGAGATCCTAGTATCGTCCCCTCATGTATTTATACATAGTTATTTGATCACCCCTTAGCCGTCTTTCCATGGTGAATAATCCCAATTTTGATAGCCTCTCTGGGTATTCCAGTCCTCCCATTCCCTTTATTAATTTAGTTGGTGAGCCTAGAGGTCTAATAAGGGACTGGTCCTATAGATAATTAGCACTAATTAGTAGTGCATTGGTATTATTTGTTAATAGGCTGTGCCATATACAGTGTTTCTCTGATAATAAGCCCTGCCCCGATTTTTGGGGGAGGCTTGAAATATAAGCCCTAGTTAAACAATATGAGAAAAAAAACAGCAATACTCTCCTAGCAGGCAACATCAGAGCCGGCGCTCGATCATTCACAGCCATTCAGTGACTGACCTCACTAAATGGCTGTGATTGGTTCATTGAGCGCTGGCTCTGATTGGCTGAGCAATGTCGCTCGTGATCCAATTACAGCACTTGCTTGCTGGAGGCGGGGTATTCAAAGCCCTGTCACCAGAAAGAAAGTGCTGCGACAAGGCTGAGGACACGCCAGCCTGCGGCAGCGCCGGAGACCAGTGCGAGGGACTCAGACGCCAGGTGAGTGTAAGACACCTCCCCCCCCCCCCCCCCCCTGAACATAAGACACTGTGCCTCTATTGGGGCAAAAGTTAATATAAGACAGTGTCTTATTTTGGGGAGAACACTATTTACAGGGTAACTGCACATTTTAAAAGCCTGTCACATGCCAAAAATTCTGATCAGTAGGGGGCCGTGTGCCGAGACCCTTGTTGATCACTGAAACAAAGGGGCTGCAGTGCTCCTCTCACCAGCTGAAGATAGATGCATATAGGCCTATAGAAGTCTGTGTCTGTCTTCAGCTGCTGGAAGACATGTCAAGTTTTTTTTAAAAAGTGCAGTGATGCTACACTGACACAGGCAAGCGCGATATCTAAGCCTGATGTTGCGCTTGCCAACGTGCATTTTTTTTACACCGATGCAAGATGTTTTTCATTCAAAAACGGCTAGCTTCGCTTCTGTGACATTGCGATTCTCAGGCCCGTGTTTTATGTGCGTCAGAGGATCGCAAGTCTTTCCCATTGATTTTAATGGGAAATATCCCATCACACGGCATGTAAGGTCTTTTAATATTCCATCAAAACAATGGGAGGGGTGTTCCGAGGGAACGCCAAAAGATAAAACCTGCAGCATTTTTCTTTTTTTTCTCCTGACAGCATCGCTGCAGGGGAGAAAAATCACTTGTGTCAATAAGAACATTCAAAAGACTGCAGTTCTTATTCATGTGAGTTTTGCGCTTCTCACAATGCACATAACGCTCGTGAATTCTCCCCCGTGTCCATAAGCCCGTACTCTGGAACTCCACATGAAAGTAACACTAGGAGTTTTCAGTAGAAGTCTTCTGGTTTGTCCTCTGGCTCCAATCCCTGGAATATTACTAAGCCGCTTTTAGGCATGAAGACCAGAGTTTGGTTTCCAAGATTGTAGTGCAGTGTCATAGCAATGATGTGCTTTACATGCATACGTTCTGTGAATAATTGACTTTCACGGCCAATTAAATTCATCTACTCTGATATTCAGTTATGCCTCACAGTGCAGCCTGCTTATCACTCGTTCCGAGACGGGTTTATCACAGGGAACTTTGCCGTTTTTTTTTTCTTGGTTGACAGCAAAATGAAGTGATAATTCAGATTTATTATCATCTGTGGTTAGCATTCAGGTAAATACATTTGATGAACCCAGTCTTATGTAGCATGTATAATCAGAATCACTAAATCACTTAAAGGGAACCTGCCACTGGCTTCATGCTGCCCGAGCTCCAGACAAGTGCTCACATTAGGGCTTATGCCCACGGCCGGGTCAGATCCCGCCTGCGAACTCTCGCAGCGGAATCAGACCCAGCGTCCCCCAGAGACCCCATGCTTACCTCTGCAGATCCACCGCGAGAGTGACGGCTGGCGCGCATGCACAGTGCAGCGTGTGACGTGGATTCCTGTGATACTTCCATGTCTAGACCTTCTACTACAGAAGTCAGTGGGTCCACTGCTGACCGTCCTGTCTACGTCCCTGCTGGGAATTCTCCCTAAATGCTGATGGCAGCCCCCACAGTCATGTACATATAATAGCAAATATTTTCTAATAAAATTGATAAATATTGTATATTTTTATTCTAATTAGTAAAATGCTGGGTTATACGTTTCCTTTCGATGCTACTGAATGTTTGGTGAGATGTAGCTTCCCTTGGCGCTGTCAGTGGATTTGTACCTGCTTCTGTTTTTGTGAGACAACCACTTTCGTAAAAGGGAGCGATTCTGACAAGCTAGTTCTTTTTTCCATACCCGCCTGTGCCCGCTGCCTTCTGCTATGTTAATGGATCCCTCCTGAAAGTTACCGCTATGATATAAAAGTGCGCACTGAAGGTCAGCCTACACTGTAATGGAGCACTAAATGTGGAGTCAGCAGGTAGTAACAGCTTTCTGTAAGATGCATTTTTAAGGGGTTGTGCCAGAATTAACTTTTATTACCTATCCATATGATAAGTGATTAATCTGATTTGTGAGACTCTCTCCACTGAGACCCTGACAATCCTGAGAACAGGGCTCCCATTTCCTCTCTCCTGCTCCCTGCAGAGAGTGCATAGATTGAATGGAGCGATGACCACACATGCGCAGTCCTGATCTATTAATTTTCAGTGGTGCTACAGGAGACTACGGGCGCTTGGCTATTTCCATCAGCTCCGTTGAAAAGAGTGGCGCGGAGGTCACGCATGTGTGGCCATCGCTCTATTCAATGTGATGTCACTGTATGTTGATGAACCACCCTGCAGTCACAAGAAGAGAGGGACATGGGTCTCCTGTTCTCTGGATCGGTGGGGGACTCAGCGGAAAGACCACCACCGCATTTTATCACCTGTTTTATGGATAAGTGGTAAGTTAATTTGGGTACATCCCCTTTAAGTCACGTAGATAAGTGTTAAAGGAGTTGTCCAGTGTCTAACTATTGATGACCTATGTTCTGGGTAGGTCATTACTAGCAGATCAGTGAGGATGCGCTGCTCGTGACCCAGTGATCAGCTGTTACCATGGCCTGTCATTGTGTGTATGAAGCTGTCTTTGTGCTGGAAGCAAGCAGCTCCATCCAGTGCACAGTGGCCATGACTGGTATTACATGCTGAGTTGCTTGCCAAGTGATTGCCACTAATTTTGTAATATTAGCCGCCACCGTGCGCTGCATGGAGCTGTCTGCTTCTGACACAAAATAGTATGCTAGGCTGAAAAAAGAAAAACAATGTCCATCCAGTTCATCCTGTTTCACACCCCCCCCCCAACCTTGTTGATCCAGAGGAAGGTAAAAACCTTAGTGGGCAGAAGCGAATACTGCTTCATACATACAGTGTGATCCCCACGGAACAGTGTTGACAAGCGGCAGACCCCCACTGATCTGGTGTTTTTGACCTATCCTGAGAGGAACTCCTTTAACCCCTTCCCGCTACAGGATGTACATTTACATCCTGGCTGGGAAGGTGTTCTCGTAAATGGGCTTAAACTTGCGTCCTATGGCTGTTACAGGCCCAGTAGCTGCGCCATTGCCGTCTGCGGCGGCTGTGACTGACAGCTTGCCTTTTTGCTGCAACAGGAGGGATTGGTGAGGACACTGCTAAAGTCTGTGCCGGACAAAAATCTGGCTTATTTTTCAGTCCCATGCGTGTTCTTCCATACATTTCTAGTTTTATTTTCCCGTTAAGACAGTTCTAAGGCTTGCAGGATGACTTTCCGTTTTTATTGGTACCATTTTGAGGTATAAACCATTTTTGATTACTTTTCATTCCTGTTGGAGGAAGTGAGATGACCTTGAAAACTGCTTTTTGGCATTTTCTTTTCTAGTTTCTTCTTTTAAGGACTTTACCATGCTGGATAAATGTAATATTTTATAGTATGGGTTCTATGTGATGATACTGTTTTACACATACAGAATAAATTATCTGGTTTTATCAGTGCTACCATCAAGTGCCACCATAAAGCAAAGATTTATATAGGAAGCCCTGCTTGTATACAGCTGTAGCTTTGGTTCTGTTTTTGAAAAACTGAACTGGTTCTACATGTCCTTTCCCTGTAGGAAGAGCTCTGTTGATGATAAACTGTATGTGGGTTAAAGGGGATGTGCCATTAGAAACCTATAGTTTTCTAGCAAGTTTTTACGTTAAAGCCTTTAAACATTTTGTGATGGTGTTTTTGTTTTTAATTTACAATTTAGAAAAATTCCTGAAATCTTGCAGTTTTCACACTGACCACAAAGCTTAATCATAGCCTGAGACTTCCTGTTCTGTAGAAAGAACTTTTAGCAGTCAGCTCCTTGTCAGGGGGAAGATTACAGTGAAAAGTGACATTATATAGCTAGATACCATAGGATCCACCGTTCACAATAGGTGATGGTCACAGTTCACCCCCCCCCCCTTCACTGCACAATGACCTTTGCACATGTCACAGAGCATGCCCACAACATTCTCCCATAGTCGCGTCTAACCATGTGGCTGCTGTAAAGTAAGTTTCAGCAAGATGATGGCCCCCATAATCATGTACAGAAAATACAATCGGAGAGTAAAAGCAGATTACATTACATTACAATATAATGTTTCAGTATCTGGTTTCAATCCCCTAGATACCCAAAGGTCAGACGACCATAATTTTTTGATAATTCGTATCTCGGAAACTATTGGGCATAGGAGGAGGTGCAAAAGGTCATTGTCTCTGTAGGAATATGCAGATCTGTAACATATTTTTCCTAATTGTAATTGCAATAAAAGTTCTCCACGAGAGCAGATATTTACATTGTATTCAGCTGACAGCCAGCAGCAGCCCTTGCAAAGATAGTGCAGCTGAGTGCAAATCCCAGCATGCGGTCTGGACTTTTCAAACAGCTGCTGGAGGCTCATTTACATGCAAGTAAAGCTGATAAAGTGCTAATGGGCATTACTTCCCATTAGTACTTTATGCAGAATGATCGCTAGAACTGTCAATTGTTTGAAAGATTGTCTTTGCTTGTAAAGGAGCCTTTACTCTATTCTTACAACCATTTTAGTGTTATCAAATATGACCAAACACACCTGAATATGCTTCTTATTATGATTTATCTAAGAAATCTGCTTTGGGACATACAAGTTGTTCAGTTAAACAATCGTTAATCTACAGATTGTTATGCAGAAAATTACAGTTTGCACATCTTCCTATGCCCAATAATGACCTTTGGAAAATTGACCCCTCCCACCCTATATTTCTTGACCCCATGATCCATTTGGTCTGAAAATCAAAATTTTTTTTATATACATTCTAGTAATAAACAAATGTGCAAAGTTTAGTACAAAATTGCAGCCGGTTGGGTGTTACGCCTTGAGTGATTTGTCCTCGAATGACCCTAAAACTAATTGCTGTGGCTACTTTTTTTGTTCAATAAATTTTTATTGGATTTTAACATTAAGGCAAAACAGTTACATTAACGTGTTAACGATGTTAAACATGAGCAGAGCACTCATGGCTCCATGAATGTTATTGCAATAAATTCCTATTCAAACAAAGAGACGTTTTGCTTGAAATTTGTTATCTCGTAAACAGTAACATATGAAAAGACAGGGGTTTAGGACCAGGGGGGTAGGGGAGAGCGGGAAGAGGGGGGTCCAGATATTGGGTTCAGTGGTATAGAGGCCAGCCTTGGTCGTTTGGTTTTATGTGCAAGAACCTGTTTGTAGCCATCTGGTGAATGAGGGTGTCTCCCGTATATCTATCCACAATGCCCAGGTCTTATAGAAATTATCGTAACGCTGGGGGTCATCGGTTAGCCTCAATCTCTCCATCTTGGCTATTTCGTCCATTGCCCCCACCCACGCGTGTCTGGGAACCTCCTTGTCCTGTTTCCAGAACCTGGGGATTGACAGGCGGGTTGCCAAAATGAAGAATTTTAAGAGGCCTTTTTTGAGAGACAGGGTGTTGGGGGCAATCGACAAAAGCGCCAGCTCCGGTGTCATGTCCAGAGTCTCCCTGCACGTACTCTCGTACAGGTTTTTCATTTGGTGCCAGATGGATGCGACCATGGGGCATTCCCACCAAATATGAAGCATCGAGCCGGTCTCTGCTTTGCAGCGCCAGCAGATGTTCGAGGTTGATGGGAAGATGGTATGTAATCTTTCCGGGGTCATGTACCATCTAGATAGAATTTTGAAGTTTAGCTCCTGGATTCTGCTCGCGATGGACATCTTGTGTGTGAGCTGGAAAGCCCTAGACCAGAGCTCTCCGGAGACCGGCCGGCCTAGCGCCTCTTCCCAAGCCCCCACCCACCTGGGGCGATGGTCGCCTAGTTTTTCGTCTAGTAATTGGTTATAGAGCAATGAGACTGTGTGTCTGGGCGTTTCCGAAGCGCAACATAACTTCTCGAAGGGGGTGAGGTTCGCTGTCCAGCCCCCAGCAGGTTTTATTCTCTCCAGGTAACTACCGATCTGGAGAAATTGCATCCATGAGCCCGGGGGAGAGTTCGTTGTTCCTCTAATGTCTGCCATGTCCCGCAGCCTTCCAGACTCCAACACCTCCCCTATCCTTGCCTCCACTCCGAGTGGCATGAACCTCAGGTTGCGTGTGTTGCTGGGAGTTGTGGGTTTCCAGCCAGTGGTGTGAGAGGCCCTGGTATCGACACGTCACACCCCCCTCTCCAGGCCCCCAGGAGTGAGTTCATTAGGGACGAGATCGTCAATTTCTCTTGTGTCCTCAGGCCGGGGACCCAGAACACCCCCCCGCGTCTCGATGTCGTTAGCATCGTTCTCTATTTGTACCCACTGTTTATCAGATCTATGGTGAAAGAGGTCTAATATGAGGGTGCCGATTGTCGCTTTATGGTAGAGACGCAGGTCTGGGAGTCCCGCCCCCCCCCCCCCCCCTTCTCTTTTTGCTTGGTTAGACTTTTGTAGCTAAGTCTCCTGGATCCTCCTTTCCATACGAATTTAAGGATTTGGCTACGTAATTTGTCGAAAAAAGCTTTTGGAGGGTTACATGGTGCGGTCTGAAATATGTATAGGACCCTTGGGAGGATATCCATTTTGATCACACTCATCCTGCCAAACCATGATAACGGAATACCTTCCCACTTCTCCAGGTCCTTCTCGAGGGTTATAAGGAGGGGTTTGTAGTTTAGTTCATAGGTCGCGGTCGGGTCTGTCGGGATTTGAATCCCTAGATATTTGATTGAGACCTGCTTCCAAATAAAAGGGAATTCTGAGGACAGGTCAGCTACGACTGTCTGAGGTATTGAAATATTCAGAATCACCGATTTTTGTGCGTTGACTTTGTAATTGCTAATTTTTCCAAACGCGTTAAATTCCCGGATAATGTTTGGGAGGCCTACGCAGGGGTTGGTGACATATATTAGGAGGTCGTCCGCGAAAAGCGATATTTTATATTCTGCCTTCCCGACCTGCATCCCTTTTATTGAGGGGTTATTTCGGATGGCGTTTGCGAGCGTCTCCATTACCAGTATGTACAGAGTTGGCGACAAGGGGCACCCCTGTCTCGTACCATTTTTGATCTCGAGGGGAGTGGACAGGTTGCCATTCACCCTGATCCGGGCCGATGGGCTGTTGTATAATGCCAGTATCCAGGATAGTGCCCTTGTCCCCATCCCCACCTTCCCCAGTGTCGCCTCTAGAAATCTCCAGCTGATTCTGTCGAACGCTTTTTCAGCGTCCACCGAAAGCAGACAGAGTGGGACTCCCTTTTTCTTGGCTCGATCTATCAGGGACATGGTTTTAGTGGAATTATCTCTTGCCTCCCTCCCGGGGACAAATCCCACTTGGTCGTTGTGGATGAGACGCGGGATCGAAGGCTTTAGTCTATTAGCTATTATTTTAGAAAAGATTTTTATGTTGCAATTGATCAGTGATATTGGGCGATAGCTGCCACAAGACAGGGGATCCTTCCCGGGTTTGGGGATCAAGACAATATGAGCTTGTAAGGCCTGTGGGGGGAATGGGCACCCCCGGGACACTGAGTTAAAAGCCTGCATCAGTAGGTCCGATACCCAGTCCCCACATGCTTTATAAAATCTCGGGGAATAGCCGTCTGGGCCTGGGCTCTTTCCTGGCTTGATGTCCGCTAATACTTTTGAGAGTTCTTCTGAATCGAAGTCCCTCTCTAAATCCCCAGCTTCGTCTGACGAAAGTCTTCTGGAAACATGCTGGTCTAAATACTCCTCGAGCTTCTGTGCGTGTTGGGTGTCAGATGTCTCGTGGCTCAGGGATGTTATATAGTTTTGAGTAAAACCGTTGAAATTCCTCTAATATTTCTTTTGGGGAGGGAATTCGCCTACCTTCCGCTGAGTTTATGGAGTGTATGTGGGGGTGGGACAATTCGGGGTGTAGGGCTCTGGCTAACCATCTGCCACTTTTATCCCCATATTCATAGAATCCCGCTTTGAGCTTGTCCCTTCTGCATAGGGCTTTTTGATCCAGGATGTCTAGACTTTTATGTCGAGTCTCAGAGATTTCCGCTTGGAGGGTGGAAGATGGGTGAGTCTTGTTGGCCAGTTCTTTTTGTTGGAGGTCCTTTATCAATTGGGTAAGCCTAGCTGTTTGTTCTTTTTTAATCCTGGCGCCGTGTGAGATGAAAACCCCTCTTGGGACGCATTTTAATGCCTCCCATTTTAGCGGAGCGGGTGTGAGGTCTAATTCATGGTCTATCCTGAAGTTAGCTATTGTTTTTTTGACGTCATTCATGCAGACAACGTTTTTGAGTAGGTTGTCGTTTAGACGCCACGTGGGCGTCCTCAACTCCGTGTCCCCCGGGCCCAAGGATGCAAACATTGGGGAGTGGTCGGACCACAGCAGGATGTCCAGGGAACATTGAGGGTCCCCGTCTAGTAAGCTGTGTGAGATGTATATGTAGTCGATCCTGCTATAGGAGTGATGTGCCATGGAGTGAAAGGTGTAGTCTCGCTTACCCGGATGGAGAGTGCGCCAGAGATCTATCAGGTCCATACTCACGAGGATTTCCTGAACCTTTCGGGTGGCTAGTCTTGAGAGCGCTGAGCATCCTGTGGAGGAGTCCAACCGGGGGTCCATACACATATTAAAGGCGCCTCCCAGTAGGATCGGGGTTCCGTCTGCGAAGTCCGAGAGGCTCCGGAGAGCCTGTGGCTACTTTTTAACAAAAGGGATTTCTTAAAGTGGACATCCCATGAAATGAAGGTGAAACAGCAGAGATTAGCAACTTTTTTTTTTTTTGTCCTGATTTGAAATGTATGTAGTATAAAAGTAATACTGATGCGTTGTGCTAGTAGCTCGCTAGTATCTCTTCCCTGAGTCACATCCTTAAGATTCGCCCCGTGGAAAAAAATGGCATCCACTGAAATAACGCCACATCGAGCTGGTGTTATCCAACGCTATTCTATTGTGCCATTCATATGCGTTGGGAAACAATGCCCAGGAGCTTCATAAACACACCATAAGGCATTCAGACAGAAAACTTGTGTAAATACGTTAAGTCTCGCCCTGTGTTCTGCACCTGCTGGCAAATAAAAGGCTTTACTGAAACTTGATTTACGCTTGTGATCTGGTAATGTGATAAACTGCGAGCGCTGAACATTCGCTTCTGGTTTAAAATCATTTTTTCCCATAAGGTGACGGTACTTCTTTTCTTTTTTTTGTTCTTGCTCTTAATTTATGTTTAAAGTAATCTAGTTGGAGATTGTATCATGGAAAACTATTTTGTTTCTTCTAGGGCTTCATTTGTCCGCTCTGTATGAAATCCCATGGAACAGCTGAAGAACTCTTTAAACATTATGAAGCTTCTCACGAGCCGTGTAGTGACCCCGGTCATGGAGGAGACGTCAATTCTTCTGCAGAAAGGTAGTTTGTTGCACTTCTTTTTTTTTTACATTTTTAATGTACTTACATTGTTTCACAATTCTTTGCATATTGATTCCATCTTCTAGCCTTAGAAATTCCTTATTCTTGATTAAATACCCAGTGCCTGGCCTCCATTGTGTCTAGGTCAATTACAGTATAACATTTATGATGTTTTTCTTTTCCTTTAGAGAGGAGTTATTGTTACTTCGACAAGAAGTACAGGACTTGCAAGCATCACTTAAGGTTAACATCATTTTCATTTGTCTGTTGGAAAGGAATTGGCCTAAAAGGCAAAATATGAAAATGTGCGCAGTGGGTTGCGGAAGAAGCAATAAAAAATGCTCCTAATGTAGTAATAGGTTTGTAAGAAAATGTAGACACTGAATGGCCACTTTATTATAGACACGACCCTTTCACGATTGGAGATTCCTTATGTAGATAGAAGTTAGGCATGCGACCCCAGAGTACAGCATGAAATTAAATGAGCAAATTTTCTGTGCATCAGTTTCAGTATGAGTACACATTAGAATAGGGAAAATAGATCGATCTGAACGACTTAGAATGAGACATGGTCATCGGTGCTACACTGGGCGGGGACAGGATTTCAAAAACTGTTAACCTTGTGCGGTTTTTGTGCAGCAGTGTGAAGAGTATACCAAGAATGGTGTGATGGAGGAAAACCTCCTATGGAGGATGTCAGGAATTCTTGACAATCAGGTGCTGCACAATCAAGTTATTTTAACCGGAATACAATGCTCCCCGGCTCCTGCGAATGTGTCTGGCATTTTGCCGACGGGCACATGTGCAGAAGCCAAGTAAGGTCCTTGGAGGATGATTGTGTTGGGGTTCAAATACGGAGGCCTCTGGTAAGAAGTTTCATCCACTCTCACCGATCGCATCGGTGAGGGGAGATGAAACTTCCACTTCTTTTTAAACCTTTTTACGTGATCGCCATTGGATAACAGGGATCACGTGACCAGGAGCCGCATACAGCAGCTTTCCCGTGAAATCTCCAGGCTCTTGGCTACCTTTTGGTAGCCAGGAGCAGGGAGATTTTAAATTTCCCGGGCAATGCTTGACTTTTGCGCATGCGTCTGCCATTTTGCTGATAACTTTAGTTATGCAATTTCCTCTCCCCTCACTGATACGATCCATAAGGGGAGATGAAATGTTAATGTTTTAAACTTTTTTGGTTTTTTTACACTTTTTTTTTTAACTTTCCATGATCTCCTTTATCCGATAGATAATGGGGATCATGTGACCGAGAACCACATACAGTGGTCCCCGGTGACCTCTCCCTGCACTATATACTATCTTTGACAGCCGGATAGAGGGGAATTTAAAATTTTCCGGGCCCTCTGGACATCTGCGCATGTGCTCCGGGGGCAGCCTGGGATGACAGCTCCATGTTGTCAGCTACCTCCGGGCACCGACGACAGCTGTTACGTCCAGAGCCCACATGGCTTTAATCTCTGCAGGAAGCATGTTGTTATGTCCTCAGAGATTAAAGCCCATTTGGCTAGGATGTAAAAACAAGGTGGGCTGGTCACTACAGGGTTAACTGACCACTTTATTATATATAATTTATAATATGTTGTATGGATAAAGTTAAATTTTAAACCAGTTGACCCTGGAGGTCCCTTCCAACTCGACCATTCTATGATTCTTGTATAGTTGCTATTTCTTTCAAAAGACTTTGGACATCTCCTTCCCATTCATGGCGAACGTGCTTTAGCATTTCTTTTTCACAAAACTGCACGTAGAACAAAGTTTTCAGCTATGTTCAGACGTGATTGATACGCTGCGGAATATCCACTGTGGAATTTCCGCAGGGCAGTTGATAAACCGACCTGAAGACGCAAGACGTAAAGTTTGTCTGTTTGTTGCGGATTTTGTGCGGTTTTTTTGGTGCAGATTTTAGTGCGATTTGATTTTCATTAGTTTATGCAGATATTCTTGCAGCTTAAAAAGCTTATTTTGTTAATGAAGAAAGAAAAGAACTCCTAGGTGATATCCTGCCTTTCACAAGAGCCATTTTGTGGTGTCATTGCAATTGAAGGAACGTAACTTGTGGCTAAAAAAGCCATATTTAAAAGTTTTTTGCTGCAACTTATTATTGGACAAACCTTTCTTTATGCTACTAAAGTCATGATATGTTTTTACTTAGCGGTAATAAAAAGATTCAGGCAATGTTAAATTTTACTGCGGAAACATGCAGAAAAGGTGCTTTTATTAGTACGCAGCAGATATTTTCTGCTCCGTGAGGGCAAAAAAATCACTAAAACTCCTTCATTTAGCTGGGATTTTAAAACGCTGCAAATTGTGCATCGGAAATTCTGCAGCGGACATTCCCTATTCTATCCATCCCGGGTGAACATAGCCTTTACTTGATTCATGTTGTATCCTTTAGTAGTACACCTTGGCGTTTAATTGGCCCTTAAAAGTAGAAATCATGGTGGCATGGCCGCTCCATGGAGCCACAGTAACCAATACAGAAAACTGTGAGCCCCTCTATTCCCTACGAAGGAAGATTGATTCATCCTGTAGAATTTGATGTTCTTATATCTTGTGTTTATATGATTCAGGAAGAGAAATGGTATGCAGAAGAACTGAAAAAGGAGTTGGAAAATGTTCAAGAGCAACTGAAGCAAGTAATTCCTTTAAGATTTTTGAAGTAGGATTTAAGGATTTCTTTTTTTCTTAAATTTAATTCTAGTAATTAACACTTTGTTGCACAGGTTTAGCCATTTTAAGAGCGTTTTTTTTTTCTTGGGTTCAATTTGTACTTGAGTTGTATGGATATTTTCCCATATGGTGTCCTAGTTTGTAGCATAGATCACAGCAATCCTGTACTATTCTGATGAACTGTATTAATAATGAAGGATTCTTCTGTGTACAGCTGTCCTTAGAAGGAGCTCAGAAACGTTACATCACTGCCTTCTGAGGGGCTCAGTATTAAACTATAATCTATTAAGGCCCCGTGTCCATGACCGTGAATTCGCCGGCGAATCACGCAGGCTGGAGCTTTCCATTGCGTTGCTATAAAAAGCGCAAGCCCCGTGTTCACGAGCCGAGAATCATTGCGATTCTCCGCTCGTGGCGGGCAATTCACAACATGCTACAAATTGCCCCGATTCTCCTCGGTCAGCCTATCTATTAGATTAGGCTGACTGACGGAGATTCGTGTGCGGCTCCTGCTCCCGCGGTGGAGATCTGCCGCAGGACTTCGCAACGCCCGTGGACAGCAGGCCTTAGTCTCCAATTAAAGATTGCTTCCACATTAGTGGATACACTGTTTATACTCGCAGCTACTTCAGTAACTGCATACACATACTCGCATACATACAAACATTGGATTCACATATAATATGTGTGAATGCATCCTTAGAACTTTCCAACTTTTACAGTAGGTGCAGCTGTTTGGGTTGTATATAGCACTTTTTTACATTTCGCCTTCTGCTATGTACATTCATGGCTTATCCAGTATTTTTCAGAATTTTTTTTTTTACAATCCACTATTTATGGAGTTCCATAGTTTTTAAAAAGCCAGTGTTTACATAAACAAATAAATAAAGGATCTTTGATAACTAATAAGAAACGATGTGTTCCCACCTAAGTAATATACACAGCAAAGTAGTTTTCTAGAAACGTGAGGGCTCTACAGGTGACTTCCAGGTTTAACTGTTTAATTTCTTCCTGTATTGTAACTTGTTTTCTCCTCTTTAGAACGCAATACCTGATGGAGTGACCACAGTAGCATCTGCAGGTGATTATCATCTTCCTAGAAAGGGGCTTTTTTATGGATTGTGGGCATAGTTAAAATGCCCTTGATTTCTGCATGACTAGGCGTTCGTTCACATCAGCATCAGAGAGCAGCATGCTGCGCTGTTTCATCATGTAAAAAAAACAGAAACCAAACGGACCTCAATATAATCAATGGGGTCCATTAGGTGCTGTTCTGTCTTAGACTAATATCACCGAGGCAGTTAAGTTCCCGTCAAACAAGTGTATTTCACCGTAGGGAACCACAAAAATATAATAAAATATAACTTTTATTGGTTAAAGGGGTTGTCCCGAGGCAGCAAGTGGGGTTATACACTTCTGTATGGCCATAATAATGCACTTTGTAATATACATTGTGCATTAATTATGAGCCATACAGAAGTTATAAAAAGTTTTTTACTTACCTGCTCCGTTGCTAGCGTCCTGGTCTCCATGGTGCCGACTAATTTTTGGCCTCCGATGGCCAAATTAGCCGCGCTTGCGCAGTCCGGGTCTTCTTGCTGTCTTCTATGGAGCCGCTCGTGCCAGAGAGCGGCTCCGTGTAGCTCCGCCCCGTCACGTGCCGATTCCAGCCAATCAGGAGGCTGGAATCGGCAGTGGACCGCACAGAAGAGCTGCGGTCCACGAAGATAGAGGATCCCGGCGGCCATCTTCAGCGGTAAGTATTGAAGTCACCGGACCGCCGGGATTCAGGTAAGCGCTGTGCGGGTGGTTTTTTTAACCCCTGCATCGGGGTTGTCTCGCGCCGAACGGGGGGGGGGTTTAAAAAAAAAAAAAACCCGTTTCGGCGCGGGACATCTCCTTTAAGATAAAAAAAGGAACGATTTAGAGTGCTAGAATAAAACTATGCTCAGATGATAATAAAAAAGGAGGTCTCGTTTATTTGTTGATTATTTTCATAAACCCAGATAGTCCCTTTAAGAGAAAGGTCTTTATGACCTATTAGAATCTCCGTATAACATCTAATAATTAGATTTTATTATTGTTTTCTTTTCCCTCATTCTCCCTCCTGTTATAATTCGAGGGTGTTAGTAAATTCCCCTATCAGAAATTCTCATAGGTAATATCATGTAGAGGGAGAGGAGATGATCACAGAGAATAGTGATTATTCTAGTCGCAGAGGAGATTGTCGACCAGAGCACTATATCCCTGCATTAAATAGAGTTATGTATTCCTCTGAATGTCTAGAATACTGGGGTCCTATATCAGGCTTGAAACAGTAAATATATCACCACAATAAGTAATATGCAAATACCATGGGGAAGTTGCTCATATATATCTGCAATCACCAAGGGATAGGTGCACATCCCAAATTCAAGTGGTGTATATTACTGAGGCTGGCTTATCATTTGATGAATAGTGCAAGGTATACCTTGTATATCAAGGAATAACCAATAGACTGATCCGTTTAGCCAGGGGTGCTGGTTTCCTGATCCCCCAAGTGGAGTAAGAAAGCAAAACCCCTGAGCGATGATGTCAACTATATTTGCAGTTGGGTAAATGGCAATATGTTGCTTCGTGTTCTCAACCTGCAAACTGCTACATTGCTACTTCTGATCTCAACTGAGAAGTAGATATGATTGGATCCTATGTAAACAATGCTCTGCCAGCTATATACATCAGGAGCTACAGAGATCCCCCACTTAATAAGGAGGCTTGTACGGAACGCGGTTGCGGGCAGTAGTATGTCATGTGGCCAAGTTGCCGAATTTCACCACGGATTTCTGCAGTTTGTGATGTCCTTGTCGGCCCCACAACTTGTACAGGTGCTGCACCTTGAAACCCACTGTGTACCAGTATTTAACTCTGGAAAACTCCTAGCTTTACTAACCTCTGGAGATCTTTTCTAACACAGACAACCCCTTTGTTTCTCACTTTGGATGGCCTTTTAGGTGGTACATTTAGGCCTATGTCACACGAACGTATATGCACAGCATTTTGCGTGCACAAAATTTGCAAATGCACTACACAATGTTTAGAACCCATTGATTTCATTGGGTTTGTTCACATAAATGTGTTTTGCGCACGCTTTTCATTTGCGCAAAGAAATATGCAGCATACTCTCTTTTCCTGCGCATTTGCGGAAAAAAATAGCACATATTGAACTCATTACGCTAATTGTCCATTTCAATAAATGGGGAGTATGGCTGTTTTTTTTTTTTTTTTTGCATTCTCAAACACGCAATGCCTATTACGTAAATGAGCTCATAAATGTGCTTATGCCGTGTGACCGTGGCATTAGAGCACAATTTGTAACCTGGTCTTATGGGCTAGAACAGGCAAGCCAGGGACAGATTTACTTGGAGTATAAAATTAACCAAAAAGTCTATGCATTGCAGAACTTCAGTCACTGGAACAGCAGCTGGAAGAAGCCAGGACGGAGATCTTCAATATTAAGCAGATGAAGGATTTGTTTGAGCAGAAAGCGGCACAGATGGCGACTGAATTGGTCGGTAAGTGTGTATGTACAGGTGTATTTAGTGGATGGTTTAGTCTTGGTCTGAAATACTGTAACTGCCAATCTTTATTCTTGGAGTATAAATTCAATAGGTAAACCATCTAACTACAAGCTGCCCTTTAACCATTTCACATGGTAGATGTCAAGTTCCTGGATAACTAGTATCTCATCCTTATATTTAATAGCACAGTGGAAATCATGTAAAGCTGCCTACACATTGGGAATTTAAAGGGACTCTTATCACTCACTTTTAGCCTTATAAGCTAAGCTTGTGGGCTGAAAGTAGCTGACAGAGTCTCTTTAACATCGCCAATTTCTGAATGACTTGTTCATGGTTAATCTATGAAGGTTGTCATCTTGGATGATCGTGCCCCTTAATGACGAAGCCTGTTTGCGCACTTAGTGACGGAGCCAAAGTTTAGAAATCTGACGTGTCACTTTAAAGGCCCATTTAGATACAACTATTATCGCTCAAAAGCAGTCTTTTGAGCGATAATCGTTGTGTGCATTTATACGGCAAGACGATCGCTCAAAATTCGCTCAAATGGCAGTTTGAGTGACAGTTTTGAGCATTCACTTTGTATAAGCTCTTAAGTAGCTAATTGGCTATTAGTGTGAAAAGGAGCTTATTAGTGTTTAAATGAAGGCTCCCACTGTATACAGAAGACAGTGGGAGCGCTGTCTTCTGTATACAGCTGCTGTATTCTCGGAGCGCTCAGCTGGTATACATGTTTTTACGTCCCTGAGGATTAAAGCCCACAAAGCTAGGATGTAAAAAGGCAATGGGGCCGTCACTAAGGGGTTGAGTTAAAATGACAATTCACACTTAACAACTAATCCGTCTCAGCCCTTATCTGTGGTCTAGTGTGGGCTTCCATTGATGAATGACTTTTCAACTACAGCACCGACAATAACTAAAAATAATCACAGATCAACTCTTTGACAGATATCTGCCATTGGCCGGCATCTGTTACGCTTATTTGTGTCACAAAAAGGCACTGAGGTTTGGCAGAAAATTGTTTAAATCTATTTTTTTCCACCATCCAAATTCTCTAGCGTTTGGAGCAGCTTTAGGCTCTTACTCATTGTTTATGTACCTTACATGACAATTCCCAAGTGTGTTTATTTGCTCTTTGTTTTTTCAATATAGAGTTGAAGGCTTCATATGATGAAGAAAAAAGTCACCTTGCTGCTGCGGAGGAGAAAGTGAAAACTTTAAACCAGGAGCTACAGATTAGATCACGCGTAATAGAAGATGTGAAGACCGAGTTGGTAAATGCTGTCTTATGCCTCTTTTACACAGGACAAGAATCAAACTATTCTTGTTTGCCCGAGCGAACAAGCTGGTGACGTTATTAGTTCTCGTGCGCTAATCGTTCGGTGTTTCACATTCCTAAACGAATAGTGTTTAAACTGCCCAATAAGAACGAGCCGGGGCTGATTTTTATGCCATCTGAAACTGAAGGAGAAGTGCCTGATTCTTGTTCGTTGTTGGCTGCATTTAAACTGAACAATTATTGTTCACTTTCGCTCATTTGAACAATCTAATCGTTCAGTCGAAATGCAGCAGTAGTCTTATATTATCATTAGAGATGAGCGAACGTACTCGGATAGGCACTACTCGTCCGAGTAATGTGCCTTATCCGAGTACCGCTCTACTCGTGCTGAAAGATTCGGGGCGCTCCGCTGCTGACAGGTGAGTTGCGGCGGGGAGCGGGGCAGAGCGGGCGGGAGAGAAGGAGAGAAAAATCTCCCCTCCGTTCCTCCCCGCTCTCCCCTGCAGCTCCCCGCTCCGCAGCGCGTCCCGAATCTTTCAGCACGAGCGGGGAGGTACTCGGATAAGGCACATTACTCGGACGAGTAGTGCCTATCCGAGTACGTTCGCTCATCTCTAATTATCATACATATATTTCAGGACCAAGGGTTGTTAAAGCTTTTTGGACGAATACATTCTAAGGGTGGATTCAGACGACCGTATATCGGCTCTGTTTTCACGCCGAGCCGATATACGGTGTCCTCATCTGCGGGGGAGGGGGGGATGGAAGAGCCAGGAGCAGGAACTGAGCTCCCGCCCCCTCTGCCTCCTCTCCACCCCCTCTCCGCCCCTCTGCACTATTTGCAATGAAAGGAGGCGGGACTAAGTTCCGAGAATTAGCAGAGCCCTGTCCCGCCTCTCCCCATTGCAAATAGGGCAGAGAGGGGGCGGGAGCTCAGAGCACTGCTCCAGGCTCTTCCAGCCCCCCCCTGCGCAGAGAGACGACGTATATCGGCTGGGCGTGAAAACCGAGCCGATATAGTCGTCTGAATCCAGCCTAAAGCTGAATTTTTTTAAACCTTTTTTTTTTCAATTTTATAGTCGCCAATTTTTATATATATATATATATATATATATATATATATATATATATATAATATAAAATTTTTAAAAAAAAAGTTTTTTTTTTTTTTTTAGTTACTGGGGATTCAGGCTATTAAAGGATCCAAATGGAATTGTTAGCTTTTTGATTTGTCTGCGTTATATAGAAAAAACTAACTTTTCTAATTTCTTGTCCCTTGTTCTCCAATGTAATTACTAGAACCAATTAAATTTGCCACGTAAAATACTCCTCTAATTCTAAAATATATAAAGATACCAGATGTGCACGTTACTAGGTGACTGATGCTGCCAGTACTACCCAAAGCTAAGACCTCCATTAAGGTTTTAAGCCTGACTTCCTAATGCCCCTTTTATACAGGCAGAGAATCTCACGATTCTCGTTTGCCCAAGCGAATGAGCAGGTGATGGGCAGCGTGTTTTTAGACTGCACAGTTCTCATTCACTAATTGTTATGGTTTCACATTCCTAGGTAAATCACTGAATGATCAGTGTTTAAAGGGGTTTCCCAGGGTAATGCTGTTGATGACCTATCCTCAGGATAGCTCATCAATAGTTGATCGGCTGGGGTCCGTCGCTCGGGACCCCGACCGATTAGCTGTGTGGACGCATGCCGTCAGGGCCGCAAATACACAGAGATCGGAGCGGAAGCCTCTGCTGCGACCTCTGTGTAGTGGCCGGCGCTTGTAACTGCAGGCTCTCATTGAAATTCATATGAGTGGTGCCTGAAGTTACAAGTGCTGGCCACTACACAGAGGTCGCAGTAGAGGCTTTTGCTACTTCAGCTCTGAACTGTTTGTATTTGCAGTACTGACAGCATGCGCCCGCTCAGCTCATTGGTCGGGGTCCCGAGCGATGGACTCCAGCTGATCAACTATTGATGACCTATCCTGATGATAGGTCATCAATAGTATTTCCATGGAAAACCCCTTTAAACTGCATGAGCCGGTGCTAATTTTTTTTTTTTGCTGGCTGAAACTGTTGTGCTGTGGCATCTGCATTGTGCAGAATGCATTATAAATGTGTGCACTAGAAGGAGAGGAGCTTTGGTAACTTTTGTTGTTTTATGACTACTTTATTTTAATAAAAAGAAGAACCTGGCACTTACATTTGACACCATTTTGACATTTTGGTATATAAAACACATAATTACTTCACATCTTTGTGCCATTAGTAAAGTCATCGTCTCACTGTGACAGTCCAGTCCGGATAATTGCAGTATTATAGTAAGTGATCCGTCATACAATTGTCAACTTAAACAGGCAGATTGAAAGCACAAAAACATTATATTAATATTTTAACTAATGGAGTTTACATTTGGAATGATTAATAATTACCATGCGGTAAACAGTAAAAAATTGATACTGGAGTTAATTGACTTGTGTAAACCAGTGCTAAGCAAATCTCAATTTAATCTTTCTCTCCAACCTCCGTTCTATTTTGAAGTTTAGCAACTTTCAGGATGTAGCCGGCAGCAACGTATAAAGCTTAAAGCATGCCCTCGATTTATTTAATCATTTAAATAAATAAAAGGCCTTCATAAATCAGTAGTTAACACTGCATGGTAAGGTTACAGCTGTCCATAGAATACTATGAAGAAAGGATGGGAGAAGGAAGCAGGAGACTGGCTACTAATCTCCGACAAACAGCATACAACAGCAGTCCTGCTTCCCTATCTCTGCTGCGCATCGTCAGAAGCGGCCGTAACGTGGAGGACTGTATTGAGCACTGCAGCTGTGAATCCAGCATAAGGGTTATTTCACACGGGTGCTGCTATATTTGGCCGCCCACATCGCGTCCAAGTTGTGGCTGCCTCTCCTGTTTACTCGCCCATATAGTATATATGCCGCAGACCGGAATACCGTTAAGGGGGGGGGGGGGGGGGCTGCAGCAGTCACATGTCGTGGTACGGAACAACCCGGAAGGACGGAGTGGTTGTGATGTAAGACATGGGAAACCCCTTTAAGGAGGTTGGGGGGGGGGGGGGGGGGGGGACTCTGATAAGTGAAAAAATTAGACATTTTTCTATAATAAGATATATGAAAAAGTTTCTTACCTTCATTTGTACTGTTGATTTATGTGAAGCTTTTATGACTGGAGGGGCTCTTTAACATTATGGCTGTTAGAATGGATAATGGCGACCTTGTATAGTGTTACCTTGCATAGATTCTGTGTACCCTGGTAACATTGAGAGGGGTATCTGATGAGATGCGGTCCGATTCCATGAAAATGCTAATAAAGAGTGAGAAGCCTTTACTTGATCCTTGTACTGTGCTGGGGACAATGTTACGTGATCATTGCACTTTAGTGGTCACTTTATACAAGGTAACATGAACTTTTCTAGAATTCAAAAATAGAACCCGTTCTTAGAAATGTTTAGTGTAAATGACAACAATTCTTTAGCTTGGACTAGATTTTGTAAGGCAAACAAAATACTTAATTATTAAATTTTGATTTATGTTTTAATTTTCAAGAAAAGAAATGTATTTCCTTCTAAAGTGTAATCTGGGTGGAACATTGTGTCCTGCAGAATCTTCTAGCCTTATGTATAGTTATAGTCTTTTTGCCTCCTAGTTACAACGACCTGGAATTGAAGACGTGGCTGTGTTGAAAAAAGAGCTCATCCAGGTTCAGACTCTGATGGATAAAACCACTATGGAACGTGAAAAAGAATCGGAGAAGCTGAAAGATGACTGCAAGCAACTGCAAATGCAAAATGCGAACTCTGAGGTAAACAGTCGTAGTGGAAAACCTAAAACCAAGCCATGCCATCTGCATTATTACTGAGTGATTTATAGGTACAGAATGGTGGGGACTAAGTATTGGCTTGTGGAAATTGGAATCCCCTAATCTAGGCTTTTCTTCTGCATTTAATAAATGCAACTTAATCCATCAGTACCGAATTTGATAGTGTAAAACTTGGAAGCACATCGTCACATATGGCAATAGTCGATTGTATGGCCTTTCTCACACTCTTTTTTTTTTTTTTTTTTTTTTTTTTTTTTTTTCTTCAAATTTTGTCTTCTACATTTGTGTCTCTTCTGGAGCTTCAGCTATTTGTGTTCTTTGTTTCTGAGTGACATTTAGTACCAAGCAACATGCACCTTCATCAAACTATTCCATAAACTTCCTAGAACAATGCAGAATGTAGCCTAGCGGATGTGCCAGGAAAATAACTTAGATCAGTGTTCCCCAACTCCAGTCCTCAGGGACCCCCAACAGGTCATGTTTTCAGGATTTCCTCAGTATTGCACAGGTGATGTAATTATTGGCGGTGCCTCACACATTGCCAGCGGTGTTCTTACCATAGGATTTCCTGAAAACATGACCTGTTGGCAGTCCCTGAGGACTGGAGTTGGGGACCTCTGACTTAGAGAACCAGTCGGCACCTTTTGAGCCCCACATAGTGATGAGGGAACAGGACGTCAAGGGAGATGCTTTCCATACTCACTGGGTTACCGCATTGTGCCCCGGAGAAATTGGCGTATGCACAGTGGGATTGTTTTGGTTTCTTTTTACTTTTTCGGACTGCTTTTATGCATGCTCTTCTAAAGATCAATGGGAGAGAGTGTGCACATAGCCTTCTGAAAAGAGTCCCACTTTGTGTACGTGCTGATTTCTCGGGGTCTCTGAGCTGGAATGGGGGACCGATACCCTCACTTTTTGAGCCTGATAACATAGTTATCCGTCTTTTTATAGCTCTCCAAAATGATTTATGAGTGGGTGAGGGGCATTCAGGACCCCCAAACTACTCCTGGGGCATTTAAAGTGTTAACATGCGGCCCGCGGACACCATAGTCATATTACAGTCCATGCCACAGTCATGTCACGCTAGCCGCTAGTACTAAAAGCTAAACTTTAACTTTCCGCTGGCAGCAGTAGCTGCTTGCATTACATAACTGTGCAGGATAGAGGACCTTCAGTGAATGAGTCATGTGACCAGCCAGTCAGGGAAGGTCCTTTTTAGGCCCTCAAGTGCTGGTGTGGCAGAATATTTAACATACAGTATTTTGAGCTCTTTATATATGCTGCAGTAAGTCTGTCTGATATGTATAATGCATTGCAAGGAAAAAAGTTATGTGATTCTACCTCGGCTTTTTTTTTAGGTATAAGTATATTGTAAATGTAAATTGTTAGTTTCTCAAACGTTTAGTTTAATTCTTAGACTATAAAATAGATAGGATTTTAGCGGCTTACTAAAAATCTTACTCCAGCCCAAGAGGTTTGGCCCCTACCTACTGCGCAGTTGTGCAGGCTTAGCATAGACCATTGAGCTCTAGACTGTTCTGCGTCACTATTGCAGTTTTTGCAGCCAGTTAAACAATGTAGTTTTTACTGTAACAAAAACTGCAATATGAGGCATTAGGGTTACGGTGAATTCTGAATATGCACTATAATAATTTATTGCCATACATAAAAGTATATTCTCCCAATATCTACTTTCTGCTTCACAAGTGCTGGACTTCATTTGCTGTTCACCTTTCATCCATCATCTTTGTCATTTTCTCTCTCTGTCTGCTTGCTAATGGAGATAATCCCATTCAAGGTAATGGTTTAAACCACTGTTGTTGCTTTGTTGAACTGCTGCATAGGAGGACCAGATAGAAATGAATTCCATTTCACTATGAATTTCTGATGGAGTCCAGGGGTTCCATGTCCCACTTTCCTCCTCACCACGCCCTTGCAGTAAGAGCATGCATACTGCCTCTCACTTCAGCTCAGTAGGATTGGCTTCCCTTTTTGCTGTCTCCTAGCGTTGCATGCTCATCCACTGCTTCATTCAAGCTCCTCCACGTTGCAGCTGGCGCAGTCAGGAGGGAAGAGTGACACCTGATGAGTGGCTGGCTCAGTGGTGGGTGATAAGATCCCTCTTGTGGATAGGTGATAAATGTTCATTCTGGGAATGACCTTTTTAACTAGGAACCGTTTTTACACTTTTAGCACCTTTTTGTGAGATCTAAACCCCTACTGTTCTAATAGCGCTTTAATACTTGGTCTTTTCCAGTGTTATTGTATATGCCAGTCTCCCCTCCAACCTCCCATGCTCAGCTCACTGATTCACAGACGTTTCTCCAACCTCTTTCTCTTGTAAAGCAAGAGATACTGATTTACATATGATATAGCTAATTTTTGCATGCTTAATCCCCTAATATCTAGGTTGACCAGAGTGTTCTCACAAGGGATGGGGGACACTTTACTGTCTTTGTGCCTCAGCCAGCAAGTGAAACTGCATAAGGGGTGATGGTTACAGGAGAAGACAACTGGTTAGCACAGCCTTTATATCACATGAGCCTCGTGTGGCGCAGAGAGTGTTAAGGCAGCAGAAATGCAGTCATAAGCTCTCGCTCACTACCTGAAGGTTGTGGGTTCAATCCTCGCTTGCTAGCTGGCTCAAGGTTGATTCAGGCTTCCGAGATCGGTAAAATGAGTACCCAGCTTGCTGGAGGGGTAAAGGATGACTGGGGAAGGCAATGGCAAACCACCCCGCAAAAACAGTCTGCCAAGGAGTCAGTCATGACTCAGTGCTTGCACCAGGGGACTTTACCTTTTACCGTATATCACACAAGTAAGGGCCACCCACACAAAATGTATGAAGAGAAGAGAATGATGCAGGGGGAGGAAAAGACTCAGAATCCGCAGGTTACACACCTTTCTGGCTGCAATACTAGTATACATGGTGATTCAGAAAGAACGGTGCAGAAGTAAAGGTGATTTCTTCATATATGAGTTGATATACAAGAATATCCTGAAAAGATAGAAGAACTTTTCGTGTTATTAATGCACCTTTACAGATGTTTGATATTGGCACCATTGGTGATGCTGGATTACCTAAAACAATGCATCTCTGCTGCAGTGGAATCGATAATACAGGATACACCAGTCCACATTTGGGCAAAAGTGGACTATTGACTTGACGTTTGCCGTGTCACCAACGGGTCTCATATCAGACATTTGTAAGGTGCATTAAAAACTTGAGTTCTTCTATCTTTTCATGGTGTTCTGGCTGTTCTATGTCAATTCGTGCATGAATGAATCAGCTTTGCTTTGCCCCATTCTCTTTGAATCACCTGCCCAAGGATGTAAATGAATATTAAGTATAGAGAGATGAAGCAAGGATTATTGTTTTGTAGTAATACTTACACTTTAAGCAGTCCTATTGTGTTACGGGTTCTGGGTGTGATAACGTTCTCTCTGCATACCCCTTCATGCCTCAGGGCTTATATTTACGCTCTGGGTGAAAAGAGGCTCTCACAAATGAGGGTACATTTATGTCCCATGAACGGCATGGGCTCAGAAGCTGAGCCCTTGCCATCTGCAGCGGGAGTCGGCTGTGACTGACAGCTGGGCTCGCACTACAATAGTGGGGAATGGTGAGAACACAGATCTCCGCTATTAGCCCCTTAAATGCTGTGATCAATGTTGATCACTGCATGTAAAAGGTTCACAGAGGGACCCTTTTTTGAGTCCTTTGCCGTCTTGTTTAAAAAAAATTAAACCTAAAAAAAATCCATATGTTTGCCATGTGGGTTAAAAAGCATGTGAACTTTTATTAAAATTCTCTAAAAAAAACGGAAAAAAACCCACTAAGCATTTTGGTTCTATAAAAAATGCAGTAAAACGGAATAAAAAAGCCATATATACCCCAAAATGGTACGAATAAAGAATTCAGTGCGTCATGCAAAAAAAACAAGTCTTCACAGAACTCTGTTGATTAAAAACATAAAGTTATGAGACTTTTGAATGCAGCGATGCAAAAATGTTTTTTTTCCCTTTTAAAAAAAGGATTTTTATTGTGCAAGTTGAAAAGATCAAAAAAAATTACTTAATATAATTTTGCTGTTGTTGTAATTGTACCGTCCTGTGGTTAAATTTTGTCACCTATGTTGTTTGAATAATACCGGAAAAAAATTGATAATGATTTGTTCAAAAAAATTTTTTAAGGGCATGGAGAAAAAAATTGGGTTATGCAATACATTATATGTAGTAGCAAAATTACAGCATAAGAAGGGATGCTCCAGAATTGTTGTTTTATGGGGAATAAAAAGATTTGAATACTTTCTTTCTTGTCACGTTCATTGGTGGACACAGCACGCACCCAGTTTGCCTCTGAAGTTTTCCTAATTTTTGTTGGGACTTCATCTCTGGATTTCACATGCTTCACGGGGTGTTGCAGACTTAAATATTTTCATTTATGCTGCATGATTAGCGTAAAATAATTAAAAGCAACTCTTAATGGCAAGGCTGTGAATTTTTTTAGTGTTCCAAGTGAATAGGAATTGCTCATGTCTTGGACAGATGGGGATTTGAAGGTATGTGTCCTTGATGTCGATAGCTGTCAGGAACTCCTCCACCCTAACCTCCCCCCCCCCGTTCCATGAATGCTATGATGGATCTCAATGACTCCATGTGAAAATACCGAACCTTGACATATTGATTCAACCTCTTCAGATCCAAAACTGGTCGAGCAGTGCCATCCTTCCGGGGCACCATAAAGAGAATGGAATAGAACCGCTTGTTTCGTTCTAAAGGAGAAACGGGGACTATTAGACAGTTGGGTTTGATACTTTGATACAGTTATCTTTCTGCCATGGAAGGAATAGCTCCGGGGATTCCATTAGTGTGTGCCCCTTATCTCGCCTGCCTTTAGAGAAGAATGGAGTGCTCTGTTTCTCAAGCCCACTAGGGCTGGCTGGTCAGGATCAAACTGTCATTGACCATGCCTCCTTGTCTTCTGAGGGTAGGGTTGTCCTCAAATGGGTAACAGGGAGAGTCTGCACGCCCTGTGTTCCCCAATCCAAAAGGATAACATTTAAAGACCAATGAACAAAGAGGTCTGCCTCCTATGGACACCCAGTTAAAACTGATATTAGCTTGGTGCCGGCAGGAGAGGTATAGCTGGTAGAAGGAGCTGACACAATTTTGCTTCGTGTCCGCCTCCTTGTGGCAGAAGCTATACCCATGGTCTCAGCTGTGTTCCCCAATGCAACGGCCGAGAAACAAGTATTTACTAGAGATGAGCGAACGTACTCCTTCAGGGCAATTACTCGATCGAGTATCGCTTTTTTCGAGTAACTGCCTACTCGGGTGAAAAGATTCGGGGGGCAGCGTGGTGGAGTGGGGGGTAGCAGTGGGGACCGGGGGAGCTCTCTCCCTCTCCCCCTCTCCCCCTCTCCCCACTGCAACCCCCCGGATCTTTTCGCCCGATTTAGGCAGTTACTCGAAAAAAGCAATACTCGATTGAGTAATTGCCCTAAACAAGTACGTTCGCTCATCTCTAGTATTTACTAAAGCGAGTTATGTCAGGAGTGGCGATGGCTTCTCTTTAACAATCCAAAACCTTTTTTTTTTATATCCGATTCCTTTTAGATACCTTACTTGTAAACTTACCAAGAGCTGACAGTCACTGTGTGGGCAGGGAAGCAGGACTGGCAGGGTTTCAGTTGGAGTCCTGGCACCGTTAAAACTTTTGTTTTATTATATGAAAATAATTAAATCATGGGAAACTATATATGCCCAATACCAGGATTTTTTTCTTCTGTGCTCTCCTTAGGGGTGGTATAGTAGACCTGACAGATATGACATTGTTGTTCCAGTATCACCTGATTATTGAAATAAAGTACCGCTACTTGTTTTTTTTTCTCAGGCCACTATTAATCAATTAAAAGCAGAGCTTGAAAAAGGACCCCAGGAAGTTGCAGTGTATGTCCAAGAACTGCAGCAACTCAAAAGTTCCTTGACTGAGCTGTCACAGAAAAACGAGGTATGTAAAATGATCCATATGGAAGCCCATGTATTTATATTGTTTTGATATTTTAATCCTCATTTTGGATTTTGCCCGTAAGCAGAGTTACTTATAATGTATTTGGTACAGATTCATTTTTATCTATTTTTCATACTGGTAGTTCAGATTTATTAACCTTCATCATAACTGTTTGGTTCCTTTTGACCTCTCCCTCAGTTATAACCTTAAAAAAATTAGTTAACAACGTGTAACTTTTTATATGTGAGATTGTAACGTTGATATAAGTGGTTACAATATTAGAGCAAAAGGCTCATTTATTGAAGAAAACTGACCCCCTGAAGGGAGGCTCTAGTACTCTGTACTGTCTAGGTTGGATGTAAGGTGTGATGCAGGCAGACATGGAGGCTCTAGTACCCTGTTGTACCGCCTCTAACTTGGATGTAAGATGTGATGCTGGCAGACATGGAGGCTCTAGTACCCTGTTGTACCGTCTAGGTTGGATGTAAGGTGTGATGCAGGCAGACATGGGGGCTCTAGTACCCTGTTGTACCACCTCTAGCTTGGATACAAGATGTGATACAGGCAGGCATGGAGGCTCTAGTACCCTGTTGTACCGCCTCTAACTTGGATGTAAGGTGTGATGCAGGCAGACATGAAGGCTCTAATAAATACCCTGTTGTACCGCCTTTAGCTTGGATGTGAGGTGTGATGCAGGCAGACATGGAGGCTCTAGTACCCTGTTGAGCCGCCTCTAGTTTGGATACAAGATGTGATACGGGTGGGCATGGGGGCTCTAGTACACTGTTGGTCCGCCTCTAGCTTGGATGTAAGGTGTGTGTTACGGGCAGGGAGGCATTCAGGTTCTGTATGGTATTCTGTGGCATATTGCTCCACACTTGCTATAACTGAGCCTCTATATGGTGCAAACTCATAGGCTGTCAAATTTGGTGTCTCAGATGGTCCCATACACGTCCTTAGCGATAGGATGTCCTGAACATATTGCTAAGCTGTCATTATCCCTCGTACCACTACTAGGGGTGACCAAATGTCATATGCGATTACCCCCCAGACCATCACACCAGCAGTTGGGGCAGCGTGCGGCTCCACTTCAAAGGCAGGATTGAGGTGCTCACCCCTAGGTCTCCAGACACTAACACGGTCATCTTCGTTTCCTAAACTAAAACTGAATTTGTCACTACAGACATCCCGATTCCACTCCATAGTAGTACATTTTGTTGTTCACTACACCAAACAGAGGCGATGGTGGGTGGATGTCAAGGCAGTACATGTAATGGCACCGTGAGGCCAAATGTCCTTCAGCCAAGCGCCTGGAAATGGTTCTGACAGACACAGGCATGTACCGATGGTGCCACCTGTCTCTGGATGGCGGACAACAACACAGTTGGAGCTGCTTGTGCCGACTTCATCCGTGTACATATTTGACTAGTTTAAAATACTTTTAGCTTCAGAGGCTGACGGAAGTAGAAATTTTCTAGATACTATGGCAATTATTAATACAGTATTTCTGTGGGTTTCTGAATTTTGCAGACTTTGGTGGAGAAACTCTTAAAGAAGGAGCTGGAGTACACCCAGTTGGAAGAGAAACAAAATGAAGAGATGATGTCCAGGAAGAACCTGCAAGTTAATCTCAACCATAAAGATGTGGAGTGCCAACAGCTCCAGACAAGGCTCTCTGCTAGTGAAGCTTTGCTGCAGACCCTCAAAACTGACTTGGCCGAGAAAGGAGAAGCCAATCAGAAACTGAAAGAGGAGCTTTCTGAGGTGGAGGTTAAACACCAGAATCTCAAGTCTGAGTTCAAACAGCTTCAACAACAGAGGGAAGAGAAGGAGCAGCATAGTTTACAACAGCAGAGCGAGATCAATCAGGTGACACATTTCACACACGCTTGCTTAGGGCTTTAAAGAGGTTTTCCAGGCTATTGTTATTGATGACCTATCCTTAGGGTAGGTCCTCAAGATTTGATCAGCTGGGGTCTGTCGTTCATCAATAGTTGATCCACTGGGGTCTGCCGCTTGGGATCGGGCTAATCAGCCGTTCAAGTGTCTGCACCAACACAAAGTATAGAAACGGAAGCAGATAAAGCGATCACATTTCTGACTCTTCCACATTTTGTATATCTGCTATAATATGATCTTGTGCAAGTACCCAGATAACCCATAGCTAACATATAATGGATGTTTCAGTAAAATAAAACAATGTTTAGCTATGACTGTGTTTCCCTTGAAAATAAGCCCTACCCTGATTTTAAAATATAGACTCTACCCAGAAAATAAAACCTAGCTGCATTGCATAAAAAAATCCATTACCTAGCAGGCTCGGTTTGCGTCCTCCCGCTGCCCTCCGGAGCTACACCGCATGTCCTGCGCTGCATTGCTTGGCTGAGCAGCACTCGACAACCAATCAGAGCTATTGCTTCCTGGAGGCGGGATTTATGAATCCCGTAACCAGGAAGTGAACATCTGTGGGAAAACGGGGACTGCAGGACGTGCGGCGGAGCTCTGGAGAGCAGTCAGAGGACATGGACAGAGCCTGCTAGGTAAGTAAAATAAGACTTAGTGTATCTTTGGGGGCAAAAATTAATATGACAGGGTATTATTTTCGGGGAAACGCGGTAGAAAATTATTCTCACCGATTGTCAGCCCGTGTAAACATGTCTGCTATCAGCTGGCAAAAAAGTTTCACTCCTATGTCAGCTGATGACCTTTTATGCAGGCAAAATAATGCTTCCTTGGCCGCACATCTGTCTAAAAATCAGTAAGAAGCATCGGTCCACATGCTACATTGTTGACTAGAGATGAGCGAGCGTACTCGGATAAGCACTACTCGCTCGAGTAATTGGCTTTATCCGAGTATCGCTGTGCTCGGGTCTAAAGATTCGGGTGCCGCTGCGGCTGACAGGTGAGTCGCAGCGGGGAGCAGGGGAGAGCGGGCGGGGGAGAAGGAGAGAAAGATCTTCCCTCCGTTCCTCCCCGCTCTCCCCTGCAGCTCCCTGCTCCGTGCCGGCACCCGAATCTTTAGACCCGAGCACAGCGATACTCGGATAAAGCCAATTACTCGAGCGAGTAGTGCTTATCCGAGTACGCTCGCTCATCTCTATTGTTGACCTTTACATGTCACGACTTTTGGGTGCATAAGCACCCGCCAGCCGTACCCCCAACTATCAGTCCGGAGCTTTCACACAGGAGTGATAATCTTTCAGTGAATGGCGGCGGAGCGCGGCTGAGCTCTCTTCCAGCCACCCGCCTCCGTTCACTGCAAACAGGCAGCTGTACATAGTTTAACGACGGCCTGTTTATATAGGCTAATAGTCGCTTGGGTTTCATGGGAGCTAAAAACCAAGTAACTCCAACAAGTGAGCAATTTTTGCTTAGTGCCCTTTCTGTTTCCATGATTTAGTCAATAATCGCCCAATGTAAAGGTACCTTAATATGTATAAACTGTCAAGTAATTTTGCTGTTGCCTGTAAGCTTTTGCTTAGATGGTTAATAAATGTGCAGTCAAGAAGGACTGCAAAGTTTTGTTTTTTTCTGCTGTGTTCTTTAAATGTCACGGAGTTGTTGTTGTTTTTTTTCTTTTAAGTCGAAAACAGGTTGCATGTGAGACTGATTAATGGAAAGTACCTGGCAGTCAACTTTTATCTCCTGTCTCTTTAGCTCCACAGCAAATTACTGGAGACGGAGCGCCAGCTAGGGGAAGCGCATGGAAGGCTCAAAGAGCAGAGACAGCTGTCCGCTGAGAAGCTGATGGATAAGGAACAGCAGGTGGCAGATTTGCAGCTGAAGCTTTCGCGTGCTGAGGAGCAGGTCTGAATGTTTGCTCTGCACTTATATTTCTAGCTACTGCCCGTCTCTGAAGGTCTGAACCCTTCACCTGGTGTAAATTGCTTTATGTTGCCATCAGCATATTAGGTTATGCTATTTGCATATGTTGATAAATCCTGTTCTAGTGTTCTGCCAGTAAACAGATTGAGCCGCCACTTTGTCAGTTCAACCCTAATGAAGTGACAGGGACTTGTAATGATCAGGTCCCAGCAATGAAAGGTGATAAACATAGCCGTCAAAGCGAGCCGAATTACCAGCTAATGACAGGAAATGCCAAAATTGAAATATAGGGCCCATTGTTCCTCGGTCTCCCAGTGAGAAGTTAATCAGAGCGCACGTATTTAGTATTGTTATACACAGGAGGGGGAGATTTTTTATTAAATTTTTTTTTTTCTTTTTTGGTTTCTTCGCCATATCGCACTTTCCGAAGATGCGAGGCAGTTTTATGTCAAAACAGCCTTGCATCACTTCAGAGGAAGAAACAATCCACCGCCGGAGCTGAGGTTCGCAGAGTTTCTCCCATTATTTTCAATGTGAGATATCGTATCACATGTACCTAGCACATGGTGTGCTGCTGCCGCAGGTTCCATTAAAAATAATGGGCGCTGCGATGCGAGATCATGCAGCAAGATAGAACATGCTGTGATTTTGTTTCTTGCGTCACATCGCGGTGCCATGCAGGAAAAGATCACTCATGTATGACCCCATTCAGAAGAATGGAGTTCATATTTGTGTGTCTCACAACGCACAAATCTCGCGCGATTTTGAAGCCCATGTGAAGGAAGCTTTAGGCCTCCTGCAAAAAACCCTTCCTGTTATCCGTTCTCCACCTAGTTTTATGGTAGGCGTTATGCAGTTCTTCAAGCAACGGCCAAATCCAGATTCATTTAGTATCAGACAGCTTGGTAGTGAAACGTGATTCATCACTGCAGAGGATGTTTTCACCATAGTCCAATGATGGTACAATACTGCTCGTTAATTACAATACACACTAATTTATCAATAAATCTGTAAAAGATGAATGCAATATGTGTGTTTTTGCTCAGAAATGAGTCCACCTGCTGATATAAATAATTTCAGCAACTGCAGGCATGATATTTATACATTGCTTATATAAATATCCTTGCAAACTAGTATTCTTAAGGCTCATTTACATGGAGCAATGATCGCTCAAAAATCGCTAAAAGGCGATCGTTTGAGCGATAATCGTTGCATCGTACACTACTAGCTGATCGTTAAATTCTGGCCAACCTAAAAATCGTCATGTGGTCTTATCAGGAACGTACGCCGAGTTCTCCGTCGGTAGTACTGATGGCATTGTTTCAGTTATTTAACTCGTCGGAGAACAAAGGAGCTGAATGCAGATAAGAGCCCTCAGGCTATTAACTGCATTCAGCTGAAGGCTTCATTTGCACGCTAATAAGCTATTAAGTAGCTGAGTAGCTACTTAATAGTTTATGCAAAATGATCGCTCAAAGCGGTCACTCAAACTGTCCTTTGAACGATCATTGCTCCGTGTAAATGGGCCTTTGGGAAATTGTTGCCAATAGCAACCTATCACAGCACAGTTTTAATTCTTCAAGAGCAGAATATGAAATGAAAGCTCCACCGTGATTGGTGGCTGTGGGCAGAAAATACGTTTTCTCTTCTCGAGTATGTTTACACATGACAGAAATGTTGCAGTATGTCTGCGGCAAATTCTGCAGCATTTCCACAAGCAACACGCAGTCAAAATCTGATCTGTACCTGCAGCTTATTTCAGGAGACGTAGCACTCGCCTCCAATGTCTTCTGCCAAATGCACTTGCTAAACCCGGTCACTCGGTGGCCTTTAGTGAATGCAGCGCTGCTGATCACGTGATGCAGAAGTGTCCAGCAGCGTTGCGCTCAGTACAGGTGGCCGAGTACCGAGTGAAGGAAGCTCTGACTGCCAGACTTCAGACGTGAGTGTTGTGCCTTCTCAAATCAGCTGTGGGTGCGCAGCTGATTTCCAGTCAAAATCCTCACTGATGGGGCCGATTTTGACTGTTTTGGGTGCAGAAGTTTCCGTGGACCTTCTGCAACATTTCCGCCATATGTAAGCATACACTTACACAGGTCTCTGAATCACCTCTTTATACAGTGAATGAACCCTAGTGTTCACCTTGTATTGTGATACTGTGTGAACTTATGAAAAAGTGTAATGTAGTCTAGTAAATTGCTTCCCAAAGAGAATAATCAGTCAAAAAGCGATAGAGTGCTATTACAGGACAGCGCTTCTCTGGCGCTAAGCGCTGGTGAAGATACGCTGATTGTGGCTGGCACCGCAACTCCTCATGAACTGCTGAGTACAGATGCCGGCTGCATTCAGCACAGCTCTGGTTTTGCAGGTGATAGACGCTGTATGTAAAAGCGCTCTTTAAGAACATGAAAATCTACAAGCTACATACAAAAAAAAAAAAAGAATACTAGAAAATGCAATAAATGTAAACAAAGGCTACACTTTCATCGGGTGTCTCTTCTTTTTTTTCTCCCTAGTAGTCATGTAGACCGAGCCCTTGTTCACACCAGCGTTCAGCCTTTGTTCGGGCTTTCCATCTCTTACATTTTTGGAGGAAAGAGACGAAAGTAAAATGGAATTAAATGCTTCTATTTTTCTCCTTGTATGTTTAAAAGAATAAAGTAAAGCTCTGTTTGCATCAGTTTTCTTTAGGTTTCTCTTTTTTTACAGAACGAATTGCATAGTCTGCAGTGCTATTCCATTTCTTAAAAAGGAATCCTAACCGAACGCAAGGAAACTGAAAGCTTCCTGTTTTTTTGTTTGTTTAACCTGTTGAAATTCATGGGAAAAAACAGAACTGTTTAATCTTGCCTTTCTGCTCCAAAAAAATGGAAGGCCTGAATGTTGGTGTGAATGAGCGTTTTTAGACGGGCGGAATTATTCTGCCAGGACGCATCGTAAGGCTCGGAGCTAAGGAATTCTGCACCTCCATCCGCATGTCTGACTATGAATACTGATTAGAGATGAGCGAACCTACTCGGACACGCCCCTTTTCCGCCCGAGCGCCGCGATTTTCGAGTACTTCCGTACTCGGGCGAAAAGATTCGGGGGGCGCCGTGGGTGAGTGGAGGGTTGCAGCGGGGAGTGGGGGGGGGGGAGAGGGAGAGAGAGAAGGCTCCCCCCTGTTCCCCGCTGCTACCCCCCGCTTCGCCACGCCGCCCCCCGAATCTTTTCACCCGAGTACGGAAGTACTCGAAAATCGCGGTGCTCGATCGAGTAATTACTCGAAACGAGTATATTCGCTCATCTCTAATACTGGTGCAAAATTGTAGGCAGATTGAAGCCGTTTTCAGTTCTGCATCAACACCCGCAGGTAGCTTGCAGATTTGGTGTGAAATTTTACACGTCTTTTTTTGTGTATCTCCTTGGCTAATTCTGCTTTTTTATACAGTATTACATATAATTAACATTAAAAGGAATTTTCTCTAAGATGGCAACATTCCAAATAGTTAAGGTTGTTTTTGTCTTAGAAAGGCAAAAATATTTGCATAGGAAGAACTAAAATTTGTGAACTTTTTGTTCTCAGCTTAAGGAGAAGGCCTCTGCATCAGCCGATTTACAGCATCAGCTGGAGAAGATTCGACAGCAACATCAAGAACAGCAAACTCTACAGCAAACCACTACATCTAAACTTAGAGAAGCCCAGGTAAATATATCTGCACCAGGCCAGTATGTGAAGCTACTTGCAACGCAAATAACATGTGGACTAACAAACGTAGACGTAATCAAAAGCGTGTATGTGTGTGTCTACACCTCAGCTTGTATACTACAGTTGGGGGGTTTGCTGATTGTTCAAGAAAAACTTCACTTTCCTCCGTGACGTCATGAGGAATTCCGAATTCAATCCCTTTTATTAGAAAGGGCACTCCTACAATACAGAGACTTTAGTTTCCCTGTTTCCAGATCACAAGTCCACATTCTAATTCTTTAGGGTGTGATCACACGTAGCTGATTTGGTGCAGGTTTTCTCTTAGATTTCCGTGCAGATATTACCCTTTCAATTGAATTCAAATTGAAGGGGTGAAATCTACTGCAGATCTGCACAGAAATCTGCAATAAAATTTGCAGCAAATCGGCTGCATGTGAGCAGACTCTTGGGCAGCTTTCAGACAAGCATATTTTAGCTCTATATTTGGTCCGTGTCTTGTGGACCGTAATATGGAGCTAAATGTATCTACATTACCATATTATTAAAAGCCAGTGCGGCCTTTTTTTTTTTTTTTTTTTTTTGTGTGCATTTCCCTCCGTATTTCTGTTCTTTTCTATTGGGTAATACGGATCGTTATTTGAACATTAGAAAATATATTGTATTCACAGGGGCAGTAGTCTGTAAGTCATAAGATAAGCCCTTCACAGTCTAGACTTCACTCTAAAATTATATCTATTGATACTTGCTCAAAAACCTATAGCACAATAGGGCACACCTAACACAAAAATCACAAAACAAAAAACGTGGGTAGCGAACTGAGGTTGTTGGCGATCACAGTGTGTGTTTGAGAGAGTGCAAACCATAGATCTGTATCCTTGGATATGCTGCTCGGATACTATGTCCAATATAGGACTAGATATGAGAGGCTCAAATAAACCGCCTCTCTTGATGCATCAAGGTCAGGAATACCAAGGCAGCATTGATCAGGCACCTGCTCCATCACTAGGCCTGCCGCATCTGGTCATATATTAGATATACTATTCGAGATACGAAAGATTCAGCAAGCGTTAACGGGTACAACCATAGGGAGCAATGATCTTAGAAATTCTAAACGATCACCATTGGTGCAAATGTTGACTCTGTGGATGCAGAATTTTCCGCTGCATTTCCACTACTTGTAAACCTTCTCTTTTTTTTTTAAAGTGTATTTTCACCTACACTATAAAAATGGCTGTACAATAGTAAATCACAAGATAGAGCTATGGCCAGTCTGCTAATTGTGTACAAACTTTTCTTTTGCAAATATAGCATTTAAATCTTTTACAATAATGCATGTTTTTGGCCTTGATCAGACCCACCCCACAAGCTAGAATTAGGAGTGAAGATTTATGAGAGCAGTTCCTGTTCTCTTGGACTCAAACCATCCATGTTGCATGGGCAGCCAATTATCTGAACATCCACCATGTAATACTACTTTTATCCTGCAGGGGGTGCTGATTAGCTGATCACCACAGCAGTAGCATTCTGAAAAAAATAGCTGCCTGTGACACAACCAATTTCACTCTTTTCAATCCAATTTACCTGCCACTCGCACACTCCCCAGCTCTTATTTATTTTGGGTGGGAAAGCACTTTGTGGATTACTCAAGAAATGCATAAAAATGAACAGTCATGATGACTTTATTAGCAATTCTTTGAAAATTAAATGTGAATTAATATGTATGTGTATTTGATAGATATAGCACTCATTGAGTGTTATGTAGGCTAGAAAAGAGCAGACAGAAGCGGTTATATACATCTTCTGTCTTCTCCTCCGGATCTTTGCCTGTTTCTGACAGCTGAGCATCCGATCTGCTCCTGCTAAGTTACAGTAACAGGAGCTTTAAACCTGCGCTATTTATTAATGATGGGGCAGGATTAAAGCCCAAGACCAAACGCCATATATCAGGTTAAATTAAAATGGGTCCATACTCCTATTAGCTAAGACAGAAAATCAACACACTTTTGCCATTTGGTTAATGGGGTGATAAAATAATGGAGTGGACTTCTGATTATGGGTCTCCACTGATAGGTGGAGAGCTCCTCTAAAGTATACAGCAGGCTCATAACTAGAAGTCCACTGCATTATTTTATCTTCCTAAACTATACAATATTTTATGTGGCTTTATTGGCTGCATGAACCTGTATATATGAATATCCTGCCTTCACAAGAGGCAGCATATTCAGCTGACTGATCCACTTTAATAGGGTAAAAGCTGCATTCAAAACACTGTTTGGATTGTCTTTACTGTTGCTGATTGTGCTTTGTGCAAACTTTTGTGTTTATTTCTACAGTTTTATTGGCAAAAAGTAAATTTATGTTCCACTGTACATTTACCTGATATCTAATTGTTTTAGAGTGACCTTGAGCAAGTATTACGGCAGATTGGCGACAAAGACCAAAAAATTCAGAACCTCGAGGCCTTGTTGGAAAAAAGCAAAAAAAATATTTCTTTACTTGAGAAAGAGAGGGAAGACTTATGTGCCAAAATTCAGGCCGGTGAAGGAGAAACTGCTGTCCTTAGCCAGCTACAAGAGAAGAACCACACTCTACAGGAACAGGTATGAGGCGGTTATGTGAAGACTGACTGACTGGCCACTAATTCTCTAATGTCCCAGTGTCGTACAAACATGAAAATTGGCACGACCATTCTTTAGGTCCTAAGTAGGAAAAGTAAAGGGGTTACAACTCGATTATTCAATGCTAAGTGCAAAAGTATTGGCACCCCTATATAATGTAACTTCCCGATTTCGTACAAACATGGAATTTGGCGCGACCATTCTTTAGGTCCTAAATAGAAAAGTACAGAGGTCACAACTTGATTATTCAATGCTATATGCAAAAGTATTGGCGCCCCTGTGTAATGTACCTAATCTAATTCTCTAACTTCCTGGTGTCGTACAAACATGAATTTTAGCACAACCATTTTTTAGTTCCTAAATGGGAAAAGTAAAGAGGTCACAACTCGATTATTCAATGCTAATTGCAAAAGTAAGTGCACCACTATGTAATGTAACTTCCCGGTTTCACACAAGCGTGAAATGTGGCGTGAGCGTTCTTTAGGTCTTAAATGAGGAGCGTGAGAGGGGTGGCACATTCTGCAGAGGGACATCGGTACATGCAGCCTGAGGGGAATCTTACTCTCCACTATGTGTATACATAATTTATTCCTCGGTTACTCTAAATTAACAACGACTTCATAAAATTTTCTGTGCGAACAACGGGGGGAGGAGGGAGATCTCCCTCTCTCCCGCTCACTCCCCCAACACACCGCTCACCCCCGCCGGCACCCGAATCTTTTCTCACAAGCGGGCAGGTACTCAAAGGACAATGCTCGATCGAGTATTTGTCCTTAGGGAGTATGCTCGCTCATCTCTAGTAAACACCCGTATCAAATTAACTCAAGCGAAGCCAGGTATATCAGCTAGTACATATATAATTGTTAGGAATTACAGTACTATCAATTATATATAACATATTTTCTGGCGTATAAGACGACTTTTTAATCCTGGGAAATCTTGTCCAAAGTCGGGGGTTGTCTTATACGCCGGGAATAAGCTGTAGAAAAAAAATTCAATACTCTCCTCCCGCGGCGCTCTGCGATCTGCAGCGCTGCTGCAGGCTGTCGCTCCCTCCTCCACGCCGACAGAGAATTGCTTTCTGGATCCAGGGCTTGAATGGCCCGCCTCCAGAAAGCTAATGCTCTGATTCGCTAACTCAGCACAGTGTCAGCCAATCAAAGCCTGCACTGCGTTAGCCAATCACAGCCATTCAATGAGTATTGATTTTATTTTTTATTTTTTTTCTGCAGCGTATTCCTGGCGTATAAGACAAAAGTTGGGGGTCGTCTTATACGCCGGAAAATACGGTAAACATCGGTGCTCCTTCCCCCTCCACAGTATAATCTAGACATAACATCCCAAATCTCTCCTCCCAGTAATCTACATAAGCAGCTGAGGCACCCCCCAATTTCGTATACTAAGTGCTCCCCTCGCAGTATGACAGTTTCTCTCAGAGCATTCCCCTTTGCAACATGATAATGCCACCCACAATGGAATTATCACAGCCAGCGTGTCCCCCTTACTGTATATTACATTTAAAGCTCCCACTCCACAAACAGGAGCCATACTCACAGTAACGGCAGGCACACCTCTCCTCCTTGCGCACAGTGATTGCAGCCAGCCGTGCTGCTCCTCCTTGCGCACAGTGATTGCAGCCAGCCGTGCTGCTCCTCCTTGCGCACAGTGATTGCAGCCAGCCGTGCTGCTCCTCCTTGCGCACAGTGATTGCAGCCAGCCGTGCTGCTCCTCCTTGCGCACAGTGATTGCAGCCAGCCGTGCTGCTCCTCCTTGCGCACAGTGATTGCAGCCAGCCGCGCCGCTCCTCCTTGCGCACAGTGATTGCAGCCAGCCGCGCCGCTCCTCCTTGCTCACAGTGATTGCAGCCGACCGCGCCGCTCCTCCTTGCGCACAGCGATGGCAGCCGACCGCGCCACTCCTCCTGTGTACCTATCCGGGTCGGCTTTTTTTCTGCACTGCGGATGTGTGCGGCGGTGCCAGCCGGCGCCCATGCGCAGTACAGTTTTTTTTTTTCCTCTCTTTCTGTTAGTTTAAAAAAAAAGAAAAAAAGAAACTCATTTATTGTGAGGTCTGCGTCTCGTCCTAAAATGGAGAATGCTATGATTTTGTTTTCCGCTTGCAGAATCCGGAAAACAAATCTGCTTGCTTTAATTGAGGTGCGGACGCCAATGGATGGCTTGAATTGCAGATCTTCCGCAAATCAAATTCGCCCGTGGACATGAGGTCTAACAGAAGCTGCTGTTAGTGTGACTCAGATAATGTATGTGGCCCCTGGCATTGCTGGGAAAACACAGCAATATGGCCAACAAGCATGTTGTGCCCTCTAGCTTCTTCTCAGGGCAGTGTGATAGCAGGTGTTGTCAGTCAGGGGGCGAGTTGTTTTAGCAGATGTTGGGTGGCGTGTGGCATGTTTGCTAGATGCAGATGAAAATTTTATTTTACTTCAGCTGCACACAGTGATGGGACTGGTCACAATTGGGAAAAGACTGAAAAACCTTGATGCCTTTTACAAAATCTAGAGTGCTTTGGCAACCTCTTAAGCCCCATTTACATGCAACGATTATCACTCAAATTCGTGCAAATGACGGCTCTTGAGTGATGGCTGTTGCTTGTAAATACGTGCCCATCGTGCACTTACTGTGCACTCTTCGTTCATCGCTGACTTTAAGTCAGCGTAAAATCCTTCAACCCTGATAACAGGGACGACATGCTGTGTTCTCCGCGGGCAGCGCTGATAGCAGCCTGCAACAGAACTAGAGAACAGACCACCTGCTGTTCTCTAAATACATGCAGATGAAGCTAGTTGGCTTCTAATGGGCTGATTAACCCATTAGTACCTAATGCAAAATGATAACTCAAAACTCAGTTACTGACGAATTTCGAGCGATCGTTTTTGCGTGTAAATGGGGCCTTATACTGGTGTTTAGTATCAGTAGATATTATCACTTACAGCTGTACTGACACTACCCTACTTGAGGTGCATATGTCTTCCTCTGGTGCCTGGGTTGTTGGGATAAATATTGGGATTTTGTGAATTTCTATAAGAATTCTGAGTTACCCCTGGCACTATTTTTGTCATAGTTAACACAAATAACAGAAAAATTAAAGAACCAATCGGAAAGTCACAAACAAGCACAAGAGGATTTGCATGAGCAAGTTCAGGAACAGAAATCGCAGCTTCGGGCATCTCAAGACCGTGTTCTGTCGCTGGAGACCACCATTGGGGAACTAACTAGTCAACTAAATGAAAGCAAGGAAAAAATGGTGCAGCTGGACCTGCAGGTACTGTCTTGGCCTTCTATATTTCGGTGGTGTTCTGAAGAGGTATTTTATCACTATTTTAATTATGCATTAGCTCTTGCATTTCATTAGCAGTTTCTACACAATATTGCAAGGCAGAATCTCAATATGACTGAGTAGTATTTGGTTAAAGGGATATTCCCAGAATTAAAGGGGTTGTCCAGGAAGAGAAACATGGCTGATCTCTTTCAGAAACTGTGCCACACCTGTCCATGGGTTGTGTCTGGTGTTGCAGCTTAGCTCTATCGGAGTGAATGGGACCCAGCTACAATACCATACAGAACCCATGGACAGGAGTGGCACAGTTTTTGGAAGAAAGCAACCATATGTCTCTAACCCTCACAACCCCTTTAACATTTATCACCTACCCACGGGTTAGGTAATAACTGTCTGAGTATTGGGACCCCCATCAATCATGAGGTCCCCTGCGTCCAGCTTTCCTTGTCACGGCACCCCTCACGGTAAGTAGGAGCAGTAGGCCTCCTCATTCCATTGAACTCTATGGGACTGCACAACGCTGTACCTGGCCTCTTTGGTCAAAAACCTAACTGAAGCTCTGGCCGATCACGTTTTATTGTGTTATGTTGTTGGTCTGTCGTGTAGCTCCATACTATGTCAGGTGTCCTAGATCGCAGAAAACAGTTGTGTAATTTATACCACACAGCGAATGTCGTAAAGGTAAAAAAAAGACAGTGATGGAATTTGTGTGTGTGTGTGTGTGGTGGGGGTCGGGGGGGGGGGGGGGGTCACCCACGGGAGGGGGTCACCCACCAGGGGGAAGAGGTCACCCAGCCGTTAAAAGGGAAAAAAAAGATAGTAATAAAACTTATACAATAAATTAGTCCTACCCCTAAATAGTACCAATAAAACGACTGCTTGCTGTGCAACAAACCAGATCACTTTTATTGCATTTTCTTATATGCTTATTTTGTTTGTTATGCCTTTGTTTTTTAGTTTGTTTTTTGCCATGTATGATAAATAGTGTTCAATTTATTTACAGGTAGTTACAAATACAATGATACCAAATACGTGGGGTATTTTTTTTTTATATAGGGGAAAGGGTGGTGGTTTTGTTTTTGTTTGTTTACATTTTTATGTCGCTGTAGGAAACTGAAACTAGAAAAGCTCTAATCGTTGTGATAATGCATTGCAGTAATTACATAGCAGAGGGCTGATGACATCACAGATGAGCACGGCATGTAAGGGATTAACAGCGGGGACCTGTGTTCTTACCGATCCCCGTTATTGCAGCAGGAGGCCAGCTGTCAGTCACAGCCGGCCTTCATTGTGGGATGTTGTAGACTCCCTTCTGAGCCTGTGCCATCCACAGGACGTAAGTTTACATCCTGTTATGTTAACTACTAGCCTGCCAGGACGTAAACTTGTGTTCTGTGGAGTTAGAGATTCTGTCATCGTCTGATTAATGTGAAATATCTGCTGTGTAGATATGTGCAGTAGTTTGAAGAAACCTGCATTCCATTAGTAGCAGCCAGACACAGGACTACTTCCTGTAGTCCTCTGTACTTTTGCTGCTACTGATAAGTTATGTTTATCAAAAACTACTGCACAGATTCACGTTGTAGACCCATCTATGTGAAGCGCTGAGTGACAAGCCCACGATCCAGCTGTGTTCTGTGCCTGTCTAAACACTCCACACGAGCGCTAATGATGTTAGCGGTGATGGCAGCGCTCCTGCAGTCGTTTAGGCAACTGTTGTCCCATTTAAATGGAACTTCAGGAGTCTTTTTCACACTGAATGATTGTTGTTCAGTTAATTGCTGGATAGTGCAAAACTATTAAGGCCTCCTTCCCACAGACGGATTTCCGCCGCGTTGCCCGCAGCTATTAGGTTCTATTGAACCGAATAGCACAATGCTTACGGTGCGGAATTCCGCACCGTGAAATCACCCGTCCTCACCCGCGGCATGCTCTATTTGCCGCTGGTGTACGCGCGGACGGCTTACATTGCAGTCAATGGAAGCCGTCTGTCACGCTATCTTCCGCATGGCGTGAAACCGCTTCACCGCCAGCCGCGTCATATGACGCAGTGGGCGTGTCATGTGACGCGGCCGGCGCATCACGCGCTCTATTGCGCATGCGCGCCGAAGCGTCATGCAGGACGGAAGACTCCGGATCCGGAGGTAAGTATTGGGGTCTCTGGGGGGCGCCGTGTGTAGCCGGCCTAATCCTTCACTATAATCACTGCCAACAACTGAACAACAAACGATAAATCGTCATTCAGTTTATACAGGCATGAAAGCCTGCTGATAATGGGCCATGTAAACAGGCAGCCGATCATCCATGAATGACTGCCTGTTCACTGTGAATGGAGGTGGGCGGCTGGAAGAGATCTCTGCTACGCTCTATCTCCACTTAGTGAGTGGTTATCACTCCTGGGTGAAAGCACGGGAGCAATAATAGTTGGAACGACTGTCGGGCACTTAGGTGCTCGACAGTCGTCCCGTGTAAAGGGACCCTGAAGCCCGAATGAGACTTCAAACATGTTAAAATTGCAGAGTTTGCTGGTGCCTGTTAATGCTCTAAAATTTGCATTTTTTTACTGAAAAATTTGTCACTCGTTTTCCCAACATTTCAGAGATAAATGTAAGTATTGGCAAATAAGGAACTATTTAACAGCTTGGAATACGTGGCTTTTTATATGACTTTTGCTTCCCTTAATTAGCATGATTTGTAATGGTGGTCAGCTTTATAAAAGTGGGCTATTTGTTTCACTTAACTTTTAGATCAAAGCCAAGACCGAGCTGCTGTTATCCGCTGAAGCAGCGAAGACTGCACAGAGGGTGGACCTGCAAAATCATCTGGATACCGCTCAAAATGCACTGCAGGATAAGCAGCAGGTAAACATTGCTTCAGTCTTACTAAGCACATAACGGGGAGCTAGAACGTGTGACTTCTGCCATCATTGGGTATACATATTTGAGTGTGTACTTGCCATTATTGAGTACTTTTGTATTGTATTTTTCTATTGAGTTGCTTCTTTTCTAAGTAGGAATTAAATAAAGTGAATACTCAAGTGGAGCAAGTGACGACAAAGTTAGTAGAGAAGCAGGACCACTGTGCCCAGCTGGAGCAAGCTCTTAAAGAGTACAAGGAGAAGCATCTCAACCTGGAACAAAAAGCAGAAGCACTTGAGGGGCAAATTAAGGTGAGTGCAACCACTAATCCCTTTAATTTAAGCACATAGCTAATCCTATTTCATTGATTTACAGATAAATGTGAAGAATCGTTTCTCTCCACTCTCATTTAATAACTATTTTTTTTCACTAGTGTTTTTAAGTCTACATTTTATCCGGCAGTAAAGTTAAAAAAAAAAAAAAAACATTCAGAAAATTGAAAAATAAATAATTTACAGTTTGTTTTCCCTTTTACACATTCTTTGTTTACATTTAATGCCAAACATATGACATTATGATTTTTAATAAACCTGATCCTACATATGATTTCTGCTTGTTCTGGAGACTTATCCAATTCACTATGAAATGAGAATGGAGGAAAATTTATACTGGCACTTCCAATGCCGGTCTTAATCTTCTCACCGGTGCACAGTGTGCCTAGTGCATGAAGAGACGCACGCTTTTCATGTGTTAGGCACGTCTCGGCTGTTCCGTGTTGCTACAAAACAATTTACGCCAGCTTAATGTTGGTGCACATTTCTGATCTAATTTATACCAGTTTCTGGTATAAGTTTTAGACATAAATTTGTCAGGCTGGGGGCAGCGTGGCTATACCCTCTCCCTATAAGCCACTCCCAGTTTTTGCGAAAGTTGTGTTGAGCGGCGTACTGCTTAAAAAGTCAGTTTTTTCACAAGCTGAGCTTCCGCCAAGTTTTGCAACTTTTTTACGCCTAAAATGGTTGATAAATCTCTCCCTAATGGTTTTAAATATTTTTCTCCAGTGGTGTGTTTGTAAGAACCGCTTTGCATATGCAGTAATTGAACATTATTAAGGACTCTCAACCTCTAGTAACAGTAGACTGGTGCTACAAACAGTGGCTCTTGCTGTGAAGGTCAGCTGTTATCTTGGGTTTTGTTCACATTAATGACATTAACAATTCATTGGCTAACATATCTAAAGGAACTGTGATGGGGGTCAAATTTGACATTAGTGGGTTCTATCAGTATACTGGTATTTTGATGGGCAGAATAGCATTGCAGACTGGTGTATTCTTGCCATGAAAGATACTGGAAAGGCCGAGGAATCCCTGACAGAAGTATGAACAGAACTTTTAAAGGTGTTTTTTGGGTTGTTTTTTGGGATGTGACATTGGCTAACCTTAGGGTATATCATCCGTCTGATCAGTGGGGTCCAACCCCATTGACCCCTCTCCCACTGGTTCTGCCAGCCTGTGAGGGTTTCTAAGGATACTTCCATAAATTAAAATCCTGGAAAACCCTTTTAATTCAAGCATGAAATTTGTCAACTTGACCTGAGATTTGTAATGAAGCACTGCTTTAACTGTAGCATATTAATATATGTTATGGGCAATCATTATCTAGAATGCAATGATTTTTACTTTGAAGTTAATTCTATTATAATTTGATCAATTATATAAAAGAATTTCACTAAAGCATACGATTTGTGCATTGTATTTCCCTCCAGAAACTGGAAATGGATCTAACAAGTGTAAAAGCGAGTCGGGAGCAATGTGTCCTAGATCTTCAGCAGCAGAAGCAGCAGAGCTCGCAACTAGAGCTAAAAGTAGCGGAACTAGTTAACCAGCTTGAGGATGAGAAAGCATTGTAAGTAACGGACACCAATGTCTGTGAGCTAATCTTATAAATGGCAGCCATGACTTTAGTATGTTATAACAATCTGGTTTCCACCAGGCATATTGGAAGGGTCACGGCTAGAGATGAGTGAGTATACGCTCTAAGGCACATTACTCGAGCGAGTAGTGCCTTAGCAGAGTACCTCCCTGCTTGTCTCTAAAAATTCGGGGACCGGCGCAGGTGACAGGTGAGTTGCGGGGGGGGGGGGGAGAGATCTCCCCCTCCGTTCCTCCCCGCCCCCTGCCGGCCCCCGAATCTTTAGAGACGAGCGGGGAGATACTCGGCTAAGGCACTACTCGCTCAAATAATGTGCCTTAGCAAGTATACTCGCTCATCTCTAGTCACGGCTGAAAGGTTCATCATGCTATAGTTTTTTTAATTCAATAGTTTTTTGTTTTTTTTTTAATTAGAAATTTTTTCAAAGCGCATGTCAACAGATACAAATATTTTACCAAGCGTTGCTGAGTCGAATTATAGCTGAAGCATGGACATATAGAGTCAACATTTATAATACTCCATAATCTCAATACAGTGACATGTTTGTTAGGAGTAATCGAGGTAGCCATATATTTTATTTATATATATATATATATATATATATATACACATATATACACATATATACACGCACATATATATGATTGGAGTAAAATAAACCGGGGAAACAAAATAATAACATTAAATGAAAGAAGACCCTTTAAGGAGGGAATTGTGTTATCCATGGGTTTCACATTTCTTGGTATTTTAATAATGTATTAATTTAAAGGGCTAGTATTTTCTCGCATATGCTGTGTTATGAAAGCAAGTGGATTAGATCCTTGACAGATGGTTGGGCCTCAGATTTCCAATATTTGGCAAGAAGTAGTTAAGCGCCTAATAAGATATGTCCTATCAGATTTTTGAAGATTGGAAGAATGGAATTGGAATTGGTAAGCAAGAAAGTGAGTTTTGGATCAGTGGGTATCTTTTAGATTTGTAGCTTTTTTTTTTTTTAATAAGGCAGTATACATCATTCCAATAGGAAGAGATTAGTGGACAGAACCAGAAGATATGCGACAGGGTGCCTGTAGCCCACATTTTCTCCAACAGTTAGCATTAGAGGACAACCCTCTACTTTTCCAGTTGATATGGAGTGAAATACCACCTTGTCACCACCTTCAGGTGAGTTTCCATCAGATTGGCCCCTCTGGAAGCTCTGTTGGCCCAGACAAAAGCCCTACGCCACTGTTCTATGGGAATTGTCACTCCCATAGTTTTTAAACTTGTTTATACATCATGTAAGTTTATTTTTTTCTCAGTTATTATGTTGCATATAACGAGCAGTGATTGTAAACAAATTACTATTACTTTGATTGGTTAATGTATATATGATTTGAGTAATTACTTCTATCCATTACATATTTAATAAACCTTACAGTTTAGTAGTAACAGCCACACATAGAGGATTAGTCCTCAGTATTCATCAGCTGTAGCTACCCTACTCAACTCGCCCTCCAGCCACTTATTGACATCTGTCTGCCTATTAACTGTGCTTAAGACCGCTGTCAATCAATGAGTGGTAGGCGGGGCTTGCCGCACTTCACCAATATCGAGGACTAGCCCTCTGTGTGCCTACTAATAATGTAGGTTTCCACCAAACTACTGACCTAGAACTCAACCAGGGTTGAACGGTGCTCTAAACCTCATACTATTTCGGCTTTGGATAAGAGCCGGTATATTCTGTGGTGTACTCCAGGTCCCTAACTTTACCCAATGCACTTCTTGTTAACAGAGTGCTTAATGTGAAGCAGGAGGTACAGAAAAAGTCAGATTCTCTGCTCCAGTCAAAGGAGCTGACCTCCAAACAAGAGAAAGAGTTGACCAGCCTTAAGGAAACAGTAGAAAAGTTGAAGCAAGACTTGGAAAAATTATCAACACACAAACAAGAAGCTGTCAGCAATCTGGAGAAACTGAAGCTGGAGAGAGACACATTGCAGAAAGAACATGTGGCTGCCAAGGACAAATTAACCAAAAGCACAGAGTCTCTGGAAAAGTCAAGAGGCACTCTGGAAAAGGAAAGACAGTCTGGAAAAGAACTGCTCCAGGTCATGGTTAGTATATTTCTCCCAACAGGTCTGTGTTTAATTCATCACAGTCTAGGGCTGTTATGACCCGGCCTGTTTTAGGTCCTCAGGACTGAATGAATTATTTTTTTTCCCTTCAACGATACAGAACTTGTTTTACTTTGTTATATTTATCTCGATCTTGAGTGAATTGTTTTAATATGTCAGGGAGAGGGATGGAACCTCTGCAGATCATTCCTTTTTATATTAGATGTATGCATGTGTAATATATATATTTTTTTGTGTATATGCATGAGATAGAATTACTCAAATCTTGTTGGGCAGCTTGTAAGAAATTCAACTGGAACAAAGGCGTTGAGTACCTACTAGAGATGAGCAAGTATACTCACTAAGGACAATTGATCGATCGAGCATTGTCCTTAGCGAGTATCTCCCCGCTCGGCAGAGACGGTTCGGCTGCCGGCGCGGGTGACAGGTGAGTTGCGGCAGTCAGCAGGGGGGAGAGAGAGGAAGAGAGAGATCTCCCCTCCGTTCCTCCCCGCCCGCCACCGGCAGCCGAATCTTTGCTCCCGAACGGGCAGGTACTTGCTAAGTGCAATGCTCGCTCGAGCAATTGCCCTTAGCGAGTATACTCGCTCATCTCTAGTACCTAGTATTGATTATGGTATCCACAAACTCAAAAAAAATCCTGAAATGTAGACCTGTTAAATTATAATTTATGTTGATCGAAGAGACCACATACAAATCAAAGTAAATAAATATCAGTAAATGTAAATAAAACTAATTCAATTACAACTTATGAAAACCCTTTAAAAAAGTTACAAAAACTTGAAAAAATAAATCTCTGGAGATCCCATGGAAAGATAGAAGAATTCGAAGATTTACACGAACAGGCCCTTCAGGATAATATATTGCATATATAGGAATGCAGTTTTATATTGGTTGTACGTCAACATTTGCCTGTATTGCATTGCATTCCTAAAGATGAAAATAATCTACTGGCAAAACCAATGGAATCTGATCTATCACATAATTTATCACCAAATTTGGATACATTTTCTACAACCATTTATGAAACACACACCAGCTTATATACAGGATGTCCCATGGGTTATTAAGCTAGTAGATGATTTGGATTTGCAATCCGATTGGGTACTGGCAAGGTTGGACGTCCATTACACATGGGCAGAGCATTGAGGCAATAAAATCACATTTTGAAGTTCAGAAAGCTATATTTTAAGGACCCTATTGCAGACATTTGTGTCAACAGCAAACAGACCAAACATGCCTCTTAAACCTTCTCTTAAGCCACTTACCAACATATTAAAAATAATAGTACCCAGGACCGACTCCTGTGCTCACCACTTGTAACTCGTCCCAGTTCAAAATACACTCCCTTAACAGCAGCACTCTGACATCTATCTTTTTTACCAACTGCAAATCCACTGGATTATCAAAAGGATTAAGTCCAGTATTCAGTAATTTATCTATGAGCTCTTTATGTAGAACTGTATCGCAAGCTTTACTGAAATCCAGATAGGCGACCTCTGCGACACCACCTTCATCTTCCACCTAATCAAAAAAATCAGTGAGATTTAGTTTGCCATGATCTGCTCTCAATAGGCAGTGCTGTTTCGGGGCTTACAGGTTGTTAGTTTTTAAGTGGTCAAATATACCTTTTTGCAGGAGTGTTTCTATTAATTTAACTACTACATACGGTATGTCAAACTAACTGGCCTGTAGTTTCCAACTTCTTCTTTACTACCCTTCTTATGGATGGGTACAACATTGGCCATTCTCCAGTCATCAGGAATATCACCTGTTAGAACGGGCTGGTTGCACAAATCAGTTAGTGGTGTAATGGTGGACCTGGCTATTCTAGTGGTGTTTGGAGAATGCCAGTCAAGTTGCATGGTCTAGGCTGTGAGCGCAGGTCCCACTCCATTACGTTGTGCCACCCTCATGAGATCTTCTTCAGACAGTGTGGTCAGAATCACACATAATGCAGGTGATTTTGTAGATCGCTGGCAGTGCTCCTCTTGTTCCTCCTCACATAAAGGCGCAGATGCCTGTCCTGATGCTGGGTTGATGCACTTTTACGGCCCTGTCCAGCTCTCCTCTTGTAACGACCCGTGTCCTGGTACCTACTCCATGCTCTTGAGACTTTGCTGGGAGGCACACCAAACCTTCTTGCAACATGTATGGATGTGCCATCCAGGACTAGCTGTGCAAGCTCCTTGGGCTTTAGTTGACTCTAAATATTGGCAGACAACACCATAGGCTTTTATACTTCAGCTACTGGACGCTTGTCTTTGTATATCTTGTGGTCTAAAGAGTAATCATAAAAAAATGTTACCATGAGGGTGCATTCACACGTGGCGGATTTGCTATGAGTTTTCCACAGCAGAAACATTTGCAGGGAGTCCGCCCCAAGTGGGATTTGGCACACATCTGCCATGGACCTCCCCTCAATTGAAGGGGTGAAATCCATGGTGGATCGTGGCCATTTGGTGTAGATTCGCTGCAGATTTTTCTGCTGCAGAAAATCCATAGCAAATCTGAAATGTGTGAATGCGCCCTTAAAATGTATTTGCTGTGTCATTGCTTCATTAGGAAAAATCGCGTGATGAGTTGAAAGCGAAGCTGAAAGCCCAGATGGACTCCGCAGCTAAAGAGGTTCAGGAGCTGAAAGCTCATCTGACAGCAAAGGAGGAGGTAAGACTTCAGTCGCTTTTTCATATGTTTCATAAGGCAACGTAGTATGGCAATTAAAGATGACCCGTTGGCTCTCCTGACGTGTCTGTATTAGTGAACACTGGAATAGACCTACAAGTGCTGCTAGCAGGTTCTCTTTAATCTATTTATCAGCCATCAATATATGGTCCTAAATAGCAGCAGCACTGTACAACTTCTATAAGAAGGAAGAAAAAAAAATACTTTTGGCAAAAAATATAGAACTTTTGTTATGATGTAACTTAAACTATATATGTTTGTAACATCTTAATGTTAATGAAGGGTTTTGAAGATCATGCTGTCCCTTTCTTAAGAATTCTTGCATATAAAGTTTGACATGGAAACTGGTCCACAAAGGGGAAAAATGTTGTTCTGCATATGAAACTTAGAGGACCTGTCATGTTCTCGTGTCAGTGGGGCTGGCTGCATAGCTTTGCAGTCGTGGCCTCGTTGGCTCCAAGATTTTCTCTTCTCGTTCTAGTCCCTCTCATTCCTCCATACAGGCTCTACTTAGTTCGGTGTGAATGTGTTAGGTAGGCAGTTCCGACAGCTTATTGTCAATGAAGTCTGATATCGCCCATTGAGAATGGGAACTGCCCATTTGACACATTCACAATTCTGCAGAATGAAACTAAAGATACTAAAGGCTGGGGTCACACGGGACCGAAATACCGTGGAATGACCGCACGGAAATACCGCCAGATTTCCACAGCAGAATGCAGCTTCAATACCGCAGCGTTTCGCAGCGGATTTTGAAGCGTCTTCGCCGCCTGCATTCCACTGCGGCCATCTCTCCCCATAGTGATATGTTGCAAATATGTAATGAGTAATAAGCGCTCTCTGTAAAGGCAAACAAACAACTGTCCTTTGTATGCTTCAATTACTTTTTTGAGTAACTATATGAAAGGCATCGTTGGAGTCGGCAGGGCTAAAGATTATGATTAGAGAATACATATACATTTTCCAACCCCAACCTACTGACCAGCTGTAATATTGAGTATATAGTGAACGTTACAGTGCGGATAACCTGAAACTGTGTGGGTTCAAAGATGGTAATGATGGTTACTGCTTACCTGCCAAAGCATCTCTTCCTCTCTAGGTCCTTACTGCAAAAGAAAAGAGGGGATTGACATCTGATCACAGGGATCTTGTCAGCAGGACCTTCTGTGATCAGCTGATTGTCCAGGAACTTGTCACACAGGAATGAATCAAGCCAGACACCCCTTTAACAGATCATATGAGCATTGTGGGGAAAATTGCTTAGATTTCTAAAGCCTCGTTACCAGAGGAGGATTTTCAAACCATTGCGGAACAATCTAATTGTACTGTTAATTGACCTGTTTAAATGGCCCTTAAATGAGGAACACATGTTTAAGATGATATAGGCTATAAACATTTTGAATGTATCTTAGTTGGGTAAAAATGTTATATTCATTACAGTTTATGTATATTAACATTTCATAACCTTTTTATAGGAATCTACCAAGTTAAAGGCTGAAATACAAGCCATTAATGAAAAGCTGCAGAGTTATATGAAAGAAAGAGAGAAAAATCAACAGGAACTTCATACACAGCTGAAAAAGGTCCAAACGTGTTCTGAAGAAGATAAGAAGAAACATCAAAAGGATATGCAAACTGTCAGTGCACAGTTAAAGGAAAAGGTATTTGCAGTTTGCATTTTTTTACCTGCCTTAAAAGGGGTTATCCCACTTGTATCTGTTTTACTGCAGCATGCAGACAGCGCCATACATTATGCAGTGGCTGGATTTGGTATTGTAGGCGAAGTCCCATTCACTTCAATTGGACTCAGCCTGCAGTACTAGCCAGGGCCTCTATGCAATGTATAGAACTGTCTGCTTACAGTAGCAAAACTGATAGTAGGCAACTCCTTTTAAAGTACCGTAAATGTGTCATGAGAAAATAACCTATTATATAAATGCTGCTGTAAAGCATATCTCTGCAGCAAAGGCAAGATGGAAGCCCCATAGTCATATACAGAGAATAAAAATGGATTACAAAATTGAAATGTTCCTCTATATGTTTTTTTTTTTATTAGTAAAAAAAACCACACAGGTGATATTCCCTTTAAACAAACCTGTCAGGCTGATTGCCAGCTCTCTCTGTATTAATGTGTGTAGAGAGAAGATTGTCAATCATCCATCCTACGTGGTTCGGGTAAACAGGACACTTACTGGCTCTCATTGTAGTCCTGTCAGGATCTTTTTTTAACTCCTAAATTTTGCCTAAATCACATAGACTGATAGATGAATCTGTTCAGTTTCTCTCCCTCTATCATACCCTGCTCTCTGATAGGGCACCAAAAATCATCTGACAGCTTCACTTTAAAGAAAGTGCCGTTCATTCATTTTATACTTTGTTCACTCAGTATTCACATGTTCTATGAGGATGTGTGAAAAGTTTGACTATCATTACCTCCTTGTAGATAATTGATCCAGATTAATTCAAAATTAATTGGTAAACATTTTAGTAGTTGTTATGAAATCCTATTTACACCTAAGATTAAGTGCTGATGAGGATCCTTTTCCCAGGACCGTAACCATTCTTAGAATTGTAGCAGGTACCTGTAATTTAAAATGTTTGGTAACCTCTCCACCACTCGGAGTTCTGTTAGATTTTGTTCATATCTGCATCATGGCTTCTGTTTATAATGGAGGCCGCATCATCAGACTAGATAAGTCATATGATGAATATCATGGCGCCCAATTGACTTTTGAGGTCTATAGGTTTTAATCATCTTGACTGGAAGAATATTGCAGTGTTAAGTATTATTTGACCTGTCAAATTTGAGTGAATTTGCAAGAAAGGACCGATTTTAAAATATGCACATGATCTAACCAAAAATGTATTAATCCCCATTTACACGCAACGATTATCGACCAAATTTTGTTCAAACGATCGCTTTTGAGCGATAATTGTTGCGTGTAAACACTTCCATCTTTCACTCTTTAGCTGAACATTGATTTTTAGGGGAGCATAAAATCCATTGTTCAGCCAGAGAGAAAGAGCAGGGACCGTACGCTGTGTTCTCCGCAGAAGCATCTGATTACATTGTATTCAGCTGACAGCCCCCGGCAGCCCATGCGAAGACAATGCAGCTGAGTGGAAAGTCCAGACCACATGCTGGGATTTGGAAACGGCTGCTGGAGGCACATTTACACGCAAATGAAGCTGATAAAGTGCTAATGGACATTAGTGACCATTAGTCCTTTATGCAAAATGATTGCTAGAACTGCCAATCTTTCAATCGTTTGAAAGATTGTAAATGAGCCTTTACTGAATACTTGATGGGAAGTGTGATTGATTGAATTAAGATTAGCTTTCCAGTCAAGTATGATAGTGGTGATTTTGAATACTAAAAGGATCTCATTGCTTTGAAGACCACCACCAGGATTTGTGTAATTTAAGAGAATAGAGATGATCTTCAACAAATTACCTTTACTTAGCCCTTATTAGTAAAAATGTGTGATTAAATGGGATGATCTTTTTTGGATTTTGGTATTTAATTCGGAGGAAGGTGAAAGCAGAGCACTGCCCGCTTTTTATCCTATAATTGTAAATAGTCTACGTTTCCGTAACTCATTGCTTAAAATGTGGTGTTTCAGGTACAACAAGAGGAAAAACTACAGCAGCAGATTTCATCGTTAACTGGAGAGTTGACTTCTGAGAAAGGAAAACTGACTGATTTGCAGAAGGCCAATGAAGGTCTCCAGGAAAAACTGGGGAGCCTCCAGTCTGATATTTATGGAAAAGAGTCTGAAGTTTCTGCTTTGCGACAAGATCTAAAAGTATGTCTATAAAAGTTCTTTGTTCTCTGTGAAATAGTTTGTAAAAGTACAATAGTGTACAAAAGCAAAGGCCTCCTGCAGACGGCCAGGTCGGATCCCGCTGCGAGACTTCTTGCAGCAGGATGTGGGCCGTGCTCCTGCAGTGACCACTGTGGCTCGCCTCCTCTCGGCGTCTCCCTGCTCTATCTGCCGGCCACCTGGCACAGGCCAGAGCCAGTGCGTCACCAGTGACATTTCTGTATGTGCCTCTGCGAGGCTCGCACATAAATAGGACATCCGGCGATTTGTTTACCGTGCAAGATTTGACCCGGTCAAATCGCCTCTGTCTGCATAGGATTGCATTATCTAATGCAATCCTATGGAAGCGTGCATGGGTGGAAATTCTGCCTAAAATCTCGCTGCGTAATTTCCACCCGTGTGCATTTGGCCTAAGGTCTATCCAAGTCTGTTATGAATTACACTTATGACACACATTGAAAGCTGACTACTTTTAAAACAACCCCCTCCCTTTGGATTTCTGTCTGTCAATGTTACAAACTACTTAAATATTTAACAAATATGAGAATGATACCGTAAGATGGAAAAAGTGTGGTTTACGTCTTGGCAAACCTTTTTGACCCTATCTTGCTCTTGGTTAAGTGGCAATTTTGCCTTGCGCTGAAGACTAGAATAATCTGACTGGCAAACTTGTTCTGCTACTTTCCTGTAATGTTACAGTATGGATTGCTCAGTTTCAATGCTTCACAACACTCTTGTTATACAGAAGATGGAGTGCAAGCTCTGTGTCCTAGGCTTCCATATACAGCACAGGACATTGGCTGAGTATGTTGTGTCAGGTTTAAGTACAGGGAGCTCTTTGGCTTATGGGAATATTATATGCCAGCTGAAAACAATATCATGATCTGATACCTAAAACAAAATTGACTTTTGATTTAGTTTTTAGCGGGTCAGAGGGCTATTGATCACCTGGGCTTGTGCATGATAATAGTGTGTAATAATAATATATTTAGTCTGTAGAGGAGAAGCTCATCTTGGCCCAAGAGGACCTAAAGTCTAACCGGAGTGAAATAAGTAGCCAAATGAATCAGATCAAGGAGCTAACCGTGGTGAAGAGCACCATGGAGCAGGAAATATTGGCCAAGACAAACCAAGTAAAAGAACATGGGCAAAATCTTCAGGAATTGCAAAAACAGAAGGTAACGTGATCACATGTAGATTGTTTTATTTTGTGTTCTTTTCATTCTTTTCCTTTTACAGCATTTGCTATGTTACAACATTACTGTATATTATTTTTAGGTTTCCTGTATACTATTGTTCTTTCTATTATATTTTTTGTTCCCTATGTTTTATTTCTCGTTTTGCTTATTTTTGAAAGTTTTACACTTTTACACTAAAAACCTTTAGTGAGAACAATAGTGTAAAATGGATATGATGTGTTCCCTGAATCTTCTTTCCAGAAACCCCGAAGAAATAGGTGATTTGCTTGTTAAAATTATGATCTCTTCATGCTGCTTTTGTGATTTTCTCTGTTTTCAGGCCCTCATAGACAAAGAGTTGAGTGATGAAAAAGTGAAAGTGAATAATCTAACTGCCCTGAAGGGTAAATTTGAAGAAGAAATCACAAAGAAGAGAGAAGAACTCAAGAATGTCAGAGAAGAATATCAAAAGGTATCTTATTCTTAAGTAGTCGTATTAGTGGGTCACTGGAAGGAAAGACTGTGTTTTATCAACTTTTGTGATGCAATCAAAATATCAAGTGTAGAAAGATAAAATGAACTTTTTTTAAATTTTGGTATGAATTGAGCAATGTTAAAAGCAATAATTGCAATAAAGAACAAACAAGCAAGGTAAAGACGGTGTCAACGTCTAACATATTTCGCAGCACTTTACAGCAGGATAAGTAACAAACAAGTGAATCAATAAGTAGTCTAAGCAAAAGAGCTAGAATGAGAGGTCCCTGCCTATAAGAGCTTGGATTGTAAATGGAATTCATCAGGTGACACAGTAGGTACGTGCTAAAGTGGTCCAGGGGACCAATCCTTGTGTTTGCAATGAACATATAAATGAAGATGCATGAACATGTCACCAGCTGATATCTGAGCCATCATCGATAGTGATACAAAATGGGTAGCTCTCTTACCAGCTTAAGTTGCATATAGACTATGGACTTATGGTTATGTGACAAAGTGTTGGGTCCCAGCAATTATCACTCCAGTGTCTTCACACAGGAGCGAGGATTGTTCAGTGAATAGAGGTGGAGCGGGCCAGAGATTGCCTCCATTCACAGCAAATAGGCCGCTCATATTTGATTTACACAAACCGTTCGTCTGTTTTGTTTTTTTTTGTTTTTTTTTTAACTTTAAAATATTCGTTCAGTTGCTGCCGACATTTACACTAAATGTTTATTATTCAGATTCCCACAATCCAGAGAGAATCTGAACAATTCTCATTCAGTGTAAAAAGGCCCTTAGACCTTTAAAGAAAGTGGTTTCTAGGCGCACTTAAAACTACAAATGTCAGGATCATGTCTAATGATCCGGGACAGCGAGTTCCACAGAATGGATACAATGCAGGAGAAAGACAGAAGCAACATGTTGGAATAAGGAAAGATGCGAGCTATAGGTAATTGTTAGAGCAAAGAGCATTAGTGGGTTGGTAGACAGGCATTTTGGAGAGTTTTGACTTGGTAGGAAACAGGTGACCAGTGTAATGGGGGTCAGAGCAGAGGTTTTACAATAATTGCTAGACAGAACCTCATTAGGTTTTACTAAAAAAAGACCAGTTTGTAAGGGATGTTTATATTTTAAAACACCCTATATACGTTGTATATAGCCATTGTTGTTGTTTTGTTTGCTGCAAATCTTTATATATGTGTATATAAAATATATACGGACATTACACACCTACCTGTATATATATATATACCTGTTGGAGGGAGATGTGCAGGCTGGTCAGTGTTGGCAGCAGGCAGCTCGTTGCACTGTTACTGAAAGGAGACTCTCCCTGGCACTGCGTGGCATCTGGTGGTGGGTTGACTGGTTTGTGGAGGGTGGTGTACAGCATGGCGAGTATGCAGGTCAGCATGGAGGCGCTCTCCAGAACATGCTGCTGCGGAGTCTAGGATGGTAGTGTCTCCCCGGCTGCTGCTCTGGTACTGATCTGACAGCCGAGGGAGACTGGGGATAGCGATGCCACTAGAGGGTGCCCATAGAAGGGTCCTGCCAGTGAAATGGAGAATGCTTGTCTCTCTTTGGCTGCTGCTCAGTTGCTGGACTGGCAGCTAAAGGAAATGGGATAACCTGACTGTGGTTTTACTTTCAGCTGACATTGAAAGGGTGTGGTATATATTTGACATTAGAATTCTGATTAGTGCCCTTGATGCCTGGACAAGGGTGAGAAGCTGACTTGGGGATGTCGAGGGGGGGTGGGGGGTGGGGTGATCATAGCTTTCGAAAAGAGGGCTGTGTATTACTGTAACTGAAGTAAAAATAGAGGAATGGATGGTGAAAGTTTCTGTTTATTCCTTATTCCAAAGAAAGATGGGTTAATTCTCCTTGTAATGATTTCAAACAGAAAACAAGCAGTCTGGAAGAAGCCAAACAACTGCTGATTCAGCAGAAGTTGGAGCTTCAGGGTAAGATGGAGAGCTCGGTGACCGCCCTAAAGCAGGAGAAGGAGCAGCAGCAAGTTCTGAAGGACGAGCGGAAGAAAATGGAAGCAGATTGGAAGAAGCAGCATGCAGAACTGAGAGAGAAACTGGTAACCAGTCTGTTTTGTATTTCTGAGTATAGACCATATTGCTTGAAGTTCAGCGGTAGTTTATATTCCCATAAATTTAAAATTGTTTGTATGATCATAAATTTGTGTAGGATCTCAAAAATCAGAACCTCCATCTGCCTGTCTGTTGTATGTCTCTTTCATCAGACGGGAGAAGGAAAGGAACGAGAGGAGCAAAAGAAGAAACATGAAGAGAATGAGTCTAAGCTTACCATGCAGATCACAGCGTTAAATGAGAACCTGGCCACCCTGAAGAAGGAATGGCAGAGCAGCCAGCGGAGGGTCGGGGAGCTGGAAAAGCAAACGGATGATTTGCGAGGAGAGATTGCAGTACTGGAAGCTACTGTCCAAAATAACCAGGAGGACAGACGGGCACTTCTAGAAAGGTGATTACATTACTTCCATGGGGAAACACTAGGTTCACCATTTATGGAGTTCAGCCTGCCCCAAAATACTTTCTTGTATCCATTGCCTCCGGTGGCAGCCTCTAATTTAATGTTACCACCCAATAGGCACTCACAAAATTTCCACTCAGAGTGGCTCTATTGTCACCATTATATTTAGCTATAAAAGCAGATTAATCCAACTCAATTACCAAAATTCCAAACATTTTTTTACTCTAGAGAAGTTATTTCCTACATATTCTGACTTTCAGTCTGTTTTGTGCTGACGTTCTAAATGTTGTATAAAAGCGGCGGTGGCGGCACCTCTCACCAGATATATTCTCCTAGAGGTGTACTACCTACTTTAACCTGTAGGCAGTGGGTTACTATTGGGATACCTTTTTTCCAATCCAAGGTTTTTCCTCTGCAGTTGAAGCATGACTTTATAGAAAGCGGTTAGGACTGCAGATCATGGAAGGAGTCTCTGCTGAACAATCTTAATCCTTTTGGTTAAGGTCTTACATACTCCTATCTGCGGTAAAGGGGCTCCTTGTGTAGGTATCCTGACACCCAAAGACTCATGTCATTGGCTCAGAATTTTCATCTTGCTGTCTTTTTCAGATATCTCAAGAGTGAAGGAGAAATTGAAAAGCTACAAGCCAAAGTGGTTGAGCTGCGGAAAAAAGTAGATGAAACCACATATGCCATGGAGGAGCTTGGCAGAGAAAATCAGTCACTACAGGTGATGTGGTAGTCATCTGCTATCCAAGCATGTTTTTGTTTATGCACTCACCATTGTGAGAATCTGAATTGAGTCCTAGGAGTAAAAGTTCATTGAATTTAGCATCAAGTACTCACCTTGTGTAAAGCTGACCATACACAATAAGCAACCAGAAATGCTAATCTGGGTGGGATGAGGCGATGGTCTTTAAGAGGTTGAATAACGGTCTCTCCTGATTCTCCTATAAATGTGCACGATTACTTTAATGAGGAGAGAGGATTAACCCCTTCCTGCTGCAGTCAGTTTTGGCCTTTTTTCCATGCTTTTTTTTTAATACCACTTTAGGAAACCTACAACTTTTTGAGTTTTTATAGATTTTTTTGAGTCAGGTAGTTTGGGATGTAGATTGCATTAAAGAGGGTCGAGGACATGACAGAGGGAGCTGCCTCCCTCTAATAAAGGCTTGCATGCAGTCAACATTGACCGCTGCATCTAACAACTTAACCATTTGTATTGGAGTTATCTGTGATCTTGGCTGTTGAGATGGGGCTCAGCTATCACCCACATGTCTATGGTTAGTGTAAGTAGGATTGCGTTACTAGTTTATACAATAAAGTACATAAAAAGTGTATTTTTTTTTTTTTATTTAGTGTGCATAATTTTTTTCTTTTACCATAACAGATAAAACACAGTCAAGCACTAAATAGAAAGTGGACTGAAGACCATGAAGTCCAAAACTGTATGGAGTGTGGCAAAGGATTTTCCGTAACGATAAGAAGGGTAGGTCATGAAATGTCTTTATACAGACTAGCCATGAAGTAGCCGCAGTAGTACGACTAGTTCTTCTGATTGCAAGTCTTAAGCCACATTGACATCTGTTCTGGAGGCCCCATTCAGAGCCTTCGCCACACATGCAGCATACAATGCCAGGTGAGAACATGCGGTACTATTTAGTTCGGGAAAATGCCAGGGGGCATAACAGAAGCTGGAAAGACCCCATTATAGCCAACAGGATCCTGTTGGTGGTGTTTGATTCTGGCATAGGACAGATCTCTTTGAGCAGGAATTCTGTTTTTCTGCTACCATAATCTGGTTGTAAAATGGAATCTCCAAATGCAAACAAAGCGTAGATATGAATGCGGCCTAATTGTTGCCCCGTGGGTAGAGAGTTTGTCTGAGATCATTATGTTCAAACTTACCGAGTAAATAATTATCAGGACATGTCATTAGACCTACCATCTCTGTGATGAATTTGTTCATTGGGACTAGAAGAAACTGATCGCACAACACACAGAATGTCCTCAGACAGCTATGTCAATGGATAAATCAGAGTTGAGACTTTTGGAAAGTGCAGACGAAAAAACAAAGATGAATGATGGCAGGGAAGGTCATGTCATTAAGGGGTTAATGTACATGGCACATTTCACCCCCTACATATGCCCAAGCTGTTCACCTGACATCGATCTAATGTGTCTGGCCGACTTTGAGTGTCTTGTTCCTTGCCAGGATATTTGTCTCCCGATTTCGAGTGTTCCATGACTGACCTCTTCTCCCTCCTCTGTTCTTTCTCGTTGCAGCACCACTGTAGACATTGTGGAAATATCTTCTGTGCAGAATGTTCCTCAAAGAATGCCTTAACTCCATCCTCCAAAAAACCAGTCCGTGTTTGTAATACATGTTTTAGTGATTTGCAAGGATAGTACCGGATCGGTGGACAAATCTCTGCAAATTACGTTTAGTATTTTTGTTATTGCACTTCATAAAGCACTCAAAGTACTTATTCCTTTGGATGAAGATTGTAAAATTTGAAAAAACACAAAATTTCCTCTTTTCAGTTGTTTTCTTGCTACGAAGTAACTTTATTGTATTTTTCATGACACAAACTTAAGAGAGTGTCCTTACCCCACACATATCTCTGCTGTCTGCCGCCATTTTTTCTTTGGTCAGCTGCCTGTAAATAGTAGCCTAACAAGAAAGTAACAATGTATTTTTTATACATAATTTGACAGTAAACGAGAAAACACGAGTCTGAAATGTAGTTTTGCTGCCTGGGAGTGAGACTGTAACGCTGTGGAAGTACTGATCCGCCTTACTAGGTGTTTCTGGATCTGCATGCTTGCTCGCTCACTGCAGACTGATAGTTGCCTATTTCTGTGGCGATGAAGATTATTACTTCACCATCCTTTTTGTCATTTGCACATCCAGATATCTGGAGTGGATTAGTTGTGACTTGCTATGTACACGTGTGTGTCTAATGATGAGTAACTGCAGAAATCTGATTGAATGCGCAGTATTCCTGGCCCGTACTTCGTCCTAAGGTGTGACTACATACTTGGTTGAGTTGCGTGATCTCTTCTGTATATGTGATCTTGTCTCTAATTACTGGAAAATCAGACTTTGAGCTTGGTTACGATTGTCCAGCAGCAGGTTTTATATCCTTCCACTACTTCCTACACTATCTGGATAACGCATTGCTGACCGGTTTGGTTTTGTTTGTAGGCAAATGAGGTGCTTTGTGCACAATCTTATCTGAATGACCTATACAAGACTTGTGACACTTCCGCAGAATAATCCATAAAATGATTTGACTGTAATAAAACTCTATTACCTGGTGGAAAGGGTTACCTTCATGACGTGACAGCTCCCAATGACGCATAATGGGTTTGTTAGGTTTCTATGTTTTTCACTATGTAGACTAGTAGACCAACTATGTCAGTCATGGGTAATGGAAACTGGATGGAATCAAGCCTTGACACCAGTGTGAACATAGCCCGAATCATACCGTTTCCTAACAGAAAATGACATTTTAGTAAAAGTATTTCATAGATTTTCCAGTTTTCTGTAAAAAAAAAAGCTTAATCCTTGTATGCTAAGTTTTTAACAACCAGATCCTGAGAACTGGTATAGACCTAGTCCTGCTCTCGGCTGAGAGGATACAATTGTATAGGATCCAGTTCTTAGCTGTGAGAAGTTTTAAAGGCTTCCATAGACATTAGATGGACATTGGCTGAACCGGACCAACTTGGTGGGGCTGGCCAACCTTCTAATGTGAATGGCTATGTCCCTAAGGTGTAAGGGTCCCTTTTTTGTTGCTGGATTTTAGCCAAATGAAGAGAGCCGTTTGACGATATCGGTGATTGTTTCAATGGCCTTCACACAGGCCGATGCAGGCTGCATGGGGAACAAACCATTGTTAGTAGGATTGTTTATTCCCTATACGCTCTCATCGTTGTTGGCGGCACACCCTGTTTAGGCGAGGAGACGTTCTGCCGACATCGATGATTTATGCTGCAGCATAAGAGGTAACCACTAAGGATGAGCGAGTATACTCGCTAAGGCACTACTCGTCCGAGTAATGTGCCTTAGACGAGTATCTACCTGCTCGTCCTTAAAGATTCAGGGGCCGCCGCGGAGCGGGGAGCTGCGGGGGAGAGCGGGGAGGAACGGAGGGGAGATCTCTCTCTCCCTCTCTCCCGCCCGCTCTTCCCTGCTCCCCGCCGCGACTCACCTGTCAGCCGCAGCGGCACCCGAATCTTTATAGACGAGCAGGTAGATACTCGTCTAAGGCACATTACTCGGACGAGTAGTGCTTTAGCGAGTATACTCGCTCATCCTTAGTAACCACTGAACAAACGAATGTTCGCTCGGCACCTTCACCTAGTAAAATGATTGGGTGAATGAACATTTGTTCCTGATCGTCGGCCCATATAAAAGGCTCCTACGTTTCTGAATGTAAATAAGCATTTCCAGCGCGTTAATAACAGACAGGATCTGGGTGAGGAATTGAAATGCAAAGTATATTAGAAGATTGCAAACGTCATACTTCATTATACAATGATTAAGCTTTGTTCATGTAAAACTGGGCAGCCTCTTAAGGCCCTTTTACACACAAAGTGATCGCTCAAAAGATGGCTTTTGAGCAATCATTTTACATAAACTACGAATTACATAAACTTACTACTGCGTGTGAGCCCCCGGGAGTTATATTCAGAGAACAGCGAGTGGTCTGTTCTCTGAACACATTCCCTTTGTTCTGCCAGGGGGCTGACAGCTGAGACAATGGTTTCTCTGCGGGGAGTGCTGATAAGTCCCTGCTATCAGCTCTTCTGATGAACAATAGATTTTATGCCGAACATACAATCATCGTTCGGCAGAAAAGTAAAAGATGGGCACATTTACACGCAATGACTAGCACTAAAAAGACTGCTTTAGGGAGAATTTTATGTGATAATTATTGTGTGTAAAAGGGCCTTTACTTCTGTATTGCATCATAGAGTTTCCGAAGAATCTTCATGACTGCACCGCACCTGCACTTATTACCCATACTTTGTGCTACTCTTCAGTATTTTAGCTGTGCTGATTTGCCAAAAACACATCCTTTTTTTTTTTTTTTTACAGCTAACTACAGTAAATGGGCTTCTGGTTTCCAGCTTTAGAGTTTGTTTCCAGTCTAGTTGCCCAACAAAGTATCGCTGGGTGAGCAGACTTGGGCTAGAATAGCATATATATCAATAATTTCATACCGAAATCCCACAAGAAGGAACAGTACCATGCAAGTAACTATGATTTTATCAAGCCCCAGTAAGACCTCAGCGAGGGATCTGGGCATCTGTAGGTCTTGGAGACCACCGCATGCCCTATCTGTTGAGGATTTTTGCCACAGATTTCACCCCTTGCAGTGCAAAACAGCCCTTATCTAGTCACCAGATCTTTTGCATGTTAGCTTTCCTCCTTTTTCCTTCTCATTTGCATGATACAACTGCACATAGACTACTTGTTCTCCCTTTCACCAGTCATCCCATGAATATGTGTATAGATAACAATGCAGGCTGTGTCATGAAGCAGATGCAGTCTGTTGGGAGACTATTTTATGAAACCTCTGAAGTCCCCATACGGCTTTGTGCCATTATTGCTTGAAACCAACATCACATAGCTACATTTCCCCTTTGCTAATAAACTATTAATGCATGTATAACTGATAAATGGCATCCAGTATGTGATCTACCCATTCAGATGATATTGTTATAGTCATCATTATTAGTACTTCATATCAAGACTTACTATAGTTGGTGTAAATGCATTTGGTTATTGTCCTTCCCTAAATTTTATTAGATGTTGATTTGGCTGAATTAAAAGGAGGTTTAGTACTTTGCACATGTTGTGCTATGGTGGTCCGCAAGCTACGATCTGTATGGAGGCGCTGCGTTTACATGCATATATAGAATATAGCCACTCTGTGTACTCTGCAGCTACCTATTGCGGGTGCTCTGTGAACATGTATGCAAACTCTGTATGGAAGTACTATCAGCATTCCGTATGAACTACAATAACCCGTTGTGCACATATAGGGCTCTCATGGTAAGCTATACGGTTATATTTTATATACTAGGGTTTTAAAAATGGGATTTGATATTATTGGCTTATCTTGATAAGAAGCCATCAATATAAGATTGGTTGGAGTGCCAATCCTGGCACACCACTGATAAGGTGATTTAAGGGAGAGGTGACACTCCTGTGTTCCTTCATTGTTTACCGGGCACAGATCCTTACATTTGGTATTGCTGCTCAGTCCTGTTCACTTGAGTCTGGCCGAGCTGTCTGGTCAACAATGAAGGGAACACAATGGCACTCCTTGGGGTACTGTAATCTCATTTAATCAATTTATCAGTAGTATGCCAAGAGTTGCACCCTCTCTGATGTGATATTGATGGCCTGTCCTTAAGGTAGACTATTGCTATTGAATTCCCAGAAAACCCCTTTAAGGTATGAATGCTAGTCATCCAACGATGTCGGTCTGGATTGCTTGTATAGGAATTCTCCACGTTTTTTTAATGCTTGGTAAATGTGGATAGACACAAGTGCGAAAGAAAGCTAGCAGCTTTGCCAACCAGTTGACAGTTTCCACTTTCAAGACGGAAATAGGAGAATGCATTGGGAATGGTTGCTATTGCTGTTTGGCTTTGGCCGTGATTGTATTAACGGATGTGTTTCAGTCCAAAGAGCACAGATAAGGGGAATAATCAGTGATATTTGGATGTTGCTACACAACCGCCTCAGACCTTATCAGATCAGTTTCTCAAAATGACACATGCTAGTCCAAGCTGAACAGTATTTGAATCTATGTCCAACCTACCGGGGTCAGATAATGTCTAGTTCTACAGGCTGGGGGCGTATTACCCTTCGTGTATCTGCTCACTCCAGGGGATCATCTTTTATTATCAAAATGAACATTATGTTTCTTAAAACCATTTTCCTTCCATGAACAATGTGCCATATGCTAGATAACGTGACACTGGGCAATATATCCTGTGGCCTCACAGTGCAAATATTATTAGGTAACCAACACAAGCAGCGCTTCTCCAGTAACGGCATCAGCATAAAGCCTGCTGACCTGCTCCGTGATGCCGAGGGCCGTGCTGCTTCTACCTCTTCCACACAAGTCATGGCCGTTCTACACTATATTGCTAGATGTGCTTCTCTGATATTCTCTCATACATTCACACAAGCTGACATTCTGCAAGGCGTATAACACGTGCAGATCCTCGGACTAACTCTTTCAGTATGTGTACTCAGCTGTGTGCAGATTGTTGCATGATATGCATATATGCCCACTTGTGCTACACAGATACATTTCATTACCTTCAATCCCTGAATCTCAAATTCCCTGCAATTACATTGCTGCCATTGGACAGGCTACAGCCCTTCTGCAAAGCTTGTATTGTCTCAGCGCATGTAAAGTAAAAAATAAGGAAATTTTGCAATCCAAGGGGAAAAAAAACTATTGTTTTCTGTCTACAGCTCCAGTGCAGACACATGTGTCTCCAGGCCAGCCACCTACAAACAAACCCTGTGCACTCTGATCCTGCAGACATATAAGCTCTTATCTGTCATCTACTTCTTAGGCCCCATTCACAGAGCCGGCATGAACTCTTAGACAAAATGGCACAGCATGCAGTGCTATCTCATTTGGGAAAATTTTGACTAGAAGCCTCTTTGACCCCATTATAGTCAGTGGGGTTGATTTGGCACCTTTTGGGTGTGCCATCTGCTGGACTTGGCTCGGTTGGTCTAGATTTATTTTTGGCTCAGAAGATGGAGCCAAAAACCAGAATTTCCACCAAAAGCTGAGCCCAGATATGAATGTGGTCTTACTAATATCTATTTTGTAGGTTAGGAGAAGAAGGAAGTTGGTGGATGGCAGTATGAAAGCCGACGCCAACTTTTGTAGCCTGTTACCATGAAATGTGCTTCATGTTTCATTTTGGATCCATTGGAGCAATACATTGGCTGTGAAGGTGGACCTTCCATTTTAATTAGGAGCAAAATTCTGGTCTTGATTAACGTTTTAAAATCTTCTTTAGAGTTGGCCATGGGGCCCAGATGCAGCTGCAGACAATTTTGATATAACTGCCCCCTTAGGTAATTGTAAACCATACCTCATATACTGGCTTCTACATGGCCAGGCAAGCTCATCCAGTGCAGTATCATTCCCGTGAGATGAAGAGGACTTGCTTCTCTTTGTACCACTAGTGTATTATTAAGTCCTACTCCTCTATGTGCGCGCCTGGGGTCAGGACACTTACATTCATAGTCTACTTTAATTTGAAGTACATGAAACATTAATTTTGGCATTACATCCCCTCTCACCCCCAAAACCTGAAAACACATCACATACAGTTTTAAACTTGTGCTGATAAAATAAAGGAAATTATATAACCTCTAAAAAAAAAAAAAAAAAGGCTTCCTGAGGAACAGTCACTTCATGGCCTTGTTAATGGGGCTGCAACACTAGGGACAGCCATGAATATGTATGGTGCGGATTCTGAGTCTGGCGGGGGTCAGTGGTCCCTAATACAGTATCGCTGCACTGTATACGGTTGGAGGAAAGTGTTCCGTTCCCCAATTCCTTCTGCAATGATCCAGTGCTGTTAGCGCAACATTATCTTAAAGGACAGAAAATGGCATAACGGCTACATTGTTCTTTCTGGCAGAAAGCTGCTCAAACCGAGACCTTAATGGTCACCGAGCAATTAAAATAGATGGTTCCATCCTGGACTTTAGGAAGTGAGTGACCCTGGGAAGTAGTTAAAAAAAACCAAAAAGGTTTGACTGCCCTCTACCCACCGGTAAATTATCCTGTGAAAGGAATGGCCTAGATGTGTGTAAGATAACCCCAAACATGTGGGATGTGTATGGATTTCGATTTGCGCGCTTTCCACATATGTAAAATACTGAAGGGAGCCCGGACCTCCGATAGCCACTTCTACTCTCTGTAGCATATTTGCTTTAGACGTAATGGATTGATTTGGCGCCTGCCACTGTGTGCCCACACGTAACACCCACGTCTTGTACAGAGCTCCATCTATGTCATTGGTCAGACGTTTGTGGAGCGTGAGCTATGCTCTTATATAGTTGTATTTCACAGATTTATGGGAAGGGTGTAGTGATTGTTGAACCCATAAATGTTTTGGGGTTTTTCTTTTTTGCCAGTCTTGTTTGTGCACATTGAAAATAGAAGTAAAATGGTCACCTTTCTATCTAATAGGATTTATCAGCTGACTAATGCTTACATGGATACAGTGCTAGGAGGATACATCATACTTGAAGGGGTTCTACCAGGATTGACTTATCACCTATCCATAGGATAGGTAATAAAAGTGCTCGGTGGGGATCTCACTGCGAAGACCCCCACTGATCTTTAGAATGGGGGTCCAGTGTCCCCCTCTCCTGTCACTGCAGGCTCATAAAACCCACTTGTAGTAACATCGCATTGAAAGGAGTTGTGGCCGCACCTATGCAGCTGCTGCATTCATTACAATCGGGCTGACGGAAAAAGTTGAGCGCTTGTGCCCGGCCACGCCATTCAATCTTGTCCGTACTGTGGAGGGTGTAGCGAGCCCACAGGGGGACGTGGGGATCCCTGTTTTAGGATCGGTAGGGGTCTCATTGGATAGAGAATAGTCTGTTCTGGTACAACCCCTTTAAACTTTGCACATATTGAATCCCCTCCTGGGACAGCCTTTTGCAATGCTCTTTGGCCCATGCAGGAATGATAATGAGTGCGCCTTAGTCTTCTACAGTGAAAACAGATACACTAAGCCAAGAATGACCCCCACATAACTGGATACATATTGTCTATTGTTTGGATGCACTATACAAAAACATGAGGAAAAAGCTCATACTGTCTAGACATAAGGGCTCATTCACACTGGAGTATTTGCACTGTGTTTTACACAGTACTGAAACTTACACCCCATTGATTTGCATTGGGGTATTCAGACCTGCATTTTTCATGTGCGTGGGGGGAAAAAAACGCAGCATGTCCTAGTTTGGACAAATTGTGAATATGCGTGATACACGCGTATTCACTGTGTATTTACACGGGAAATCAATGGGATCGGCTTGTGTTTTTTGTTTTGTTTTTTAATGTGCATGAATACGTGCCAAAAACAAACAAACGGGGCAGAGAAAAAGCACATACTTGGTCCCTGAAACACTGCGCGTTCACAGACTGAAACAGAATACCCCCCGCGTTAATGAGCCCTAAGGTTGGAATTTACGTAGGCAAACCCCCCCAGTCAGACGGACCTCTGACTAACAATAATCCGCGTGTCAGCCTGGGATATACATCTTTTTATAGGATGGGAACAAGAAAAATTGTCCCTATCCTAGCAAAATAGATTTCCTGCCATTTCCCATAACGGGGCTTCCGTTCCTGTGTGCATGCCGCTATCATAGGGATCACTGTGGTGATATTAGGGACTTTACGTATAGCAGTCTGATCACTATGACCATTTACTACATGTTGCATTTATCACTCTGACACTCTTGGTTGGATTGTAACAAAAACCAATTCTTGTAAGTCCTGTTTCAGTAAATTTGCAGTAATCCCATTAGTGAGGTGACACCTTGTTAGTAACCGGAAATACACGGTCAGTAATATCCATAATCTGACGCACTTGTAACAAACACCTCGACTGAATCTAATCTTCAAGGGGCTGCAGTGTACCCCGAGTCACTGTATGTACTGCTGGAAGTGAAGGGGAGCCCCACTTCTAACCTGGCACTTGAGGTTGGTTCCTCTTTCTGCAGTGAATGTGAGCAGCTGCTTATGGGATCTTATGCACTTTGTGATGACTTTCTTTTGAACTTTGCAATGCAATTGATGCAAATGACACTACACTTAACTGGATCCTATGAAATGTATACAGTGTTGCATGAGTATTTGACATGTTTTCTTTCCAAGCCCTTCTTTCAATGTTGTGTTTACAACTTGTGATCATGTAGTGGTGCCTTACGTTGTGAGAGCTGTTATTCCAGTGTGCACTTCTGTTGGAGATGTATCTGTGACTCGACATATTGCGGGTCTCAGACTTGAGCTGAATGGAAGGATGCTTGTTGAAACATTATTTGTTTTCTAATCTGTATAGCAAATGGTAAATAAAATAGATCTTTTAACTACTTGTGGCTTACCTTGTTCATTATTGATTTTGCTGCTTTATTGGACTTTGAGGGGTATCCCTATCTTGGAAATCCTATTTAGGGGGGTTTTGAAATTCCAAAATGGTGCACTCAACTATAAGATGTTTGTTTTCAAAATGCTCCGTTCTCCAGATATTGAAGCTATTGATTCCTTTGCCTTCTGGTTGTTTACTGCTTGTTGCCAGGAAAACAGACTACTACCTCTTTTCATCCCAGGCACCAGATTTGGATGAAAGAACCTCTACTCCACCACTTTTTCCTAAAAGCGGTGGTCAGTTTCCCTGGCAATGAACAATAAACAACCAAAGGACAGAGGAATCAATATCTGCAGAATGAATCATTTTGGAAAAAAACATTGGGGGGTGAGTGTATTTTGGGATCAAAACAGCATGAAATGGGGTTCTCAAGATGGGAATAGCCCATTTTAAATAAATAAAGCTAAATGATGACTAGTATTGTCCATTTTCAGTTTCAGATTTCTCAGCACTCGTAATTTGAATGGAATAAAGGAAGCTCCAGCTCACCCCTGACTTCTGAGGACCCAATAGGGCAGCGTTTACACCAAGTAAAGGTGCATTTAGACACAAAGATGATCGCTCAAAAGATGGCTTTTGAGCAATCATTTTGCATAATCTTCTAATTGGTACTAATGCCTATTAGTACCAATTAGCAGCCTGGGAGCCAATGGAAGCTGAATTTATTCAGAGGACCGCCTGCTGTTTGTTTTACTGGTGGGGTGAACAGCTGAGACAATGTAATCAGCTGTTATCAGTGCTCTGCAGGCAGAACACAGTGTGCGGTCCTGCTTATTAGCTGTTCTGCTGAACAACGTATTTCAAACGTATTTAAAATCCATCATCCGGCAGAAAACTGAAAGATGGGCACATTTACATGCAACGATTATCACTTAAAAGATGGCTTTTGAGCGATAATCATTGCGTCTAAATGGGCCTTAAGAAAGAACTACTGAGCCAAGGTTCACATATGAGAAGAAAGTTCAAAAAGTTTATTAACGTTTGCAGCAATACAATCCAAAACGGGCAGATACTGAGTTTCAGACCAGTCAGTGATCCTAACTCATAGCTATGACTCAGTGCTGTGACTAAGGATCACTGGTCCGAAACGTGTAAGCAGTATCTCTTTTTTATAATCTAATTTCTGCACACTTTACTAAACAGATTCTATTTACATACATGGACACTGAAACATTAGTACTAGCATTTGTTTTCTGTTACGGATTTACTGCATTTAAATGGGTTGTCCCATGAAAAGACGTCATCCCATATCCACAGGATAAGGGACAGCTACCTGGCATGCTGCTGTATTTATTGCGTTGGGAGTGCTGAAGGTAGTTGTCTTCAAAAGTCATTTGGATACCTCTGTTCTATGATGGGCGAGGGGTGGAGTCCCATGGTTGGACCCCCTCCAAACAGTTTACTGTTTTTACATGGATAACTACTTTTTGTGAGTCAGACTCTTTTAACCCTCTCTAATCCACTGTCTGACGTCTGAAGACATTACGATTTAAGGCTGCACAGCTCTGATGTTGGAAGACGTCCGTTGGGGTTCTCTTACTGTATATTGTCAGCCTCTCTGCTGTCTGAGCCTATCCAACGTGTCCTCTCATGCAGTACTGGCTTTAGCCAGCAGATAGCGCCATTGTGTAATGGCACAAAAAGAGTAAGCCCCCTAGGAAAACCAGGATACAAATTGGTTTGGAAAGGGTGAAAAACACTACAGAACATTTACACAAAGAGCACATATTGCAAGAACTCTGCCTTAACCAGTATTTGCTGCATGTTTTTATTATTTAGCTTGCAACGCTCTGTCCACACTCATTTGAGTTTCAATTTTTTTTTTCTTCATCGTGAGCAGGAAAGTGGAATCCCAGCAGAGAACGTATCTGCCCTGTGACTGACACAAACAGAGGCAGATGCATCATATTGACTATAATGGCGTCTGTCCGTCTTCTACATCAGTGTTCCCCAACTCCAGTCCTCAGGGACCCCCAACAGGTCATGTTTGCAGGATTTCCTCAGTGTTGCACAGGTGATGTAATTATTGTCGGTCCTCACACATTACCACAGGTGTTCTTACCATAGGATATCCTGAAGACATGACCTGTTGAGGGGTCCCTGAGCACTGGAGTTGGGGAAACACTCATCTTACAGCATACTGCACTATTTCATTCAGGATCTTGGGACAGTTCTGCACTATAGGCTCTGAACAGAGCCTCCGACACAGATGGGAACAGAGTGAATAATATATAATCTTGGGTGTCACTAAGCCATATTTGTTAAGAGTCAACACCACATTTTAAAGTCCGAAAGCTTACAAATGCTTTCCATTTTGCTTCCGTTTTCTGATTTCTGTTATTAATAAAACTATATCAGTCAAAAAGTACGTCAGTGTGAACATAGCCTTAAAGGGGCTGTCCACTATCTTCTTGTTTTCCTAAATATGCTGTAAATGGCATTGCGTGCCACCTAACATACTGTAGCAGCACCTCAGCCCTGATGCAGTCATCTGTGAAGCAACGCCTCCTTGTTTGTACAGGTTGCTCCATGGACTATACGGTGCTCCAGTCCTAAAGGTGTAGGGTTCATTTTTTAAATTACTTCTAGTTTTAGACAAAAGTTAAAACTTGCTGATATGCCCTTTTAAGGAAAATCGTCCTGGTGGAGGGTGATCCCATGCTTGGGACCTATTCTCTATGAGCCTGAGTGGAGAACCACTAAAACAGCAAGTCTTGCTCTGGCAGATTTGAGCCATCCATGTATTGTATGGGCAACCACTAATTTGAATAGTTGTATGAAATACTATATTTCCCTTTCAGTGGCCTCTGAGTCAAAGGTGTGAGAAGCCAGACTTGCTTTAATCTGAAGTTTGAATTATTTCGCTAGCAGAGAAGTGATCCAGACTGTTAATTAGTTTAATTACAGAGGGTTGTGTTTAGCATATGCAACTTTATTCAACGTGAACAAAGAAAATCTCATATTTGGGACTACACAGTAACATGTGGCCGTACAGAATAAGGACTCTAAATTTGATGTAATAACGCGACGTAATCAAACTTAATGATAGTGAATGTGGAGGCATTGCAACTTGCAAGTTACCGCAACGTGACAGTTAGCAAAAACCCAAATCTGCAGCATGGCCACACTCCTTATTAATTGCATTTGTAATCTTAATGTTGAGTGGCCATAGGGTACCATGTAGTCCTCCTTAAAAACAACACTGGAAGCTTGGGAAGATTCAGTTATATACAATATCAAAAAGTCAAGTGATAAAAAACGTGCAAAAGTACATTAAATAATTGCAATATGTTAAAATTTTGAAAAGACAAAGCACATTAATACAGTTGTAAACAAAACACTTAGTCACCGCACTTTGGCTATCATATTAACACACATTGTATCAAAGTGGGAACTAGCAAAACTGTTTATCAGTTTATCTAAAATGATATTTTTGCTGAAAAGTTCCTCTACAGTGCTGGCTAATAGGGGTCTCCTTTGCTTCTAACTTGTTGTACACTGCCTGTTGTCATGTGAAGTCCATCTTTAGTAACATAGACATATTACATACACACATTACACATTAATGGAAGTAGATTGGGGGTGTTGCTGTCCATGGAAGTCTATATGGAGGAGAGGCTGAAGAGGAAGCTGCTGTCAATAAAGTGAGGCTCATATAGACTGACTGCTGCTTATAGTAAATGATTTACTGTGTTACAACTACTGAAATGACATCTGCACTGCTCAGTGCTACTGTAGAATACCCTCCATGATGTGTTTGTGTGCTACAGACAAAAAGCAGAATGTGGGTTCTCCATGTGCATTGTATAGAAGATTACATAGAAGCAGTCTCTACCCCTCAACTAAAATAAAACTGAACATCACAGATGCAGCCTGCAGAGGTGGGAAATTGATAAATACCATATAATGTCATAAAAAGGTCAGAAATAACGTGATTTCTCATGCACACATGTGGCAGCTTTTTCTGAAATGTCATTTGAAAATGTGGGTACGCTTTAAATTAACTTCAGATCCTCTATATACAACACTGCTAGATTTCGGCTGACTCCACAGGATGGCCAAATAATGATGTTCTGTTTGATTCGTAGGCTTCACTGTAGCAAGAAATGGCAGTTTCAATTTGCGACGTCCACATTTTCTGTGAAATATATTTAGTTAGATTTAGAAAGTGTTTATCTGTATTTTGAAGTAGTTCTACTTCTGATGAAGACAGCAATATCCTAGATGCCAATAATGCCAGCCTCATCTTCCTGTTCAGCTGCTACTCTGACGTCTCTGCCCTGTGCCAGTCACTACACTGGCTGCCCGTTAAATACAGAATTTAATTTAAACTCGCCACCCTCATCCACAAAGCTCTCCATAGCACTGCCCTGCCCTACATTGCCCTCATCTCAATCCATCACCCAGCCCGTGCCCTCCGCTCTGCTAACGAAATCAGACTGGGTGCCACTTTAATTCCAACTTCTCATTCCTGCCTCCAAGACTTCTCCAGAGCCGCACCAGACCTCTGGAACGCACTACCCTAAACTATCTGGGCAATCACTGACTCACAAAACTTCAGGCGTGCTCTAAAAACGCACCTCTTCAGGGAGGCATAGCGCATTCCCTAAACCAAACCCCTCTGTGCTCCACCTGATAACATGCTCCTTGTCCTACTGACTGCAATCCCTGCTAGCTGCCATCAACCGCCCCCCCCCTGCAGTGACACCGATTCAGCGACCATTAGGCTTAATGTCTGACCATTGTCTGTGTATAGCATCCCTCACTCTCCACCTCGCCATACTGTGAACATCTCCAGCCCCTTTACCGTCTGTATCACCCCATTACTTGTAGTATGTAAGCTCGTTGGAGCAGGACCCTCATTCCTACTGTCTCCAACTGATTACTTCATGTAACTGTGGTTTTGTACTTTTGTCTTTCTGTATCCCCCTGTTTTTGTACGTGCTGTGGAATATGTTGGCGCTATACAAATAGATTATTATTAATGTATAACCCCAGTTCATTAGTTATATGCCAAAGAACAGCTTGGATTAGTAGTAAAGGGTCTGTTTTTGTGGGTTTTTTTTCTCCAAAGAAACAGCCCCCCTCTTGCCCTCAGGTTGTGTTTGGTATTCAACACATTCAAATGAGACTGAGCTTCAATCTATGGACAAGAGTTGTGCTGTTTCTGGGTTAATAAACAGACTCTTCTCTTTTTCTCTCTGGACAAACAGGAAGAATAATAGCAATCATTTGCCAATTCTAGACTACCATAGTATAAAGGGGAAAGAAGCAAAATAATGGATTCTTTTTCTTTTTACACACTTAAAGGGGTTGTCCCGCGCCGAAACGGGTTTTTTTTTTTTTCAACCCCCCCCCCCCGTTCGGCGCGAGACAACCCCGATGCAGGGAAGTAAAGAAAGTTTACCGGAGCGCTTACCTTAATCCCCGCGCTCCGGTGACTTCAATACTTACCGCTGAAGATGGCCGCCGGGATCCTCTGTCTTCGTGGACCGCAGCTCTTCTGTGCGGTCCACTGCCGATTCCAGCCTCCTGATTGGCTGGAATCGGCACGTGATGGGGCGGAGCTACACGGAGCCGCTCTCTGGCACGAGCGGCTCCATAGAAGACTGCTGAAGACCCGGACTGCGCAAGCGCGGCTAATTTGGCCATCGGAGGCCAAAAATTAGTCGGCACCATGGAGACGAGGACGCTAGCAACGGAGCAGGTAAGTAAAAAACTTTTTATAACTTCTGTATGGCTCATAATTAATGCACAATGTATATTACAAAGTGCATTATTATGGCCATACAGAAGTGTATAGACCCACTTGCTGCCTCGGGACAACCCCTTTAAGAGACATAAGATAAAACTAACCTTAGCCGATTCAGTATTTGCTTGCAAAATGAAGGCAGCAATACATTGCTGATAGCGATTCTCATGTTGAATCAAAAATGCATGCTTCATTCCATAAACTACCCAGAAAGACACAAGAGGGGAGATGAATTCATGATTTGTAGGCTTAATGTTAAAATAATGTATACAGCAGATAATAAAGCCGAAGGCACAGACCAGTGCCACGCTCAGTCCTGATAGGTCCACATTATACAATGACACCCCGTTTGGTACCTGCACGAGGCACCACATTTACCACCAGAACATACAAATTTTTTTTTTTTTTTGCTTCTGGAAACCCATCGGTACAGTAGGGGTAATATAACACTAGGCAACGCGATTTTTGTGTCTAAGGAGTTTATTTTTTCCTGCTACCTTATTGTAAAATATAATTGAAAATAACTTTCATTTTGAAAAAGGTTTGCTTTTGTGGTCAGGAACCACATGTGGACATGAGCCTGCACTGTACATATAATCCTAGTCAGCAATGTGACAATCAAAGTTTTGGATCAATAACTGTTAACCATTTGTTATCCAAATAATGTGAAAATGCCACTGATTTCACAGACACACAAAATAAAAAACATTTTTTGTTGCCTAGTGTAATTACACAAAGGTTTGTACCATTGATCTGTAATTAGGCCGGTTTCACATCTGCATTGGAGCCTTCATCCCAGATCCAGCTGAAAATACCAGAAGAAAAAGCGCTGCATGCAGTGCAAAAGCCAGGCAGCTTATAGTCAATGCAATCCGTCTAGCACTGTTTGCTTCTATCCAGTGATGAAACCAGTCGGCCGCAGGGATTCCCCTTTTCTGCTCCCATATCAGAGCAGGAAAGCGGGATCCCCAATGCAGGTGTGAAAGCACCCTTAGGGCTTATTCACACGAGCGTATATCAGCCGCAGTTTTCATGGCCGGCTGATATACGCTACCGTCTGATGCATTGGACTCCAATGCGTCAGATCACACAGGCGTATTCCTGCGGTGTAAAAGTGCCTGGCCAATATATTGCTGGGCGCTTTTACGCCGGGCAGGAACAATAGTCCTGGAACTATCTTCCTGGCCAGAATACGTCAGCCACTGCATAGACTCCTATGGGAACCTATGACAGCGGCTGGAGAAGGGAGGTGGGAGGGAGTTTAGCAGCGTGACTGCTAAACTCCCTCCCCCTTCTTCCCTCTCCTCCCATTGTTGGCTGCAGTCAAGGGGAGAGGGCGGGAGCTTAGCTCTACCCTCCTCCCATTGCAAACATCTGGAGGGGGAGAGGTAAAGCATTGTGGCCTCGGTGTATAGGCGCTGGGCTCAGGCCATCTGAATGGGTGCACATACGTTAGATTTGTGTGACCGTTCACTTGTTTTTACGTAAAAACGCCCACGGCCATGTGAATCCAGCCTTAGGCCGTGCCTATCAGTCATGTTTTGAATAACTTTAGTCAAGGTTCTGTAAGAATATGCAATAACACTGTTGGTTCACTCGTCCAACTAGTTATTGCTCCCTCCCCCATTCCTAATGAACCATAAGGCCTTATTTACATGGGTGAGTGCGATTTAGGTCCAATTTCACTGTGACTAAACATGTTTTACATCAGTTTTTGTTGTATTTTTTGCATTTTTGAAGTGAGAATGTCATCCAGGAGTAATCGGTTTTTCACACACTGGGAAAAAAAAAAAGTGGACCAATTGATATAATTTAAAACTATTGAAGCTAGTGCGTGCGTGAAAAAGCAGAGTGCAAAAGCATTCATTTTTTTCATGCACCCATTGACTTTAATAGGCAATTTCAGTCCATCGATCTGCGGGGAAAAAAAAATCGCATATGTGAATGACTGCATTCACTTTAATGAGCCCGAGTTCTCTTTTGAAAACTCAGACAGAACCTGGCATTAAAGAGTGCGTTCACACATTACTGAATTGCTGCAGATTTTGGTGCAGACCTACAACAGATTTCACCCTTTCAAGATCTGCCACGTGTGAACGCACTCTTAACTCGACCGTGTAAATAGACCCTACTAAAAAGGAAAAAGAAAACATTCTTTTTATATAAAGGGACTGCATTCTCATCAGTTCTCCAATGGACATCTGCAATCCATATCATTCTCTCTATAGGCAGAACCTCCTTCAGTGCGGGCTCCTTTGGTTGGTTGCTTTTCTTGTGCCAGTAGTGGAATAAAGTTGCCATGTACAGTGCCAGTATTGTGTGACTACATAACGGTCCTGTAACCTGAGCCTATATTTTACTAGTAGCAGTAAAACAACCATCAGGACTTTTATTTCCTGGCAGCTGCTCTCTCTTTTTACAAAGGAGTATGCCTTACAGCATTCTGGGTAATAACCTAGGAGAGCTGCTAACAATGCAGTTCCTTATCTACAAGCGAAGCCTCACCAACTTTTACCTTCACATTACCAGCTTTGCACTTAATAAGAAAATGATTATTCTTAATTTGTCAGCGACCAATTTGCCTTAATTTACCTGTCACATGGAAAAGGTCAATGCTTTTAATGGTCAACCTGTCCAGTGGAATTGGCTGGTCCAGAACCTTACAATACCCTCCTTCTTTCATAATGGACAGCAGCTCTGGGTGTAAAGATGGATACATTGTACTAATCTCCAGATTGGAATTTTTCTGTAAAACAAACATTTTTTCATCATTCTCTAAGTATTCTGGATCAATTTGAACCAAACACAAATGAAGGACTAATGAAAATGCTACATTTTTCAACCCAGAGAGTTTAAAATCATTCTGCATAGTGTGGATGTGTTATTTCAGCTCCCCAATCATAGAATCTAAGAAAAGTGAATGTACGGCTGTTATGGAGTACTTAGAAAAAAGGATGATGTCCTAACATATAGATAGCGTTGAGCAAATCGAACCAGTAGAAACCTTTTCTCGGATAGAACTTTGGTAAAAGCTCGGTTTAGGTTCATGCACAACGGAACTTTTAGCAAAGTTCTACCTGAAATAGGGTTCTACTGGTTCGCTTCGCTTAACACTAGCCCTGGACACTGATGTATAAAACAGCCATAAAAGCTTAGTATAAAGGTGCATTCACACGAACATATATCGGCTCGGTTTTCACGCCGAGCCGATATACGTCGTACTCATCTGCAGGGGTGGGGAGGATGGAAGAGCCAGGAGCAGGAACTGAGCTCCCGCCCCCTCTCTGCCTCCTCTCCGCACCTCTGCACTATTTGCAATGGATGGGGGCGGGGCTAAGTTTAGCCAATTAGCCCCGCCTCTCCCTATTGCAAATAGTGCAGAGGGGTGGAGAGACGGCAGAGAGGGGGCGGGAGCTCAGTTCCTGCTCCTGGCTCTTCCATCCCCCACCCCCCCTCCCTGCAGATGAGGACACCGTATATCGGCTCGGCGTGAAAACCGAGCCGATATACGTTTGTGTGAATGCACCCTTATACTACCCTTAGGCTGGTTTCATGGGTAAGCACAATATTGGGCTAGTAAACCTGTGCTTTACCCACGGATGAGAGCTGTTTTTAGGCCTCGCATCGCTTCTGTGAAATTACAATCCTCTCGTGTGATAGAGGATCAGAGGTTTTTCCATTGATTTAAATGGGAAACCTCGCTTGCACATTGAAAGGCACGCAATGTATTTAAAGTCCCATTGAAATCGATGGGCGATGCGTTCTGAGTAGAGATGAGCGAGCACGCTCGTTTAAGCCTGATGCTCGAGAGAGCATCGGTCTTTTCGAGTAACTGCTTACTCGTCGGAGCACTATGCAGGGGGGGGGGGGGGGAGAGTGAGAGAGATCTCTCTCTCACTCTGCCCCCCCCCCCCCCCCCCCGCCGCCTCCCCGCACGGTGCTCCGACGAGTAAGCAGTTACTCGAAAAGACCGATGCTCTCTCAAGCATCAGGCTTAACTGAGCGTGCTCACTCATTTATAGTTCTGAGGGATAGGGATGTGAAAAAATAGGACATGCAGGACATAGGACATCGTTCATGTGCACGACTCCATTCAAAAGAATGGAGTTCATATTCGCCTGTGTTTTGTGCGTCTTGCAACACACAACACTTGTGCGAGATTTATGCTTGTGTGAAAGTAGCCTAACACTCTCCAAGTGTTATAGGGCTTGTACTAGCAATTATTAGGAAATTATATAGTACTAGTGTTTCTGGTGGTGCAATGTGCCACAGGGCTCTGCTACATGCATTACACACACAGCACTGCTACACCTACATCACATACAGATCTACATACATTCTTCATACAACAGGGATCAAAAGCAGCACCGCAAAGTCCTGCACACACTGATCACCCCCTGGTCATGTGACCCCAGACTCCTCCCACCTAGGTAACTGATCACATGATGGTGAGATCATGACAGGTCCTGTAAGCACATGGCAGCTGTTGTTGTTTGTTAGTATTCTATCCCCTACAACTCCCCCTGTGGCCTCCGTTGCTATGGAATACTAACGAACATCTAGCTGGACAGTAGCCGTGTGCTTACAGGACCTGTGATGAGGTCACTGTCATGTAATCAGGGCATGTAATACACAAACGGACAGGTGGTCATTATACACCAGAATTGGGTGATTTGGTGAACTTCTGGTTCAGTTGGAGCTGATTTGGACAGAACCAAAAGTTTGGCAAACTGGCCAAACAGAAGTTTTCAAAAGTTTGTTCATCACTACATATAACGTATGCACTTCAATCACAGGTGATTAATTCCGTTACTTATCTCAGTTACCCGTTTGTTTCTTTTAATTTTTGTAATCAACAAAAAGTCATCAAAAAGCAGCAGGTAGACATCCAGCAGCCGCGTGCTGTCTGCAAAGAAAAGATGATAAATACTTGTGCCCAGACACTCATTTAGCAGCATGTCTTTAGGCCGAGTACGACAGAATACAAACCTGTCAGGGTGAGTCTCCCCTCATAGAGGAGGTGTCTGTTGGGAGAAGAAAGTATGGTCTCCACATTGGTGTCTTTAAAATAGTGCTTCAGGCCCTGAGCAACAGAAAGAATGATGGGACAATATAATACTAGTAGTGGGTAAGGCAGATATGTACATCAGCTGCAGTTATACAGGATGTATAGTATGGCTATGCTGTATAGCAGGAGTTCCCAATCTTTTAGTGTCTCTGGACGGCATTAGAAGAAGAATTGTTTTGGGCCACACGTTAAAGGGGTTCTGACATGAATAATTTTTTTATGCTTTAGCAGCCATTGTTCCCTGGTCTGCCTAATGGACCCAGGGAACCCATGGTTTAATGGCTGCTAAAGCATAAAAACATAACACTTACCTTGTCTTCTGTTGTTGTTGACATCGGGGGGTCAGCTCCCGGCAGGCAGTCTTCTTCCTCCAGCAGCCGCGCCGCTCCGGGATCGCGCGCATGCGCAGTAGAGAGGTGCCCTCTGACAGGAGTCAGGACGGGCTGCGTCTCCACTGCGCATGCGCAGCACTCCGGAGTTCAGCCGGACGGACGGGCCGCCCACAGCAAGCACTGCTTGTGACGTGCTTGCTGTGAGCGGTCCGTCCGTTGACCTCGGAAGTGCCTGACGGACGGACCAGAGCAGGAAGCGGTCTTTTTGACCGCTCCTGCTCTGCTTTAAAGGCACAGAAGATGATGCCGGCTGGAGGGGACATGCCTGGCGATCGGGCCAGGCCAGGCAAGGTGAGTACAATTTTTTTTTCTTCATGTCAGAACCCCTTTAATTACACAAACACTAAGAACATGTGTCCGATTTCAGCGTATGGATTTTGCCTATTAATAGGGTTAAATCTGTATGTGGATCCATGGCTAAAACCGGACTTTGCCGCAGTTTTTAGAGGCAGAATTCGCACATGTGAACATACCCTTATGGTTCAAATAATCAATTGATACCCACCAGAGGTTGGCAGTACTGAGCTGATGACTTCTAAATTAATGCAGCTTGGGTTGCCTCCGTGGCTAGTCTACTAACTACTTAACTCACACAAGACTTACAGTATTATGCCGCTGCTCCGCTGAATATATATAGGGAGGCCTCCAGGCTGGCAGCGTGTCACGTGATTAGCGGGGCCTAGAGGTGGAACTACAAGGCGCTGGACCAATGAGGGAGCTCGTTGGCTTAGACCCAGCCAGCATGGCTCCCTATTGGCTCTCCTCTCTCAGTGGCTCTCCTCCAACTTGGAGCATCTTGGAGCAGCAGCTGAACTGTAAGTGCCGACCCTCGGGCTCCTTCCCCTTGCGAGCCTGTGACTCTGTACTCCGTTGCTTTACAGTTACAGTAGTATTTGGTTGAGCAGGCGGACCGCTGCAGTTCTTGTACACAGGGCTGACAATGGCTGGGCCTGTGTATAATGAAGCACAGCAGTTGGGCCAGTGGGAATTTTCCTGTTGCAGTAAATGGCCAATCTGCCCTTGTGCGACGCATTCCTAGCCATCCTAAGAATTGCGTATCCCCATATATAGTCACATTTTTGCTTGCGTATGCCTGCGCATGTACAGCATATTTTACGCATGCTCTCATGAACTGGAGTTCGACCCAGTGCCTGGCCGGCGACCCCTGCATTTCTGTCTGGTGTCTTGTGTCAGCTCTGCGGATGTGCTGGCCGGCGTTCCGTCGCGCATGCGCAGTAGCTGTCGGTGCTAGGTGATGATGCATATCCCGCGATACTTCCGCAATGGAAGCCGTCTGTGTGTAGCCCACACACAGAATCGCAGCATGCTGCGATTTCTTCTCTGCGAGCGGAAAATCGCAATTGATTTCCGCTCGTGGAGATGAAATCGTGATTTGCCATAGCATGCTATGGGGTGGTATTTGCTGTGGAATCCGGAGACGGATGCTGCAATGCAAATTCACCCGTGTGCAGCCAGCTTGAGTTAGATGGAGAGAGGAAATGAACATGTACAGAAATGATACAAAGTGAAAGTTTCCCAAAATATACAGATTAGACACATTTTAAGCTGCGTTCCATCAAGTACGCCGCGGCCCAAGGAGGGAGTGGGATTTTTCCTTGTAATTATAGGTACTCTTTAATCCAGACCGTAAAGAGGTGGTTTTCTAGTTCTAAACCAGCATTATCCCCAGCAGATTAGGCGTTACAGCTGACAGATCTTACATTGTAACAGATTACTCTCATTCTAATGACTCTTCCCCAAACTAATCCTGGTCCTATTCAGCACAAACAAACCTAACACACAAAGTAAAGAGGAACGCATTTCTTGTGAAACGCATGTTGGGTGCAGGGAGTCTGTGACATGATTGGATTGTATTTTTTTACTTTATACACTATGTATATGTTGCCAATATTAATATAGATAGGGACATAAAATAAAATAAAAATATATCAGCAAATATTCTAAAAAAATTGTTTAATATAAATACCTGATCATTTTCTGGTGGCACATTCCATTTTAATGGAATCTATCACCAACTTTGTGCTCTCCTCTATAAGGGCAGCATAATGTAGCGACAGACACACTCATTATAGATATGTTTGCTGTATGTATCATATCTGTGCAGTACTTTGTCAGAAACGTACATTTTATAAGCATCACACACACAGAGCACTACAGGAAGTAGTCCTCAATATTCATGACCTGCACTCTAGCCTCCCCCACCCCACCCTCCAGCCACTGATTGACAGCTGTCTCTGTATGTATGGTAATGGACAGATGTCAATCAGTGGTTGGAGGGTGGGGTGTGCGAGGTTAGCCTGCAGCTCATGAATATGGAGAACTACTTCTTGTAGTCCTGCATGTGTGCACTGCTGCTGATAAAATGTGTTTGACAAATGCAGTATTCTTTTATTATGTCGCCACCAGAAGTTAGGGGTAGCGACATAATACAGGAGTTTGACATGTAGTAACGCCCCCAGCTTGTGATTGCCTGGGGGCATGTGTGGCCTGAGGGGGGCCAGCATCAGCAGCAGAGGCATTGGCGGCATCATAAGAGGCTAGGGCAGTGGCTGCAGCAAAGGGAGCGCGGGAGTCCGAGAAGAGGCTGCGGCCTTGGCAACAGCACATGCAGCGCCGGCACCAGGACACGGAGCGCCAGCGGCAGGACTACAGCTGCTTCAGGGAGTGGCGGCACCTGCACGAGAGCGGCTGCAGGAGAGGTCTTAGCAGCAGCGTCTGCATGTAATTTTGCATTTCATTTTGCCAGGCCTGGAGGGTGAGGGTTAGGGTGAGGGTTTAGTTTCCTGTGAGGCTTACATAAAAGGTAAGCCTAACAGGACAACGAACCCTCACGCTAAGCCTCCTGGCCAGGCAGACATTCATGCCGATGCTGCTGCTAGCAGCCTTGAGAAATCTGCCAATCGGGAGCTAGGGGTGTGAGAGGGGCGTTCGAGGGGCGTTCCTCCTGTCAAACCCCTAGCTTCCGGAATACAATACAATAATTCTGACACATGTTTCGCAAATACATAAGACAGATATATCACTGCAGTCAGCATGCTGTCAGAGAGGGCAGCATAAAGATAAGGACAGATTCCCTTTAAATGCAGGAGCCACTGTTGTAAAGAAAATAAAGTTCTCTTTTACTGTAATTTCATTGTTTGTGACAGTCTTTAAAAAGTGGACCCCCCCCCCCACCTGTTACAAAGTGGACCCTTCCCCCCCACCTGTTACAAAGTGGACCCTTCCCCCACACCTGTTACAAAGTGGACCCTTCCCCCACACCTGTTACAAATGTCTAAAATGGCAACAAATGTCTCCATTGTTACAAATGTCTCCCAAAAAAGCTTGGGATCATAAGTTCAAAAACATATATCAAAAGTTTATTAATGATACAAAACCTATAGAAATAAAAACTGATTCTGCACAAAATGGAGGAAAGATTACTTGGAAACCTGGTGGAGAGTTGCATCTCCTGCATGTAGATATAACACGGGGTTAACTGTACATGGCCATCTAGAAGTATAAGAAATAATCTAAGTAGGCTAAAGAATGCCAAAGTGGCAAAAAGATCAAACTCCACGTTTATCGGACTATGTACTTAATACATGACATAAAGTAAAAACACAACCCACCGCACCCGACTTGCATTTCACAAGAAATTCATTTTTTTCCTTTTTTACCTATTTATACGTCGTGTGAGGAGAAGGGGGTCCACTTTTTAAAAACAGACAATGCAGAGAACTTTATTTTCAGTGGCTCAACAGTGAGGACATGTGGCATCAGAAAATCACCTATTGTTTAAATGAAGTTTTTATGTTAAAGGGGAAGTCCGGTTGTAAACTACTGATAACCTAGCCTAAGAATAAGTCATCAATAGTAGATTAGCGGGGGTTTAGGTCCCCTGCCGATCAGCTGTTTGCCAGACCAGTGCACTCATGTGCAAAACTGAATTCTGCAGGAATCGGACAGCTCTGTTCTCACTGCAGTGGCCTAGCTTGGTATTGCAGGCCAAGTTCCCATTAAAATGAATAGTTTAGTGGCAAGTGTGATAGGCGCAGGCAGAACGGGAAAATTAGACCCGTAGCAGGACAAATGGCGACAGCACCCAAAAAGACTGTCAAAGAGCACTGCTGAAGATATGATTTATGCTATATCTAAGAGTCCACATAATAATAATTAGCTCCTCTGACTCATACAATCTATAGCATCTGTGTCTACAATCTCCAGTGTATTTCCATTAGATGCTGCTTCACACTGCTCTTCCCAGCCTCCTGCTTGTAAGAGCTACGGGGAGAAACCTATCACAAGCAGGAGGCTGGGCAAAGCTATGTGAAGCTCCATCACTAAGACATTAAAATACCTCGGGAATGAAGAATCTTTTGTCTCTCTCCCACAGACATGGCCACACAATTACATCCTGAAGTTGTTTGAATTTCTGTGACTTATCCAACCATTTCACTCTTCCTTCAAGATCTTCTAAAAACATGAAAAAAACGCCAAATTATTATTATTAAGCAATGAGGCGTAAAACGAAGGTCATTAAAACCATAATAGTAATTAAGGCCTCTCTCACACAGGTGCTTTTTACCGCGATTAACGTGCTGCGTTAATTGCGGTATAACGATCTCATTGAAATCAATGGGGCTTCGCAGACATGTAGTCGATCGCAGCAGTGGGCGTTGCTTTCCAGCGCGTGATTTTTGAGTGGAGTTTGCTCTATCTTTGTCCGTTTAGTGCACCTCATCACCCATCACAATGATGGGGGGTGCTAAAACACGCCGCAAGGAGCTGCGGCCAAAAGCGAAAGTAAAATCGTCTCAAAGCGCTGCGTTTGAAATTGCGGTGCTTTGCTGCGTTCATGTGTCAGAGCGGCCTAAGGCCTCATGTCCACGGGGAAAATAAGAATTAAAATCCGCAGTGTTTTTCCCGCACGCGGATCCGCGCCCCATAGGAATGCATTGACCACCCGCGGGTAGATAGATACCTGCGGATGGTATTTCAAAGTGAATTAAAAAATTTCTGGAGCATGAAAAAAAATGGACATGCTCCATTTAGGTGCGGATCACGCATGTGGGAGCTCATAGAGCACATAGCTCAATTGATCTCCCGCATGAAAAATAAAAGACAATTACAGTGCATCCGCAGCCCAAATCCGCGTTACAAATCTACAGCAGATCTGATTTTCCCCGTGGACATGAGGCCTTACTGTTTAATCAAACAGATGTGATATGTGAGCTATATATCTGCCATTACCTTTGCATTTCAGCTACAATTCTTGCAGTTAAAGGGGTTGTTCATTTTAGGGTGAAATCATACAAAGCATTTTTAATAGTGATGTGTGACACTAATATATTATATTACATCCTCTGTCCCATTCTCAATGACAAAGCCATACCCCTGCTCAGCCCTTCTGCTCCTCCCATCCTGAGATTTCACCTGTCCTTAAGATGTCTGCTTTTGGAGGGTCATGTGACAAGAAACATCACTTGACCTCCTCCACTGCGCCTGTACTAGTTTCCGGTGCGCAGTGTTTTACTATAAAGGAAGCAGAGTCACATTTCTGGTCACATGCCCCTCTATAAGTAGCCATCTTATGGATGGGGGGGGGACTGTGGCACTGGAGGAGAAGCCAGCCAAGTTTGAGGCGTGGCTTCAAAATTCAGAAGAATGGGACAGGAGATGTATTGCAAATATGTTAGTGAGTGTCACACATCCATATTAAAGGGCCACTCCAGCAAAAACACATTCCATCTCTGCCCCCATCATTTGATTTCCTGTTACACTCTGGAGGTCTCCTCTGTATACTGAAGGTACTTCCATGCATTGCAGCCCCCTGTCTGATGCTTATCCTGGGCACCATCTTGATGTTACTTTCACATCAATCCCATGATGCATCAGCACAGCATTACATGATCAGCTACAGCCAGTACAATCTCTGCAACACTGTGATTACCATTTGAATTCTGTCTTCACCTAAGTAAGCTACAGAGCATAAGTATACAGTCAGAAGGATGAGCTGTGATCTCCTCTATTATAACTGTGTGATCATCATCAGTAACTGTTATAGGAGTGCCTGTGTCCCCCTTCTAGGCAGTTTCTGTACTACACTCCATGCAGTAGCTTCACACAGGCTGAGAAACTGACTTGAAACTGAACATATAACCCCAAGTAAATATGAGCTGGTCAGAACTGAGATCACATGACACCAAGAAACTCCTAGAGTTTCAGATAGAACAAAATAATTAACCAAAGTAACACTAGCTCATTTATATATACAAATCATTGGAGCGGCTCTTTAAAAATGCTTTGTATAATTTCACCCTGAAGGTGCCAATCCCTTTAGTTGCACTGTATATGTGTGACTTGCCCATAACAAAGGCTGAGACCCCACCAATAGTCTTCAGGGTTTCTGTTTTTCTAAACAACTTATTCTAAAATCATGGAAAAGCCAACTAATTCAAAAATATGCTGAATCATCAAAATGATATGTAATATACAATGCGCCTATAACTCAGACTAGTGATATGAACTTAGCAGCAAGTAGTGTAACCTGTTTAATGATGATAATTACAATCACAATAACCTACACAAGCTTTTCCAAAGTACAGAAAAAAATCACTGAAGTACCAATTTTTCACAAATTCTAGAAAAAAATCTCCACTTCCCACAGGAATTCACGGACAACTAGTAATCCTGGTGCTGCTCATAAGAATCTATAACATACCTGGAACACCTTCAGCTCTGTAATCAAGCTCTATGTGCATTTATTATAGGCGTTATATGTAAATTCATTGAAAACTATGGATAGTTCCCTCCAGTTATAAGGCCTGTGCCCAAAGCATACCTCTTACTTATTGTTCTCTAAAAAAAGGAATTCTTTATGCATCGTATGAGGAATAACAATTCATAATCCTGTCCTATAACAGGTGATAATGATGTATTCTTATGTGACACACTATTCTACTTCCTTCTAAGCAGAAAAGCATATTGTATGTTGAGGTAGTTTTTGCACTGGTCAGTTCTGCTCTTGTTTAGTTCATTATTCTACATTAATCCTAAAATAAAATGATAGCTTATTACAGTTGAAAGTACCTTTACACAGTACGATTATCAGGTATAGACCGTGGTTTTCCCCCCAAATAAGACACTGTCTTATATTAAATTGTGCCTCATTTTTAGGGGGTGTCTTATACTCATCTAGCCGACGGTGTCCCAGTGTCTTGCACTGGTCTCCGGCGGCGCTGTGGCAGACTGCTGTGTCCTCCGTGCTGACAGCACTCTCTTCCTGGGAACTAATGGGGCTTTGAATACCACGCCTCCAGTAGGCGAGAGCTGTGATTGGATCATGAGCACCGCTGGGTCAGCCAGTCAGAGCTGGGGATCCATGAACCAATCACAGCCATGTCATTCGCTGAATGGCTATGAATGATGGTGTATTACCGAAAATATACGCTGCAGCCCGGAAATTGCTCGGTCAGCAGAAATCATCGAAATGCCTGCTGTGATGCTTTTCCGGCGTTGGATGCAGCTAAACTCCCTCCTCCCCCCCTTTTTTTTTCTGCTACCGTAGGAGTCTATGGGAGCTTCTACTATATCTTGGCCAAAAGATAGGGTAAGACCTATCTTTTCCAGCTGTGTATAAAATCGGTCACCGTTTTCGGTTGCCAATGTCCTATTGTTTTCAGTGCGGTGTTTTTACACGGCTAAAAATCGCTCATCTGAATGAATACATTGGAATCCAATGCTTCAGTTGGCCGCAATTTTTTTTATCGCGACTAAATTAGCTACGTAAATACGCTCGCCTGAATAAGGTCTTGCCCTATCTTTTGGCCGAGATACATTGGAAGCTCCCATAGACTCCTATGGGAGCTGGGGGAAAAAAGGGAGGTGGAGGGAGTATAGCTACATCCAGCGCCAAGAAAGGATTACAGCTGCCTCTATTTATCCATTAGAAAACAGCCCCCCTTGCAAATGGACAAGAAAATGCAAATTGGACTTGCTTGCGTTTTTTCATTAACACACATTTTTCGTGAAAACGCATCGCTCGTATGAAGGAGGCCTAATACTGTGTGAGAAGTCACTAGTCATTCCATTTCAGCTCACTGGAATGAAACAACGAGCGACTACTGAGCAACTTCTCGTTCGGTGCCCTGCCAGGGAACATGTGTATGCAGCTGGCAGTCACTTGTTTGAGTGATTATTCAGGCGACTATTGGCCTATGTAAAGGTACCTTTGGCACATGTTCCGTCTATGAGGATGTGTCTATCAGTAAGGGCTCAGTAAATAATGTTGAATGAATCTACGCTGAGGCTGAGACTACAAAGGACAGACATCCCCCTCTCACACAGACTTTGTGTTATGGTCCCACTGTGTTACAGATTTCTCTCCCTGCCCTTCTCTATTACAGAATACTTCCATGGTCCCTCCTCTCTCACAGACTGCTCTTCATGCTACACAGACACCTCCACGTGGCCCCCTTTTTTCTTTCACAGACTGCTCCCTCCCCCCAACAGACTGCTCTCCCTTCACACCGCCTGCTCGCCGCCCCCCTCTCACTCACAGCCTTTCAGTCTGTTTATTGCAGCAAGCTAAACACTGATAGTAGTAACATAAAAACAATTTGCTGGCAAACCAAAGTTTCTTGACTTACTTATGGAACTTTCTACTTTCTCCTTCATTGAATAGATGGACACTTTTTCTGCAGCATCATTACTTTTTTTCCATATGTTCTTAAGGAGCAGTGGATATCGGGTCAGTCGATGTAATGGTGCTACCAGCAAATCAGTGAGGTGCAGCCGCCTGCACTGTTCCTGTTGTTCGCACCACTATGGAAGCACAAAGAAAAAAAGCTTATTGCACCAAGAACTAAAGACTGCTATTTGTAAAAGGCATAAAGTCTAGGTTTGAACTCAAGTATCTGTTGTATGAGGATACTGATGTAGCAACTAGTATTGCCAGGATGAAAAGCAATGAGGACAGCGCCCCTCTTACGAATATCCAAGACAGCCAACCATTGTTGCAAAATGTAGATTAGAAAAGATGACTTACCCGGTGTAGGTGGAGGATGCTTCCCATGAGGGGAGGACCCATCCACTCTACACCTCCAAGTCCAGGTCTGCACGTAGTAACAGAGGACAATTGTCCGCAGGATCCACAGGAAACGAAAGAATGTGTATTCCTTCTATGACCCCCCGTGGGTACAGGGAGGAGCTTGCCCAAAATTTGTTGTATCTCCCAAAAACAATTTATATTAGTATTGCCAGGATAGCACACAATGCACAAAAGAGGGCTTATGACTAATGAGGAATATCAGCTTTCTAATGTCTGCACTTCCCCTCTAAACTCTTTTCAGTTCTTCTTTACAACAAGCAGTACTTCCTGTCCCTTTAAATGCTTTGTCCAGAGTGTAAGTGAAAAATGGTGTATTATGCCACTTCATAAAAAAACAAAAAAAACAAGAACTGCAGATCTGAAGAAATAAATAATTCTTTGGCTGTGTAGTACCAAGTTTTTAAAATATGAGTGGCTGAATGTGAGTGGCGCTATACTGTGAGTGACATGTTTGCTCTTTTACAGCAATTTTATGTTAAAAGTTCAATTCAAACAACCTGCAGGCTCTAAAACCTATTCACAATAAGTGAAAAGAGACACACTAACATATTATATATGTAGGTATGATAGTACCGTAGGCTGTAAACATAGCGTAGCAGTACAAAATATACAAACAGAAAAGCGTGAAAAACCATATAGGATAAAATGTAAGCTCCTGTTCGTCTATTGGAATCCATACAAACACAAGCATTTTCCAAAGTAGACATGTCAGCAGAACTGAGAGGTCCTCATGAGGATAAGTTATGGTGTAAGGTCAGTGTAGCTGGCTGATTAGCTCTGCAGCATTGGCCCACTGACTCATTCCTTGTTTTTTTACTTAATACTGACCTTCGTTTGCCTGGATGAGCTCTTCTTAGTTTTAGGTCCTGCAAACAGTGGAGAGGGGCGAAGAGGGTGCGGGAGCTCAGTGCACTGATCCCATCCCGTCCCACCTCCTCCCCTTGCAGGGAGGGGCAGCGTATATCGGCCGGGCGAGATAACCTGGCCGATATACATCCATGTGAATAAGCCCTTAGAAGTAGCTTTGAATTCAATTCATAAAATAAGCTATTAAATGTCTATAAGTATGCTGTTTGTATAGAGTATCACATATGTAATAGACACGTTTACCCAGAGCTCTGAGCTATTTTTGTCCGATCCCTAACACAATACAAATTTTGACATTTAAAATCCCAGATATATTACTTTGCTATATGCTGTAAAATCTTCTCTTTGTTTTAGTGTCTCCAGGTAGATGACAGCGGACGTGTAATTCAGGCAGTAGATCTGATGACTTAAGCAGAGATTTTCTTTGAAGAGCTACAGCATAAAAAAAAAAAAAACAACTTGGTTATATTACCAGAAACGGTGCTATTAGATGATTCCAAGCATATGCACTAGTATTAGTCTAGCAAAAATGGTAGAAGACAACAACCCCCTCTACAGACATAGATTCAAAAAGAGAATAAATATACACAGTAAATTTACGGTGCCTGTTCCAGGGCTTTAAGCCTTAAGGATTAAAGCCTCCTGCTTTTGTAATCAATCAGAAGCAGGATGGGCTGTCAGCTGTTAGTCACAGCTGATAACCCGGAGGAGAAGGTAGGAGGGGTTTTTAACCCTTTCTGCCTTCTCCTTCCCCGAGTACACAACGCTCAATGAAACTGGAAGTGTAGTTTCCATTATGGGAGCTCGGGGGTCACGTGACTGCCGGGATGACCTGCTACAGCAGAGCTGCAGGGTCGTACTAGACCCTAACTAGCTCTGCCAGTGAGTAATGTTACTACAGGGGATGTTTTTCCCTATAACTGGGGCTCCAATGGATGCCCCAGCTATAATGGAAAAATGTCAAATAAAAGTGTAAAAAAAAAACAACATGTGAATGTCCCCCAGAGGTCTTATATGACATTATGGGGGGCATATATAGTAAAAAGAATAGTTACATAAATGAATAAAACACAATTACAGAATAAAACAGCAATATATACATAAGAAAGAAAATAACCCAAAGCCAACCAAAACCGTCGCTACATGCGCCCTATAATCCAAAACCATACAGATTATATATCAAAACGTCCGAAACAATATGAGGAACCCATTCGCATACTTTATTTTAGCATAAATAAATATACTAAATAAAAAAAAACTAGAAATGTTAAAACTCATTTTTAAAATCATTTTTTTAGCTTTTTACCCCCAATAAAACTAAAAATTGGAAAAAAAAGGCAGTAAAAATATTTAAAAAATAAATCTATATGTCACGGGGAAAAAAACGCAGCAAAAATAATTTTAGTAGCTAATGGAAAAAAAAAATAGGGCAGTAAAACCACCACATGGCTAAAATCCCTAAAAAGTGTCTGGTGCTTAAGCTACAAAACAGCCCGGTCCTTAAGGGATTAAACTGACCTTCGCTAGTAAGTCTGCTAGGGATAATGAGGAGGACGTTGTAGATCCAAGTTCTCTGTCTTCGATAGTGTTAAACATGTTGGTGGCAAAATTCAGGCTTTCCTAATAAAATAAAGAATATTCTACTAAACAATTCCACAATACTCGTTCAGATGCTTTCGTCTTCCATTAGGGAAAGTAACAAACTCCAAGACTCCAGGAGATGGCAGCAAAATGGTAATTAATTAAATAGCACCCAAAGACAATTGCAAAACTTCAAGCCGGGGCGCCATGTGTGAAAATAACTGCAATGTAAAAGAAAAAAAAGATTACCTGATTCAGTTCTTCCAAATTGGCAAAGAGTCTAACTGGATCCACATCCAGCAGATGTTCATTGTTCTGTAAGTGCTTTAGTGCGTGAAGAAATATCTATGATATTAAAAATAGCAAAATGGAATTAATATAAATGAAATAAAAATGTACACAATGCAATAGGAAACCTATAATTAATAGGATATCACCCAGGAGTGATACAGGCCCCACAATGAGTTGAAGGGGGTTGAACTGCAATATAGACATAGACTATAGACAAGAGTGTCACTGTTCCCAGAATGATTACTGACCACCTTTTTTCTGTAATCACATACTACCCACTTAAAGTTTCAGTTTTTATTTACAGTCAATAGATGCAATGGTTACAGCTAGAGATGAGCGAGCATGCTCGGATAAAGCAGTTACTCGAGCGAGCATCGCTCTTCTCGAGTAACTGCTTACTGGTCCAAGCAGGTTCTGAGGGGTGAGCGGGGGGCAGCAGGGGGGAGAGTGAGAGAGATCTCTCTCTACCCCCTGCTAACACCCGCCGCTCACCCCCGCCGCCCCTCCGAGCCTGCTCGAACCAGTAAGCAGTTACTCGAGAAGAGCGATGCTCGCTCGAGTAACTGCTTTATCAGAGTGTGCTCGCTCATCTCTAGTTACAGTCTAAAAAAATAGTAACATCTCGAAAAAAAACTTCCATTAAAGGGGTTATCCCAAAATCTATAGCCATGTCCTATCCACAGGATAGGAGATAACTTTATAATCGGTGAAGGTCTCAGCTGAGACCCCCCATCGATCCAGAGAATTTGCAGTCTTGTCAGATTACATGGAGTGTTGGCCACTCATATGCAGTCACTGCTTCGTTGTTTTCAGTGGGTCTGATAGAAATTGCCAAGAACTTGTACTCAGCTATCTCCAGCAGTCACACTAAAAGAGGGTGAAGTAGCGTTGCGCATGCCCAACCATTGCTCCATTCAATCTCCTACTCATCGCAGTCAAGAAGAGTGGGGACACAAGACCCCTATTCTCAGGATCAGTGGGGGTCTCAGCAGTTAGACCCCGACTGATTATAAAGGTATCTCCTATCCTGTAGGTATTACACAACTAGATTTTAGGATATCCCTTTGAATCTGTATAGGTTTAGGTGCCAGATGATAAATTTACACTCTGATAGCAATCAAATTATTGAGTACCCATAATCTCCACCAAATCGTGATATTAAAGGGGTTGTCCCGCGAAAGAAAGTGGGGGTATACACTTCTGTATGGCCATATTAATGCACTTTGTAATGTACATCGTGCATTAAATATGAGCCATACAGAAGTTATTCACTTACCTGTTCCGTTGCTGGCGTCCTCGTCTCCATGGTGCCGTCTAATTTCAGTGTCTAATCGCCCGATTAGACGCGCTTGCGCAGTCCGGTCTTCTCCCTTCCGAATGGGGCCGCTCGTGCCGGAGAGCTGCTCCTTGTAGCTCCGCCCCGTCACGTGTGCCGATTCCAGCCAATCAGGAGGCTGGAATCGGCAATGGAGCGCACAGAGCCCACGGTGCACCATGGGAGAAGACCCGCGGTGCATCGTGGGTGAAGATCCCGGCGGCCATCTTACTAAGGTAAGTAAGAAGTCGTGGGGATGCGGGGATTCGGGTAAGTACTGGACGTTTTTTTTTTTACCCCTGCATCGGGTTTGTCTCGCGCCGAACGGGGGGGCTATTGAAAAAAAAAAAAAACGTTTCGGCGCGGGACAACCCCTTTAATAATTGATATAATTTTAGACTCACCATTTTAAGGACTAGCAAATGTTCCAAAAAGTAAGTACATTCTGAGGTAAAGAGTTCCCAGATAGACTCCTGTCTTTTCCTGTTTGAGGAATGCATTATCTGCTTATTCTCGATGGTGTGCATATTTCTGAATTCATCCCAGCTTTTATCCTATAGTTTAGAAAAAGGAGAATTGAAAGTATTGTACTTGGAAGAGGATTATTGAGATGAACCATCTGTAACCATGAATCACAACCCCTTTCCTAATATATACAGTATGTTTGAACTGGAATGTAGATGTTCCAGTGAAGTTATTTGGGAGTGGTTAGCCAGAGTTATATTATCTTGTGTAATGCACGGTTTGCCATTGTGTGCTGTAACCAATTTTTCTTGAAGATACCATGCCACTTGAACAGTTTACTGTCGGTTATGTTACTTGTGTGTATTTACGGGTGGGTGCTTGGGTCCTACTGTTCGCTGGTCATGGGTGTAGACACTGAAGTGTGGTGCTGCACAAGCTCCACTGAAGGTATATGGGTCTGCTTTGCATGCCTTATGAGTTGTGAGACATTTAGCAGTAGAGTGTATAGAAGGTGTCAGGTGTGGCTGTGATGGCTAAAGCGCCAGCAACTACACAGGGGATGAAGCATTCTGCTTTTTCTCCATACACTCTGTTTTGGCACTAACAGCGGGCGACCGAACAGCTGACCGGCCAAGTGGCAGACCCTAGTAGGTCAACTTAAAATCAAAGCTGAATATGTCAGTTGAATGAACTATTCTTTATTATAGTGAAAGAATACATTAACCCTTTGCAATCCAATTTTGGATTCAGGGTTTCCTGCTAGCTAGAGCTAGTACTGCGGTATGCGACATGATGGAGAGGCCCCTGACAACAGAGCAGCCAGTAATATACAGTAAGAATACCCTGCCGGACGTCTTCCGACATCGGAGCTGTACAGCCTTCAATCAGAATGTCTTCAGACGTCAGACAGTGGATTGGAAAGGGTTCATCTCAAAAATCACATGATAGAAAGTATATTTTTTCATGTTGGGAGGCCAAAAGACCTTGATAATTCCTTACTATACCTTAATATTATAGAATTCATATTCAGTGAAATCTGGAACCTTGAACGTTTGCAGGCAGCCCTCCAAATCAGGACTTTGCTTTTGTTTGCCTTTGACGAACTATGATACAAACATAAGAACTAGTTATTAGTCCAATATCCATGATGCAACTGAAATGTTTGCTCAAGCCTTCATTATATCTTGCCTTGACTAATACAACTAGCATCCTTCCTATACTCAACACTACTAATCAAATGATTCATCTTCTCTCATGCTCCTCCAGTGTCATCCTCTCAGTCCATACATTGTCCGCAAATCATCCAGAGTTACAATTCAAAATTCTTCCAGTTCCCCTAACGTTTCTGTACATTTCTACAGCACTAATCTCCAGTTACCAACTCCAATTCTACCTCTCAGTTCAGTATCGCCTTCTCTCTATATTGATCAAGTCTACATTTCATATAAGGCTTCTCTTGCACCTCCCCTCTTCACTTGAATTTGCTACCACAGTCTTTATAATCCGTGCCGCAGAAGATTTCTATGAAAGCTTTCAGCATATTCATTCCATAACTCATGTGAAGAGTCGTGATTATGTCTTGGACAACACAACAGTATTTTAATGTACCGCGTTTTGTGGCTCAGATCTTGAAGTTGTAATCATGCCGTAATCTAAGCTTTGAATTCTAAGTAAATGATTATGTGAAGTAGGATTTACAGGACATGACTAAGACCGCGGTTACCTAAGGATTAGGAAGCAAAGTCTACAATGGTTAAGTATATTTTTAAACTATAGCAATAAAATTAATCTAGAAAAAAAAATGTATGTCTCTTAATGTCAGTGAAAAAAATGAAATGCTTACCGATGCTTTCTTCGAGAAAGGCCATTTTGGTTTCTTGGCATCTGTTTAATAGAAGAAAGCTGTATGATAACGGGGACATAAATATGTATAATAACTAGAGATGAGCGAGCATACTCGCTAAGGGCAATTACTCGAGAGAGCATTGCCCTTAGCGAATACCTGCCCGCTCGAAAGAAAAGATTCGGCTGCCGGCGGCGGACGGGGAGCAGTGGGGGAGAGTGGGGAGGAACGGAGGGGAGATCTCTCTCTCCCTCTCTCCCCCCCGCTCTCTCCTGCTCACTGCCGCAATTCACCTGTCACCCGCGCCGGCACCCGAACCTTTTTCTTCGAGTGGGGAGATACTCGCTAAGGACAATGCTCGATCGAGTAATTGTCCTTAGCGAGTATGCTCGCTCATCTCTAATAATAACTTTTTAATAGAGTCTTAGATTTTTTCACTAGTAGTAGTAGGTGTATAATATGTGTTTAGTGTGCATCTACACATATACAGTACATGGTTTTTAGCTTTTCATGAGAGCACTTAGACTAAGGTAGCCCACGCACAATAGATACAAATTGTTACAAGCACCCGGTTCCACCCATTTAGGGAGCAATAGTTCTAAGTATATACAGTGAAAATGAACCGGTGGATGTGAGGCATTTTCCTTACAAAAACACCTCCCATCACTTCGGTGAGGTTCAAATCAATTGTTTTCAATGGGAAACCTCACATCGCATTTGCGTGCACATGATGTGTTTTGATGTGCATTCCGAGGGTATGCTCAAAGATAGGACATGCCGACACTTTTTCCCGCACTGTGATGTGACGTGGGAACAAAATCGCTCATGTATATGACCCCATCCAAAAGAATGTGGTTCATATTCATGTGAGATTTCTGCCTCATAACACACAAATTCCGCACAATTTTCACGGCCATGTGAAAGTGGCCTAAATCTGGAACAGGGGCGCTCTACTCAAAGAGCTGGACCTTTGGAGTGGTTTCACTGTATTAGACAGACCCCATAGAGAACAGAGGTGCTGTTTCTAGCAAACAAACACTTCCTTAATATCATATAACCCCTTTAAAGCTCATTAGGTATAATTGGAACATTATGACAACAGATATTTCCATCCTTCATCCCAGCCATAACCAACAAAGAAGCATAGCCACTTATGTTTTCTTATTTTAACCCTTTCCAATCCACTGTCTGACCTCTGATGATTTAAGGCTGTACAGCTGCGATGTTGGAAGACGCCCGTCGTGGTTCTCTTACTGTATATTGCCAGCCTCTCTGCTGTTGGAGCCTATCCAATGTGTCACCTCATGCAGTACTGGCTTTAGCCAGCATATAGCGCCATTGTATAACAGCAGAAAAAGGGTAAGCCCCCTAGGAAAACCAGGATACAAATAGGATTGGAAAGGGTTAATGAAGAGTACATTTTCAGGAGTCGCTTTTGACCGTGACGTTAAAACAGCATCAAAAACTAGTCTTGAAAACGCACATGGTTTCTAACGTTTTGATGCAGTTTAGATTAGTTATTGTTGCTGGTTTCAGTATTTTCTGTTATGAAGTGCATCCAGAAATCTTAGGGACAAACAATGCATACAAAAACTTGTCAAAATGTTAAAAATTGCATGCGTTTCGAAGTGCAATTTTTTTTAAATTGCTGTTTTAACTGCATAGTTAAATCAATGTATGTAAATACTTCCTTATAGCTAAAATTAACCAATATATTTAAAATTACTTTTTTACACCAAGTATTATTGTGATGTTGTATATTCAGTTATTTATGAACTTGACAGAAGAGTATTGGTTGATTTAGACAGAACGATTATCACTCATAATTCGCTCAAAAGCCATCGTCTTAGCGTTAATCGTTGTCTATCTTGCGCCTCTCGTGCAGTTTTTTTAACGATTCGCTCATCAACGTCTTTCAGTCCGCTTAACATCTATCATTCGGCCGTTTGCTTCTCGTTTGGTTAAAATGAAGAGATGAGCGAGCGTATTCGTCCAAGCTTGATGCTCGTTCGAGTATTAGGGTGTTCGAGATGCTCAATACTAGAGGCGAGCACCACGCGATATTCGAGTTACTTTCACTTTCATCTCTGAGACATTTGCGTGCTTTTCTGGCCAATAGAAAGACATGGAAGGCATTACAACTTCCTCCTGGGATGTTCCAGCCCTATACCACCCCTCTGCAGTGAGTGGCTGGGGAGATCAGGTGACACCCGAGTATTAAAATCTGCCCCGCCCGCAGCTCGCCACAGATGCATTCTGACAGAGATCAGGGACAGTGCTGCTGCTGCTGCTATAGGGAGAGCGTAAGGAGTTATTTTAGGCTTGAAGAACCCCAACGGTCCTTCTTAGGGCCACATCTGACCGTGTGCAGTACTGTTGAGGCTGCTTTTAGCAGTGTTGCACAATTTTTTTTTGTGTATATCGGGCGTGCAGAGCATGGCGTCCTCAGTCTGCAGTCATTGCACAGAGTATAGGGGCAGTACTGGTGAGGCAGGGAAAGAGATATACAGGCTATATAGGCAGTGGGCTTTTTCAAAAAAAATTGGGGAAAAATACTATATTTGGGCTGCCTGTGACCGTGTACAGTTTACTGCGTGTCTGCTGGGGGTAGTAGTCCTAATTAATACGCAGCTAAGCGATAGAGCAGGCTTGCGCAAAATTGTTTCCTGGCTCTGCTGTCTCCGTTACATCACCGCCGTCATCCCGGCAGAGGGAATCAGTATACATAATATTATACGCTGCCTACAGTATCTGTCTGCTGGGGGTAGAAGTCCTAATTAATATGCAGCTAAGCGTTACAGCAGGCTTGCGCAAAATTGTTTCCTGCCTCTGCTTTCTCCGTTACATCTCCGCCGTCATCCTGGCAGAGGGAAACAGTATACATAATATTATACACTGCCTACAGTATCTGTCTGCTGGGGGTAGAAGTCCTAATTAATACGCAGCTAAGAGTTACAGCAGCCTTGCGCAAAATTGTTTTTTGCCTCTGCTGTCTCCGTTACATCACCGCCATCATCCCGGCAGAGGGAAACAGTATACATAATATTATACGCTGCCTACAGTATCTGTCTGCTGGGGGTAGTAGTCCTAATTAATACGCAGCTAAGCGTTATAGCAGGCTTGCGCAAAATTGTTTCCTGCTCTGCTGTCTCCGATACATCACTGCCGTCATCCCGGCAGAGGGAAACAGTATACATAACATTATATGCTGCCTACAGTATCTGTCTGCTGGGGGTAGAAGTCCTAATTACTACGCAGCTAAGCGTTACAGCAGCCTTGCGCAAAATTGTTTCCTGCCTCTGCTGTCTCCGTTACATCACCGCCGTCATCCCGGCAGAGGGAAACAGTATACATAATATTATACACTGCCTACAGTATCTGTCTGCTGTATCAGTTCAGCATTTTAAAAAATAGAAGCAAAATACTTAAGGCCTACTACTGGCCTTTGGCCACTTGACTGCTTCTGAGCTGTGAATTCCACTAGCTCAGTGATACGCACCTACGTCTCACTACAGGCGTGCGCAAAATTGTTTCCTGGCTCTGCTGTGCATTCCGTAAGGGAAGTCAGCCTCCAACCACAGGCCAATAAGCGGCACATTTAATTACAGCATTCTGTTTCTGCACTACTGGTAATACAGCATGCTGAGGGGTAGGGGTAGGCCTAGAGGACGTGGACGCGGCCGAGGACGCGGAGGCCCAAGTCAGGATGTGGGCACAGGCCGAGCTCCTGATCCAGGTGTATCGCAGCCGACTGCTGCGGGATTAGGAGAGAGGCACGTTTCTGGCGTCCCCAGAATCATCTCACAATTAATGGGTCCACGCGGTAGACCTTTATTAGAAAATGAGCAGTGTGAGCAGGTCCTGTCGTGGATGGCAGAAAGTGCATCCAGCAATCTATCGACCACCCAGAGTTCTACGCCGTCCACTGCTGCAACTCTGAATCCTCTGGCTGCTGCTCCTCCTTCCTCCCAGCCTCCTCACTCCATTACAATGACACATTCTGAGGAGCAGGCAGACTCCCAGGAACTGTTCTCGGGCCCCTGCCCAGAATGGGCAGCAATGGTTCCTCTCCCACCGGAGGAGTTTGTCGTGACCGATGCCCAACCTTTCGAAAGTTCCCGGGGTCCGGGGGATGAGGCTGGGGACTTCCGGCAACTGTCTCAAGAGCTTTCCGTGGGTGAGGAGGACGACGACGATGAGGCACAGTTGTCTATCACTCAGGTAGTAGTAATTGCAGTAAGTCCGAGGGAGAAGCGCACAGAGGATTCGGAGGAAGAGCAGCAGGACGATGAGGTGACTGACCCCACCTGGTTTGCTAAGCCTACTGAGGACAGGTCTTCAGAGGGGGAGGCAAGTGCAGCAGCAGGGCAGGTTGGAAGAGGCAGTGCGGTGGCCAGGGGTAGAGGCAGGGCCAGACCGAATAATCCACCAACTGTTTCCCAAAGCGCCCCCTCACGCCATGCCACCCTGCAGAAGCCGAGGTGCTCAAAGGTGTGGCAGTTTTTCACTGAGAGTGCAGACGACCGACGAACTGTGGTGTGCAAGGTTTGTCGCGCCAAGATCAGCCGTGGAGCCACCACCACCAGCCTCACCACCACCAGCATGCGCAGACATATGATGGCCAAGCACCCTACAAGGTGGGACGAAGGACGTTCACCGCCTCCGGTTTGCACCACTGCCTCTCTCCCTGTGCCCAACCTGCCAGTGAGATCCAGCCCGCCTCTCAGGACACAGGCACTACCGTCTCCCGGCCTGTACCCACACCCTCACCTCTGCTGTCCTCAGCCCCATCCAGCAATGTCTCTCAGCGCACCGTCCAGCCGTCGCTAGCGTAAGTGTTTGAGCGCAAGCGCAAGTATGCAGCCACGCACCCGCACGTTCAAGCGTTAAACGTGCACATAGCCAAATTGATCAGCCTGGAGATGCTGCCGTATAGGCTTGTGGAAACGGAGGCTTTCAAAAACATGATGGCGGCGGCGGCTCCGCGTTCCTCGGTTCCCAGTCACCACTACTTTTCCCGATGTGCCGTCCCAGCCCTGCACGACCACGTCTCCCGCAACATTGTACGCGCCCTCACCAACGCGGTTACTGCCAAGGTCCACTTAACAACGGACACGTGGACAAGCACAGGCGGGCAGGGCCACTATATCTCCCTGACAGCACATTGGGTGAATTTAGTGGAGGCTGGGACAGAGTCAGAGCCTGGGACCGCTCACGTCCTACCCACCCCCAGAATTGCGGGCCCCAGCTCGGTGCTGGTATCTGCGGCGGTGTATGCTTCCTCCACTAAAGCACCCTCCTCCTCCTCCTCCTATGCAACCTCTGTCTCGCAATCAAGATGTGTCAGCAGCAGCACGCCGCTAGCAGTCAGTGTCGCGCGGCGTGGCAGCACAGCGGTGGCCAAGCCTCAGCAGGCCGTGCTGAAACTACTCAGCTTAGGAGAGAAGAGGCACATGGCCCACGAACTGCTGCAGGGTCTGACAGAGCAGACCGACCGCTGGCTTTCGCCGCTGAGCCTCCAACCGGGCATGGTCGTGTGTGACAACAGCCGTAACCTGGTGGCGGCTATGCAGCTCGGCAGCCTCACGCACGTGCCATGCCTGGCCCACGTCTTTAATTTGGTGGTTCAGCGCTTTCTGAAAAGCTACCCACGCTTCTTAGACCTGCTCGGAAAGGTGCGCCGGCTCTGCGCACATTTCCGCAAGTCCAAGACGGACGCTGCCACCCTGCGCCCCCTGCAACATAAGTTAAATCTGCCAGTGCACCGACTGCTGTGCGACGTGCCCACACAGTGGAACTCTACGCTCCACATGTTGGCCAGGCTCTATGAGCAGCGTAGAGCTATAGTGGAATACCAACTCCAACATGGGCGGCGTAGTGGGAGTCAGCCTCCTCAATTCTTTACAGAAGAGTGGGCCTGGTTGGCAGACATCTGCCAGGTCCTTGGAAACTTTGAGGAGTCTACCCAGATGGTGAGCGGCGATGCTGCAATCATTAGCGTCACCATTCCTCTGCTATGCCTCTTGAGAAGTTCCCTGCAAAGCATAAAGGCAGACGCTTTGCGTTCGGAAACGGAGGCAGGGGGAAGACAGTATGTCGCTGGATAGTCAAAGCACCCTCATGTCTATATCTCAGCGCGTTGAGGAGGAGGAGGAGGAGGGGGAGGAGCTTGAGGAGGAGGGGGAAGAGACAGCTTGGCCCACTGCTGAGGGTACACATGCTGCTTGCCTGTCATCCTTTCAGCGTGCATGGCCTCAGGAGGAGGAGGATCCTGAAAGTGATCTTCCTAGTGAGGACAGCCATGTGTTGCGTACAGGTACCCTGGCACACATGGCGGACTTCATGTTAGGATGCCTTTCTCGTGACCCTCGCGTTACCTGCATTCTGGCCACTACGGATTACTGGGTGTACACAGTGCTCGATCCACGGTATAAGGAGAACCTTTTCACTCTCATACCCGAAGAGGAAAGGGGTTCGAGAGTGATGCTATACCACAGGACCCTGGCGGACAAACTGATGGTAAAATTCCCATCCGACAGCGCTAGTGGCAGAAGGCACAGTTCCGAGGGCCAGGTAGCAGGGGAGGCGCGGAGATCAGGCAGCATGTACAGCACAGGCAGGGGAACACTATCCAAGGCCTTTGACAGCTTTATGGCTCCCCAGCAAGACTGTGTCACCGCTCCCCAGTCAAGGCTAAGTCGGCGGGAGCACTGTAAAAGGATGGTGAGGGAGTACGTAGCCGATCGCACGACCGTCATCCGTGACGCCTCTGCCCCCTACAACTACTGGGTGTCGAAGCTGGACACGTGGCCTGAACTCGCGCTGTATGCCCTGGAGGTGCTTGCTTTTCCTGCGGCTAGCGTTCTGTCAGAGAGGGTGTTTAGTGCGGCTGGGGGAATAATCACGGATAAGCGTACCCGCCTGTCAACCGACAGTGCCGACAGGCTTAAAATCATAAAGATGAACAAAGCCTGGATTTCCCCAGAGTTCTGTTCTCCACCAGCGGACAGCAGCGATACCTAAACAATACGTAGGCTGCACCCGCGGATGGAAGCATCGTTCTCTATCACCATAAAAAACGGGGACCTTTTAGCTTCATCAATCTGTGTATTATATTCATCCTCCTCCTCCTGCTCCTCCTCCTGAAACCTCACGTAATCACGCCGAACGGGCAATTTTTCTTAGGCCCACAAGGCTCAGTCATATAACTTTTGTAAACAATGTTTATACGTTTCAATTCTCAATTCAATAAAGCGTTGAAACTTGCACCTGAACCAATTTCTATTTTAACTGGGCCGCCTCCAGGCCTAGTTACAAATTAAGTCACATTAACCAAAGCGATTAATGGGTTTCACCTGCCCTCTTGGTTGGGCATGGGCAATTTTTCTGAGGTACATTTGTACTGTTGGTACACCAATTTTTTTGGGCCCTCACCTATATTGTAATCCTAGTAATTTTTAGCCCACCTGCATTAAAGCTGATGTTACCTCAACTGTGCTGGGCACTGCAATGGGATATATTTATGTACCGCCGGTGGATTCCAGGGAGCCACCCATGCTGTCGGTCCACACGGAGTTGTAACTGCATGTGTCCACTTCTAAAGAACCCCCAGTCTGACTGGGGCATGCAGTGTGGGCCGAAGCCCACCTGCATTAAACCTGACGTTACCTCAGCTGTGATGGGCAATGCAATGGGATATATTTATGTACCGCCGGTGGCTTCCTGAGACCCACCCATGCTGTCGGTCCACACGGAATTGTAACTGCATGTGTCCACTTCTAAAGAGCCCCAGTCTGACTGGGGCATGCAGTGTGGGCCGAAGCCCACCTGCATTAAACCTGACGTTACCTCAGCTGTGATGGGCAATGCAATGGGATATATTTATGTACCACCGGTGGCTTCCTGGGACCCACCCATGCTGTCGGTCCCTACGGAGTTGTAACTGCATGTGTCCACTTCTAAAGAACCCCAGTCTGACTGGGGCATGCAGTGTGGGCCGAAGCCCACCTGCATTAAACCTGACGTTACCTCAGCGGTGATGGGCAATGCAATGGGATATATTTATGTACCGCCGGTGGGTTCCAGGGAGCCACCCATGCTGTCGGTCCACACGGAGTTGTAACTGCATGTGTACACTTCTAAAGAACCCCAGTCTGACTGGGACATGCAGTGTGGGCCGAATCCCACCTGCATTACACCTGACGTTACTTCAGCTGTGCTGGGCACTGCAATGGGATTCATTTATGTACAGCCGGTGGGTTCCAGGGAGCCACCCATGCTGTGGGTGCACACGGAATTCCCATTGCGGAGTTGTACCTGCCGTGACTATTTATAAAAAACCCCGGTCTGACTGGGGCATGCAGACACCTTGACAGAATGAATAGTGTGTGGCACATGGGTTCCCCATTGCTATGCCCACGTGTGCAGCTCCTGATGGAGGTGGCACAGGATTGGATTTCTCATTGCTTCTGTACAGCATTATGGGCTATCGCCCTGCCCCTTTTAAAGAGGGTCGCTGCCTGGCCATGCCAACCCTCTGCAGTGTGTGCCTGTGGTTACTCCTCATGGCAGACGCACTTATAAATAGACATGAGGGTGGTGTGGCTATGAGGCCAGCGTGTGGCATGAGGGCAGCTGAAGGCTGCGCAGGGACACTTTGGTGTGCGCTGTGGACACTGGGTCGTGCGGGGGGGTTGGGCAGCATGTAACCCAGGAGAAGTGGCAGCGGAGTGTCATGCAGGCAGTGCTTGTGCTTTGTTGGAGGTAGTGTGGTGCTTAGCTAAGGTATGCCTTGCTAATGAGGGTTTTTCAGAAGTAAAAATTGTTGGGAGGAGGGGCCCACTCTTGCCGCTATTGTGGCTTACTAGTGGGACCTGGGAACTTGAGATGCAGCCCAACATGTAGCCCCTTGCCTGCCGTATCCGTTTCTGTGTCGTTCCCATCACTTTCTTGAATTGCCCAGATTTTCACAAATGAAAACCTTAGCGAGCATCGGCGATATACAAAAATGCTCCGGTCGCCCATTGACTTCAATGGGGTTCGTTACTCAAAAACGAACCCTCGAGCATCGCGAAAATTTTGTCTCGAGTAACGAGCACCCGAGCATTTTGGTGCTCGCTCATCTTTATTAAAATGACATTTGTTCAGTCATTCAGCGATTTGAGTGAAGTTTTTAATCGTCTGGCGGGTGTACATTCAACAGGCTACAGGCCCAGCGATTGGCTGATTGGAGTACAAAGCTTCATTTTTAACAAGCCCAACTGGTGCTCAACCAAACTATCGCTCAATTATCGTTTATTTTTCATTCAATGCAAACACTACACAACAATAATACAACGACTGAAAAGCCCGGCCGCTACGTCCATTTCCCAACGAGTTAGGTTAAAACGTCTGTCTTTTAAAGCAAAACCATCGCTCATTTTTAATCATTATCACGAAAATTGGATGATAACTATGGGTCTAAATGGGGTCTATGCCGTGTACATTTAACACTAGAACTATGTACTATCAACTCAGACGGACGGGCAGGTCAACTTTGTCAGCATCACTGGAGAGGATTCTTAGTACAATTCAGTACAAGTTTTGGGACGGGTGGGCTACATGGGGGCACCTCTGCAACTCCCTCCATCATGGCCTTGCCAAAACTGCACTTGTCTCATATTTCACCAACTTTCTCCCCAGCTCGGACATTTTGAATCCTAGGTGAGTATACTTTGGTGAGTGTGTAGAATATATCTTGTTCACATATACATACCACAACTAGGAAGCCAGGGGGCCTGATACATGTAATCAGAAGCACCATCTGAAACCAGAAGATCTCCCGGGAACACTTCCAGTCCAGGTATGCTTAATACCACAGAACTGCGTCTTCGTTCACTCCGACTTTGAAAACAGAATAGGATTATTTCAGTTATTTATGTAGTACAAAAAGCTCTGTAAACAGATTGTTTAACCCCTTCGTGACCAAGTTCTTTTATGCCTAAATGTCCACATCAAAAATTCAAAATTTTCTTTAAAACAATACATTCTATGGGTTAATTTCTTTTTTTGATGCACTTTTTATTTTTTTGCGGCATAGACTGTGCTTTCTTATAGTACCAAGACAGGACCAGTATATTTTAAGTTTACTTTTCGTATAGAGAAGAATGGGCAGAAATAGTATAAAATTAAAATTTTCTTAAATGTTTCTAATTCAATATAATAACTTTGATAAAACAAGCTTATACAAAAAATACATCTTTTTACTCTCCTGTGTATGACAATACCAAATGCTTGCACTCTGATTAAAGGGGTTGTCCCGCGAAACAAAGTGGGTCTATACACTTCCGTATGGCCATATTAATGCACTTTGTAATGTACATTGTGCATTAATTATGAGCCATACAGAAGTTATTCACTTACCTGTTCCGTTGCTGGCGTCCTCGTCTCCATGGTGCCGTCTAATTTTCAGCGTCTAATCGCCGGATTAGACGCGCTTGCGCAGTCTGGTCTTCTTCTTTTCTGAATGGGGCCGCTCGTGCCGGAGAGCGGCTCCTCGTAGCTCCGCCCCGTCACGTGCCGATTCCAGCCAATCAGGAGGCTGGAATCGGCAATGGACCGCACAGAAGCCCTGCGGTCCACCGAGGGTGAAGATCCCGGCGGCCATCTTCACCAGGTAAGTAAGAAGTCACCGGAGCGCGGGGATTCAGGTAAGCACTGTCCGTTTTTCTTTTTTAACCCCTGCATCGGGTTTGTCTCGCGCCGAACGGGGGGGCTATTAAAAAAAAAAAAAAAAAACGTTTCGGCGCGGGACAACCCCTTTAACCCATCATCAATTAAAGACCTGGGAACAAAGGTCTGTGTTTTTATTTTTTGTTCCGCATGTCATTTGCTGGTAATTTGGCTCACTTTTACTGTTCTGTTCATCACTTTTCACTGCTGAGAGCTGATTGTTACAACTCCATTTCAGTTCATTAGGGTAAAACTGACGAAGTACCGCCTCAATCTTTTTACTGGCAGAAAGCTATACAATGAGATGTGCCGCTAAAGTGGAGGAAATATACATATGTACCAGCTACTCGGCGCATCTACAATTAGGACATATGTATACAGATGGAGAATGCAAAGGGGATAAAGATATTTTGAGCTGCCAATTGCCATAGACCTTAGGATCACACTTATGCTGTAGATGAAAAGTCGACTATGTAATTGGGCAAACTGATTGTACTTAGTTTTTTTACCTACAAAATTCACCATAAATTCTCCATATGAATAGGGGCTTTTAAGTCACTTCTTTTGTACCATGAAGGAAATTAAAAAATTGCCCAACAGGCCACTGGGAAGTCATTAGCTCACAGTGTATATACTCCATTTAGACAGCCAACAGTACTTGCATAGAAATTAAAGAAATGCTATTCGTAATCATGAAAAGTTTTTATATTTTTTCAAACTAGAAACTGGTCTTAGAACAATATTAGCAGCAAATTGGTCCATGCTTTTTCCAGAATTGGTCAGAAAATGATTGTAGCAGAGCAGAGAGCAAGAATTTAAATGTTCAGGTTTGCCATTAGTCCTTTAACTGTAAGTATTTCTACTTAGTCAAGTTACCCTGATTGATGCCTTAATTAATTTTACACGCAGGTATTTGAAAGCTTTTCTCCGAATCCTTTCTGGCACAAAAGATTACCATGAATAGGGATTATTGTATATTCTATATTAAAATTCTTTCTAAGATGAAAAGGCCTAGAATTCTTAGCTTTGCTTGATAGCTTTCACGTTTTGAGTATACACTTGACATTGAGTACCTTTACCCAATTTGCATAACTGTATAATTCCTGATGTTTGCAGATTTATCACAACAATGTCACTAGAACTCTGTATTGAGTTCATAGAATGTGATATTTAACGTTCTACTCATTCATATCGCCATCAGCTTTCTGACCCAGACAGACATCTCATCAACACTGATGGGGGAATGAGGGCAGACAGTATCGGTCCTCCAAACTGACGAAAGTCTGACAAAACAAAGATGGCTGGCTTCTTCAATTAGGCACATAATCTGACTTTCATAACTCAGACATTCTGTATACAAGTGCTAATTTCAGTATACATCGCTATGTTTTTGGCATCTGGAGGAAACTGGAGCCATCCTGCCTACATACAAACTCCATCCAGGCTACGTACATTACACAATATTCGTAACTTGATTAACATCCCCTAAAATTATTACTGAATTTACATTTATTTCATTAACGTTATCATATATTTTAGGACCCATTACAAACATTTGTATAATTTAAGAGTAATGAGTAGAGATGAGCGAGCATACTCGCTAAGGCAAACTACTCGAGCGAGTAGTGCCTTATTGGAGTACCTGCCCGCTCGTCTCTAAAGATTCGGGTGCCGGCGGGGGGTGGGGAGCGGCGGGGGAGAGCGGGGAGGAACGGGGGGGGGGGGGGGATCTCTCTCTCTCACTCTCTCCCCCCTGCTCACTCCCGCAACTCACCGCTCTCCCCTGCCGCCACCCGAATCTTTAGAGACGAGCGGGCAGGTACTCGCATAAGGCACTACTCGCTCGAGTAGTTTGCCTTAGCGAGTACGCTCGCTCATCTCTAGTGATGAAGTTCAGTGGAAGACAAACATTTATATTTAACAGTTTGACAAATGGTAACCATAATTTTTTTGTATGAATGATACATTTTCACTAAATGATACAACATTCAGGTGATGGGGCTGAGCTACAATATCAGATGCAGTACATGGAAAAGAGTGACACTGTTCTTAAAAAAATCAGACCTTGTTTTCTGATCTCATAAGCCCCTTAAAGATTGAAAAAGTTCATGTTGTTTATGACACCCAGTGATATATTAATATGTGATTAATAAATGGGAAAAAAAAACTTTTAACCTAAACTTTGGAACTTCAAGCACTAGTATAGATAAGCTAGAACAATGGGGCATTAAATCACATTCTTTTAACAATAACTCTGAATTGATTGAATTTCAGTGGGTGACAAGAGGTGAATATTGTAACCGCCCTCAGCTATGGATTACGTGAAATAATTAAGTCTGAATGCAACAGATAATTGAAAGGGTTGCAGATTATTTTTTTTACTGTTACGCACAATTTCAAAGTTTCTATGTAGAATGCGTGAATAATAATTTATCAAGGCACTTGTGCCAGAAAAGTGGTGTAAAAGTCACAAATTTTGATGCATGCTTTTATGAACAAAAAATTAGCTACTTTTTACACATTTACGGTATGTGTGACACTTTTCAAAAATGGTCATGGCTTGGTGGAAGGTACATAACCTCCTGTGGTCCAACATATTTTCCATAATTTACAGCAGAAAGTGATGTCAGTTATGGCATACATCTAAGCCAAACATAGCTCTGTCACACAGACTGTCGTAAGATGCCCTAAATTTATTAAGTGGTGCGTGCCTCTTAAAAAATGTTGCACTCCAGTGCAGGTATCATAACAAGCTAAGGGCTCATGGGCCCGGGTTCGAAAGTTTATGTGGCCCCCCCCCCCCCCCCCCCAGCTTCTCCTAACCCCTTAACGCAGAGACGTAACTTACAGCTCATGGGCCCCAGTGCAAAACCTGTAACGGCCTCCAACTATAATGCTTTATTCATAGTACTGGGCTCCCTATATGGAGAAGAGAGGCCTTATGGGCCCCCTAAGGCTCCTGAGCCCGGGTGAAACCGCATCCCCTATAGTTACGCCAGTGATTAAAAAGCATTGGAAATACCTGTCCTGCTAAAACAAGGACAATGTTTCTAAATCTATTATACCGGGTGTTATCTCAAACAACTATGTGGGATATTCCCTATCCTGTAGGGGTGGCTAAACTTTGCTTATAAGGCATGATACAATTATCAGCCATTTGTTACATTTTTTTTAAGATGATTTTCCAGCTTACATTTAGATATAACCCACATACAAAATATATTGTATTTTCCAACATTATAGATACAAATCTGTATTCTTCCCTGCTGGCACAATTTCTGCACAAAGCCTGCTTTGGTATCTTGCATTCTCATAAGTACTATCTTTATATCAGAAGAAATACAATGTAGGGTTTAACTTGAAGCTCCTGGGCCACAATGCAATATGTAACAGAACCTCAAGCTACTATGTGTCATTAATATTAATGGTTTTTAATGGTGCAGAGGGGCCTCTTCAGGCACTAGGGGCCAGGATGGGGCTGCAAACTGCACCGACCTAGAGCTATTGATGCAATTGATTTACAATGTTATTTTTTATGTGGTTTCTATCCATTTACTGCATAAACTGTAAACGTGTCTTTAATAGAGCTTTTAAAGAATTTAACCTTTAACCCCTTAGTGATGGAGCTTTTTTGCTTTTTTCCATTTTTGTTTTTTCCTACTCCCTTTTAAAAAATCGTAGCTCCTTTATTTATCCATTGACGTCGCTGTATGAGGGCTTGTTTTTTGCGGGACGAGTTGTGTTTTTCAATGGCACTATTTATTGTACCATATAATTTACTGAAAAACTTTTAAAAAATTCTTAGTGGAGAGAAATGGAAAAAAAAAACGACATTCCACCAACTTTCGGTGCGTCCTGTTTCTACGGCGCACAAACTGCAACAAAAACGACTGATATTTTTATTCTACAGGTCAGTATGATTACTATGATACCAAACTTATATAGTTTTTTTTTGCTGTAGTACTTGTATTTTTTTTTAAAGAAATTTAATTTTTTTCAATTATTTTCTGCGGTCATTTTGTGCGCGCAATAACTTTTTTATTTTTCTGTCGACGTAGTTGTGCAAGGGCTCAATTTTTGCGGGATGTCCTGTAGTTTCCGATAGTATCAATTTGGAATACATACAACTTTTTGATCACTTTTTATTGCATTTTTTCTGGAAGACAGGGTAACTAAAAAAGTGTATTTCTGGTGTTCTTTATTTTTTTTTTCGGATGACGTTCACCGTGCAGGAAAAATAATGCACTACTTTGATAGATCGGACTTTTACGGACGCGACAATACCAAATACATATTTTTATTTTATGATTTAGATTTTTTAATAATTGATATGGCAAAAGGGGAGTGATTAAAACTTTTATAACTTTTTTTTTTTTTTTTACAATTTAAAAAACTTTATTGATCTTTTTTCTTACTGTACTTTGAAGTCCCCTTGGGGGACTTTAACATGCGATGCTGTGATCGCTCCTGCAGTATGACGTAATGCTATAGCATTACGTCATACTGCTTTTTTACAGGCAGTCTATCAAGCCACCCTGTGTGGATGGCTTGATAGGCAGTCTGCTAAGGCAGCCCTGGGGCCATTCATTAGGCCCCCGGCTGCCATGACACCTGCACGGCTCCCCCGATCTCACCGCGCGCGGGGGGGGGGGGGGGAGGGGGTGTGCGGGACCCCCAAACAGCGTTCGGGGGATTTAAATGCCGCTGTCAGAATTGACAGCGGCATTTAAAGGGTTAATAGCGCTATTGCCCGCGGGTGTCAGCTGTAATGAAGAGCTGACGCCCGCGCTGTATGGAGGGAGATAGCGGCGCTACCTCCCTCCATACACGTCCTGCAACAGCAGGACGTAGTTTTACAATAGCGCCGTTACTAAGGGGTTAAATGTACATACAAGAAATATAATGCTTCTAACTTGCCTGTTGAATAAATATGCCACACCAACTGCATGTTTAACTTACTTGGCAATATCATGTATTTGTGTGCATAAATGTGTGTTAACAAGACGTCTATTGAATAAAGGATACAATGGTGAGGAACATGCGCATACATGTTTAGAGCAAACTGAGTTTACTTCCAAGAAGACAAAGTTAGAGGGGTTCTCCAGGATTAGAAACCTCCCAAAACGGTGCCACACCTGCCCACAAGTCATGTGTGGTATTGCAGCTCAGCCCCATTCCAGCAATACCAGACACAACCTATGGACAGGTGTGGCACCATTTCTAGAAGGAAAATGGTAATTTCTTTCTAATCCTGCTCAACCCCTTTAAATGTACACAGATCTTTGTCAGAATCCTTATGTTAAGTCAAGCATATCAAAAACTACTTTTCTATGCCATCATTACAAATGCTCCCTAAGATATCAGTAAAGTTGGTTGGTCATAGTGGGGTTCTTCCAGGGCTTGGTGATCACACTTGTTCAGTGACACTTATGTAATGTTGTTGAAGCAACTGATATATCCAGAGTGGGCAACCATCTGATCTGTCTTAGGGGAAGTCCTCTGCTTTTTTAGAATGGTTGTCCCACTGGTTGTCAAACTGGTCACAGGCTGTCCCACTGCGGTGAACATAGTAACCAACAGTGATCTCTGCGGAATCCCGCAGTTCAATTCCCTTGCAGCACCACCACAGGGGAAATGTAGTATTGCACGGAGTCTATTGAAATTAAAATGCTGTCTGTGGAATGCATAGCTCATCAAGTCCTCCAGGGCAAGAAATGCTCTTTTATAGCTCTGGCTAAAAGGTGAGGGTCTTGAATATTACCCGCCCCCCCTCCATTTACTTTCTCCAACAAAGTTATTGAAAATGGGTTTTCTTAAGGGCATTTTACATGGGGAACAGGAAAGAACGCTCACTCGAACGAATTCATTGTAGACAATGCTGATGTATGTGCAGCAGAGCAAAGCCAAGGATCATTGAATACAACACCCTTAATACTTTGATATGAAGATTGAAGAACTAAGTGTAGGAGTGTTTTCACTGTCTGCCGTTGGTTGGCGAGATCTAGTTAAAGGCAAATCATTTTAGTCCAGCGCATCTATGCTAAATGTGATTGCTCCTAGCCATACGACTGTTGTGTACACAAATAACTGGATAGTCCGCTTCACATTCCTATTCTCATTCAGGCAACTCAGTATTTTAAAATGCTGGCAATAGATCAGAAACAAATACAATCTGTTTGATTGATGGGATATATTTTATTTGCAATGCTTCTTTCAGCTTCTTACAGTTTTATTTCTGTATGTGGGTTGCCTGTTTATTATCAGTGAATCAAACCACAAAGTTACTGTAACCAACAACACATTGGTTCCAATTAGATCAACAGAGTTCCCATGCTGAAAATGCCAATGGGTGGATTATACCTGCCTGCCATAAGGGTAGCACATTGTTTGGGCTACTCTTATAGCACATTGTTCAGATGGTCTCTCCTTGTTTGCATGGGTTTCCTCCAGGTCTTCTAGCTTCACACAATACAGCTTGATAGGCTTCCTGAGAATTTTGCCCTACTATGTGAGAAGCAAATTAGTTTGAGAGCCCCACTGGGGACTGATGTGAGGGTCTAATGTGAGCAAGTAGTGTATTGTATAAGTGGTGGGAAACTATTATTTAAAGGCATATGACTTCCAGACAGAAGTGCCACAAAAGCCAAGATTTTAATATCCGTTTCTAATACTCAGCAAAAAGAAAACCGCTGCTTGACAATAGAATCTTACTTCAAACATTTACTGATACGTACATTTGTCAGGTATGATGGGTGCAACTCATGGGGCCAAAAATAATATTTTCTTTTTTTCACTTACCGTGACTGGTGGAACTCCTTCATCTGAAAGACAAAGCAAACATAACATATCTAATCATGTCTGACTTGTTGGTACAAAAACATTTGATCATTCTTTAAAAGGTACCTTTTAAACTATGTTATGGCGCTCTAAGGTGAGGGAACATGGGTTCCAGGGAGCTGCTTATTATACTCATCAGGTTCGCCTTTCTAGTCCTTTTTTCTTGCGAAATCAGCACATGCACACAGGGTGACTTTTTTCAGCATACGCCTCTCACATTGATCTTTATGGTAGACCGCATGCGCAGAGCCATCTGTAAAGAGTTACACTGCATGTGCTCTGATTTCTCAGGGGAGAAGTGCTGGAATAGGGGACCAGTGAGTATAAAATGCAGCTTCCTGGACCCTTGTTCCCTCACCTTTGAGTACTATAACATAGTTTAACTTTAGAGATGAGTGAGTATACTCGCTAAGGCACATTACTGGAGCGAGTAGTGCCTTAGCCGAGTATCTCCCCGCTCGTCTCTAAAGATTCGGGAGCCGGCGCCGGTGAATGGTGAGTTGCGGCTACTCGGCTAAGGCACTACTCGCTCGAGTAATGTGCCTTAGTGAGTATACTCGCACATCTCAATTTAACTTGAATCTGTCACATTGGGAAAATATTCTGTTATAGAGCAGGAGGAGCGACCCAGATTCATATATATATATATATATATATATAGTTTTGTGGAAAAAACACACTGTACAGCTTGTTAACTACTGATCTAAATCTCTGGTCATTCTGGGGCTTAGGAGTCCGGTGGGCGGTTCTAATCAGTGATTAACCGTTATTTCTGTGTGTAAGCTCACACAGGGAAGGCTCTCAATTGGCAAGTAGGACTACCTGCTGGACTTCTAAGCCCAGAATGAGAAGAGGTTTAGATAAATAAATGGTGTTATCCTGAATGTTTCGCCCCAAAATTATATATCGGTCTGCTCGGCTCCTCCTGCTCCATAACATGCTGCCAGAAGATCTGATTGAATTTTCAAAGTGAAGAGTTCCCTTTAAGGCATTAATGGTTAGGTTGAAAATAGTATTTGAGGAAATGCAGGGTAAACGTACTCTGCTGAATGTTGAACAAGTTGACCATTTGGAGAACTTTATTGACCCCTATTCATTACTTGTTCAGTTGACATTTCTATACTAGTCTTGTTTGTGGCAAGTCTAATTTGTTTCGGTTTGACAATTAATCATTATGACATGATTATGTTGCAAGGTTTTTCAAGTTGTCACGGCTTTCTGCTCTCTTGCCAAGAACTGAAACAGAGCTGGCAGTTAATAAGAAAGAATGATGCCAGAATTACTGAGTAGTATGTGATCACATTCTTTTGTCTACCTACAAACATATGATGACCCACTTTACTAGAGACACAGTGGTCATTTACTTATTGGCTTTGCATATATCACAACATGGGGAATTGATCTTGGACTTAGTTTTATGCAGAGAAGAATGACATTTGCAGTGTCATTGCAATGTTTACAAGTTGGTGTAGACTTACTAATCCTATCAGGCAGTGTAAGCGTATACTAGACTGTCTAAAAATGTGCCTAATTTTTACAGTGGCTCAAGTTGGATTGCAAATGTTGTACCCTACTTATTAACTAACTTAGTTTGTGGCAAAATTTTGTTGCAATTTTTGCACATGGTTATCATTCAGGCCACACCCAATTTTCCTGAGAGACAGCGACCCTTTTTGATTAATCTCGCCCCTTATTGAGCAAGGAGCAGAACATGTCTAAAACACAGTAGTAAATGTTGTTTAAAGCATGTAAAGGCCCATTTACACGGCATGAGTGTCAGGCAAACGATGCCCGACACTCGTCTCCGCACATACTAGCTCCCGCGCATAAACGATGGATGATGAGCTGATCGCTCGGTGTAAATAGCAGCTGTTCAGTACTGAACGGCCGCTATGTTAAGTCAATGGAGAGGGGTGGGGGAGCAAAAGGTGAGGAATCTCCTGCAGCCTCCCCGCTGAGAGCCAGTGATACTAGCTCCCGTGCAGGTGCACGGGAGTGAGTATGTGCGGGGACGGGTGTCGGGCATTGTTTTCCTGACAGTCGTCTCGTCTAAATGGGCCTTTAGATTGGTTTTTTTGGCACAAATTAAGCCAGAATTCCGGCATATTTAACATACTAAATCTCTCCCATTGGGTTTTCTGTGTAAGACCTCATTCAAAAAGGTGTATTGTACCGGTGTTCAACTGCCTTATTCCAGTTGTAACTGCTGAAATATTTATGGTTCTACTTAAATAAACTCACAGTTTAGTGGATCTTTAATGTATCTATAAGTTTGGGTCAGAAGACACGTGGAGAGTGCAAATGTTACATCTCGAATGTAGATAGTTGAAGGGGAAAAAAAGTAACGTCTACTTGTTTCCTGCCTTACCACAACCCATGTTCTAACCCACTGCTTTATGCTTGGAATGGAATAATGCAGTGTTTCTCAACTCCAGTCCTCAGGGACCCCCAACAGGTCATGTCTTCAGGATTTCCTCAGTATTGCACAGGTAATTATTGTCAGTGCCTCAGACATTGCCGCAGGTGTTCTTACCATAGGATATCCAGTCCTGAGGACTGGAGTTGAGAAACACTGGAATAATGTACAGTGGCTACATTCCCCGTGAGTGCTACATCCGTTTATCTGCCTACTGATTATATTGCTTGTTTGAATCAGGCCTAGAAGAATACATATACAGCTTTGTTAATACTACATTTTTTCATCCAAAACCTTTTCCTGTTCACCTACGGGTAATAACTGAAACATCTGGTGCAAAAACTGATGATATGGACAGAGGCGTAACTTGAAGCTTCTGGGCCGCAATGCAAAACCTGGAACGGGGCCCCCAACTATAATTCTTTATTCATAGTACTGGGCTCCCTATATGGAGAAGAGACGCGTTATGGGCCCCCCAAGGCTTCTGGGCCCAGGTGCAACAGCATCCCCTGCATCCTCTATAGTTACGCCCCTGGATATGGAAGATATTCATTAGGCTCTGCTTACACTTACATTATAGTTTTATGACAGAAACCATGTGCATTGACAGATCCATTGCATGATGGCTACCACTGATGCCTAGCAAGCACCATTGACTTACATTGGGGTGCGACAGGTTCTATTGCAACTTCCATTGCTGTGAAAGATGGCAATTGACTATTCTTCCCATCCAAATCTGCAGGGATTGCTGAAGGAGGCTCTCTATGAAGCCCATGATGACTGTGCACATCGTGCTATCAGCACCATGAGTGAAGGAGCATCTGTTCCCAACATCATTATTTGGCATACTGCATATAAAATATGTCAATGAAATGGCTTTTATGTTGAAAACAATGGACTCTACATTTTTTAACCAAAAACAAGTATGGCAAAGGACCAATAACAGACATATGTGAATGGAGCCTTTTTAATACCACTGCTGTATTATATAAATTGACTTCTACATTCTGGACATTTTGGATTATGGTTGAATGCTGTAGTCTGATGAACATAGTTTAAATAAAGTAAGGTATGTTGTACCTTGGCACAATGGTTGGATGCTTCAGGATCTCCTTTTGTTTCGGTTGCAGTTGTTCCATTGTAGTTGTGCTCAGGAGACTTCTCGTCATCGGTATAATTAGTGTGGAGAGCAGGGTCTACTAAATGATCATAAGTATTCACAAGGTCTTCTAAGTTTTGAGACACACAAGGTACATTGTCCTAAAAAAATAATATCACCAATATAGTTTTATAAGGATGAAGTGACAGATGCTCTGCCTATCCGCAAGGATATTTTAAGTAACTTACTATGATACTTTCCTCTTTGGGAATTGGAAACTTCGAGACATCAAAAACATCCTGTAACGACACAAAATTTCCTAGAGCGTTTTTCCTCAGCCTCCTCAGTGTTGGGGAAGTAGATATCCTGGCAGGTGCTTGTCTATCAAATTGGAATGGCGTACTGTAGTTTCCATCTGTTTCGATTAAAACAAGTGGAGGGATATTTGCTTTCTTGTGCAGTTTTACTAATGCAGTCTTGTTATTACTCAATGTGAGAGCTTCATCTTTTAGACTGGGTCCGTCATTTAGACTTTTAGGATTTACTTTATCTATAGTTGTATGTGAGCCAGAAGGAGAAGATAAGTTGGCATCAAAAACTTCAACATTATTATCTTCATTTGTGCATTCTGTCATTAAAATGTCTTCCTCGTCCATTTCTTGGAATCAAGTGTGAATTGGCATTTTCCTCACATTTCCATCATTTACCTAAATGAAGGGAAATTACAACAGATGAGTTTGATGAAGTGATCTCACTAGAGATGAGCGAGCATACTCGATAAGGCAAACTACTCGAGCGAGTAGTGCCTTATTCGAGTACCTGCCCGCTCGTCTCTAAAGATTCGGGGGCCGGCAGGGGGCGGGGAGCGGCGGGGGAGAGCGGGGAGGAACGGAGGGGAGATGTCTCTCTCCCTCTCTCCCCCCCGCTCCCCCCTGCTCACCGCCGCAACTCACCTGTCACCCGCGCTGGCAGCCGAATCTTTAGAGATGAGCGGGCAGGTACCCGAATAAGGCACTACTCGCTCGAGTAGTTTGCCTTATCGAGTATGCTCGCTCATCTCTAGATCTCACGCTTATTTCAACGTATTAACTCAATTGACAAAAACAAGCTAACAAAAGAATTTCCCACTGATACAAATATCATATATGTGTTAGGGCTTATTCGCATGAGTGATATTCTTGTGCGATGTGATGCGTACAAAACTCGTTCGACTATGAAATCCATCCTTTTGAATGGATTTTTTTACATGAGCGATTCTTTCCTCATAGCATGTTCTATCTTTGGGCATTCCTGCAGAACACCTCACCCATTGTTTTCAATGGGACCTTACAAGACATTGTATGGCACTTGCATGCTGTGCAATGTGTATGCGAGTCTAATGTGATGTTTCCTATTGAGAGCATGATCTAGAGAGCCATTGCATACCAAGTCCATTACCCTTAGTAGCTGAAAATCCACATGTGTTGGTTCTCATGGCAAGGCTTCTAAGAGGCATTTTTCAGTAGGATAATGCCTTCCCACACACAGTTAGGGTTTTCCAGTAATGTCTCTGCCAGGTTGTCACACATCCTTGCTCTACCCAGTAAGCAGACCTATCACTGATCAAGCATTTATAGGACCCACTGGGATGCCAGCTTCGGCAGCCTATGGGTGCGCAGGATCTAAAGGCCCACTTGTAACATCTATGGTTAATTGTGCCACAGGATAACATATGGAGCCTGCATGCCTCTATGCCTGACTGTATCGATTAATGTATCAAGGCTAGAGGAGGCCTAACAGGGTACTAGAGTTTGAATTGTACAGTTTTCCCCTTCAGTTCTAGTATTGTCATCACATACATACATCATTACATTCACATATATAAAATTTTATTCGATTCCAACAACTCCTTCTTGATGCATCATTTTTTTGTCATTTTGTCAATGCTTGTCTTTAATATACGTATTGGTATAGTTAGTAAACTAAACTTGTGCATACATATGGTACTCCACACACTCTGAACAGAATCATCACATCAACTTTGACTAACAGATATTTTGTTATTCAACCATGCTCCATTTCAAAGACTTACTACATTCATTATTTTTAAAGACCTAATGTCAAATGTCAGGGAGGTCGACCACATATAAGACAAAAGAAATAGGAGTGCTTTGTGTGCTGTAATGCCTACATGCACCAACTTGCCGGTTTTGGTGAGCTGTATCCATACTATTCTTGTTTTATCTGTAGTTAGTGTCTGAGAAATTAGCACACATGTCCTTCAGCTTGTAGTCATATATGACATACAGAGTAACCAACAAGCAGGCATGTCATCTGGAAATGTAGAGTAATCATGGCTGTCTAGTGTAGATACACCTGCATGAAAATAATAATGTGCACTTCAACCTGCACAGACAGATGGAGATAGACTTTGTATAACATACAGTAAGGGCTCAACAGAAATCCAGGTAAAAGCTATATTAATATACTCCATAATGCCGGGGCTATTCAAAGTCTTCGAAAATGGTTCCTTCTCATCGGGATACCAATTGCTGAAGGAAATCAGCCATCTGACCAACTTCATGTTCTCTCAAGTCAACTACTCTCATGTTTGCCACTTTCATTATATTGTGTTAAGTAATGTGTTACGCTATGTTCTATGCAGGGGCGTAACTAGAGGCTCAGGGGCCCTGATGCAAAAGGTGAGCTGGGGGCCCCCCTCTATCTGTATCTGTACCCGTACCCATACCTAAACCATGCTGCACAGAGGCATAACTTGACGCTTCTGGGCCCCAAGGCAAAACCTGTAACAGGGCGCCCAACTATAATGCTTTATTAATAGTACTGGGCTCCTTATATGGAGAAGAGAGGCCTTATGGGCCCCCTGAGGCTCCTGGGCCCAGGTGCAACCGCACCCCCCGTACCCTCTATAGTTTTGCCCCTGGTTCTATGCATACATTAAACATATCCATGGTCTGTACATGATGTAAGCCAAAAGAGTGTTTTTTTTTTTTTGCATATCTCTGGGCCATATATTGTGACATGTATTTCTCTACTGTGTTCAGTTCTCCTAAGGCTTTTAATACAAGTAGATCTTGCAAGAAAACTTCACAGCATACGTTTTTCCTTTTATGAAAGTCAATAGCAATGTATGCCGTGGTATTGCATATAGTTGCTAATAGCAGATTTTTCCCACAGATGTACCCATGGCAGAACTTCTTCACACATTCTTATTTTGCTTTGCAACCTACTTTATTTAGCGGCAAACAAATAATCTTCTGTTTTTCTGGATAATTTGATTTTTCGGTGTCTTTATGATGCCCGCCAATATAATAATGTAAACAAAAGAAACTATTCAATTCCGCCTAATTTAATTCTTGCAGCAATTTGGGTTAGTACGCGCTAGTATAAAAAGAGAACAGTATTTGTAATAAATGTATTATGTCCAGATGTCATATTTTAATTTAACACAGACTCACATGTCTTAAAGATTTATTTCCATCTCGGGAATCCTATTTCAATGTCTTTGAAATTGCAAAACAATGGGCTCACCCATAAGATGTTTTTTTCCCAAATGCTCCATTCTCCATATATTGCAGATATTGATTCCTCTGCCCTCTGGATGTTTACTGCTCGTTGCCAGGAAAACTGACCACCTCTTTAAGGAAAGAAATAGTAGAGGAGGCCACTGCTTGCGCACTTCTTTCATCTAAGTCTGGTGGCCAGGATCTCTGGAGTGCAGGCACACTAGCTCTTAGCCTGGCCATCAACTAACGTTGTGCTCTGCTATTTCCTTCCGTTCTGTCACAGATAAAGCTCAAAACACTGGAAGAAAAAGTGTTGCATGCAGTGCTTTTTTTTTCGTCCAAAAGCTAGGCAGCTGGGCGGAAAGCCGATGGATGCCATTATAGTCAATGACGTCCACCCGCCACTGTTCTGTCCAGAGACTGAGCCATTCAGCCACAGGGATTCCCCTTTCTTGCTCCCTGAATAGAGCAGGAAAGGGAAATCCCTAATGCGGGGTGTGAACGCACTCTAACCTGGGTATCTCCTGTATAGAATTATATATCTGCAGCTGGTATAAGTTATACATCTCCTGTATATAGTGATATGGAACATTCTGACATAACCTGGGTTTCTCCTGTATATAATTATATATGTACAGCTTGTGTAAATTATAAATCTCCTATATATAGTGATCTAGACCAGTGTTCCCCAACTCCAGTCCTCAGGGACCGCCAACAGGTCATGTTTTCAGGATTTCCTCAGTGTTGCACAGGGGATGTAATTATTGTCAGTGCCTCAGACATTGCCACAGGTGTCCTTACCATAGGATATCCTGAAAACATGACCTGTTGGTGGTCCCTGAGGACTGGAGTTGGGGACCTCTGATCTAGACCATGCTGGTATAACCTGGGTATCTCCTGTATATAATTATATATGTACAGTTGGTATAAGGTATACATCTCCTGTATATAGCAATATGGACCATGCTGGTATAACTTGGGTATCTCCTATATATAATTATATATATTCAGCTGGTGTAAGTCACACATCCTGTATATAGTGATATGGGCCATGATGGTATAACCTGGATATTTCCTGTATATGATTGCACAATTTACACACAGTTAAAAAACACATCAAAAACTTGCATGTGGTTTTAAAAAAAAACGCATGTATTGTTTAAAGCCACATGCAGTTTTTAATAGAGTATGCAGTTTTGGGGGTGGTGGAGATAAACCTTTGCACCCAGCCCCTGAGCCTTTAGTTACGCCCCTGACTAGATACAAACATTTTGGTGGGTTGAACTAATTTTCAAGGGAACATAAGCTTTCCTTTGAGCTAATGTTCATGTTGTTTGATTAGAGGCCATTGTCTGACAATCCTGGAGAGTCACCTCCCCAGAAGAAAATGTAAGACTTAGGAAAGGGCTTTACTATATCATTGAAATATTCATGCCTGTTCTATTATCATATAATGTTACAATAACTGCATATATAGTTACTTGAAGTATAACTGCAGTTTGGTACCCATACTTTATCTATTGTTATCACCAGGTCCACGACCCATTCCAATGTCTTTCCATGTCAGTCTGCTGGTTATTGACTCATTTAGTGTATGTTTACCTTCATTATCTGTATTTTAGCCTGTCTTCTAGTTCTTGTCTAGAACTCTTGAGTTTTGTTGGTTTTCTGCTTGCCTAGAGACACGTATTTGTGTCACCCTGTCTGATGAGATAACATCAGAGTCATGATCTCTGTTCCTTCCAGCACTATCATGTGCTTCTTGCCTCCAGTAAACCAGCATATGACCTGTAGTCTACTGACATTGGTCATGAAATACTCATTAGACCCATGAAGAAATCAATATGAAAAGGAACCCACTGCATATCATAAAATCTCAAACATAACAATATAAATTCATTTACAAGGAACAAACTCCATTTATTTAGTGATTAATTAGTTTGATAGCATGTACAAAAGTCACACTGGTTAAAGTGAATCTGTCACCAGGTTTACGCTGCCCTATCTGAAAAACACCCTGATTGCAGCTCTGTGGCACTTTTTTCTTTCAGTAGCTTTCATTAAATCACTGTTTTATCAGTTGTAGCATGAGCGGCAGACTCCCCCATCCTCCCAAAGTTCATTAGCTGCTTTCTCCTTACATTCTGCATAGGGAGAAAGCTGTCAATCAGAGGAGGGTGTATGGAGGAAACAGCAGCTCATGAATATCGAGGACTCCACAGGGCAGACTCATCATTGAGAGGACTCCAATGCTGTTTCTGTGCACCATGTCTCACATATGGTAGATATGCCCAGTCCTGTGGCAGTTTTAGGTGGTGGTTCTCCAAATCATGAGAGGTGACTGGTGTGGTGCCTCTGGATTTCCCTAAGGCCACCTTGCTTTTCATGTTCCCAATGCCTCTATATGTGTATAAGTGCTCTCTTATAAGGCATTTACTACAGGCTGCTAAGACAGTGATCACACACAGATGGAAATCAGAGGATCCTCCGACTTGGGAGGACTGGTTTGCAGAGACAGATGTGACGCAGAGAATAGAGGAGCTGCTCGCTCATACTCCAGAGGCATCAGACCGCTGTACAAATACTTGGTATCATTGGGGCATTTTCAAATCTTCCAGTATCTATTGCACCCTCTTAAGTTGAAACTACTCCTTTTTTCTACCCCAGGAGTGTTCCTTCTAGCACCACATTATTCTTGCAGCCATTATGCATAAAGGCTTTCTGCCATAAACGTTTACAATGGGAATTTTCCTCATCCTCGGCTGGGCTCCAGCGTCTCCCTACGGCACTCCTTTATTTTCCTCTTTTTCCCTCATCCCACTTTTTCTCTTTCCCTTCCCTCAACTCTTGTCTATCTTCTTTCATCCTCTTTCTACTTGCAAGGCAGAGGGCCTTACGTTTGATCTTCCCTAGTACAACTTAGGGTTTTGTTTTCATATAGCTGATTCTCCACCAGTTTATTGGACCACATACGCCTCCAATCACCTCCCTGATGTTCTCCATGGCGATTTAGATCTCTCTAGATGGTTTTTCATATGTTTAATTGAAGGTTTTGTTTTGTGGCTCCTAGTTTGAAGCCTTTGTTACACTTGTTTATGTGGTTTGCTTTACCTATACTTTCCTATGTTTCCATGATCTTCTCTTCGTAATCTTCCAATTTCGAAAATAGTAAAGTCTTGAATTTGAAAAAAAAGCACTGATTGTAATGCAGTGCAAAACTTCAGCTATACTATAAGCAGCAATTATTAACAAATGGCATTATAGTTCATGTTAATGAATCGCATGCAGTATTGTTTTATATATAGTTCTAAACGGCATAGAGCTCCATCTATAAATGAACCTATTAATTGCGTTACAGATACATGGCATAACAAAACTTGTGTGAATTTCCCTGTTCATAACTATCACTATAGTGAGGTTGAAAATAAAATCGTGTTGATTTCATTTTTCTATAGAGTTCATCTAGGAGAAAGTAACATCAACCTCTGTGCCTCATGTTAGTGGAAACAAATTCCTTCTGCACTCCCAATATAGCAACCAGAATAAATCGCTGGATCATTTACCAACCTCAAACAATATATTACAGATAACTCATAATTGGAGATGACCGAGTACTCAAATGCTCGGGTCCATGTTATTTAAGTCGAGCTTTTCGTAAAATTCGAGAGCTCTTCTCAAGTAACGAATCCCATTGATTACAATAGGAGAGTCGAGCATTTTTGTATGCGGGACGCCGGGCCCCGAGCTTTTTTTTTTTTCTTTCTAGGTTTGTTTCTCTCTCTCTCTCTTTCTCCAGACAAAAAATTTGCCAATGACGCGCGTTGCGTCGTGGCGGGGAGGGGCCAAAAGAGGCAAGTCACAGCGGGGAGAAGCCAAAAACTGGGGCGGGGTCGAACACGGCTTGATGCTCGTTCAAGTACGTTCGCTCAACTCTACTCATAATATTACGTCTTACAAGAAGGGCATCCAAAACCCTTTTAAAATCATTCATAAAATCAATCATCACAACATTGTCTATTATAGTTCCATAGTCTAAAGGTGCGCTTACAACGAACAATTATTGTTCAAAAAAGAAAATTGCTGGATCGTTCAGATTTCAACAATTATAGTTCAGTATAAACACAGCCAACAATCAAACGATGAACAACAATCTGTTCGCTTATCGTTCATCTTTCATTTCATACAGGCATGATAATCATCGTTGGCTCGTTCGATAATTATTCAGTTTAAATACCGATCGTTCAGTTGTTCTCATTCACTGGTACAGTGAATGTGAACGACTAAACAACTTAGTGAGCGAATGAGTGAACGATTTATCTGTGAACGAGCAAACTCTGACATCATTCATGTGAATGATAAATTGTTGCATGCAAAAGCACCCTTACTGCTATTTCATAGTTTATAAAACTGAATAAACTCAGTTTGCTAATCCAACTACTATACCTATTCCAGTATCTAATCATGCAGATTAAAAAAAATTAATGGCAATCTAAGTCTGCTTTGGTAGAACTTCAGGCGGTGTGGGCTTAGCAACTGTAATATGGACACTAAAATGCACTCCTATTACAGCCATCTAAAACCTTATCATGCGTCAGGTTGACTTTTAGGGGCAAGAGAGTAGAACCTTTCCGATAAAATTAGCCCTAAATTTTAGATAGCTCTCAAACAAATGTTCATGCAGCCAACAGCTGTTCCTCCCAACTCCACCACAAACGTCTTATGCTTGGCCAAGTGTACAGTTTTTTATCTCAATGGTCAAGGGGAATAAGCCGTTGCCAGTCCCCTCTGGCTGCAGCTAATTTTGAGCAGGAACAAAAGCTCAAGCATGCACAATCCTTCATTTCCCCAATACTTGCCACTGGGGAACAGACAAGAGACTCACATACATACTGATCATCTGCCAAACTTGGCAGCTTTGGCTGACATTTATCCAATATGTATGGCCAGCTTTAGACATCAGAAGTAAAGGTCTCCCCCGAACCCTAGGGCTACGGAACAGCTAGAGCATCTGGTATTAGGAAAAGATGTTGTATGGATCCTTTAAAGAGTAAGCAGTGACAGATTAGCATATGGGTGAAAGTCTAGGGAGCCCATACACCGCTCGTTGATGACAGCTGAACAGGTATAGTACTCAATGGAATTCTTCTTCCCATTCATTTTAGTAATTAAAGGGGTTGTCCCGCGCCGAAACGGGGTTTTTTTGTTTTTCAATAGGCCCCCGTCCGGCGCGAGAAAAACACAAGGGATGGGTTAAAAAAAAACAGTTTAGTACTTACCCGAATCCCCGCTCTGCAGCGACTTCTTTCTTACCTTAGCAAGATGGCCACCGGGATCTTCACCCACGATGCACTGCGGGTCTTCTCCCATGGTGCACCGTGGGCTCTGTGCGGTCCATTGCCGATTCCAGCCTCCTGATTGGCTGGAATCGGCACACGTGACGGGGCGGAGCTACGAGGACCAGCTCTCCGGCACGAGCGGCCCCATTCACCAGGGAGAAGACCGGACTGCGCAAGCGCGTCTAATCGGGCGATTAGACACTGAAATTAGACGGCACCATGGCGACGGGGATGCCAGCAATGGAGCAGGTAAATGAATAACTTCTGTTTGGCTCATATTTAATGCACGATGTACATTACAAAGTGCATTACCATGGCCATACAGAAGTGCTGAACCCCACTTTCTTTCGCGGGACAACCCCTTTAATGGAGTCTCAGCACCTAGACCGCCACTGATCAATACTTCTGACTTGTCACGATGATGTATCAGAAGTTTTTTAAAGCTTCGTTACATTATAAGATATTACTTTTTGTTGCCAAACATAGAATCATTGCAATAACCACCAGAAGAAAGAAAATAGTAACTAATAACTTACGTAATGCCTGAACTAGAGACCATTATATTACTTAATCCCTCCAGCAATTTAAAGTTTTCTCACAGGAAGGAAAGCTCTGCCGGCTCTAATACTTGTCCAAGATGCAGAATTACAATGTATAATACACCTCATTTAGCAGTCATAAAAAGAATGACTTAACTGGTTGCCATCCAAACATCACACCCAGCTTAATCTTTTTTTTTCTTCACAACCAGGAGAGGCCTATTGCAGTGAAATACCTGTTTACTAGCCATTTAAATGCACTGAACTCTTTAACTCATGACTAATGACATGCCACTCATAGTTTACATCTGCCCCTCTATTTAATGGCTGTTTGACATGCTTTTAATATAATATGACAATAAACATTAAGACTGATGCAAAGAACTTTCTTTCTGATCCAGTAGATTATATCTATACCAGATCTATTCAGGGCATTGTAAAACCACTTAAGCTGCACACACATGAGACTGGAGTCATTGTATAATTACTAGGGGCAGAGTCATAGTTAATGCTGCCATTGTGAGTGCAACAAACTCTCAGTTAATGACTGTGTCCAAAATTGGCAAAGATGCTTACGTTGTCTGTGTTTGTCTGTCTCTATTTGCAGGCTTCGTCTGTCTGTATAAGCAGACATATGGGCATCAGAGATTGGTGGCCTACCGTTAGTGTGGCCATACATTTTAGATAGCTGTCAGGTGATTGCTCATTCAGCTGACAGCTATCTCTCTTGACTCCATGTACACATTAATAATTGGCTTGGTCGAGTATGCATGTGTTCTGAATGGGTAGAGGAGAGTTAGCTTCTGGCAGGGGCTTATCTCCTTGAGAAAAAAGGATCAGGCATGTTGAAATCCAACTGCCCGATTCTTCTCTATACCAACACAGTGGAAGAGTCAGGAGGCCCCAAAACATATTACATGGTCAGCTGATAGTGGATGGGTTTGTCTGACATCAATCTATTGTGTATGGCCAACTTTAAAATCCTACTAAATCCCATAAACCAAAGTGTAGAGATGATAAAGTGGCTCCATCCTCTTTTCCCAGACAAATTTAACATGATTAATAGCAGTTGATTGCCAGGAACAGAAAAAGAATCTGAGAATTGTGAGAAATGTTTTCCAAATGTGGTAATTTAAGGAGAACTTGACACTTGATTTCTTGTCAATCAACCATCACTACAGTGTTATCCTGCTGGGGAACAGCTTCAAAAGGTTGTCCAGCTTTTGATGACCTTTTGGTCAAGTATTAGTGACCAATTCTTCACTGCTTCGCAACTACCGATGGTAAATTTATGTCGCTGCTGCCTGGCCTCTGTGTAGCAGTGATGTAAATTTGTCAGCTGCTCCGCCGACGATCGGGACCCCCACAGCAGGTAAAACAACTGAAACAGGCTGATACTAACAGCCTGTTCAGATGCCATCATTGGGACCTGACTAATTCAGGTCCCAATCACGTCATCAGGGTTAGCCAATCACAGAGCTGGCATGGAAAGTTTGTATTCTACAAACTTTCCTGGCATGTGAGCGCTGCATCAGCATCTTCTCCCTTCTCTCTCCTCTGCACTGCTGTCAGTGTAAGATTGGAGAAGAGATAAGGAGAGCCTTCTATTACAGCTGCATATGCCTTTTAGTTAGTATAGGTGACTTTTTAGTGTAGCAGTGAATTTTCAATAATTCATGTAGAAATAAATTACATTTTTAAAGGTATGTTCACATGTAGCAGATTTTATTCAGGATTTTAGCCAAAACCTGCAGCATATTTTGCGCTGAAGATTTTGTTGCAAATCCGCATCACTTGGTGGGAATCTTGATGCGGATCTGCAGCTGACTTCACCCTTTGTAGTCTGTTTTGGAGCCAAGTCAATATCTGTGTAAAAATCCACACCAGTGCTGTAATGTGAAATTTGATGCAGATTTTCAGCAACAGAAAATATGCACCAATTCCGTTACAAATGGACGTTCCCTCATAGTAATTTAATGAATTTAATTTAATCACCAACACTATGTAAATAAATTATAATATAAATATAAATGAAAATTAAAAATAATATACATCCAAATTTTAAAAATTTATATTAAAATAGTGCGCCTCCTAAATTGCTCAAAAATGTGTGACATTTTTCAAATCCGCTTTCAAAGTAAAGAAGTAAAAAATATATATCTGCTAAAAAAAAGTACAATATGTATGTACATATTGCAGTTGAGAAAATAGAAAAGCGTCAGATTTTAAAAAGTCTCAATTTTGGTGTTTTTAATAAATATACTCAAATTGTATTGGCTACTTCTATCACCTAAATAAAAAAACATGGTGCATATGCATGCGCAAATACGCATACGCTTGTGTGACACAGGCCTTAAAGTGACATATGCCAGATTTCCAAAATTTGTGTTGGTCATTAAGGCATTAACAGGTTTGGTCTTGAAGGAGTTAAATGGCCAGTCTATACAGGAGCATGCGTGTTCCCCAGCAAGATAATGCTAGATTGATGGTTTAGGGACAGAAAATCAAGTGACACATTCACTTGAATTCTATAAATGATGTTGTTGTGAGTAGAGATACAGTAGCTGAAGAAATACCCCTCATACACACATTCACTGCACTTGGGTGAAGATCAGCTTAACTAATGGGGTCCCTAAAGTTGATTAGAGTGGATCAATAGACTGCCATATTCACCAAGATGAAGAACACATATGTGAATTAAAGGTAAATACTATATATAGCTGAGGTATAGAACATAGAAATAAAAAGGCAGGAGTAAATACAAAGCTATCAAGTACTGTCCATACCCAGCAAGTATTACCGAACATTCCCTGCCAATGTAGCTGTCCCAGCAGATCACACCTAGTATATAACTGCACAACGGAAGTGTTACAGAACACAATGTCATCAGAGCAGCGGGAGGCATCGGCCCCGAAAACTGGTCAACTGGTGTACAGAATGCTGTAAATGAGGAGCACTTCTGCGTCACTTCTGGCTGAAACTGTTGGTGAAGCGTTTTTTGCAGACCGCAATACGGAGCTAATGTATATCCATCTATCAAAATACATGTTGTAGTTTTCACAGCCGTGTTTTAATAATGCAGCATACGATACTTTTGCCCATTTTTGCCTGTGTATTTTCTTTCATTGCAAACAAATGCAGATCAAGCAGTGATGAAATACTGATGACATACGGTTGACGTATCTGCATTACGAATCCTTATTACAGATGTGTTACAATACGCTTCTATGAAGCTGGCCTTAAGGTGGTTTTACGTGCAGCATTTGTTTTTAAAAACTTTGCAGTTTTTGTGTTAGTTTGTCATGCAGTTTTTTTTTAGCAGAAGCCAAAAGTGGCTTCAAAAGTAATGAGAATCAAAAGAAAGAACTTCTACTTCTCCTTCCAGCAGGATCCGTTTCTGACTTTAGTTCAAAAATTGCATCAAAGACTTCGGTATGAAACTACAAAATTGTCCGCACCATTTTTTAAAATAAATCCCCCACCTAAGAGAACCTTAGATCAGCCAGTGATTATGAAGTGCCCCATCTTCTGTATATGTAATGGACTTGTCAGACTTACGGTTTGCAGTGTTTCTCCTTTCCATGTGGCAGGCTGCCGCTTGTACTTCTGTGTAGTAAATCCCCTGTCAGTGAGCAGCTGGCACACACCCTGCCGTTGCTGTGGGAAAGCCTCCTCCTCCTGCTCTGTGACAGGGCAATGTCCTAGTGGTGCTGCTGCTGAGTCCATTCACCTGGTTCTGCCACTTTCTTCAGTAAATCAGAGTATTTCTACTAGTAGGAACAGGTTGATCAGGTGTAGATTGACTGACAGAACTGGTCCTAGCTCCTCTTTCTGCCATCCCCTCCCTTAGCCTGCAGAGCTCAGCTCTTTATTCATGGCAGGAATAGACTATTCTTCTTCCAGTCTTTGCTGGTCTTTTCTAATAGACAGAACGATTGCCGTTTGCATGAGCGAACAGTAAGTGACGTAACCGTTGGCTCCTTCGCTCTTGTGCAGCCTGTTGAGACAGGTAGGAGCATCGCTGACTTGTTCAGTGAGAATCGTATAAGTATAATGAATGTGAAACACTGGACGATTGGTGTTTAAATCGAACGAGTCAACGATGATCTTTATGCCTGCATAAAATGAACAATGAGCGAGAAGCGACCAATTCGCGTTCATCGAACGGTCATTGGCTCGTGTTCAGACCGAACAATTCTCGTTCAGTTTCACTCCTTCTAATAGTTTTTTGAACAATAATCTTCATGAATAAAAGCGTCTTGTGGCCGCTTTCACACAGACAAGAAACTCGCACAAGTCTTGTGCGTTGCGAGACACACAAATCTTGCGCAAATATGAACCCCATTCTTTTGATGGGACAAAATTATGGCATGCTCTATCTTTTCTCGTTCCTCAAAACGCATCGCACATTGATTTCAATGGGACCTTTCATGCATTGCATGGCACTCGCATGCCAAGAGATGTGCATGCAAGTGCGATGCGTGGTTTCCCATTGAAATCAATGGGAAACACTTCCAATCCTTTATCGTACGTGAAACTCGCAAAAGAGGATCAGAATTTCACAAATGCAATGCAAGATGTTTTTGCCTAAAAATCACCTTGTATCTACAGGTAAAACGCAGATTACCAAGCACAATATCAGGTTGTTTGGCCCGACATCGCGCTTCTCCGTGTATAGGTAGCGTAAGATAGACGCAATATAACCAGCCCTGTCTACGCCGACCACAGTGCATGTTACCATGCAGGGCAGCGCAGGGTCCCGCGGTCGGCGCGCGCCGCTCCGGTGTCAGCTCCGGCGTCCTGGAGCTCTGGAGTCGGGGCTCTCCCGGCGGCGTGGGGCAGGCAGTGTGCGGCGGCGTGGGCGTGTCCGCCCGTAGGGTGCTGCCCGCACTCCTCCACCTTTCTTATGCAGCAGTGGGAGAGTCGTCTCCTCCCACTCTCCGCCCCTGGGCGGAGCCTTGCTGTTATAAGGCTGGCAGTGACCTGAGCTCACTGCCAGTTATTGGTTCTGTCAGCCACTAGTGAGTTCTGTCTGCAGCCTGTCTCTGCCAGTTCCTAGTTGCCTTTCAGCGTCCTTTCTTGCCTTGCTTGCTCAGTCTTTTTCCTGTTGGTACTCCATCTGCCTTCTCTGTCCGCACTCTGTCCCCCCATTAGTTAGTCACATCTTGTCAGTCGCCAGGTCCCTAGCCAGTGCAGGGACCGCCGTCCAGTTGTCCGCCTGGGGTTAGCCAGGGCCGAGGCAAGTAGGCAGGGAAAGTGGGGTGCGGGAAGATCAGGGCACCCCACCTGGCGCTCGGGGGGTCAGAGTGCCGTAACAGTGCACATCTCCATAGGCTAAGGTTAGACTGTGGGGTGGTACTCAGTATGATATAGGAAGCAAACCGCGTTATATACAGTTTCCAGATGATAGAAGTGATATCATATGGTGCTCAACCTTGACTGAAATTTACATTCAGGTACATCATACAGCAGAGGTGTATGATAATTATAAATAGGACCCTTCAACTATAATGCTACATTTAAAATATTTGTCTTCTTATATGGGGAAGAGAGACCTTATCGACTTATAAAAGTTCCAAGACCTGCAAGCAACCGCAACCTCTACACCTACTACAGTGATACCCCTAACCCACAGGCGAAGGGACAAGAAAACATCTCTTTGGAGGACATTAGTGCCCTGTACATAGAGGAGGCAATTCTATAAAGATGTCCATTGATGCAAATATTTAGAGCATTTGTCCAGAAAGGGACATACACAAAAAGATTGGGAAACTGTTTTTATTGTCAGATATATCATATCTTCCTATTTAATTACATATTAAGCCCCATTTACACGCAAAGATGATCGCTCAAAAGACAGTTTGAGTGACAGTTTTGAGTGATCACTTTGCAATGTTATCAGCGCTCCCATGGTGAATCACAGCGTGTGGTCACTGCGATCAGCTGGCCGGCTAAATGATGGTTTTTATGCAGAACTAGAAATCATTGTTTGGCCAAAAAGATATCGATGGTAGCATTTACAGGCAACGATTATCGCTCAAAAGACATTGTTTGAATGAATTTTGAGTGATAATCATTGCGTGTAAATGGGCCTTTACTCTTGGTTAATATCTATTTATATTCTAATCTAATCTATGTATCTATCTAATCCCTTTGATAGATAGATAGATAGATAGATAGATAGATAGATAGATAGATAGATAGAAATAGTAAAGTACTAACAACCACTTGTCTGTTATATGTATGGGTGTTTCTCATGCTCCGCCCCTAGTGGCATCAGTGCTCCATCCCCTGGTGACGTCATCACAGGTCTTACAACATATGTAAAACACAAAGCCTGACCGCCAGAAGTACAACAAAGTTAAGGCTCTTGGAAGGGGAGGACAAAAATAACAAAATGGGAATACAACTAAGCCATTTCTATCTCAGACACAACTCAGAACTCCTGTCAGAAGACAACGAACTACCGCCACCACAGACATCCGATGGACTTAGGGACCTGCGGTGATGTCACTGCTGTCGGAGGAGCCATTGTGTAGTTTGGTAGAAAGTACTGTATACTGGATAAGCGAACAGCAGCCACCAGAATCTGTGATGATGTCACTGTCATGTGATAACCTGTGTGGGTGGAGTCAGGGATCACATGACCAGGTGCTGATCACTGTATTCAGGAGTCTGCTAAGCTGGTGATGTCTGGAAATCTGCATGGATGTACCATCGCTGTGTGTGTGTGAATCAGGATGCATGTGGTAGAACTGTGTGTGTGATTTGTGGGGATCATAATGGATGTACTGTGTAGCACAGCTGTGTGGCGCATTGCGCCACCAGAAACATTGATGATATTAATTTCCTAAGTACTAGTTTATCTCTAGTTTATCTATCTAATCTATCTATCTATTTATCTATCACTTTACTATTACTAGTTATCTATCAATCAAATTCAAAGAAGCTTTATTGGCGGGACCAAATAAACATTTATATTGCCAAAGCAGGTGAAAAAGAGGATTGAGATTAGTGAGACACTGGAGTAAAGGTCCATTTAGACACAACAATTATCGCTCAAAATTCGCTCAAAAGCCATCTTTTGAGCGAATCATTGTGTTTAAATATGCCCATCTTTCACTGTTTGACTGAACGACGGTTTTCAGTTCAGCAGAAGAGCTGATAAGCAAGACCGCATTCTGTGTTCTGCCTGCAGAGAGCTGATTACAGCTGATAACTGTTAGGTTGTGCTGCTGGAGTTTGTTGTCCTACAGGGTTCCAGGAGCACATCTGCACAGGTGAGGGTTAATTGAGCTGGCTGGGTGTGGTTGTTCAGGTCAGCCAATCCCCTAGGTCTAGGTGTAGAGATATACCCCGGCCCCACTGCAATGAGGAAGCTGTATTTCCTCAGTCTTGCCTGCTGTGTGAGTAGTGTCTGGTCAGCTTGCAGCTTGCTGTGTGAGTAGCGTCTCATCAGCTTGCTGTGTGTGTAGTGTCTGCTCAGCTTTCTGTGTGTGTAGTGTCTGGTCAGCTTGCAGTGTGTGTAGTGTCTGGTCAGCTTGCAGCTTGATGTGTGTATAGTGTCCTGTGCTGCCTGTTTAGTGTCTAGCTAGAGTAGGGACTGCAAGACACGAGGAGCCTTGTCGGCGCCTTGCACGTTAAGTTTATTGGCCAATGTACGAACTAACCCTTGCTTTTATATTCAGCTTTACCGTCTGCTTTAGTGTGCGAGGTTGTGTGGTAAGTGAGTTTGTGCATTTAATGTGTCAGCTCCACCTGGTTGCGAGTGTCACCCTTTCAGGGAAAGCAGGGCCGAGATTCCAGCATGGGGCCGCCTTTATTGAGGTGATCGCTCTGCTTGTAGGTAGGGCCAAGTCATCTTCCCTGTAGCACAGGGTCACTTTCCCCTAACCGTGTCTTTGGTCACGTTCCTTTGGGCCTGGTGCTTATTTGCCCCACATGAACATAACAAGAACATTGTTACAGTTGTTCTCAGTTCTCAGCCCCTCTGGCAGAACAGCTGATAAGCATGACCACAGGCTGTGTTTGCTGTCCACGGTGCTGAATTCTCCACGGGGAGCTAGAGATTACATTGCTTTCTCTTAGCAGCCCATAGCTGAACAATTGAGCTAATTACAGAGCTCAGACCTCCTGCTGAGTTCTGTAACAGCTCCCAGAAGCTCATTTGCATGCAAATGAAGTTAACAAAGTACTAATAGCAATTAGTGCCTATTAGTACTTTATGAAAACGATCGCTGATTTTTCAATCTTTTGAAAGATATCTGTGTATGTAAATGGGCCTTTAGGGGGTATAGACATCCCTGACATATCACATTTCTCTCAATCTATGGTAGACACTAACATATTGTGCTGCTGCGACGACTGCACTTTCCTCTTCTCCCAACAGGATGTAAAGTTTCTCTTCTGCTGTCATCGAGTTGAAGCCCAGGCAGTGGTTAGCGAGTCTCCTGAAGTGAGTGTACCTCACCCTGATTCAATGGCCAGGTTGTGGAGCCTCAGTCTGTAGCGGATCAGGATCTGTCACAGTCTGGGATTTGGTAATATTTCTAGATATGTGGTCAGGTTATACCCCCCCTGTTTTACCTGGTATATTGTCAGTTTCTGGGATGTTTTTCTGTCATTCCTCCAGTTCCTGAAATATTCATCTTTGCTCTTTTTCATTGTTTTTTTTAAACTCAGCTTTTGTGAGGCAGTGATTCTATCTAGCTATCTAGCTATCCATCCATCCATCTATCCATCTATCCATCTATCTATCAATCATGTATTGACCAGTGGTATCTTTTTACATGGTCATGTTTAGCTTCAACCATCCTTGAACATAATATATGTTGCATTAACACCTTCGGTTTCACCTAATGAAGGTTACCTAAATCATTAAGAACCCATTCACACAGCTGTATTTTGGGATCATGTGCTGTACATGCATTGCAGTCTATTGAGGTTATTCAGAATGGTCTATGTAAAAGAATCACAGCATGTTGTATTCTCATCTGTTTTCATGGATTAGAGAAAGATATGCAGTGTATGAGGCACGGGAGCATCACTCAGCATGCAATATTTTCAGCGTCTGTTCTGTACAATATGGTCTTAAACGTGCAACTGAAATTTTTGGAAAGTGAGCTTTCCCTATCTGTTACTGAAAGGAGACACTGCTGTGGGGCCCTTTTATATGGCACAAATCTTGACCTTTGTAACAAGTACCAATCGGCAAATAACGTGTTGATGAGCACTCATTAAGTAGTTTTTACATAGGCAGATGATTGCAGGCTATGAACGACCATTACTACAATTGTTTTTCCATATGCAGATTTAATTTACGGTATCTGCGGCACATCCTCCTTTGTGACCAGCGACCATTTTTATGCCTGCATGAAAGAAACACTCAGTTGATAAAAGAGGGCTTGCTTGTTCAACGTCTGATCGCTGGCATATTCAGAATGGCTAATAAACGGGCAAAAGAAAATTCAGGTGAATGTTCCTGATTATTGGGCCGTGTAAAAGAGCCTTCAGAGTACTGGTTGTCATCAGGATACAAATAGGAGATACTTGGCTCTACTGGGATGAATCAGAAAGTCCTGAAAGGTGTGATGTGAGGATATGTTTATTAGACAAGCCAACGGCATTAGAAGGATGCTTTCGTCAGGTTCATTTAATCCAGATTACAACTATATTGCTATTTGGGGATTTCACCATCTCAGACCAGGCACCGGCTGCAGCTAATGTTGTGCTTCTAGACAGTGGTGTGCCTATCTAGCAGATCCCTGTTAGGAGCCTTATACACGGGCAGGGCGGAAATAGGACACAGTGCACCCAAATCCATATCTGCTGAATTTTACACCAAAATCCGCTGATTTGAGGATTCTGATGAAGAATTGCAGCAGGTTTTAAGCCATTTTCACTTTCGCAACAAAATCTTCAGGTAAACTGCAGAATTTGGCACAGCATGTGCTGCATCCTAATTCCGGCCCATGTGAAAGGTTCCTTATACGAGCCGCATTCCTACTTTCTTTTATTTTTTGCCTTTTTCCACAGTGATCCCTGCACTATGAAGCACTAGCTTTGTGTTCTTGCAGCTACCAGAGAGTAATGATGACCTCTTTCCACTCTACTTTCTTCAGTCGTCTCTTAAGAAGGGACTGTCTGAAATTCAATATCCTTTCTGAAATTTGTCCCATTTGATCTCAGCAGCTTCATACATAGAATATTTTACTAATAAATTATGAAAATGCACACTATATAAACAGTTGTCCTCCCAGGAAATTGTCACCCCTTCAATTGAAAGGGTGAAATCTGTTAGGCTGGGTTCCCACACATCGTAGTCCCGGCGGAAATCTCACAATTTGGTCACAGCGAAAAACCCGCAGCACTTAGCCACGGGTTTTGGAGTGGCTTGGCCACGCGCTTTTCCGTTGTGGACGGCGCTCCCATAGAAGAGAGCATGGCCGCACGGAAAAAAAAAGGATGGACATGTGTCGGCTGGTGAATCCACGCCGCAACGCCGGCTTCTGCCGGCTTTGCTGTGACGGATTCGCCATCCCGTGTGGACAAGATTTCTGAGAAATCTCGTCCACATGGCTAGCTAATCCCAGGCTAGCTGCCTCCTCTTTCTCTGTATATGGATTTAGTTCTTGGTTGATGGTCTGCAACCTTGAGGTTGGCTTGGCATTATTTTCACGCAGTTGACTAGATTAGTTTTTTTCCCCAGCCAGAGTATTTTTTATACTTGGCAATTTGAGTGCGGCTGACATATTTCTTTTGCTGGCTAACTAATCCCAGGATTAGCGTCCACAGGCGGATTTGCCGTGGCGAAATTCCAGACAGAATTTCTGCGTCAAATCCGCCCTGTGTCAACCCAGCCTTACAGGTCCACAGCAAAAGCTATGTCAAAATTCGCATCAAATGGTGCTGATTTTGATGCAGTGTTTTGTGTGGACATCCGCAGCACAAAATATGCTGTGCGTTTTGTTGCAGATTCTCCAGAGAAAATATGCAACTTGTGAACGCACCCTAATAGGAGAATTTTTCAGTCCTTAGAATGAACACTACGAATAGCACAGCATTCTGAGTACAAACAGGATTGTATTTACATGTAAACATTGAAGACACCACAGCGCTCCCTGATCGCCCAAGGGTCTTGGGCAAAGGATTCCCATCAATCATATATTGATGGCATATTCCTAATTCTGCACAATACAAATACATTTTCTTTTTCTGCATTCAAAGACTATAGGACAGGCATTTTTATTGATACTATTTTGTGCTTTACACAACTTTTTGACCACTTTTTATTCCATTGTTTTTGTTTTTTGATGTTGTTCACCATACAGGTTAAATAACGTGATAAAACAATCCAACAGTGAACAAAGTGCTTGGCTGTCTTGAAAAAAGTGTCTTGCTTTATTAAAGTTACCGTGCCATAAAATACAGGAGTTCACAGAGTACGCGTTTCAAACGGATTCTTGTACACCTCCTAAATAACATGATAGTTTTTTCTAATTGGATTGTTATGAATGCAGTGATACCAGTCCTGTGGGTTGTTTTTTTTTACATAATAAAGTAGGAAATGGGGAGGTTTCATTTTAGATTTTAACTTTTTTTTCTGATTTTGTTTTTAGCTTTTCATTTTAGTTGAACTTTATTTAACTTGATCTTTCATAGAATACACTGCATTACTTACCCATAACAGACACTGCCTCTCACAGAGCCTAACAAGCATTACTTTCCCATAACAGACACTGCCTCTCACAGAGCCTAACAAGCGGGGTGGAGAGTGAGAACGATCTCTCTCTCTCCCTCTCCCTCCCAATCCCCTCCACAACCCCCAGCTCACCCCTGCGGCCCCTCCGAATCTTCAGGGACAAGCCAGCAGGTACTCGAAAAAGGCGATGCTCTCTCGAGTAAATCGCCTTAACCAATATGCTCGCTCATCTCTAATCATAATCAATACCTAAATGAGGTTATGCCTAAAACTACTATCCCCAAGGATATATTTTCTTTTGTACCCAATGGATTTATTTTTTGAGGGAGGAAATTACAATGAGTATCCTGAGAAAATAAGCCACTTTGTCCAGTAGTTTTTACATTTTCCCAATTGGCCAAATCTGTTTGTAACCAGGTGTTCCATTACACAGTTATGTTGGACTCCTAGAAAGATCTCAGTCAATGTTGGGACCTCAGGGTTTTTCTATTTTTTAGCTATGGAAGATCTAGTCGTTGTCAGTACATGTGATATAATGGACAAGTCAGGAAGGGGGAGGGGTGCAATTTTTAATACCCAATGATAAAAGGGCCACAACTGGGTTCCAATTAAGGTTAGAGTGGAAAATCGAACACAATGTTAAGTGTACTTGATCCCATAATAATTTAAGAAATTTCTATGACCACCATATATGTAACAGCGAACCAATTTGTTTCTGACATCTCCAGCAAATATTGTAATGCTGGGGTGAAAATTTGGCCAAATGATAGGGAGTCAAGTACCATCTGTACGGCATATTTCTGCTGGTTTCAAGATGGTTTATACAGTGGGACGTTTTAAGGTTGAGTTGAAATGCCAATTCCCACTAGTCTGTACTGATGTGAGGGTATATATATATATTGCATTCTCCACCAAGGGGGGTTTGTGAGGGTATATATATATATATTGCCATATGTTCTTTATACTTTTATACCTATATGCAAGTTCTATTCAATTCCAAATAAGAAAAAACTTAATCTGTCGCCTTAACATCAGATATGCCAAGAGGCCTTGCCAGGCGAAGACAAAATGTGTCTTGAACAAAATGTATCTTAAAATGTACAGCAATGAAGAATCGGACGAAGGCCGCGTGTACTTGGCCGTTTTCCCAGAAGCAAGATATCAAGATGTTCCACTATGTACATAATTTTCACTGTCTTAGGCCGGAAATCCGGACTTCCCATATATGGAGAATGCATGCTTGGCCGTTTTCTTAGAATTGAGTGGGTGATTCTTTGCACTGGAGTTAATTGAATACGTGATTTTCTGTACATAAGCCAGAGGCGCCATATCAAGATAACGGCTGTTTTCACTGTCTCAGGCCGGAAATCCGGACTTCCCATATATGGTTATGAGCCCATCACCCCTTGCTGGTGATGGGACAAAGGGTATAAGATCTCATGTAATCTGTAATAAAGCACGACGGCGGAGAGCCATGTCCCGTGTGAGAAACTATACCAGACCTCCGTGTGTGTGGTGTCTCTTCTTACCGCCGGCAGCGGGGCAAGTGGGGTGGGCCTGATTGGTGCTGTACTTAGAATTTTATTACCCTGACAAATGGCGCTCGAACGTGGGGCGGTAAAACCAGGAGCTTACAGCGCAATTCACCCGGATCCACGCCACGGGGAAGCCGTCCTGCTGCAAACCGAGCCTGATCAACTCACAGAACTCCAGGTAAGGCCAGCATATATTTATGTTGTGTTTTACACTGCGAGTCTTGCAGCGGGACTGACTATCTGTGGTTTGTGACCGGACGGGTTGGGTTAAGAGTTCTACACGGTAACTCGTGTGGGCTCCGGGTTTGCCGTCATGGACCACTGACCGTGATATGCGCACCAATCGGTCACCCAGAAACTAGTCTGTAGTCTATTTGTTGTTGAAGTTTTAACGTTTTAATAATAGTGGAGATTGTTGTATCTGCAGAAGTTTTTTTTCTCTTTCTTTTCATTTAGTCTCACAAGAAAAGGGACCCTCGGTTGTTTTTCCAGTATATAAGGGGCTAACAATTTGAAAATTAAGAGGGATGCATTTTGTGAGATAGGCTTCATAGGAGAAGGGACTCTCGGTTGTTTTGCCTTATATATGGGGCTAACGATTTGATTTCAGAGAGATGCATTTTATGGGGCTGGTTCCATAAGGAGAAGGGACCCTCGGTTGTTTTGCCGGTATATAAGGGGCTGACAATTTGAAAATTAAGAGGGATGCATTCTATGGAGCGTGTTATTATTATCATTGTTGTTCTAATATGCGTAAGATCTTATTAAAGAAGACAGAGCCCCTCAAGGGCTGCCGCCGTGCGGATGAATTGGTGGAGGAGAGTTCCAATCTGTAAACTGTAAGAAAACTTATGAAAATGTGTGACATCGACCCGCACGGTAGATTACAAAAAATGGTGTCTGGGAGGGAGGTCTTTAGGACCGAGAAGTGCCTTGAAAGATCAAGGTTTGCTAGAAAGTTCTGGAGGAGGAGGAGAGAGAGAGACAGTCAGAGAAAGTTAGATATGTACACATTATTTGTTTAAGAAAGTATCCGTAAGTGAAATGTTGAAAAGTACAGTAAGTGATCAAGAGGGCGTCAGGAGAGTGTCTATTGAAGGTTATATTGGCAGTTAGGAAGGGAGAAGTATGAGGAACAAGCAAGTCGAGAAGAAAGGTACAATGCATGTGATTTGTTGGCAAAGAGAGAGTAAAAGGTGTATAATATGTATAATCCATACCAGGTGGATAAATGTGTGTATATATGTATATACTGTATGTGCAAATAGTTAACTGAGCTTGCTTTTAGGGGAGAAGGGTTTGTTGACATGTAGCTGCGAGTCTGTGTAAGCTTTCCAAGGTCGGAAGATAACAGCGAGAGAGAATGAAGTGCTGACCCTGGAGAATGTCTCTGCTTGCTTAAAATGAATTGAAATGAATTTAATTAATTATACTGTCTTAGTAGGCAGGAAATATAGCAATTTCTAAGGTATATTCTTACTTATACAGGGGTTGAAAATGAATGTTGCAAGGTCCCAGCATATGTGTTAATTATGAGTTCAAATGCAGGCAATAGTTTAAGCTAAAACAATTCAGTCTGTGTTTCATATTCGTAGAGAGATAAGAGATGTTTTAAAAAGGTGGGGGCTTTCAGAATTCACTCCAAATTCAGGGTCAAATACAGAGAAAGAAAGACAAGGGGGGTTGAAAAATACCCACAGATTCTAAAATACTTTAGCGTTTAACCCCTTCCCGCTGCAGGGCGTAAGTTTACGTCCTGGGAGCGGGGTACTTCCCGCAACAGGGCGTAAACTTACGTCCTGGAGATAGCGCTGGATCATATGTGATCCAGCGCTATCCCGCAGCGGGAGCCGGCTGTCAGTCACAGCCGGCGTCTCGCTGCAGCAGCGGGGGGACATCGGAGATGCGCCCGCCACTGTTAACTCCTTCCCTGCCGCGATCTAAGTAGATCGCGGCAGGGAAAGAGTTCACAGCGGGAGCGCGGCTCCCTCTGTGTCTCCGGCCGGAACTCGTGATGTCATCGCGAGAGCCCGGCCTGTCACCATGGCAACAGGACGCCAGACACTGGCGTCCTGTATTGCCTATGCCTGAGATCGCTGTATGAGCGATAAGGCATAGGAGAGCAGTAGCTCTGCCATGCCTTATGACAGCGATCATCAGGGCAGTGATTAAAGTCCCTCAGAGGGACACAAACAGTGTAAAAAAAAGAAAGATTTAAAAAATGAATTAAAAAAATGTAAAAAAAAAGAGTAAAAAAACCATTTTTTATGCTTTTTCTCAGATTAGCATAAAAAAAGGTAAAAAAAAAATAAAACCCCACATATTTGGTATTGTCGCGTCCGTAACGATGCGTACAATAAGTTGCACATGCTTTTGACTGTGCACCGAAAAGAAACGCTAAAAAAAAAGCTAAAAAACTGAGGCAAAATGCTCATTTTTAGCATTTTGCCTCACTAAAAATGCAATAAAAGTGATCAAAAAAGTCGTATGTACGCCAAAATGGTACCAATAAAATCTACAGCTCGTCTCGCAAAAAATAAGCCCTCATAGAGCTCTGTACATCAAAAAATAAAAAAGTGGGGGCGTGGCCTGATGAAGTTGGTGGCAGACGTGTGAAGCCGGGCTCCGTCTTGCAAACCCCGCTAAGCAACACAAAAGCTACCCCAGCGCAGCCAAAGAAGTGGAGGAAGTGCCTCTCGGCTTACAGACCAACATGCCGAAGAGACGAGGAGGTAAAACGCCGGTACATAAAGTATCGGACTTCTTCTCTTCCCGCGGCTCAGCAACAGCGCTACTTGCTGAACAAGATGGTGCCGTCCAGCGCACGAGTACAAGCACCGGAGCTGCCGGAGGAAAACAGGGACCCCGGAAATCACCTCCGAACGACTCTGCCGCTCCAGACAGGGGAAACGGAGGATCAGCAGAAGTCTCCAACCGGGATGGGGTGAGTGAAGGAGCTGCAGAGCTCCAAAATGCACCGGCTCATTCACCTAAAATGGCGCCGATAGGCTCTCAGACCCCCTCCCTCTCTACTTCTTCATCTCCATCCATAAGCCCAGAAAAGCAGAGACCTCGTTTCTCAGCATCCCCTAACTCCTGCAACCAACAACTCCTTTTTGGAGAAGAGCTAATAAGAAACGTTCCTTCCTCTAGCCTCCCAGCATCAGAGGACTTTATAAAAAATATGATGCTTGCTCTGCATGGTTCTCTACAAAAAGACATCCAAGCCTTAACATCATCAGTAAATAGCTCCATACAGGAGTTAGAATCCCGCACAAACCATGTAGAAACAAAGACGGGAGAAATCACAGCGTCTCACAACAAGCTGATAGACGCACACTATGCATTAGAGGAGGAAGTGGAAATTATCAGGAATAAGCTAACTGACCTAGAAGACAGGAGTAGGAGGAATAATATAAAACTTAGAGGTGTTCCAGAAAATGTTTCCCAACCGGAACTAAAACAATATCTTATTAATCTGGTGAAGAAGGTTCTCCCTAACTCCAACAGCCAGGAATGCATAATTGACAGGATTCATAGACTCGCCAAACCGAGTTTCATACCGGACAGTATACCGCGCGACGTAATTGCCAGATTACACTTCTACCATATAAAGGAGGATTTGATGGCCACGGCGAGGCGCATGCATTCCCTACCCTCTCCATACGAGAACATTAATCTATTCACAGATTTGTCACAATCTACGATAAAGGCTAGAAGAGCTTTTTCACAAATAACCGCATCCTTAAGATCCGCCAAAATCCCATATAAATGGGGGTTCCCGACGAAAATCTTAATCCACAAAAACAATGCTATGCATGTTATTTCTTCACCAGAAACAGGAGAAAAGATTTTGGAAAAGTGGAATATTCCGCTACAAACATCTGAGCATTTGAAACCAAAGAACGGGTCCGGCAGGCGCGCATTACCCTCCACTCCACCAAGAGGAACACATTTCAACGCAGAATGAACCAAGATCGCTAGGCTGCCTGGGTCTACAAAATGAGTGAGTAGAAGGGGTTTTACCCCGCAAGATGAACTCTTACCCCCACAGACATACACCAGGACTACCCTGAGTCTGTATACAAGTTTGAATGTTTTACGTTACAGGTCTCACAATTCACTCGCAGCATTTTTACAACTAAGCGACTAGCGAAAAGAAGACCTTCAGTTGATATATTATACAAAGTTTATATTGTTTTGTTTACAACCTACATCGCCAGATTAATCCTTAACAGAGTGCCTCACGTCCAAATCTATTATGTCCATTAAAATATATTCTCAGAATGTAAAAGGATTGAATACTCCCTTTAAGAGGTCTATGATTTGGAAGGATGCATTGACAAATAAAGTAGACATCTTGTGTTTACAAGAAACACATTTTACACAGTTGGCCGCCACAAAATTCACTAACAAAAAATACCCTCAAATTTTTTCGGCCAATGCTCAAAACAAAAAACATGCAGGAGTAGCAATCGCATTCAAAGATAACATTCAATTCTCAGTAGAAAACCAGATAATCGATCTGAAGGGAAGATACATTGTTTTACAAGGTACCCTTAACAAAACAACAATTACTCTGGCGAATATATACGCCCCAAATAATTCCCAAATATCCTTCCTAAACAAATTAATCAGGAAAATTAGGAAAATCCAAAAGGGCAAGTTAATTATCTGCGGTGACTTCAACATTATACCCAACAAGGATACTGATTCCACGGCGCAAAAAAGGACCGCAGCAGTCTTACAACCCTGGCTTAACAAAGAAGGTCTTTATGACACCTTCAGGTGCCTCAACTCCACTTCAAGAGAATTTACATTCTTTTCCCCTAGGCACAAGACATTTTCACGCATAGACCTATTTATAACGGACAAATGGACCCTCATGGATATTTCAGAATCAATGATAGGAACGACTACATGGTCGGACCACTCTCCCACATATATAAAAATTAGAATAGGCCCCCATTTCAAACAAACTAGAATATGGCGAAACGACATAAATTTGCTCAAAACACCTAGAGCCCAGGAACAACTGAAACAAGCCTTGGTAGAGTATTTTACCCTAAACGAAAATCAAGGAACAGATAGTTTTGTTATATGGAATGCACATAAAGCAGTAATCAGAGGAGTCATGATAAAGTTAAAAATACAGGAAAGAAGAAACAAACAAGCAAAAATAAACAACCTGTTAGAAAAAATACAAGAACAGGAAATAATAGAACAAGAAACCCCCCAAATAGGATCCCGGTCAGGGTTAATGCTTTTGAGGGAAGAACTAAGGAAAGAATTGCTAGACGATTACAATAGGAATATGACTTACCTAAAAGCCAATTACTACTCCAACATAGATAAACCCTCAAAGTTGATGGCAAAGTTGGCCAAAGCAAAAATAACTAAGGCAAAAATCCCTTACGTTAAATGCAGTAAGGATCCCACAGTAAAGATATCACACCCACAACATATTGCGGAACAATTTAGGGAGTTTTACGCCAAATTATATAATTTAAGAGATTGCGCTACAACACTCCAGCCAACACCTGAGAGTATAGAAAATTTCCTGGAAAAAGTATCTCTTCCTCTAATAGGTAAACAAAAAGAAGAACTGAACAAACCAATTTCTATAAACGAGATAAATAGAGTAATAAATATTTTAAAAAATCACAAGTCCCCAGGCCCGGACGGTTTGTCCAATGAATATTATAAAATCTTTGCATCTATCCTTTCCCCACGCTTGGTTACTATATTTAATGAATCTATGCTCAAAGGCACAATGCCAGACGAAATGCTTCAGGCTACGATAATAACTCTCCCTAAACCGGGAAAAGATCCCACCTCCCCGGCGAATTTTAGACCCATATCGCTGTTAAATTCAGACACAAAAATCTACTCAAAAATATTGGCCTTGAGACTATTAGAAGTTCTACCAGAAATAATACATAGTGACCAGGTAGGGTTCACAAAGGGAAGAAACGCCTCGGATGGTGCACGCAGAACTCAGAACCTAATGGATTTGGTGGGCTCGAGTCGGACGCCTTCTCTCTTCCTTTCCCTGGACGCGGAGAAGGCGTTCGATAGAGTCCACTGGGGATTCGCATTTGCGGTCCTCAGGAAGTTTGGAGTGGACGGTAACTATCTGAGCGCGATTCAGGCCCTCTACACGAAACCTACTGCAAGAGTATTGGTGGATGGGGTGCTATCCTCCTCCTTTTGCATAACTAATGGAACCCGACAGGGTTGCCCCTTATCTCCGTTATTATTTGTAATGTTTATTGAACCACTGGCGGAATTAATTAGGTCGGACGCAAAGATTAGGGGAATACCAACTAATCTAAGACAACACAAAATTGGCCTGTTCGCCGATGACATCCTCTTGTCCTTAATAGACCCCCTGTCTTCCCTGAGAAGTGTTCAACAATGCATATCCCAATTCAGCAATGTATCCTATTATAAGCTAAATTCAGATAAATCACTAATTCTTAGTTTCAACATAGAAAAAAATTTGAAAAAAGACATTCAAGGGGAATTTCCCTTTGAATGGCACACAGAGGTGCCATACTTAGGAATCAAACTATGCAAGTCCAAAACAAAAATTATACCCTCCAATCTAGACCCGCTGCTAAACACACTCCAGAAAGAGCTAGAAGACTTAAAGAAAAAGGAATTTTCCTGGATAGGTAGAATAATTCTTTATAAGATGTTAATCCTACCGAAAATTCTTTATATTTTCCGTACTTTATCTTATCCTATCCCTAAATGCACGATAACAAACTTCCAAAAGCAATTATCTGCATTCATTTGGGACGGGAAGAGACCTAGAATAGCAGCATCAATAATGCATTTGCGTAAAAACCAGGGGGGACTGGGAGTCCCGAATTTATTTACATATTATCAGTCCATCATTATTGAGCAGTCGAGTACCTGGCTGCGAGAGTCTCATACTCCTCCCTGGAGCCGCATGGAAAGAGACCAGAACCATAATAGACCCTTGGGACTACTTATTAGAGCCTGCATTATGAAATCCTTGTATCCTACAACCATTCCGCCACTAAGAATACAAAACCTTCCTCCCATGATGGAACTAACTATACGATGTTGGAAAGATCTAGCATACAAATTTAAAAACTCACCTCGTATCACATCCTTATACATTCCTATAGAAATTCTCTCGTACTTTATCCAAGACCTCAACCTGAGAGAGTGGAAAAAAAGTGGGATTGAGTCTATACTGGAGCTACTAGAAAACAACAAACCCCTTACATTCAAATCAATTCAAGAAAGGTTTGATTTACCAAACTCAGAACTGTATCCTTACACGAGGGTAATGTCCTTACTAAACAACTCGCAACTGGAGAAATGTCCCCTCCCTATACAAGTGGAGGCTTTATTTCAAAAATGCGAATCCTCTCAGGGCTCATTAACCAGAATGATTTACGACAGTATATCTGGAAACATGAATAATATCAAAAGAATGCATCTAATAAACTGGGAGCGAGATTTGAAGAAGAATTTCTCTCCATCACAATGGTTAAACTCCTTCACATGGGCAAACAAAGCCACCCTCTCAGCAAACCTAATACAAACCCACCAAAAAGTGACTTCAAGATGGTACTATACGCCATTGAAATTAGCAAAATGTTTTGATAATGCAAAAAGTGAGTGTTGGAGGGGATGTGGAGGTGAGGGGTCCCTCCTTCACTTATTCTGGGACTGCCCCAAGATCCAACCGTATTGGAAGGACGTTTTCAACAATATACAAGAGATTGTGAAGGAGGAACTGATCTACGCCCCGCACCTAGCTCTCCTTCTCCTGGACTGTGACTCTATTCCACAAAAAAAGAGAAAATGGACATGTCATTTTTTGCTGGCGGCCAAAAATATTATTGCAAGATACTGGAAACTGGAAAATCCTCCGAAAATCAAAGATTTGCTGGACATGATGTCAGACCACTATTCCTACGAAAAATTGCATGCGAAAAATAATAATTGCTTACATAAATTTAATGATGTTTGGAAGTACTGGCAAGATCGCAGGTTGTGAACTGTTTATGTTTTAAGTTTGTTTAAAGTGGAAAAAAAAATATAACATTTCAACAGGTTAAATAATAAGTACACCTAATACTCTCCCACATCTGTAACCGAGTGTTGGATGTGTTGTGCACACATTAACACGCTTGAACGGCACTATATGGTTATTAAAACACACACAAAAGCCGTATTATTAGAATCAATACACCATATAAATGCACAAAATCGTTACTTTCAACAACTACTAGTTGCCATCTAATTGCTAAGTTAAAGTACTATAACGTGATGGAAGAACTTATTGTACGACTTATGCAGGAACAACATGTGTGAGAATGTATCACTGTGTACTGTTTGAAAATGTTTAATAAAAATTTACTTGGTTTAAAAAATAAAAAAGTTACGTGACTTTGAATGCAGCAATTTAGAATAGAAAAAAGATTTCCAAAAAAAAGGGTTTTTATTGCAGAAAAGTGGGAAAACCTAAAAAAATTTTTAGAATTTTGGTATCGTTGTAACCGTACCGGTCTGCAGAAAAAATGGAAAGTCTCATTTATGCTGCATGATTAACGGTGTAAAAAAAAAATAAAAAAATCTATGACAGAATTGATGCGTTTTCTCTCTCTGCTATCATTAAAAAAAAAATAAATTTTACAATATATTCTATGTACCCAAAATTGGCATCGATAAAAACTACAGTTCGCCACGCAAAAAACAAGCCCTTATACGGCCGCGTCCACGGAAAAATAAAAAAGTTATGGCTTTTGAAAAATGGAGATGGAAAAATACCAAAAAATCGCTTGGTCCTCAACGCCAAAATAGGCCATGTCATGAAGGGGTTAATACAGCATATAATAGTTTCAGTAAATAAGAAATATAGAATGTCTCAGTCACTCAGCAAACTTTTTTCACATAATTTGTCATAAATAGCGCTCATTCACAATCTCATCTCAATAGAATCATGTACTTTATAAGATCATAGCACTCACCTCAATGTTTTTCAACTGATGATGTATGTTTGTCAAACTTTTTTTTTCTGCGCATCTGTATGTACTGGTACACCTCCAAGGGGGGTGACGGAGCAGACTTGAGAGCATGGATGGATGTGAGTTAGTGACCTGTGTTCGGGCTCTGGTGAGTGTGTGATGCAGATATTGACTGGGGATAAAAGTCCTCCCCATGCATGGGACTTTGCTTGGTTGAGATGTGGACGTGTAGACTGTTACGCTGAAATGAAGTTGGGAAGAAAGACGCAATGTGCCAATATCGAAGGGGTGGAGCTAGATGATGTAATAGTACGTAATGTTTCATCCCTCTTGTCCACAAGGGAGGGGTGAGGAGCTTGAGCAGCTAGTAAAAGTTTTTTGTTTTGTTTTTTCTCCTGTCTCAGATTTGATAAGATATTGCAGGCAGGATCAGACTAATAATGAATTCACTTAAAGGGATATCACATTTCAAATATTAGTAGATGTTTTGTAGATTATTCTGCCCCGATGTAACTCATGTCTGTTATTGGTGCTAACATCTTACAGGCCTTATCTGCATCCATCAAATCTTTTTACAATGTTATACTACCTTGAAACCGGGTACTATTGTTCCAATTGAGTACCATGGTTTAAAGGGGGGGAGGAGAAGGCATAGGTGATCTAGGTATTGCAAATCAGCCATTTTTAACCATTTTGAAATTTTTTGCAAGTCAGCCATTTTTAAATTTTTTGCAAGCCATTTTTAAATTTTAACATTTTTTGCAACAAGATTCTGATCTTTTTGAAATAGAATACCAGCCTGATTGTCTAGCATTGATGCAACAAGAAAATTTAAGTTTTAAAAAGTTACTGAAAGCCCTTGTTAATAATGCATATTTTGAGTTGTTTTTTATAGATGGTACCCAGGGTGATTGATGACTCCACTCCGGTTATGCAGTCGTAACACAACATGACACGGTAAAAGCAGAATCTCTGCCTCCGCATGTCTCAGCACAAGAAGCGGAATTAAAAGCACTCACGGAGGCGTGTAGAGTGGCCACAGGTAAGACGGCAAACATTTACACTGACTCCCGGTATGCATTTGGCATAGCTCATGATTACGGCCCAAAATGGAAGGCCAGACAGTTTTTTTTACCACAGCAGGACAGCCAATTAAGAATGATACAGCGGTCTCATGGAGGCCCTACTTCTACCTGACAAGGTGGAAAGCTCACACCAATTCCTACACCAGAGAAGCAAGAGGCAATGCCATCACAGGCCACACAGCAAAGGCAGCGGCCCTCAAGCCGTGGAAGAAAGAAGAAAAGAAGAATTTAACAATAACTTTGGACTTTGATAAAAACTTTGGACTTTGATAAAAATTTGGACTTTGACAAAATTTGGACTTTGACAAAATTTGGACTTTGACAAAACTTGGACTTTGACAAAACTTGGACTTTGACAAAACTTGGACTTTGACAAAACTTGGACTTTGATATGAACTTGGACTTTGATAAGGACTTTGATATGCTAAAGACTTTACAGTTACAAGCCAGCAAGGAAGAAAAGGAAAAATGGACTAAAAAGGGACGGCGTATGGTGAACAGTCAACAGCACTTGCCTACCACGGTCCCTGTGCCCCATGATGGCCCAGCTGATGCACGGAAAGACGCACCTCTCAAAGCAGCAATGATGTCGACGCTTGAACAAGGACGGGTGGCTCCTGGGTTTTCTGTAGCTGCTGCATCATTTGTCCAATTTTGCATGATCTTTGCCGTAAAGCAACAGGGCAGAAGTAAACTTTGCCACATCACACTTGCCTAGACCACTCTACCCATTTCAGGGATTGCAAATTGGCTACACTCAGCTCCCACTTGTTGGGAAGCATGAATATGTGCTTGTTGTTGTTGATGTTTTTCAGGTTGGAGAGACCTACTCTGTTACTAAAGTAAATAAGCAGGTAACCGCACAGAAGCTCATGAATGAGGTAATCTGCAGATATGGGGCACCGGAAGTGATTGAGTCAAACAAAGGTACACACTTCACAGGTGAAATAATGCAACACATCATGTCTGCTTTGGGTATATTCCAGGCTTTTCACACACCCTACCATCCGTGGAGTAGTGGGAAAGTAGATACAAAAGACAATAGAGGAAACGGGTAAATCTTGAATTGAGTGTCTTTCATTAGTTTTTCTTTTTCTTAGGAGGATACATGCCACAGTAGCTGAGTTTGGGGAATGATTTTCTTGTTAATGTTGTCATAGGCCTCTCCAAGGAATTGTTAGTAATCCATTCTGCAGTCTCTGCTTTTCTCCCAGGTCCTACAGATGAGTGTCACTATCTGAAACCAAGTGACAGGGTCTATGTGAAAAAGTTTGAGAGAGAGACCCGGTTTTAATGTCCCTACCAGATGTTGCTTACCACCCAAACTGCAGTCAAGCTCGAAGGAAAGCCCACTTGGATCCACACTTCGCGCTGAAAAAACTAATGATCCTGCATATCCTTTACATGCTATAATGTGGTACAATTCCTCCAACACACACCTTTGACTACTGTACACTAGCCCCTGTTTCAGAACAAATTAATACAATGAAATGTGCAATATGAAGAGTACACTGAGGGTGAGAATCCAACACCGTATCGTGCTAAGAGAGAAGTTGATGCTCCAGGTGGTAACTTTTATCCACATGTATACATAGATGTAATAGGAGTGCCAAGGGGGGTGCCAGATGAATTTAATTCTAGAGATCAGTTTAAAGCAGGTTTTGAGTCCTTATTTGCTTTTGTCACTGTTAATAATAATGTAGATTGGATGAATTATATCTATTACAATCAGCAGAGGTTTGTAAACTACACTAGGGATGCTTTTGCGAGGGTTAGCTGACCAGTTAGGGCCCACTGCATCCATGGCGTTCCAAAATAGAGTGGCCGTGGATATGATTTTAGCAGAAGGAGGTGGGGTATGTAATTTCCTGTTTGTGTATTATCCCTTTAATGTGACCAAAATTTCCCTTGTTTGAAAAAAGATGAAGAGCCAGTTCCGATAATGCCAACCACGTACGTTACCAGAAGAATGGAGAAATGGACTAGTACTGCGCCGCCCCGGTCTCATAAGATGGACTGTCAGTGGACTTCCCATTTGCCTAGGGAAAGTGCAGAAGACCTTAGGTTCCGGCGAGGGCACACCCTGCGGTGTGTTAACTCGTACAGATAGAGGGTATGGATGCCCGGAAATAAGCCCAGGGAATCCATGGTCTCCTTCTGAGGTGAGGTAGGGATCCCTCCCCTTTTAGGAGTAGGGACTTACGGGCAGTGGAGAAACCCTGACGCAAGGGAGAGACGACCGAGGAAGAGTGCAAGGTCTGATGCTTGATCTCCATATTAAGTTTTTAAGGGGGGTTTGTGAGGGTATATATATATATTGCCATATGTTCTTTATACTTTTATACCTATATGCAAGTTCTATTCAATTCCAAATAAGAAAAAACTTAATCTGTCGCCTTAACATCAGATATGCCAAGAGGCCTTGCCAGGCGAAGACAAAATGTGTCTTGAACAAAATGTATCTTAAAATGTACAGCAATGAAGAATCGGACGAAGGCCGCGTGTACTTGGCCGTTTTCCCAGAAGCAAGATATCAAGATGTTCCACTATGTACATAATTTTCACTGTCTTAGGCCGGAAATCCGGACTTCCCATATATGGAGAATGCATGCTTGGCCGTTTTCTTAGAATTGAGTGGGTGATTCTTTGCACTGGAGTTAATTGAATACGTGATTTTCTGTACATAAGCCAGAGGCGCCATATCAAGATAACGGCTGTTTTCACTGTCTCAGGCCGGAAATCCGGACTTCCCATATATGGTTATGAGCCCATCACCCCTTGCTGGTGATGGGACAAAGGGTATAAGATCTCATGTAATCTGTAATAAAGCACGACGGCAGAGAGCCATGTCCCGTGTGAGAAACTATACCAGACCTCCGTGTGTGTGGTGTCTCTTCTTACCGCCGGCAGCGGGGCAAGTGGGGTGGGCCTGATTGGTGCTGTACTTAGAATTTTATTACCCTGACACTGAAAGATTCCCAATTAATTTGGAACTGGAGAGTGGATAGGGAGGTTTGTGATAATAATGCTGTACAGGCTTTGGAAATACCTTTAGCCTGAGTTCCATGGTTATATAAAAAGATTTCATATTTTGTGAGCAAGGCTGTAGTCGAGGGATCTAATGATGAGAGAAAATGTTGTATCTGTAAGTATCTATAAAATTCTTTGTGCGGTAATTGGTGTGTCTCATGTAGTTTTGTGAAGGATTTCATGATTGGTCCTTCATATAAATCCCCAACCTTGGTGATGCCTTTGGCTCGCGATACATCTAGATGTATATCTGGTATTAAGAGTTGGATTACCTCTATGGGTATTTTGAATTTTTGAAGGGGGAGAAAGCCAGGGAGGTAGGATACTTTTTTCCAGATATACATTGGCGGATACTGTGGGGGAAATAGACGTGGGAAATTTCTTTGTTAATATGGAAACCGATAACAGGTTCGAGAGTTTAGAATATCCAGTGATATTGGATTAGATCTGAATCCAATGTTTAGATGAGTCATCCATCCACCAGTTTTTTAGTAGGTCGAGCAATGCTGCATAATAATATTTTTTTATACAGGGGCAGCCCAGGCCCCCCTGTGAGGGTTGGAGAAATAATACTTTAGAGGATACCCTTGCTTTCTTATTACCCCAAATGTAATTCATTAGTAGGTTTTGTATTTGATCTAAAATGATATTCGGTATAACCACAGGAAGGTTGTGAAACAGATATAAGATTGTAGGCAATAGAAACATCTTAACAATGGCGATACGGCCTATCCATGAGATACATAAGTTGGTGTAATTTTTAATTTCTTTTTCTAGTTTCATTAGTAAAGACTTAAAATTAGTGGGACCTAGTTGGCTGATGGGATACGTCAGAGTGACACCCAGATACGGGATCTGTCCGTTTGGCCACTTGTAGGGGTAAAGAGACTGTAATTTTGCTTGCTGGTTTTCAGGGATTCCCATGTTAAGGACAAGAGACTTGGTGGCATTGAGTTTGTAATAGCCAAAATGGATAAATATAGAATGAGAAATTTTAGAATTAATGTTTAATATTAAGTTTAGCAAATTTTTATAATTATCAGCCTGGCATGTATTTTACAAGGGGTCGCCTATGTGATCTGAGCTCTCCTTTGTTGAGTAAATTATACATTATGAAAGACTTATTACTTAGTCTACGCACAGGTTTCCAGGCAGGTGGCTTAATATAGTGAATGGAGAACTTTGATGTTAAATCCTCACCATTGATTTCATGCACACCTGTTTATTAGAGAGAATTTTGTATGTCATCCAGATTCCCGTCTCCAGTTTCATTAATTATAGGGAATACCGACAAATTTGGGGGGAAATAAATGCTGAGTTAGTAATGAGGGTTCTGAATAGAAAGCTTCAAAATCAGATGCTGTATATTAGAAGACACACACCAATAATGTCACGCACACTTATATATCAAATGCACCATATTTCTTATATTTGGCTTTTTTCCCTAGTTTTAGATTCAAAATATTAATACGTTTATTTTTTTCTTTTCCTGGTCTCCAGCATCATAGGGATAATGAGATGACTTCTAAGCTGACAGATGGCCCCAGCCTAGACTGCATTTTCAGTTGAGGCATATATAAGGCCTCTGCATTACATTCCCTGCAGCCTGAATTGAGCTTTAAAAATGTCACTGTGGGATCTGCAGGGCAATGTGAAAAGTAAACTTTTATGCTTGAGAGGGGGTGGTGGAGGAAGGAGGATTCTTAAACAAATTTATAGCCTGGGACACTACTTAAAATTCAGTATGATCTATCATTTTTTTCCCCAACAGATCCCAACAAAGTTACTAGAATCTTACAATATTTACCGTATCTAGTGTATATGGTGAGTTTATCATTCTAACATCTTTAATGGAGCAATAATGGCAGATTTTGTTACTAGATCGATATCTCATGGCTGCCTAGAATATAATACGCTGGCAAATATTAATGAAGTTTCCTTGCTGTGAGGTCGTTTGTGAAATTTAGCCTGATAACGGCTGAAAGAGTTCCTTCACCTTTAAACTATTGAGGACATACCCTCTGGATAGGTCATCAATAACAGATCGGTGGGGATCCACTATCCAGGACCCCAACGTATGAGCTGATCATGATCACTGGACTGTGTCTGGTGTTCAGAGTCAAGTGAATGGGAACTGTCCTGTTTCTGGCACACAGCGGTTCTGGACACTGACACAACGGCCACGGCAATCTGTCTATTGGCAGGACTTCTAAGCAGCACAGCCTCATTGATTTGCTATTGATGATCTAATTTCCTTCTATGACAGAATCACCGACTGGGTTGATCAGGGAAATGCAGTGGATATAGTATATCTTGACTTTAGTAAAGAATTTGACAAAGTATCTCATACTTCTTGAAAAAATGACCAGATATGGGATTGACAAGGCAACTGTTAGGTGGATTCACAACTGGCTGAGTGATCGTACTTAAAGAGTGGTCATAAATGGCTGCACATCCAAGTGGAAGAATGTATCGTATCAAGTGGGGTACCACAAGGCTCTGTCCTAGGCCCCAAAAAATCTAGAAAAGCTTGAACAGTGGGTGGCGACTAACAAAATGGTATTTAACAATGAGAAATGCAAAGTCCTACATTTGGGCGAGAAAAATGAAAAAGCACATACAGATTAGGAGGAATTGGGCTAAGCAGCACATGTGAAAAAGACTGGGGTATACTAATAAATCATAGACTGAACATGAGTCAACAATGTGACGCAGCAGCCAAAAAGGCAAACACAATTCTGGGATGTATTAAGAGAAGCATAGAGTCTAGATCACGTGAGGTCATTATCCCCCCTCTACTATTCCTTAGTCTTGCTAAGGGCTCATGCCCACGGCTGCGTTGGATTACACCTGCAGAATCAGACCCGCAACTCCCAAAGACTCTTCGGATCTGCGGCGAGTGTCTCGCCCAGCGAGCCGGTGTACTTGCGCAGTGCAGCATATGATGCTCCGGCGCTGGGCGGTGACACGGATTCTCACAGTACTTCTGCTGTGCTCACAGCAGAAGTATCGCAGGATAGACGGCTTCCATTGACTTCAATGGAAGCCATTCATACAATTTTTGGAATAGAATAGAGCATGCTGCGATTCTTTCCCTGCAAGCAGAAAATAGCAGTTGATTTCCGCTCGTTGGCAGGGGAGAATCACCTAACATGGCATGTCTATGGACTGTCATTTCTGCGGAATTCACGGTGGGTGTCTGACCGCGAATTCCGCAGCGATAATCCGTCCATGGGCATTAGCCCTAAGGCTTCTTCACACTGGCGTATGGCAAATACGCCCGCTGCTACAGAGCATATTTGTGCATGAACCAAGGAAATGTCCTTTTTTTTACATTTAAAACTCTGTGCTATTGCGTACAAAAAGAAAAAAAAAGCAGAAAGCTCGGTCCTATCCTATCTTTTCTTGCACGTAGAAAAACTATGTGCAAAAACGCTAGAGCACGGCCTATTTTTCTCGCGCATAGTGATGTCACGTGAGAAACATGGCTATGAAAACAAAACAATTGACATAAATGGTTTTATTTCGTCACATGATTTTCATGCCCGCAAAAGTTCCAAAATCACGTTCGTATGTTTAAGCCGCTACTGCTGAAAGTATTTTCAAATTTTGTTATAGGGCACCACGATAACCTGTTACGCTATTGGTCACTATTATGCCAAAGGTTCATTATGGTACTTTTATCATGTAAATCATGTTGTACAATCTGCTATATATATTTTAGAATGTTGCTCACATTAATAGATATTTTTAGTGAATGTATCATCCACTCCTGTGGAAAGGTTTCTGTTTCCCAGATATTAAATCGGGTTATGTTCCAACTGAAGCAAGAGTAAAGATTAATGTCTATAAAGTGTTCACAAACAGAAATAGGAGAAACGTCCCCAGCTAGTAACTGGCGATAGTCCTGCTTCTCAGGTATTGTCCAATTCTAGATTTCCTATTGCGCCTTTCTTTATTTAATGTCAGCCTGTCATTTTATTTCAACACAGGTGAACACATTTTCAATAGAGTTTAATCTGAACATACAGGAACAGTAAGGTGTTCTCATAAACTGTTGGGAGCGTGACAGCGGAAAACCTCTATGTACTATTAATGCCTATAAAATGGGATGTGATAAACGTTCAGTTTTAAAAACATCATGGAATATAGTGTTATATGCCTTGACTACATTCTGTTTATTTATAACATAATTGCTGCGACCATTATTTGGACCTCCAGTATGTATATGTCAGTATGGAAATAAGGGTGTTAAACAGTCTATATTGTTTTAGGTCATGTTTTTCCATAAATGTATATTTTCTACAAGGCAGGGCCATGGGATAGACATCACAGAGAACCATCTAGCTGCCTCCCCCACATAGAGTATTCTTGATTCTTTATAACCCATAAAACATATTTGAATCATTGAGACAGGGTAATAATGCTCCCAGTAGTGGCCCCTATAGTAAGTGCCCCTGTTACGGAGTCCAGTAGTTATAGTGACTCCCATAGTAGCCCCAAGTAGTAATAGTGACCCCCAAAGTTACAGCAGTAGTAATAGTGCCCCGCTTAGTAGACCTACATTCAACAGCAACCCTACAATATAATGCATTTAACTGACTCTGCCCACAGCTCCCATGTGGTCACTGCTGCTGTATTCAGACTGGGACCCCTTAGAGATAAACTGATTACAGCAGCCGGATGGGAGCTGGCGACAGAGTGAGTTAAATGCTTGTCAGGATTCTCATAGACTCATAGAATGGTAGAGTTGGAAGGGACCTCCCGAGTCATCGGGTCCAACCCCCTGCTCAGTGCAGGATTCACTAAATCATCCCAGACAGATATTTGTCCAGCCTTTGTTTGAACACTCTGGCTTGCAGCTGACAATTATTTTGTTGGCGGCAATTAATATGACTGGTAAAGAGTAAATACCTGTTGGACTGGTGACTTACCAGCTGGGTGGCAACCCTAGTGCCACTGCCCCTCTGAATTCCTGCAAGCTGCTGACTGAGACGGCAGGCTCTGATCGCCTCATGGTAGAAACACCCCTGAGCATGATTATAGAAAAAACTTAATTACAGCCCTTTCCTCTCTTTCCTAAAATATACAGATCAGCTGAGGAGCTGTAATTTAACTAGAAGCAGTGGTTATGTGCAACGAGTTGTATGTTTCAACGGCAACATTTTGGGTTATATAAAATGTATTGAAAAACATTTAGTTGAATTACTTTAGGTTTATTTTCCCCAAGAAATATTGTCATTGTTTTTATGTCTTTCACTGTGGTATAGAAGTCATTTTATCTTATTCTGTTGGTCAGTTTATGGTTACGGCAGCACTGAATGTATATTTTGTATGTATTGCAAATTTTGTGGAAGAAAACCAATAATATCTCACCATTTCATTTATTGGAAAACCTAAATGACTACTCAATAACCCTACCACTTTGCTGATATTAAAAGATAAATCAGGGATGCGCCAGGCAAATAGCAATAAGATGAAAAAACAATTCAGTTTTAACTCACCTGGTGCCAAACGGGGAAAATCAGCAAGATCAACCCCGTTGGCACCGATGTCCAAGAAGACTTAAAGCAAGTTCTTTTCAATCCCACATCCGCATCCTCACGGAGAGCAGCAAAAGGAAGCAGCAAACAAACACCTATTGAGGTGCTTGGTAGACAGCAATTCGTAAAGAAAAAAAGGACTGCTTTTGCGCTCGTTGGGATAAAAAATCCACAGGTGTAACTGTAACTGTATTTTCAAGAGCTTGAAAAAGGCGATTGTATTAGCCGAAACGCGTTGCTCTTATCTATGTGAATAAATTAAATACAGTTACACCTGTGGATCTTTTATCCCGACGAGCGCAAAAGCAGCCCTTTTTTTCTTTACGAATTACTTTGCTGATATTAGTGAGTAGCGCCATGAGAACGCCATAACCTGTTCACAATGATATGGTAAACTTGCAGAGCAATGCTGCCCCCCACTGTTATCTTCCATGCAAACACTCAGCAGTCTCAAGACATTTCTAGCTTGGAGAGTTTTTACCTCTTAGGATATGAAAAATACTATTGCCTGAACTGACTGTAATGCATTTTTGTTGGATATATGATAGTTCATACCTGCTCAGGTAGTTACTGTAAACATTCCTAAAATAAAATATATCCCTAGATTTGATGTCTTTTGTATGGAGATTTCATGGAAACTATAAGACTAGGTGCACACTACCGGTTTTGGAATCCACAGACAGCACGCAGCCCCATTATAGTCTATGAGGCTACGCACATTGACATTATTTGACATGGACTGATAGTCCGTATGAAAAACCTCATGTCCTATACCTGTTTTCACGGACAGGAAATAGGACAAGCCAAAGATTGTCATTATGCTGTGTCCAAGTATATCGGACAGTACACAGACTGCTGTCCATGTGCTGTGTTGCGCCTTATCTCCACCGGAACTAGTGGTGGAGACTTGCGTTGGCCAGGTACACTAGTAGGGAAGGGTCAGTGTGACAGCTGTGCACCCCCCTCTGGCATGTAAGCTCATTGCCAAGAATTTCATCTGCGCTGGTAGGAGACAAGATACAACCGTTCCCTGTTAGAGACGTTGCGCCTGCGACATCCCCCATCTCCACTGATGCCATTATTCTCTCTCGCGAGCGGAAAATCGCAGCCGATTTCCGCTTGTGCACACGGGAGAATCATTTAGTACAGCATGTCTATGGACAGCTACTGCAGCAGGATCTGCGGCGGGTTTCTGGCCGCAGATTGTGCTGCGATAATCCGTTCATGGGCATTGGACCTTACTATAGAATGAAAAGGATATTACATCCCACAGGCCCCTACTGAGTCGAAAAGAGTATGCCGGTATCTTTTTATGACATGCCAACTAAAAGGCAGCTGCTTTCTGATTTGGCCAGCCAACTACAGTATACACATAGCAAATCTGTCTCGCTCAATGTCAGGCAGTATGCTCAAAAGGGAACTTTCACACAATTTTACAAATCTAGAGGAGTATCCCTCTACTACTTTTTTGTTATAATGCTCAAAGAGGTGTCAATCAGAAACATGTAAAGTCCACTGACAATGTATGACTCTTCATGTAGCAATTCCAGTTTCCTTACTTACTGCAGAACTGTTAACGCACACAATTCCATCCTGTGACACAACATTTATATAACCACCAGGTGTAGAAATCATTCAGGTTAGCAGGTTTACTCATGTTGAAAAAAAATGCCATTTTCATCAGGCGTGGTCAAGCCATTGTTCGCTGTTGGCTACTTGTGCAGTCGTTGATTTTCCCACGGAAAGCTGCTAATTATAATTCTATATAGAAAAGTCATTCATACTGCAATTAACTAATGTACAGCACAGTTGTCCACGGATTGGAAGATCCGGCTATCTTTGGCAGTCCTATTGAAATTGTGGCTAAGCATGTGCGCTGTTGCTCCATTCATTGTCAGTCACACAGAGGGACTCAGGACCATTTTTCTGGCAATTGCTTAGGGCAAGCATGGGGGTCCATGTGGATGAAAGATAATTTGGTGTAACCAGAATGCCCCTTTAACTTATCTCTAAACCTGACATATCCTGACATGTTAAACACACGTGGGCCTAAAGGGGGCACTGTGTGCAGCACAAAAATTGGCACTATTAGCGACTTTAACTGTACTGTATTAACTGTAATGCCTGCGTAGATCTACATGTTCACAGTATGGGGTAGTATTGGTCTTTAATTGATTTTGTTCAGTACCCACATTATTATTATTTATTTTTAAAGCACCATTAATTCCAGGAAGCTGCAAAAGGGTGTCAATGCATGAAAAAACAATAAACATGACTTAATGAGTGACTAGTACTAAGGGAAAAAGGTTCCTGCCTGCAATCTATAAGGGAGGAGGAAGGAGACAATGGGTGAGGTTAGAAACCCTGTAACAGTTTGTTAAGAATTGCATGTCATTGTTAATATTTGGAGCTGAATTCTTGGGACAATGAGTAGCCAGTGAAGGAGAAATTAGGGGAGAGGTGGATTAGGCAGGCAGCAGAGTTGAAGGTGGGTGGGAGCCACAGAGAAGGATGTTACAGTAGTCTAGGTGGGAGATAATGAGCACATGCACTAGCATTTTTGGTTGACTCAAAGTTAAGGAAGGAGCTGATTTGAGAGATGTTTTTGAATTGGAGATGGCAGGATTTATAGGTCTGGTGCAGGATGTTGAGTCAGATGGAGAAAGATGATGAATTTAGTTTTCTCTATGTTGAGTTTTAGAAGGCAGGAGGAGAAGAAAGAGGAAATAGCTGGCCAAACAGGTAGATTTAAGTGTCATCAGCGTAAAAGTAGTATTTTAGGATCTTTGAGCTATTCTAGGTCAAAGGTATACATAAAGAAAAGTAGGACAGAGCCTTGAGAGACATCCACAGATAGAGGGTGATAATGATGAGACGTGTGAGCTGTGCTCTGCAATTAGACCCCATTTATACTGGAGATGATAGCTCAAAAGTCGCTCAAACGACAGTTTGAGTGACAGTTTTGAGCGATCATCTTTGCATAGTGTATAGTAGCTAAGTAGCTATGCAGGGGGAGCGGGACACCGCCGCTATCGCTTGGAAAACAATGCAGCTGTTCTCAATAAGCAAATAGCTGTATTGTTCTCCGTGATTACAGCTCGCATCCCGCTGTGAAATACCACCTGGACACAAGCTGAAAGAATCTTATCAGCGCTGTCGACTGTGATAACAGCCTGCATCGCTAATAAGTGTTCATCGCTCAATTCAAGAAAACTAGAATTGAGCGAGGAACAACTCGTGCACGAAAGATGCACGATGTCCGTGCATTTAGACCCCACGATTCTCGCTCAAAAGATGGCTTTGAGCGAGAATCGTTGGGTCTAAAGGGGCCTCTAGTTGCAGCCCCTGTGACATTCTGTAAGGTGGGGGAGACTGCAACTGTAAACACAGACTGGAGAGGGGACTGAGCATTGGAGACACAACAGGGGCGTGGAGAGCTAAGTATATGACAATTTCTTATGTTACTCAATGGGGAGGGTGTGTACTAAGATAGTACAACTCAGATAACCCCTTTAATAATTGCAAGGTGTCCAGGCCCTGGGACAGCAAAACAACCCCAAAACACAATGCTCCCTCCAACATGCCTCACAATTGGGATGAGGTTTTGGTGTTGGTCTACAGTGTTCTTTTGCCTCCAAACACAGTACTTTTGTCTCATCTGTCCATAGAACATTATTCCAGAAGCACTGTGAAACATCCAGGTGGTCCTGAGAAAACGTGAAACAGGCCACAATGTTTTTTGGACAGCATAGGTTTCCTTTGTGGTGTCCTTCTATGAACACCATTCTTGTTCAGCATTTTTTAATAGTGAACATATGAACGGAAGAGAGTTATTTTAACCTTGCACCCCTCCTAGGGAGAGTAAAAACCATACTGAATTTTCTCAATTTTTACATAATTTGTCTAAGGCTGGGCTCACATGAACGTATGGTAAAATGCAACGTTTTACCGAGGTGTGGAAGTGAGCGTGGCCTAACTGTGTATTGATGTACAGCCAGGTCTTTGGCGATGCTTTTGCAGCCTATTCCAGTTACATATGTCTCTATAACATGGTTTCTGAGGTGTTGTGGAAGTTGTTTGCATCAAAGCACGGTTCACATTAGCCAATCTTTCTTGAGCAGACCACACCGGTCAGTATCTAGGCATTGTGTGTGTCAGACAGACGGATGTGGATCTGCCTTGTCACACCGGTTTGGCTGTGGGCTAACTGTGGTGGCAGCTCCCAGAGAACCTTGGTTTTCACGCTTAACCCCTACCAGCAGAATACTGGCTTTGCTGCGGGGTCTCCAAGCTGTTACACACAGATAGTCCTGGTTGTGTGGTTGCTGATGCTGCACTGGGCCGAGGCGCAGTACCTTAAGGTCTGAACAGTTGTGTAGTGAAAGGACAGACCTGAGTCAGGGTTGGCGGCAAAGGTGCACAAACAAAGTCAAGGCCAGTAGGTCAGGGTAGGCAGCAAACAAAACAGAGTCCAGAAACAGAGCCGAGGTCGGGGGATACAGAAATCAGTATTGTCAGTAGTAACAGGGGGCAGAACCGGGAACACACAAACGCTGGCTTTATCACAATGATATGAGAACAATTACTTAATCGTCCCCTGTAAATGGCCCTGATCGTTTAGAATTGTTCAAGCTCCCGCGGGAATTCAGTTTCTGCATGTAGAAAACCGGACGACAAGCCGCTCAGTGTAAACAGCAGTCGTTCACTTCTGAAGGACTGCCTGCTTACAGTGAATGGAGGCAGGTGGGAGGGAAGAACACTCCCCAGCCGCTCTGCCTCCATGCTGGCAGGGCTTTCAGTGATACTCGCTCCAGTGTAATAGCACAGGAGCGAGCATCACTGGGACAACCTGTTGGGTATCGTTTGCCCGATAGCTCGTCCTGTGTAAATGGGGCATTAAGGCATTCTTCATGGAGGGAGGATGTCTAATATAGCAGAGATGTGCAGGTGATTGGCTGGGGAAAGATTAGGAAAGTGCACGCTGGCCCTTTAAGAAAAGGGTCAGGAACACAGGCGAGTTCTACAGGCAGCGGCCTGGAACTAGCAGAGGGAAAGCACACACTATGCAGATGGCAACGGTGACCGAGTGCACATCCCTAAGCAGGTGTATGACAGCACTGTGCTGTGACAGTGTACCTTTATTTAATGGGAGAAGTGAAATACCTTTTGTCAATAGGTTTTTGGAGAAGGGATTAAAACAGAGACTCATTTACTTTTTCTCCCTACACTGTAGATGTTTACTCTATGTGTCGAATAAAAGACATGAACTAAGGTGACCAGACATCCTGACTTAGACGATACAGTCCCACTTTGGGACCCAGTGTCCTGTTTTCCGCCGGGACCCCAGCGGAACAGCCATTTGTCCCGCTTTTAGGATGTCTGGTCACCATTATAGTGATTACTGGCCAGGGGGCCGCAGCTCCCTGGCTAGTAATCACTTTATGGCGCTGTGGCCGGATGCACACACTAACAGCAGTGTGGGGATCAGGGATCTTCCTTCTCTCCTTCCCCTGATCTCTTCTCCTTAGTCCCTGCAGAAGAAGAGGAGAGGGGAGGAGGCGCTGCAGCAGGCACACATACAGCGGGCACACAGCAGTGCTGAAATGAGGAGCAACGGCGCTCTGAAGACCAGTAGGAGGATAAGTATGTGAGTTTAAGGGGGGCTCTATTACTACTGGGACTACTATGGGGGGGGGGGGGAAACTGTTACTATTTGTTCAATACAGGGGACATTGTTAGTAATAGTGTCCCCTATACCAGCCGCAGTAGTAATAGTGTTAGCACTGAGGCCACTGTGGGGGACACTATTACTACTGAGGCCACTGTGGGGGACACTATTACTACTGAGGCCACTGTGGAAGTTACTATTACAACTGGGGCCACTGTAGGGGTCACCATTACTACTGGAGCCACTGTTGGGGTTACTGTTACTACTGGGGCTACTATGGGGGACACTGAACTGAACGGAAGTGACGTCAGACGCCAGGAGTAGCGGCACGAGACGGAGGCACGAGCGAGCGGGGAGCTGAAGGGGACAGCGGAGCAGCTCAGCAGCCGAAGCAGGTGCGGGGGCAGCGGCAGCCGAAGCAGGTGCGGGGGCAGGAGTGACCAGTGGGACCGGAGCGCAGCAGCCGGCGCCAAGAGGCCACCAGGAGTTCAGCGGAGCAGCTGAGACAGGAGGGCAGAGTGAGCGGCCGCCGGGACAGCGGGTGACGTCACCAGGAGGAGCGGAGGAGCTGAGTATCTACCTCTGTGTGTGTTTGTGAGTTGTGTGTCTTCTGTGTATCTGGTTAGTTGTGTCTTCTGTGTGTGTGTGTGTCTGGGGGTCTAAGTGTTTGTGAGAGGGGGGAAAAAAAAAAAAAAAAAAAAAAAAATTTTTTTTGACTGCTTGCGCATAAGTGTCAGCGGGTAAGAGGTTGCGTGAGAGAGGCAGCGGGTGAGGGGTTGCAGCAGCGGGTGAGCGGTTGCGGCAGCGGGTCAGCGGTTGCGGCAGCGGTTGCGGCAGCGGGTCAGCGGTTGCGGCAGCGGGTCAGCGGTTGCGGCAGCGGGTCAGCGGAGTGTGAGCAAGTCTATCTTCACTACTTCCACAAGTAATTGTAGATCCCCATTAGGATGAGCTCCATGCCTGGCAATGTCATCCAGTGTGCTACTTGTGCAATGTATGCGGTCCTTGATCAGCCGATCGAGGGTGCATACTGTTGCGCAAGATGCATGCATGTTGCAAATTTAGAAGCCCAAATTCTGGATCTAAATGGGCAACTGGCAACACTGAGAGCCATTGACATCATGGAAAGGAGTTTGGTGCTCACTGAGCAGGCACTCGCTGGGGTAGAGGCGGGGGCGGATGGTAGTACGGAAGTGCAGGGGGAGCAGGCAGTCAGCTGGGTGACAGAAAGAAGGAGGGATAGAGGGAAGAGAACCAGGGAGGCTAGTCCTGAACTGGCACAACCCAACAAGTTTGCACGATTGGCAGATGAGGGGGATGCCATTACAGAGCCAGCACCGCTGCAGCACGACACGCCCTCTGAACGCCAGGGGGATGACTGCTCCAGTGAGACGGGGACGGGGAGCGCAGGGCAGGCTAGACAGGTTCTAGTGGTGGGGGACTCAATTATTAGGGGGACAGAGAGGGCAATCTGCCATAAAGACCGGGATCGTCGAACGGTGTGTTGTCTTCCTGGCGCTCGAGTTCGACACATCGCGGATCGGATTGACAGATTACTGGGAGGGGCTGGTGAGGATCCAGCAGTCATGGTGCACGTTGGCACCAATGAACAAGTTAGAGGTCAATGGAGGGCCCTCAAAAATGATTTCAGGGACTTAGGGTCCAAGCTCAGGGCGCGGACCTCCAGGGTAGTTTTCTCGGAAATACTACCTGTACCTAAAGCCACACTAGAAAGGCAGCAGGATCTTAGGGAGGTAAACAAGTGGCTCCGGAGTTGGTGCAAGAAGGAGGGATTTGGGTTCCTGGAGAACTGGGCTGACTTTGCGGTCGGCTACAGGCTCTACCGTAGGGACGGGCTGCATCTAAATGGGGAGGGTGCAGCTGTGCTGGGGGAAAAGATGGCTAGAAGGCTGGAGGAGTGTTTAAACTAGGGACTGGGGGGGAGGGTAAAATGAGAAATAGTGGGGTAGCCAGTGTAATTAGCGACCTGGGTCCAAGCAAAGGGAATGGGGGACGAGCAGGGGGTGGGGTTAGTACAGTTAGAACTGATAGATCAGCCATAAGTACGAATAGCAACAAAACAAATTTAAAAAACAAAAAAAATGAAATAAATTGTATGATCACGAATGCACGAAGTCTGATCGGTAAAGTGGGCGAGCTTGAAGCAAGAATGACAGATGAAAGTTATGATATGGTCGGAATTACTGAAACATGGCTTGACGATAAGTGCGATTGGGCGGTGAATTTGCAGGGGTACACTCTCTTCAGAAGAGACCGAAGGAACCAGAAAGGGGGAGGGGTATGTCTGTACGTCAAATCGAACTTGAAGCCGAGGCTACGGGAGGATATAGGGGTAGGAGACGAACAGGTGGAATCTCTGTGGGTAGAAATACAGGGAGGAAAAAATAACAAAATCCTGATAGGGGTCTTCTATCGACCACCAAAAGCAACAGAAGAAACTGAAAACTTACTACTAAGGCAGATAGTAGAGGTGTCAAAACGAAACGAAGTAATTATCATGGGGGACTTTAATTACCCAGATATAACATGGGAGAACGAAACCTGCAAATCTCACAGGGGTGATAAGTTCTTGAGAGTAATTAAAGACAATTACCTGAACCAACTTGTGCAGGAACCAACAAGAGGGAGGGCCATTCTGGACCTAGTGCTAACTAACAAACCGGAACGTATAAAGGGGGTGCAGGTTGAGGGGCACTTGGGGAACAGCGACCACAATATAATCAACTTCCAGTTGTCAATCAATAGGAAGCCTTATCAGGGAGTGACAAAGAAACTAAACTTTAGTAAAGCAAAATTTGATGAGCTTAGAACTACTATCGGTAACATTAATTGGGACAACATCCTCAAAAATATCAGTACGGAGGAAAAATGGGAAAAGTTCAAAAGGATCCTAATCGCCTCATGTGAGCAGTTCATTCCCTTTAAAAATAAAAGAAACTCAACTAAAAGGAAACCAATGTGGCTCGACAAGACGGTACGAGGGGCAATAAACGAAAAGAAGAAAGCGTTCAAACTACTAAAGCAACAAGGCAGCGAAGAAGCGCTAAAATCATACAGGGAAAAAAACAAAATATGCAAAGATACGATCAAAACTGCCAAGGAGGAAGCAGAAAGACGGATCGCAAAAGAGAGCAGAAACAACCCGAAGCTATTTTTCAACTACATAAACAGCAAAAGGATTTGCAGGGAGAGCGCTGGCCCTTTAAAAAACAATGCAGGAGAAATCATGGATGATGACGAAGGGAAAGCAAATCTACTAAACAGTTTCTTCTCAAGTGTGTTCACCAAAGAAAAGGAAATGCCATACGAGATGCAGGGGAATAAAACGAACCCCTCACAAAATATCTCATACCTAACGCAGGAGGAGGTGCGGAAGCGTCTAAAGAAAACTAAAATTGATAAATCACCGGGCCCAGATGGATTACACCCAAGGATACTAAAGGAACTAAGTGACGAGATAGCTAGGCCGCTATACCTAATATTTCTAGACACTATCAAGACCGGAGTAGTACCATTGGACTGGCGCATTGCCAACGTGGTCCCAATTTACAAAAAAGGGAGCAAAAGTGAGCCTGGCAACTACAGGCCGGTAAGTCTCACTTCAGTAACGGGAAAAATTTTCGAGGGGATTCTGAGAGACGCAATCGATGAGTACCTCAAGGAGATTAAGGGAATAACTCCTCACCAACATGGATTCATGAAGGGTCGCTCATGTCAGACAAATCTGATCAGTTTCTACGATGAAGTGAGCTCTAAGCTGGACCAGGGAGAATCTATTGATCTTGTATATCTGGACTTCTCTAAAGCCTTTGACACCGTGCCACATAATAGGCTAATATACAAAATGAGGCAGCTCGGACTGGGCGAAAACGTGTGTAAGTGGGTAAAAAATTGGCTCAACGATAGAAAGCAGAGGGTGGTAATAAATGGTTCGTACTCTGATTGGACCACAGTCGCTAGCGGGGTGCCACAGGGTTCAGTATTAGGCCCCACTCTGTTCAACATATTTATCAATGACCTGATAGAGGGGCTGCACAGCAAAATATCAATATTTGCAGATGATACAAAATTATACAATATAATTAATGCAACGGAGGACAATGTGCGGCTACAAACGGACCTGGATAAGCTGGGGGCTTGGGCAGAAAAATGGCAAATGAAGTTCAATGTTGAAAAATGTAAGACTATGCACATGGGCAAGAGGAACGGATGTCACAAATATTCACTTAATGGGGTACCACTAGGGAAAAGTGATATGGAAAAGGATCTGGGGGTATTAGTGGATAATAGACTAAACTGGAGTAACCAATGCAAGTCAGCCGCTGCAAAGGCAAATAAGGTCTTGGAGTGCATCAAAAGAGGTATAGGGGCGAAGGACGAGAACATTATCCTTCCATTATATAAGGCACTTGTCAGACCTCATATGGAATACTGCGTACAGTTCTGGACACCGGTACTCAGGAAAGATGTCACAGTGCTTGAGGGGGTTCAAAGAAGAGCGACTAAACTAATACATGGAATGACGGGACTGGAATACTCAGAGAGGCTATCCAAATTGGGACTATTTACTCTAGAAAAAAGAAGGTTAAGAGGCGACCAAATAACCATGTATAAGTACATGAGGGGACAACACATGGATCTCTCCCGCGATCTGTTTACACCCAGGACCACGACGGTAACAAGAGGACATCCGCTACGATTAGAGGAAAGTAGGTTTCATCACCAACACAGAAAGGGGTTCTTTACTGTAAGAGCAGTTAGACTGTGGAACTCTCTACCGGAGGAAGTGGTGATGGCAAAATCCATAGAGAAGTTTAAAAGGGGACTTGATGTCTTTCTGGAGAAGGATATTACAGGATATAAATTTTAGTTTAAGTGTCAATCCTGGTATATAGGCAGGTAGGAACTATTAGGGGTTGATCCAGGGAACAGTCTGATTGCCATTAGGGAGTCGGGAAGGAATTTTTTCCCCAAAAGGGCTAATTGACTTCTGGCCTTGGGGTTTTTTGCCTTCCTCTGGATCAACACAGTAGGATAGACAGGCTGGACTAGATGGACAATGTCTTCATTCGGCCTTACATACTATGTTACTATGTATTACTACTGAGGCTACTGTGGGGGGGTCACTATTACTACTGGGGCTGATATAGGGGACACTATTACTACTGAGGCCACTTTGGGGGTCACTATTACTACTGGGGCTAATATAGTGGATACTATTACTACTGAGATCACTCTTGGGGTCACTATTACTACTGGGGCTAATATAGTGGACACTATTACTACTGAGGTCACTGTGCACGTAGCAGCATGCCTCAAGCTGACTTAGGGTATTTTAGACTTGGCAGAAATGCTGTGGAATGTCCACAGCAGAAATTTCCACAGCATTTCTGCATCCCAAACACAGTCAAAATCTGTACCATTGGTATAGATGTTGACTAGAAATCATCTGCGTATCCGCAGCTGATTTCATACTATACGGCGCTCCCCCTCACCTCCTCCATAGGCTTCCTGCTGCCAGCGCTCCACGGCTTCCAGTTTCCAGTGGCTTGGTCAGGTGCGGCGCCGCTGATCAGGGGATGCTGGTCCGGTGAGGTCACTACAGGCCACTGGGAACCGGAAGCCAGGGAGTGCTGACAGCGGGAAGCCTTCGGAGGAGGTGATGGGGAGCGCCGCATAGTATAAAACCATCCATGGGTATGCAGCTGTTTTTCAGTCAAAATCCGCACTAATGGTACAGATTTTGACTGTGTTTGGGATTCAGAAATGCTGCGGAATTTGCTTAGTCTTTTTGAAATGGCCCTGTACATTTTATAACGACTGAGGTAAAAATCATATGTTGTGATAAGCCCCGCCCCTGACCACACCCCTCTGTCCCGCTTTGACCCTGGGAAAATCTGGTCACCTTACATGAATGGTACAACAGTTTGAGCATTATTAGTTTAATTAGATTGTTATCCAAGTCATAGCTCTAGGCAAAAACAATCAGATCATATTTTGTAAATGCAAAAATCCAGGTAATTTCAAAGGGCTCCCTTATTTGTTCTGTAAGTGAGATCTGGTTAATTTATCCTCAGTTCTAATTTCCAATTATTAAACCCATTTTAAAGCACAGTGGGTACTTCACTATAGTGGATTGTGATGGTTGGCACTACAAGTAAGAATATTGTACAATAGCACCACGTTCACAGTTATATTTCACCACTAGGTGGCATTGAGCCCAAAGGGAAACAATTCTGCAACCATTATAAATATTTCTCAATCCAACATCCTTTTGATGTCATTGCATACTGTAAATCAAATAGCACACAAGATGTGTTTTTCCTCTCATTTTCAAAGCTTTCAATAGATACACCTTATGCATAGAAATATTCAACAATGTTTCCCCTGCTCCGAATTGTAGCTCCATATTAAGTTTTACAGGCCAAAGAAACTCAGACATGATTCACAACAGATAGCACCCAGACACCTGTCCATGTACTAGACGATATTCGTGGACCCCGCACATTGCATATACTATTCTTGTCCTTGAAAATGTATGCGGATAGGACATGCTAGGATTTCTTCCACATGGACCACTGCGTAACCCTGCTTCCCCCATTGTCCTAGTGCTCCCTACTACAGCCTCAAATTAGTAACAGTGCTCAACCAATGTGGACCCCACTTAGCAACAATGCTCAACCACTATATCCCCCACCTTATCAAAGTGCTCCCCTCTGTGGCCCCCACTTAGCAACAGTACTCCCCTCCATGGTCTCCAGTAATAACATTATTTCCCTCCCCTCTGTCGGCCCCAATTAGTAACAGTGCTCCCCTCTTTGGCTCCAACCTCCTAATAGTGCTCCCCAGAGACATAACTTGAAGCTCCCGGGCCCCAATGCGAAACCTGTAACAGGGCCCCCAACTATAATGCTTTATTCATAGGACTGGGCTCCCTATATGGAGAAGAGAGGCCTTATGGGCCCCCTAAGGCTTCTGGGCCCGGATGCAACCGCATCCCCTATAGTTACGCCCCTGGTGCTCCAACATCTGTACACAGCCCGTGCACCTCCTGTAGACCAATCTCATTATTAGGGTACTTTTACTAAAGTTGATCATCCCAATAATTGTCACTCCTGTCCTTCCACACAGCAGCGAATAATTGCTCACTGAATGGAGGCGGAGCACGCCAGAGATCTCTTCCAGCCAGCCGACTCTATTCACATTGAACAGGCGGTCATTTATAGACAAATGACAGCCTGTTTACACTGAACAAGAGATTCCTGCATGGATCATCATTATGGAGAATAGAATATGCAATGTGCGTGTCTGCAGATCGGATGGCATATGGACAGATATCCGTGTGCTGTCTGTTGTGAGTTGTGCCCAAGTTTCTCAGCTACAGTATGTGAATCCGGCCTTATACCAGTATACAAGTCTTCTTTTGTATAGGTTTTACAGGCAGCGTTTGCCAGAGACGTAACATATACACTGCAGCCAGAAACATAACATATACACTGTAGCCAGAAGCATAACATATACACTGCAGCCAGAAACATAACATATACACTGCAGCCAGAGACATAACATATACACTGTAGCCAGAAACGTAACATATACACTGCAGCCAGAGACATAACATATACACTGTAGCCAGAAACGTAACATATACACTGCAGCCAGAAACATAACATATACACTGTAGCCAGAGACGTAACATATATACTGTAGCCAGAGAGGTAACATATACACTGTAGCCAGAGACATAACATATATACTGTAGCCAGAGACGTAACATATACACTGTAGCCAGAAACGTAACATATACACTGCAGCCAGAAACATAACATATACACTGTAGCCAGAGATGTAACATATACACTGTAGCCAGAAACATAACATATACACTGTAGCCAGAGACATAACATATACACTGCAGCCAGAGATGTAACATATACACTGCAGCCAAAGACATAACATATACACTGCAGCCAGAGACATAACATATACACTGTAGCCAGAAGCATAACATATACACTGTAGCCAGACATAACATAAACACTGTAGCCAGACATAACATAAACACTGTAGCCAGACATAACATATACACTGCAGCCAGAGACATAACATATACACTGTAGCCAGAAGCATAACATATACACTGTAGCCAGACATAACATAAACACTGTAGCCAGAGACATAACATATACACTGCAGCCAGAGATGTAACATATACACTGCAGCCAAAGACATAACATATACACTGTAGCCAGAGACATAACATGTACACTGCAGCCAGAGACGTAACATATACACTGTAGCCAGAGACGTAACATATACACTGCAGCCAGAGACGTAACATATACACTGTAGCCAGAGACATAACATATACACTGTAGCCAGAGACATAACATATACACTGTAGCCAGACATAACATATACACTGTAGCCAGAGACATAACATATACACTGTAGCCAGACATAACATATACACTGCAGCCAGAGACGTAACATATACACTGCAGCCAGAGACGTAACATATACACTGTAGCCAGAGACATAACATATACACTGTAGCCAGAGACGTAACATATACACTGTAGCCAGAAACATAACATATACACTGTAGCCAGAGACGTAACATATACACTGTAGCCAGAGACATAACATATACACTGCAGCCAGAGACGTAACATATACACTGTAGCCAGAAACATAACATATACACTGTAGCCAGAAGCATAACATATACACTGTAGCCAGAAACATAACATATACACTGTAGCCAGAAGCATAACATATACACTGTAGCCAGAGACATAACATATACACTGTAGCCAGAAACGTAACATATACACTGCAGCCAGAAACATAACATATACACTGTAGCCAGAGACATAACATATACACTGCAGTCAGAGACGTAACATATACACTGTAGCCAGAAACGTAACATATACACTGCAGCCAGAAACGTAACATATACACTGCAGCCAGAAACATAACATATACACTGTAGCCAGAGACGTAACATATACACTGTAGCCAGAAACATAACATATACACTGTAGCCAGAGACATAACATATACACTGCAGCCAGAGATGTAACATATACACTGCAGCCAAAGACAACATATACACTGCAGCCAGAGACATAACATATACACTGTAGCCAGAGACGTAACATATACACTGCAGCCAGAGACATAACATATACACTGTAGCCAGAGACGTAACATATACACTGTAGCCAGACATAACATAAACACTGTAGCCAGACATAACATAAACACTGTAGCCAGAGACATAACATATACACTGCAGCCAGAGATGTAACATATACACTGCAGCCAAAGACATAACATATACACTGTAGCCAGAGACATAACATGTACACTGCAGCCAGAGACGTAACATATACACTGTAGCCAGAGACGTAACATATACACTGCAGCCAGAGACGTAACATATACACTGTAGCCAGAGACGTAACATATACACTGTAGCCAGAGACATAACATATACACTGTAGCCAGAGACATAACATATACACTGTAGCCAGACATAACATATACACTGTAGCCAGAGACATAACATATACACTGTAGCCAGACATAACATACACACTGTAGCCAGACATAACATATACACTGCAGCCAGAGACGTAACATATACACTGTAGCCAGAGACGTAACATATACACTGCAGCCAGAGACATAACATATACACTGTAGCCAGAGACATAACATATACACTGCAGCCAGAGATATAACATATACACTGTAGCCAGAGACATAACATATACACTGTAGCCAGAGACATAACATATACACTGTAGCCAGACATAACATATACACTGTAGCCAGAGACATAACATATACACTGCAGCCAGAGATATAACATATACACTGCAGCCAGAGATATAACATATAACTGCAGCCAGAGACATAACATATACACTGCAGCCAGAGATATAACATATACACTGTAGCCAGAGACATAACATATACACTGTAGCCAGAGACATAACATATACACTGCAGCCAGAGACGTAACATATACACTGCAGCCAGAGACGTAACATATACACTGTAGCCAGAGACATAACATATACACTGTAGCCAGAGACGTAACATATACACTGCAGCCAGAGATATAACATATACACTGCAGCCAGAGATATAACATATAACTGCAGCCAGAGACATAACATATACACTGCAGCCAGAGATATAACATATACACTGTAGCCAGAGACATAACATATACACTGTAGCCAGAGACATAACATATACACTGCAGCCAGAGACGTAACATATACACTGCAGCCAGAGACGTAACATATACACTGTAGCCAGAGACATAACATATACACTGCAGCCAGAAACATAACATATACACTGTAGCCAGAGACGTAACATATACACTGTAGCCAGAGACATAACATGTACACTCTAGTTTTCTGGTTTGCAGCTTTGAACAATTAATTTTAAGGGCGGCGTCACATGAGCGTATTCCAAAACACGCTCCTGCGCAATGTTTTTTGTGCAGGGAATGAATGTAGTTTGCGCGTGTTCCTGCACAGATATTGAGTATATTTGCAAAGGCACTGCTAGCTCAGATGGGCTGGGGAATCACCTCGACCCGATTTAAATGGCTATTAAACCAAACAAGGTGTCGGCATTTTGTGCATATCCACGAGTACATATGTGCGCATTTGCGCACCTCCCATAGACTTCTTTGGTGTAACAGAGAGCAAGCCCTATTAGTTTGCACCCACGAGAACCACATGAACAAAACAAAAAATTGAATGAGAATGATCCCATTGAAATCAATGGGTTCTATTCTTCGCGTTTTGCAAGCGGGATTTCCTATGCGCAAAAATACGTTTGTGTGATGCCGCCCTAACACCAAGAAAAAAATTGCGCACATAAAAGTGTTAGGAAAAGCACTGCAAAAACTGCAGTATTTTTTCCTAAAAATGCCCTTTCTTTTAGCTAGATGCATATAAACTACTTTGAAAAGTCATGTGCCAAGAATCAAGAATAAATTGTTTTAGTAAAATGCATTTTTCGACACAAGCCATAAGAATACAGTCATGAAATAAAGAGGATGAAAACATTATGTTTAATACAGTCACTCAACAAAACCACTGAGAATGCTGCCTTGAAATTCTGCAATGTTTTGTGGTCGCCTCCAGCTCTGTTTGAGTTTTATAGTTTTTCATAAATGGCAAATTGTGAGGGACTTGAAATTACATCATATAAAAAAGAACCCAAGGGTATTCTAATGAATGCACATAAGTGTGCTAAACAATTCCTCCATCCACAGGCTGCATGCATGCACAATAACATTTTAGAGAGGTAAAAAAGCTAAATGTACATAGATAGCAGAAAAAGTGGATTTATAGGCATACAAAAATACAGCGCTTGGGAAAGAACGATATGAAATCTGTTTTCATGGTAAACATTCCATGCTTTGTTAGAAGAGAAACTCACAATGATCAGCCTCAGGGCTCACTCACACGGACATATGTGGCTTGCGTATTCCGGAATATGTAACATGCATATTGGTGTGTAATGAGCAGCAAATAGAACTTGTTTTTTTTTTTAATATCCGCGTGAAAAAAAAAAATGCGGATGTAAATGGCCCAATAGATATGAATGGGCTTTTAGCATTGTGTATTGCCTTGTGATATGTAGGCCACATCCGCTTGTGTGAATCCGTAAGGCCCTTTTGAGCTCCTGTGCTTCAGGCCTCCACACAATGGCCCTTAAGTTGCATTCAGACGACCGTATATCGGCTGAGTTTTCATGCCCAGCTGATATACAGCGTCTCTCTCTACAGGGGGAGGAGGGTAGAAGAGTCGGGAGCAGTGCTTTGAGCTCCCGCCCCTCTCTGCCTCCTCTCCACCCCCTCTCCGCCCCTCTGCACTATTTTCAATGAGGAGAGGCGGGACGGGGCAGAGCTAATTCCCGGAACTTAGCCCCGTTCCGCCTCCTCTTATTGCAAATAGTGCAGAGGGGTGGAGAGAGGGTGGAGAGGAGGCAGAGAGGGTCGGGAGCTCAGAGCACTGCTCCCAGCTCTTCCAGCCTCCTCCCCCTGCAGAGAGAGACGCCGTATATCGGCTGGGCGTGAAAACCCAGCCGATATACGGTCGTCTGAATGCACCCTTACTCATTGCATGGTCTGTCCAGCTGTCAGTGTCCTGCTATGCAGGAGCATTCACCTCCGAATGATGTTAACCTTGTATCAGAGAGTTGTCCGCAGAACTGCTTGTAATGTCAATAGAAAATAGATGTATATTATTTATACAAAACCCATATACAAGCAATCAGTAAATATATAATAAATCCGATCTGTGACTAAGGCCGCCTGCACACGGCGAATTTGTATTGCGGAATCCAAAGCGGGCATCCGCCGTTCTGCAGCAAATACTGCCCATAGCATGCTATGGAAAAGTGTTTTTTCCTGCCCACCAGCGGAAATCAATTGTGATTTTCCACTTGCAGTGGAAAAATTGCAGCATGCTCCATCTTGAGCCGGATTCCGTGCGGATGGCTTCCATTGAGGTCAGTGGAAGCCGTTCGACCTGCGGCCCTTACACAATCATCCTTGTGGAGAGGTCGCGGGTCTGCGTCATCGTCTAGCAACGGCATGACATAATATGTACTGTGCGTGTACGCCGGCTGGCACATCTACAGTACACAATATGAAGACTGCGGGAAGGTACGTGGGAGTCACCGGCTGGGCACCGGGTCGGATGCATGTGGCTTAAGACTGAGGGAACGGGTCATGGCTTGGCTGTTAAAGTGAATGGCACAGAGGTCCTGAACCACCATTGCGTTATAGAGGCCACACAGCGATATTCACACGGCTAAACGGGTCTTACCTGCTGCCTTCACATCCAGGATACCGAGGAGAGGGAAGCGACTGAATGCCAAGCAGGAGAAGCAGCTCAGTTTCTACTTTTAATGATGCGGGATCAAGTTGGCATGACCAGAAGCCCACAAGGAAGCATCCTGGGTTCAGCGCCTGCAGATCGTAAACCCAAGTGAGTGAACTCCACGGAGCTGCTACAGAGCAGCTTCATTCCATCGAATAGTAAGACTTCAAATCTATGCAAATGTGCTCGGAATTACGTCTCCCGATTCACAGTGAAGTCACGTGGGGACCAGGCAGAACTCTCTTCAACAACAACGTCATCATAGTCCTATGCATGGTCACATGGTATCTGTGGTTTCTTCTCCTTCTTCCAACCCAACACAACACTGGCAGAAAATGGGCGCTCTTAACAGACTTAGCACTGCGTAAACAAGTTCCTGGCTAACAAACACGCGTTGCTGATGTGTAGCACTGAGCACAGACGGAATTTGGAAGCACCTGAGAACTTGTAACCCCACACATGATATCCAACTCTAGAAATGCTGTTCTATCATCTTCACTTCTAGCCTTTTGAAGATCTATTTGCTGTTGCTGTTTTCTTTTGTCCTTTTTTCTCTTTTTGTCAAATGCCAGGTTCATCTATTGGCCTATGTTGCATCTGCTGGGCGTGCCTGGGATGATGTCTCTAAACCACTTTCATTGTATGAGAAGCTATGTAAATATGCTTTATTTATTTACTATTAATTAGGGTGATTAAGGTAGTATCCCTAAATGTCAAAGGGCTCAACAGCTCTCACAAATGAGCATTTATATGGTCAAATGCAAACACGTTAAAAAACATTTTCAAAAAATGCCTTCCATATATAACATCTGCGTTATCCTTCAGTATTTCAATCCCACTTAACTTCTAAATCTAGAAGAGTTTTAATTACCAAAAAAAAATCTATAGCATTTCAGCTATAAAAACAGATATACAAAGTAGATGATATTTTATAGTATGTAATATAAATAATACAATATATACATTAATCTCAATTTATGCGCCAAACAATAAGCAGTGGGGTTTCACCCACAAAATGATTTGCATACCCAGAGCCAAGGTGGCCATCTTCCCCTCCACTATATCAAGGATTTATTTTCCTGTCTGAATAGCTGACATCTCTATGGTGGGCTGGCTAAAGTTGTATTACTTTGTACATGGAGTGTTTAGTAATTACCAAAAGTCTAAGTCCCTAATCATGGTGCAGGAAAATACTGTGGCATGCTCTAACTTTTCGCGTTCCCCAAAACGCATTGCCCATTGATTTCCATGGGACCTTTAATGCTCAGCATGGTTCTCACATGCCCTGCGATGTGCATGTGAGGTTTCCCATTAAAATCAATGGGGAACACTTTCGATCCTCTATCATGCGAGAGGATCGGAACGTCACAGATGCAACGCGATGCTATCACTAAACCAGTTACTTACACACATTTTCCCCCAGACTAAGCATTCACATTTTATATACCAAGAGTCCTTAAATATAAGAAATAATGATCTATATAGCACATTACTTAATTGCCTTAGAACCCTGGGGGCCAAATGCCATGGTAACCAATGATTTGTTTGTTTTAATCTTTTTAAAGTGGCTCCGCACTTCTTTCAGGATTAGACTTGCAGCATTTAATGGAGAGTTTACTTTATCACTCTGCATTTCACCTGACATTTCATTTTCCTTTGTGGATACAGTGAAGAAAAAATGCTGTAGTTTTGCTTTCTCATCACACTCTACAATTCTTCCCTTGTCACTTTTTAAAGGGCCAATATTTAGTTTTAAAACTTATTTATAGAATTGAAGAACATTTTAAGGTTGGTTTGTCTATCTTTAGAAATTAATAATTCTGTCTCCACCTTTGCGGGTGTAATTTTTGCATATTTCTTTTCCTCATACATTCCTGGTGCTTCTTCACTGCCTGATATATATGTATCGAAGATGGCAATTTTAATAACATGCCTAGCTTAGATACAGCGGTTCAACTCTATCTATGGTGGAATAGCTCTAAATAATACAGTCACAATACAATGTATTCAGATACAAGTTCTACACAGTAGTAGTGATTACAGTGCTGTTACCTTCAGTAATCATAGATGATATCTTCTCTGATTGGAGTCATTCACTTTTCCTCGCTATGTTGGCCGAGACCGCCATGAAGACTTCTTACATTCACGATTCATCTCTGCACACTATACAATTCTCAATCATCTACCATAGGAGACAAAAATATACCCAGCTTCCATCCACCAATATTCTAAACTATAACTGTTATAACTACAACTAACCAACATTATCTATACTAAAATCAGAGTTGAGCTGTGTGTTGGATTTTTAATTTCAACTTATGGTGAGCAATGGAGCTAGGTATAATGCAGCAAACATGCAACCACATTAAAAAAAATAGTTGGCTGCACTGCTAGAAGTTTAAGCAGTAGAATGAAGGAGATTGTGATCCTGTTGTATGGCGCTCTGATAAGACCACATCTTTATTGCTGGTTAGTTCTGGAGATGTCACCTACAGAAAGACAATAATAAAATAGGAGTCAAAAGATGGGCTACAAAAGTAGTTCAAAGTCTCAAGAACAGGAAAGACCTAAAGGGGTATACTAGCGTTTGAAAGTTAAATGCTTTGTAAGGCGATAACATGTAATTTTGCAATATAATGTTATAACTTGTTTTACAAAGCTGCAGAGATATTGCTTTACCTGCGGTCTCCCCCCTGCTTAGTTCTCCATTGGTATCCAATCATTAAGCTCTGTAAACTCAATTGCTTTACTGGTTAGGCATGTTCGTTCCTTCAAATTCTTTAATAATGAGAACAGTTTGTATAGTTATGTATGTGCATTTGTCAGTAACTGGCAATGGGGCATTGTGGAAGCTGTAGTTTTTACACTTCCTGGTGGCCAGTTTAAATAACTATGGGAAATCTAATGCTGGCTGGAAAGTAGCGATAGTGCACGTTAGCAAAAAAGTTTGGTTTAGACACAATGATTATCGCTCAAAAGATGTCGCTTGTCTTCTGCATCCAGCTGTTCTCTGCTCGGATCGCTCAGCTGGTATACAGCTGAGCACTCCGAGCAGGGTATGCAGAACACAGCTAGACTGCTGTGTTCTTCGGTATTAGTGTATCTTGATGCCACCGGAAGCTAGGGGTTTGACTGGGAAAATGTCCCTGTCACACCCCCAGCTCCCGATTGGCTGCCTTGATCTAGGTCCTAGCAGCAGCCTGTTTATTACATTTTGGCTGGGGTGGGATTCCTGTAGCTGGGAAACATAGGCTACTTGTCCGCCAGTGTTGCCAAAGTGCTTGCCTCATTAAACTGCGTCCCCCCCACCATTGCTGTCCCCTGCTGGCTGCTCCTACACGCTCACCGCAGCCTTGTGCCACAGAGCTCCGGTGCTACCAGTCTGGCCGCCAGCCGCTCTACAGGGCTGACTGCTGGGAGGCCGACACCGCGGCCCAGGATGGGAGAGACAGGCGGAGAAGGCCAATCGTTGTGTCTAAATCAGCCGAAACAGTATAGATGGATGCTTGGAACAATGGCAATACGTGTAAACATTAGGGACATTTTTTAAAGTTTTCCCAGTCTTCAGCTGACCACTTAGGATTTTAATAATGATAGTGTTGGGTATTTTTAATAAAAGTTATATTTTAGAATATTTGAAGATGGAGGCTGAGTGTATTTTTGTCGCCTATGGTGATTGGGAATTGTATCGTTACATGCCCTACCATCATCCTAGATCTGTTTTTTCTGTTATATGTCTGTACACACTCTCCCCATCCTGTCATTGCACCTTCCTCTCAGTGCCCCCTATAGCCTCATAGTAATAGTGTCCCCACACAGTAATAATGCTCCTGTTGTGCCCACCACCAAATAATGTCTATTTTGTGCTTTCTCACAGCAATAAACCCCTTTTATGCCTCAAATAGTAATACTGCCTACTTTGTGCTCCCCACAAGGTAATACAGACCCAACAAAGTAAAAGTGCCCTCTCTAGGCCACTTAAGGAGTGACTATGCTCCTCCATTGGCCCTGCAGACCAGTGCCGCTGGGCCAAAGACTTGTGTAGGACTAACTTGATTACTCTCCCTGCTGTCAGACACAGTGTGTGTTTTGCATAGCCCGACTCCTCATCTACTCCACAAGTGTTCATACAGTACTAAGGCTATGCAAGACATGAGCGGTGTCAGGCAGTAGCAAGACCAAATTGAGAATCAGCCAGTGTAAAAGGCCCCCAATTAAATTTGCCTTGCATTAACATGCTGGCTAGAGCTTCGGGGTGGGGGTGAGGCGTTGGTTGCACAATACTACCTCCCTTCAGTCTAGTCTTGCAGAGGGTTTTGTCCAACCAGAAACTACCCTTATAGGGGTTTTGCCATTACAACAAAACCCAGTCCATCTGCTTGGCCCGGCCTAAAGTAAAAAAAGAGGGCATACTAGCCTGTCCTAGAGCCCTAGGAAGCAGTTGAGAGCGGCAGCTAGTATCGGCGGCGACTTCTGGGTTGATAGCCCGGCGGAAGTTAGGTGTTGTCTGCTGTCAATCAGAGACCACAGCGTAACTGTATATAAGTCACCATACATGCTCCTGGTAAACATGTACAATGAGGCTGTGGCCTCTGATTTACTGCAGACGGCTTTTGACTTCCGCCAGGCCATCTACCAGGAAGTCACTGTCAATTCTGGTAGTGACTCTCAACTGCTTCCAGGGGTTCCAGGATAGGCGAATATGCCCTCTTTTTTACTTTTGGCCGGGCGGAGCAGGTGGAGGAGGTTTTATTGTAATGACAATAAAGTCCCTTTAAGTGTGGAGTCATTTTCCTGTGTGACCCCACCCCAAATTCAAATGATGTCCTCATGTCAACATCTGTGAATCCAATGACATTACTTCTTGTGTCAGTGACAACACAGCCTAGTCTTACAACAGACCTAAATGTAGTGGTCACAGTCAGAGGCGTAACTTAAAGCTTCTGGGCCCCAATGCAAAGTCTGTAACAGGGCCCCCAACTACAATGCTTTATTCATAGTACTGGGCTCCCTATATGGAGAAGAGAGGCCTTATGGGCCCCCTAAGGCTCCTGGGCCCGGGTGCAACCGCATCCCCTGCATTCCCTACAGTTCAGCCCTTAGTCACAGTCAATAAATCAATAGGAACCAAGCCTAATTCAATTGTGAAAGATGTACTAGGCTAAGTTTGTACGACTAAAAACTTAAAGCGACCCACCGGGTTCAAGACAAAATTCTCTAACTGAGACAGGATCGGGAGGAGGATATATTACCCGATCATCTGCTCCATAAGTTATAGGTACTGTTTTTGGTTGTGCAAGATGACTGGAGCAATTTTCTATCTACAAACTTTGCACTGCCCTCTGGTTGGCTGCTGTTGATCATCTTAGCAGCTCTGGCCAATCAGAGAGCAGGTATAGTGCGTTTGTAGTCTAAAATTATCAATGCACTGTGAGGATTAGGTAGCCTGAAGATTTTGTCGGCCATCTTGGACACACAAAAATGGGACATAAGGGACGAAAGAGAAAAACAACTGCAGATAAAATACCCCCTCCCCCTCCTGTTCTGAAACAGAATTTTGTCCTGAATCTGGAGGGTTGCTTTGAGCATAAAAGCACAAGCACAGAGCTAGAACCTTCCTAAGGCTTAAATAGCCATTAAATCTACAAAAATGATGTATCACGTGTGTGTGTGGACAGGTCCTGCATATGCAAAAAGTACAGTAATATGCGCAGACACTTGCGCAAATCTACCTCCTCAAACCTCTCTAACATGCAAATACACTGCAGCGAGTGTTGGCGCATAACAATTAGGGCTCCTGCACACTTGCGTTTTTCTTGCACTTTTTTTCACGCGGTATCGTTGCGGTTTTTTCACGCGATTGTCAATAGGACTTTCTAATGTTAAAAACGCATGGCACAAAAATTGCAAAGCATCAACTTGCGATGCGTTTTTAACATTAGAAAGTCCCATCAACAATCGCGTGAAAAAAACGCAGCGATATCGCAGCATTAAAAAAACGCGAGTGGGTAAGAGCCCTTATTGTTCAAAAAATATCAAATGAGCTAAAGTGAACGGGAATCGTTCACTTTTCATTCATTTTATTAAACAGTACTCATTCAGTCCTTGTATTCCCTAATGCAAGGACTGAACGATTCTTGTGTGAATGAGTCACCCATGCATTTGTGTGCGAGTGCGAACGAGTAAAAGTCCATTTACACGTAACGATTATCGCTCAAAATTCGTTCAAACAAACAAATTGGAGCGATAATCATTCAGTGCGAATGTGAAACAAATTGCTCAATTTTCGTTCGTGGTTGTTTAAGCTTTAAAAACCTTGTTAGCACTCGCTGGCTTGTCATTGCGCTTAACGGCTCCCCGCTTAGCACTTAGGAGGTAAAGTGTTGCGCGAGAAGCGGACGATAAGCCCGCGAGCCGGCGGCAAGACTCTCAGTGTAAATGCTCCTCAGCAGCGCTGACGACCTTAGCGGTGACATCAGCGCTGATGCAGTCATTTAAAAGCCTGTCGCTTCGTGTAAAGGTGCCTTTCGCGGTGACATCACTTGCTCGTTCATTATAATAGCCGGTTAGGAGGTCACTAGGGTCTGGATCAATATATTTAGCAGCCCTTCTATATATTTTTTTATTATTAAAAATGAGTGTAAAATCTAAAAATAAAAAGTATATAAAAAGTGACGTTAACTGAAAAGTATAAAAAGTGTGATTTTCTGCAGTTCCTGGCAATGCCATGCACTATATAACCTGCTGAGATACTAATGTGCAGTACGTAGATCACCCTGCGCAGGTATATAATAAGTACGTATAGACGGCCATCAGTCAGAACTTTCACAACTTTTCAGTTCCTTTTTCTCATTGCCACAAATGTGCGTGCTGGGTCTCTCATTTGGAGCCCAGCGGTATTTCACATTAATTATGTAAATATTTAATGGACTCATTTGTAAAAACTAAAACTATATGAAGCGTTCAGAGGGGAGTTGGTGAGTTGTGCCGCCCGCCCCCACATGCCATTCATCTCCTCTGATACAACTCTCACGGCGGCTGCTCTATGTACACACGGAGCAGCTAAAAATAGAAAGGGCAGCCTGACAACCAGCCGCTGATTGGCTGCAAGGGCAGAGCTCTCAGCCAATCCCGGCTAAGCAAACAAAGCCATACACTGTGTGTGAAATTTTATCCTGCGTCAAAACAGCCTGGGGCTGTGGTAATGAGCCAGGCCGCGATGGCGGCGGGCCGTGTGTCACGGACACTTAGTAGGCCGAACAAAAGCTGCTTGTGAAATAAAGGGGCTCCCCTGTGCTGACGGGCTCATTTGCTCCGAGACAACAGTTGAGGGAGGAAGGGACGGCAGCTGTTTCTCCCTCATTCATAAAGTCTAATAAGTTGCCGTTGAACTCCATTTGCATCACACTGGCCCCTCACAGAATGTAGATAAGGTGCTCATTGTGACACCACAGACCTGGAAAAGTGCAAATCAGGCCTCTTGCAAAGTGAAGTAGTTTAACCCTTCAGGCTTCCATCACACACTTTTTGTGACTTTTTTTTTTAAGTCTAAAAACACAAATAAAAGAAAAACTAGCATTTTTTAAAACTGGTAATATGCCTTTTTGCAAACATGCCGGCAGCTACCACCCCAGTTTGCCTGACGAGCATTAACAGCACTCGTAGAATAGGCCTCATGTCCACTGCTGGGTTGGATTTCGTGTGCGGAATTCCGTACGGAATCCGGCCCGTGACCGCAGCAGGAGACCCTGCGTACCTGTGCGTGCAGGTGGTGGCATCCACGTAGACTCCTCTTCTGGGTTATCTGTACTGCGGATGGTTCGCTGTCGGACATGCGCAGTACAGATTTCTTTTTGGAATCTCCTGCTTTTCCCGTGGAACCCGCAGCCCGTCCCCAATGTCGATTGTGAACAGGCAGCAGATGGGGCGGCTTCCTTTGACTTAGATGGAAGCCGTCCGTGTGGAAACCGCAGTGAAATGGAGTATAGTGCAATTCGATTTCCGCACTTAAAGGCCCACAAATCAAATCCGCATGCGTTAATTCAGTTGCGCACGCCCATGTTTCCCTATGGGCGTCATGAGCTGCGGATCATTCGCATGGGTGCCCTGTGCGGACTCCGCAATTCAAATCTGCCCGAGGACATTGGGCCTTAGACTGGCTTCGCACGGGCAATAAAGTCGCGTGAGATTTGTGTGGTGTGAGATGCACAAATATGAACCTATTCTTCTGAATGGGGTCATACACATGAGCGATGTTTTCACACGACACCGCAATGCATTGCGGGAAATAGATCGCCGCATGTTCCATCTTGTGCGTGCTCTCGCATCGCTCATTATGTGCAATTGGGCCAGCGGCAGCAGCAGCGCAGCGGGTGCACATAATGTGAGGTTTCCTATTGAAAGCAATGGGAGAAACTGCATAATCCTATCAGCTGCGGCGGAAGATTTACTTCATCCCCGCTGTGATGCGAGGCTATTTTGGCATGAAAACGCCTCGTATCCTCGGGGAATTCACATGGTGGGGAGCGCGATATGGGGGCGGGATTCATAGCCTCATATTGTGCTCACCTGTGTGAAGATAGCCTAATGTCGGCTTTTTATGTTCTATAGCACATGTCAAGCTCTGGCCCGGCAAGTCATTTTATGTGACCCTCAACAAGGTGCGGATGTAGGTGGACCGCTTCTTCACTTATGGCCTCGTGTCTATGGGCGGATTTGAATTGCGGAATCCACGCGGGGCACCTGCGCAGAAGATCCACAGTGCAAGATGACCATAGGGAAGCATGGGCGTCCACAGTTCAATTTACACATGCGAATTCCGTATGGATAAAGCAAATCGCTGCATGGTCCCTTTTAGTGCGGATTACGTGTGGACGGCTTCCACTTGAAGTCAATGGAAGCTATCCGAGCCGCGGCCCAGGCCGTGGATTCCGCATGAAAGCAAGAGTTTAAAAAAAACAACATTGTACAGCACATGTGTGCCGGCACTTCCACACACATCCGTAGTACAGAAAAGACAGGCACAGGTACACAGGGTCGCCAGCTGCGCCCGTGAACATGAGGCCTTACCCAGACAATATAGCCAGCGCTTGGCAGAGGTGGTGCCGCCACCACAGGGAGCTGGCGCCATATTGGATACTGAGCTCCGAGGTGTACCTTCACACTACTCTGTTCACCAACACAAGTGGTGGCACAGTTCTGACAACCCTACCTAGGAACTCTCCAAAGTAGAAAACGTGGTGCTCAAAAGGTGGAAGTGGAGAAACGCCATCATCATCGTATAGAGGGCTCCATAGACATGTTACATTTAGGGCTCACTCGTATACCGCATTTTCACAAACCGAAACTGTGCATATTTATAGTGTATTTGGACTTTCTTGCGTTTTTTTTGGGGGGGGGGGGGCATGTATTCTGTGTTTTTCATGTGTGCAAAAAATAAAACGGTAGAAAGTCTCTGATTTCTCCAGCCATCATGCAGAAATATGCAGCTACTCCGCATGTATTATGCATATTCACTGCGTATTTACGTGATGAAACGAGGTCTTTTATTTCAATGATTTCGTTCTCACTAGCATGATTCTCACGTGATATTCCTATGCGTGAGGAAAAAATAGACCTTGCCCTGTCCTTCTCACTTATAGTTTTTATACGTGCAAGAAAAGAAATTGCAACACCTATCTTTCCAATTTTTTTTAGCGCATGCAATAGCGCGAAGTTTAAACAGTAAAAAAATTAATAACATTTTGAGTGGTTCATGCACGAAGACACTCCGTAGTGGTGGGCATATTTGCGCATGCACCCTTCTGAAGAGGCTCTTAATGAGTAATTTTGGTCTGTAATACGGACCAAATTGGGACATGCTGCAGTTTTTTTATGCACGTAAAATAGGCATGTGTGGATACCCCAATGTAAATCAATAGGGATTACGTCATTCATATAAAACACGTAATACGCAGCATAAATATGCCTGTGTGTGAATGAACCCTTATGAAAACGGCCCTCTAAAGGCAACCATAATTCTGATGCGGCCCTTGGTTCAAAGGAGTTTGACACCTCTGTCCTCTAGTCCGCAGCGGAATCTGACCCTGCCCGCAGTCTGCCACCCTGCGTACCTGTCTGGGTCTGTACTGCGGATGTGTGTGGAATTGCCGGCCAGCGCACATGCACAGTGCTTTTTTTTTTAAACTCCTGCTTTCCCGTGGAATCCGCGGTCCGACCGGCTTCCATGCAATGGAAGCCGTCTGTGCGGGAACCGCACTAAAATGGAGCATGCTGTGATTTGTTTTCCGCATGTGGAATCTGGAAAACAAATCCGCATGTCAAAATTCAAGTGCGGACGCCCATGGTTCCTTATGTGCGGCTTGAACTGCGGATCTTCCATGCGGGTTACCCACGCGGATTCCGCATTTCAAACCTGCTCGTGGACATTGGGCCTAAAGCTTACTCATTGGGCAGTATGATGTAACTTTATATCAGTTGTTCAATTTCTCACATTTTAAAAACAATTTTTTCAGTTAGTGACGGAATTTTTGCAGGTTTATCTCACGGAAGAATAACCCATTCATATGAATGCATTCATTCACAAGAGCAATTTTTCACTTTGACTAATGGTCTGAGAATAAAACACTCGCTGCATGTCTTATTGTGCGTGCCTCACACGAGACTAGGCCATGTAACGAGCGATGTCCCGCACATTGCACAGCACACGGACGAAGTTTCTGTGTGGTGTGTGATGCAAGTTGTGTCTGAGAATCTTGGACGCAAATTGAACTTGGCCGTGTAGTTATGGCCAAGTGGGAGCCCGGCCTTATATTCAGAGACTAGAAGTGTACACGGAAATTAGGATATGTTCACACATTTTAGGAGCACAAAAATGTACGCAAAGTCGATCATGTGAAGAAGCCCTCAGTGCCGAGAAACATAGTTAAGTACACAGAGGATCGCCTGTCTGTACAGGTTTTTAGACTTAGAATATACTTATTGTAAAAAAATAAATAAATCAAGCATGTAGAAGGAGTTGTCGGAATTCAATAAAACTCTCTGTGATTGTAACATTGATATAAGTGTAAGGCCGCCTGCACTAGGGCGGGTCGGATCCCGCATGTGGGATTCCTGCAGCTGAGTTCGACCCAGTGCCCGGCCGGTGACCCAAGCTTACCTCTCCACTGTCTTCTGCTCTACTGCGAAGGTGCAGTACAGAGGACGTCGCGTCGTTGCTTTGGCGATGATACAGCTCCTGCAACCATTCTGCAATGATGATTGCAGAATGTCCGTGGGATGGACGGCTTCCATTGACTTCAATGGAATCTGGAAGTGCATAGCCCGCACAAAATCGCAGCCTGCTGCGATTTCTCCCCCGCAAGCAGAAAATCGCAATCGATTTCCGCTCATGGGCAGGAAATCGCATTTTTTCATAGCATGTTATGGGCTGGATTTGCTGCAGAATCCTGCTCCGAATTTCGCAATGCAAATCCGCCTGTGTGCAGGAGGACTTAGTGATTACAATATCAGAGCAAAAGGATAATTTATTGTGGAAAACTGAGCACTTGAAGGGAGACTCTAGTACTCTGTTGTACCGCCTCTAGCTTGGATACAAGATGTGATACAGATGGATATGGAGGCTCTATTACCCTGTTGTACCTCCTCTAGCTTGGAACAAGACGGCCTATCCCTACTAGTGGTGACCAACAGTCCACAGACCATCACACCAGCAGTGGGGCAGTGTGCCACTCCACAACAAAGGCAGGATCGAGGTGCTCACCCCTACGTCACCAGACATCAACACGGCCGTCGTCAGTTCCCAAACTAAGCCTGGATTCTGTGCTGAAGACAACCCAGTTCCACTCAGCAGTATAGTTTTGTCATCACTGCAAACGGATATCATGGTGGGTGGGTGCCAAAGGCAGTAGCAGTAATAGGTGTCATGAGACCAAATGTCCTTACACCAAGTGCCTGGAAATGGTTCCAACAGACACAGGGGTGTAACAATGATGCCACCTGTCTCTGGAGGGCTGTCAACGAAACAGTTGGAGCTACTTGTGCTTGTCAGACAATTAGACGATCCTCTCCACTGGTGGTCTGTCGAGGGCGTTCTGAGCCTAGTTACCTTGTGTGCGCCCTCAGCAATACACTGGTCCCAACACTTCCTAACAGTCTGGTAAGGGCAGCCCAGGTGGCGGACAATTTGTCGATACGACCATCCAGCTTCTTACATTCCAATAATGCTCCCCTCTTGAACTCTGTTAGCTAGACAAAATATATTTGATTGCTTCGTAGAGGCGTCTAGCGGTCAACAAACTCTACGCAAGCGGAAAAAGAGGCCATGGGTGGAAGCACTTTTAGGGTCTCAGGTGGCAAGACTATTCATCTAATCACACCCCAAATCTAATCATTTGCATATCTAGCTGAGATGTAACTGCATGCCGGGTTTTGAGGCAAGATGACAACTAAGTGCTCTATTTTTTTAACAAAGTGTCTAAACATATATTTTCATTGAAACATAAAGTATATCAGACACTTATAATACTTTTAGAACTTTTTATTCTAGCAATGTTAAACTGTATTTGCATTAAATGTTCGGCTTGTACAATGTCGCCATTTTATTTTTGTGGTTACCCTTCATATCTGGATATACTTTGTCTTTTTGAGACAAGCAGTTTTCATTTACATTCGAGGGAAGATTTTATAATGGTGAAATAAAAAATACAACATTGCAAATCAACACTTTTACGCAGGTAGCCACAAAAATACACTATATTATGCTTCGCGTAAGGCCTGAAAGGCATGACACAAGGAATCTCTCTCTCTCTGGTGTTCTTTTAAGCCTTGTGTCATGCACTACACCCTCATGCCCTGCAGTAGCTAATGGGTGCATTCACATGAGCAGAATATTTCCGCAATACGCACCACAAGACGTGGAAAATTCTGCACCAAAATCCACAGCCTCCGTGCGTATTTTGAGCCAGAAGTGAAAATTTTGCTGGCAATTTCACATCAAAATGCACCCGTGGACGTGTGATTTTTGATGTGGACTTCCATATTGGCAGTTTAAAGCCCCATTTAAACTGAAAGATGATCGCTCAAAAATTGCTCAAACAACAGTTTGAGTGACAGCTTTCGGCGATCATCTTTGCATAAACTCTTAAGTAGCTAATTAGCTACTTAAGAGTTAACTGAAGGCAGAGCAGGACACCACTGATAACTCCGACAACAGCAGCTGCTTTGTATATGCAAACAGCTGCTCTGTTCTTCGAGCTTTCAGCTGGTGTCCCGCTGAGAAGTGCCAGCAGAATACCAGCTGAAAGAATGTTATCAGCAGTATAGCGCTGAGAACTCAGCGTGCAGCTCTGATAAGAGTCATCAGTGATCTCTAGCTTGCTAAAAATCACTGATGAGCGAATAGTGCACGAAAAGTGCACGATGGCAGCATGTTTAGACGCAACGGTTGTCGCCCAAAAAAGGCTTTTGAGCAAATTTTGAGCGATAATCGTCACATCTAAATGGGCCTTAAGTCATGAGTTGTAGTGCGTATTGTGTAAATATTCTGCTTGTGTGAAATTACCCTAAATGGGTGCTCCCATAAATGACATTACACTTATCCACAGGATAGATAAATGTCGGTTCACTGATGGGACCGATTACTCAAGCAGACGTGTTGAACCCCACTTTCTTTATCAGTGTACAACTCTTGTGAAGAGGAGTTTAACCCCTTAAGGACATTGCCTATTTTGGTGTTAGGGACGCAACGATTTTTGGGGGATTTTCATCTCCACTTTTCAAAATCCATAACTTTTTTATTTTTTTGATCGACATGGCTGTATGAGGGCTTGTTTTTTGCATGGCAAACTGTAGTTTTTATTGGTGCCATTTTTGGCTGCATAGACTATATTGTAAAACTTTTTAATTTTTTTATGATCGCAGGGAGAGAAAACATCAATACTGCCATAATTTTTTCTTTTTTTACAATGTTCATCATGCAGCATAAATGACAGAATACATTATTACTGCAGGTTCGTACAATTGCAACGATACCAAAATTCTTTTTTAGTTTTTTTTTAGGTTTTTTTAACTTTTCCACAATAAAAAAACCCTTTTTTGGAAATTATTTGTTTTTCTAAATTGCTGCATTCAAAGTCGTATAACTTTTTAAATTTTCCATCGACGGAGCTCTGTGAGGGCTTGTTTTTTTGCGTAACGAGAGGCAGTTTTTCTGGGTACCATATTAGGGTACATAGGACTTTTTTGATCACTTTCATTTCTTTTCTTAGGAAGCAAAATGAAAAAATAAGCATTTTTGCCTCTATTTTTTAAAGTTTTTTTTTTACTCTTATTGCCATGCAGGTTCAAAAGTGTATTCAATTTGTTGTACGAGTCGTTACGGATACGACGATACCAAGCATGTGGGGTTTTATTTTTTTTTATATACTAATGGAAAAAGCACAAAAAAGTGTTTTTTTGGTTTTTTTTACACTATCTGTGTCCCTGTGGGGAACCTGCACCATAGCACCTATGATGACTATTATAAAGCATTGAAGGACTGTCCTGCAATGCCTTATTGCTTGTTATAGCGTTTATAGGCAATGGCAATGCAGGACGCCTGTGTCTGGCATTCTGTTGCTATGGCAACCTGTTGGGGTCGCTGTCCGGATGCACCCCTGCTGTTGCAGCAGGAGGCCGTCTATCAGTGACCTGTGCACCTCTACTTGTGCATGTTTCACTACACTTTACAGTAATATAATAAACGCATTCTGTCCTATATTACAGTTATTTTCTTTAGTTTAAAGCTTGACATTTTCCTTCATTCATTCGTTAGGACTCTTCATAGAGTTACTCAGGGGCCAACAAAAACCTTAGTCATATTCACATCATAAACATTTCCTGAAAAACCTGCACACGAAGAAGGTAAAAGACATTGATTATTCTCAAGCGGATATTTATATAGAAACTAAGTGACTAACCTCCTTAAGATACGGCCAGTAGCACCAACTTCAGAAAGAAACAAACATCATTTTGTCCAGAAATAGCACTAAACAGCTTTATTGCAAAAAACCCTAATTCCACAAGGTGGTGCTAACTGGCTTTTATGTCAGGCAACATGTATGTAGTCAACTGCTCTAACAGGTCCAGAGTGATTTAACCCTCCTGCAGTACCAGTTTTCAAAGTGCTGGACTACAATGAACTGGTGTCTAATAGATTCCATGGTACCACATGGGGGTTAAGGATGGATGGGAAAAGGTTACTGTGTGGTCTATCCAGAGGCCAGGAAGCACTTCGGTGTACAGAGAAAGTGGCTGCTTTCTCATCTTCTTAATCACAACTACTAATCAGAATGAAGAAAGACGACGTGGTCCACTCATCTAATCTTTACTGTGATCTGCTGTTGCTAAGCAAAGTGTATTAGCCCACTTAACACTTCATCACAACCTCAATCAAGTTTCTACTCTTAAACAATAAGTACTTGGTTATCTTTGTCAGTACCACAGAGGTGAATGGAGAGAGGTAGAGTGTGCACATTCGACAGTCACTCCATTCATACAAGAACACTCTGTACTCCTATACTAAAGGCCCATTTACACGGCCCAATGATCGGTCAAAGATCCCTCAAACGACAGTTTGAGTGACAGCTTTGAGCGATCATTTTGCATAAACTATTAGGTAGCAACTCAGCTACTCAATAGCAATTAGGTGTGCAAATGAAGCCTTTAACTGAAAGCAGTAAATAGCCCAAGGGCTCTTATCTGCTTTCAGTTCCTTTGTTCTCCGATGGGAAACAATGCTATCAGCATTACCTGTGAAGAACTGCTGATAAGGCGGAAGGACGATTTTTAGGTTGGCCTGAATTTGACGATCAGCTAGCAGTGCACCAAAAGTGCACGATGGCCGCGTGTTTAAACGTAACAATTGCTGCCCAAAACTATCGCTTTTTAGCGTTTTTTGAACAATCATCGCTCCGTGTAAATGGGCCTTAATGATCGTGGGGGTTCCAGCAGTCAGACTCCGATCAATCAGATACTTATCACCTATTCTGTGGAAGAGTGATAAGAGCGTTTTGATGGAATAACCACTGTAGTATTAAACACAGGATCACACATTTAAGCAACCTATTACTTGCATGAGGAACAATCCAGTCTTTCTCATGATTTAAGGTCCATTTAGACAGGATGAATGTCGGGCAAACAATGCCCGACATTCATCCCTGCATACACTCACTCCTGTGCTGTTGCACGGGAGCTAGTATCGCTGGCTCGCTCACAGAGTGGCCAGCAGGGAGGCGGGAAGGCTGCAGGCGATTTCTCTCGTCGCGCTCCCCTGCCCCTCTTCATTGACTTAACAGGTACTGCTGTATTATGTTGACACAGGAAGTAAGGGGTGGCGACATAATACACCTGTCAATCAATGTAGTAGTGCCCCAAGCTTCTGATTGGCTGGGGGTGCGGAACTCGCCAGCAGAGGCAGAGGGCAAGACCTAAGTCCTGTTCTGAGAGCGCAGGAGGAGGACAGCGACAACACTTCGAGCGCCGATGGCGGCGGCCCGCCACACCTGCCGCCTGAGGCACTGGCAAGCAGCCCATATAGAGGTGTGCCGCGCAGCTACAACAGAACCCACTGCCGAGGCTGATGGAGTCTCAGCGCACTGGCCAGCAAACTTAATAGGCCGACTGTGGAAACTTGGAGGCGCTGCATGTGAGTAGCATGCTGCTGGCGCCCGGACAGAAAGGACGAAGTAGCTGTTGTGTGTTTCCCCCCGGCCAGCCATCCTTTCATGCATCGCAAATGTTGTGGACAGCAGCGGGGAACTGGTGAGCTGACACATGGCAGCCTGTTCCACTGCTGTCCCTGCCTGCTGGACACACCACAGACACAACTAGAGATGGGAGAGTGTCAGGTCAGCTTAGGGGTGCTCGTCAGGGGTACATGCCACCGCATACAGTGTCCTGCTCGGCTCCCCTGGCACTTACTGCTGTATATTGTCAGCCAATCCAAAGCTAGGAGTGTTACAGGAGCGTTCACTCCTGCTGACAGCTGTCACAACCCTAGGTTCTGGTGGCTTCAAGATACACCAGTAACGACTTAATAATAGCCGTTCAGTACTGAACGGCTGCTATTTACACTGATTGATGATCGTTCAGCTCATCGTCCATCGTTTATGCTGCATAAACGATGGGCTGATCACTGATTGTTCAATGTAAGTAGCAGCCATTCAGTACTGAACGGCCACTATGTTAAGTCAATGGAGAGGGGAAGGGGGCGCAAGGAGAGAACTCTCCTCCAGCTGCCCAGCTGTGAGCCAGAAATAGTAGCTCCCGTGCAGGCACACTGGAGCTAGTATGTGCGGGGATGAGTGTCGGGCATCGTTTGCCCGACATTTGTCCCGTCTAAATGGGCCTTTACCCAATTTTGTTTATTAGCGGGAGACTGTATAAGTCTTTCTTGATAAATATTTGGTATGTTTTAAAATGAGCCAAAAACTTTATAAGAGCAGTTTTACAGAGCTAGTAGCATTTATAGTGGTGTTTTCCAATGCTTTCTATTTTTTTCTTGCCCCAAAAACACATAGTGGCAGATGCCAGTGAAAATTTTATTAAAAAAATTATATAATGTTTACATACATACTGTCTTGGTTGTGATGTTTTAGTGGTGTTTGTTTTTGGGTGGGGGGAGGGTGAGGAGCATTTCTATTAAAACACAGCATACTGATGGTTACTTACTAGCATTTTTCTCCATAGACTTCTCAATAAAAAAAAAACACTTTAAAAACACCAGGGCAAATTTTTGTATACATTGACACAAAATAAAGAACACAACCAAACAGGCATGTAAAAAAATGTTTCGAACTGCAGACATTGTTTTACAACCCAGAAAAAAATAACCACATATGAAAGACAAGAAATGAAAAACTTCTTTAAGAATTTCAGCATGGTCGACATGCATTGGCAGTTTGCTAAAATTGAGGCATATGGGTAAAAAATGTCCTCAAAAAATGTCACACCCAGTGCATGGTGAGTTTGAGAAAACTGCAACCAGGGTGTTGTGTGAGTTTGAGCTTGACCGTGCATTTGGGCTTCTTTGTGTATATCAGCTGTTTATAATTCCCTCCTGGCCTGGGTTCAATGCTGGCCAATTTCAGTGCAGTCTCCTTCAGCAGTGGAGTGGGGACCTCTCTGGATCTGGTTTCTGTGGTTCTTTCAGCGGCTCTTCAGATATGTTAAGAGATTTATTACTGAGATTTATTCTTTGAGGTTTTGGTTTACTCTTATGGTGGCTTTTCTTTTGTCTTTTATCAGGGTTAGTGAGTGGCACAGGCAGGAGGGTGGATGTGTCCTTTTCAGGGCAGGCCAACCATGAGTAGGCAGTGGTTTTCACCCTCTAGTTCCAATTAGGGAAAGTTTCCCTCCTTTGTTTATTTTCTCCTTGTACTGCAGGAGGTTCCTAGTAGTGTGGTGTGAACATTGCCAGAGTTTATATGTTGTTTTGCAGTTATTGCACGCATGAAACAGGGCCAAAATAAAACGAACAAAAATACACTGAGTAAAGAACTTTGCATTAACTACTAGAAAGCATATAGCCACAGCATAAAAATATCACAAAAAACCTGACTTAGGCCTCCTTCCCACGAGCGTGACGGGCTCCGCCGCGTAATATTCCGCTGCGAAGCCCGTCACGGCGCCCCCCAGAGACCCCATACTTACCAGCGGAAGATAGCGTGAAGACGCTTCCCCGCCCACCGCCGTCGCGTCATGTGACACACCCACCGCGTCACATGACGCGGCCGGCCGTGTCACGTGACGCGTCGGCCGTGTCACGTGACGCGTCGGCCGCGTCATATGACGCGCGGCGGTAGGCGGGGAAGCGTTTTTTTACGCTATCTTCCGCTGGTTGCAGCGGGAGATAGCGTGAACGGACGGCTTCCATTGACTGCAATGGAAGCCGTCAGCGCGTACACCCGCAGCAAATAGAACATGCTGCGGGTGAGAACGGGAGATTTCACGGTGCGTAATTCCGCGGTGGAATTACGCATTGTGTGCATTGTGCTATTAGGTTCAATAGAACCTAATAGCAGGGTGCAACGCAGCGGATTTTTGCCGCGGATTTACGCGGCGTAAATCCGTTCGTGGGAAGGAGGCCTAAAAGGGCTTATTCAGACGAACGTATATCGGCTGGGTATTCACACCGGCCGATATACGGCATCCCTGTCTGCAGGGAGAGGAGGCTGGAAGAGCCAGGAGCAGTGCTCTGAGCTCCCACCCCCTCTCCGCCCACTCGGCACTATTTGCAATGCAAGGAGGTGGAGCTTAGTTCCAGGAGTTCGCTCCCACTGCAAATAGTGCCGAGGGGCAGAGAGGGGGCGGAAGCTCAGTGCACTGCTCCTGGCTCTTCTATCCCTCCCCCCTGCAGAGAGGGACGCCGTATATTGGCCGGCGTGAATACGCAGCCGATATATGGTTGTCTGAATAAGCCCAAATGCTGTGACGATGTGAGTGCCTTGCCCTACTTACAATAACCATAGGGACCTTTCACATGGGACAGAATTAGCCCACGCTCACATTTTTGCATCACAATATAGTCCTTATGAGGCTTGAATTCCGTACCTGGTAAAATCTGTGCGTCTTTCCTTCAATACCGTAAAAGCTTTCTGCTGCAGACTTAAGAACGTCTTAAGAAATTGTTGTTGTGGATTTCTACCATACAGGAGATGTAATTCCACAATTAAAGTTTGCAGAATAAAATGCAAGAAATTCCGCAAGACGTTCCACAGAACACATTCTGCAGCTAAAAACGCAACAAAAACCGCACTAATTGACAAAATCTGCATCCGTCTTGCGGACAATTCCGTTCTCTGCGAAAGGTCCCTAATGGAAAGACTTGCACATCTTGGGTATTCTGGAGCCACTCCTAGTTTGGTCTTACAAATACTGAAGCAAAATACTAGTGTGTGAAAGGCAAAATGCAAATGGAGAAACAGTGATTGCGGCCGGCAACTGGACTTATCGCAGTGATCAAATTGCCGGGTCCAGGTACCGGCCATAATCAGCGTAGCTCCACCTGTGTTATGCTGGGGAAAACCGCTTATGTAATAACGCCTTAATTACCAATACATTTGCACGAACTGAGGGAGGAGTAGAATTCTTTGTATCCTTTTATAAAACAATTCCTAGAATGAAGCCAACGTAGCCTAGAATTGCAAAATAGATTTACACTGGAGGAACGCCAACTCTTTCCAAAAAGAACTGCATATTCTGGTATGGAAACCTTTCCTGCAGAACTGAACTCAGTTAGTAAATGTAAATCTATGAAAAGTGTAATGGTCAGGGTCTATTCATAAAGAAAGACATTCATGTAAGGCTACATCCTAAGGGCTTATTCACCGAGCGCATATACAGCACATTTTTTACGCCCGACAGTATATACGCAACCATCTGAGTCATTGGTTTCCAATGTATTTGTTCACACGGGCGATTATATGGCGCGTAAAAAACGCAACTCGCTGAAAACAGAACATACGCGACCAAAATACATGCCAATGCATATACAGTGGCGAAAAAGATAGTTCTGAAAGTATGAACAGGCGAGAATACGCTAACTAGCTCTGACCGTGATTGCCAGAAAATGTCCTTTCAGGCAATTATACGCCTATGCTTGTGTGAATAAGCCCTTACATATAGTCCATAATGTAATAAGACCCTGTTCTATATGAATAGGCATTAAAGGGAAATTCCAGTTTTATGTAAGTAAAATGTAATAACAGTATAATGAAAAGTTCTTCAACTTTTAATATACTTTGTTTTAAGTCCTCACCATTTCTATGATCATCATTTAGTCCCAATGCACACGGGCGGATCTTTGCTGCGGGATCCGAAGCTCCGGGTCCTGCAGCAAATACTGCTCATTGACATGCTATTAGGGATGAGCGAGTATACTCGCTAAGGCACTACTTGCTCGAGTAATGTGCCTTAGCCGAGTATCTCCCTGCTCGTCCCTAAAGATTTGGGGGCCGCCGCAGCTGACAGGTGAGTTGCGGCGGGGAGCAGGGGAGAGCGGGCGGGAGAGAGGGAGAGAGAGATCTCCCCCCCTTTTCTCCCTGCTCTCCCCCGCAGCTCCCCGCCCCGCGGCGGCTCCCGAATCTTTTGGGACGAGCGGGGAGATACTCGGCTAAGGCACATTACTCGAGCGAGTAGTGCCTTAGCGAGTATACTCGCTCATCCCTACATGCTATGTAAAATTGCTTTTTCCTGCCCACGAGCAGAAATCAACTGCGATTTTTCCGCATATTAGGGTAAAATCGCATCATGTTCTATTTTGGTGCGAGCCTCGCACGGACAGCATCCATTGATATCAATAGAAGCCATCCGTACCGCGGCCTGTTCGCAGTAAGCAATGCACACTAGACACGGGATCTCCATCATTGCCTAGCGACAGAGCGTCACACACTGTACTGCACATGTGCACTGACGCGACGGCTAGTACATCCACAGTACAGAGGCCCAATGCACATGAAGCCAGTGGATAGGTACGCAGGAGTCACCATCAGGGCACAGGGTTGAATGCCGGGGAACATGGTTGTATTGAAAAGCCCAATAACTTAAAGCTAAGCTTATGGGCTGAAAGTAGGTGACCAATGGAGTCTGGGAATATTATTTTACCTCCTCTGTCATTCTCCCAGTGTGAGCGCTGTAAGCCACCGCTCAGTGCATTGAGTGGCACACTAAGTAGTCCTCCCAGTATAAAATTAGAACAGGGAGACTACTTATTGTGCCACTCAATGCATTGAGTGGTGGCTTTCGGTGCTGACATTGGGGGAGCGACCGAGGAGGTAAGTATAAGAATTACATCCCCAGACTCCATGGGTCACCTACTCTCAGCCCATAAGCTTAGTAGGTGACAGTTGATATTGGGGAAACCTAATGTTTCCAGACCAAATGTATGCTGAAAGTACACCCTTTTGGCATGTGATTACCCACTGAAGTCTATGGGCACATTGGTGTATGTATCGTTAGATTTTCCCAGACTATACCACAAATATGGTGTCATTTGCACCTAACCCTACACTCAAACATTGTAGCCAACTATTGATCCAATCATATTGGTTCATGTGTCTAAAATGTTTTTTTTTTGCATTACAGGGGTTTCCCAGGGAGAATACTACTGATGACCTATCCTCAGGATAGGTCATCAAGAGTTGATCGGCTGGGGTCCGTCGCTCAGGACCCTGACCACTCAGCTGAACGGGCGCATGCAGTCAGCGCCGCAAATACACAGCTGAAGCAGCGGAAGCCTCCATGCTGACCTCTGTGTAGTGGCCAGTGCTAGCAACTGCAGGCACTGCTCTCATTGAAATCAATGTGAGCTGTCCCTGCAGTTAACACTACTTTCTAGCAATTAAATCCATACAATATAACTACCACTGAAGGCTTACAGAAAATAACTAGTTTGAACATTAGTACATATTGGCCTGTTTCACTGAATGGGGTAGAGCAGGGGTTCCCAACTCCAGTCCTCAGGGACCACCAACAGGTCATATCTTCAGGATATCCTATGGTAAGAACACCTGTGGTAATGTCTGATGCACTGACAATAATTACATCACCTGTGCAACACTGAGGAAATCCTGAAAACATGACCTGTTGGCGGTCCCTCAGGACTGGAGTTGGGGAACACTGGGGTAGAGGACTGAAAATTGTACACTGAATAGCCAATTATTTGAGCTTCCATGTATAGAAATTAGACATATGACCCCAAAGTGCAGCACAAAATAAAGTGAACTTGTCGTTCCTTAGCATGGATAAAGGCCCATTTACATGGAGCGATGATCGCTCAAAAATCGCTCAAACGACAGTTTGAGTGACAGCTTTGAGCAATCATTTTGCATAAACTTTTAAAGTAGCTACTCAGCTACTTAATAGCAATTTAGTGTTCAAATGAAGCCTTCCCTGAATGCAGTTAATAGCCCGAGGGCTCTTATCTCCATTCAGTTCCTTTGTTCTCCGACAGGAAACAATGCTATCAGCACTACCCTCCGAGAACGCCCGATAGGTTGACCAGAATCTAAGGATCAGCTAGCAGTGCATGAAAGTGCACGATGGTTGCGCGTTTAGACGCAACGATGATCACTCAAATGATCCCTTTTTAGCGACTTTTGAGCGATTATTGCTCTGTGTAAATGGGCCTTAAAGGAGATGTCTCGAGGAAGCAGTGAATTTTTTTTTTTGCCCAGTCCCCCCCATTAAGTACACATTACTAAGCCCCCCTGTAAATGACTTTTCTAGCTGGTTTGTACTTACCGTTCCAGCGTTTCAGCAACTTATAAAAGTTTCCCCAAGATGGCCGCCGGCTCTTTTCCCGTCGCTCGCTGCAGCCCGACGTGCGTGCTCCCGAGACGCTGCCAGCTGTGTCTCCATGACAACACGACGCCCCGCAGCCGCCGACCGGACCCCTGGAGTGAACACGGCCGACCAGTCACCCACCGCCAGGCAGAAGGTAACCGGCGCAGCCCCCCCCCCCCCCGGCCCAGCGACAGCCCCCCCCCGGCCCAGCGCTAGTTCCCCCGGCCCAGCGCTAGTTCCCCCGGCGCAGCGACAGCCCCCCCCGGCCCAGCGCTAGTTCCCCCGGCCCAGCGCTAGTTCCCCCGGCGCAGCGACAGCCCCCCCCGGCCCAGCGCTAGTTCCCCCGGCCCAGCGCTAGTTCCCCCGGCCCAGCGCTAGTTCCCCCGGCCCAGCGCTAGTTCCCCCGGCGCAGCGACAGCCCCCCCCGGCCCAGCGCTAGTTCCCCCGGCGCAGCGACAGCCCCCCCCCATCGCAGCGACAGCCCCCCCCCGGCGCAGCGGCAGCCCCCCCCCCGGCCCATCACTTACCAGGACAGCTGGACGGCGGGACAGCTGGGCGGCTTGACAGCTGGGCGGCTTCTCCGGGCAGCTCGGCAGCTCTGCACCTTCCTCTAACAGAGGAAGGTACAGAATGGCCGCTCCAGCGCGCTCCCGAGCAGTGACAGCTCATCTGCGCATATGCAGAAGAGCTGTAGCGGGGAGCACACTGAAGCGGCTCGTGCTGAAAGGAGAAGACCGGACTGCGCAAGCGCGTCTAAAAAAGCAAGCTGCCAGCGAATTTAGACGGAACCATGGAGACGAGGACGCTAGCAACGGAGCAGGTAAGTGGAATAACTTCTGTATGGCTCATATTTAATGCACAATGTACATTACAAAGTGCATTAATATGGCCATACAGAAGTGTATAACCCCACTTGGTTTCGCAAGACCACCCCTTTAAGCAATAATAGGAGACAGCCAGTTTGGATACCAATTTTAAGAGAAACAGAAAGGCAAGACTCCAGTGAGCAAACATTCGATCCCTGAGCATTGGAAAAACATCACCTGTTCAGATGATTGTAGATTTCTGTTGCACCAGGCCCATGGGAGGGTCAGTTTGGCATAAGCAGCGTGAATTGATGAACGCTTCCTATCATCTGTCTACATCGCAGCAATTGCAAGTAACTATTCTGTCCGTATGGACCAATATTCCTACAGAATGATTAATACCTAGTGGAATCTATTCCACAACAAATTTCCATGATTCATAAGGCCAAAGAACATTCAACAAGCTAATAAATGAGGTCTTTAATAACATGGCTGTTCAGTGCATATGCACTATTGCTATAACTTTCATTCTTAGGCCAGTTTCAGATCAGCATATTGTAACACATCCATAATACGTATCTGTAATATGGACGTGTTAAAATTGACATTACAGCCATATGTCAACAGTATTTGATTTGTATTTCCCCCGTATTGGTTTTATTTTCTACTGGACGAATACAGATTTATATTAACCCAATAGAAAATAACGCCAATACGGAGGCAAAAATCGCCAAAAATAGGTCAAGCTGCGTTAAAAAAAAAAAAAGAATGCAGCTATGAAAATACGTATGTAGATTCACATTAGCTCTGTGTGACGATCCGCAATACACAGACCAAATACAGAGCTAAAATACGCCTGCCTGAAAAGGATCATGGGGTCTTTTAACATGAGACGATTGTCAGGCATAGAAACACCCCATAGTGATCCCAGCGATAATCACCCCATGGCTTTTAAACAGGAGAGATGTTACATCTGTGTTAAACATTCAAGCTCCACGCCCAGCACGGACACAAGTTAGTGTTCACACAGGACAAAAACTCCAGAAAATCCTACATAAAACACTAAAACCACTACCAAACATAAACAAGAAAAAAAAGATGGTGAATCTAGCCCTAATAGCTGAAGCGGGTTGTAGGGGGGGAATACCACTGCCTAAAGTGGAGCAATCACTCTGATAGGGACGGCCCCATGCTGGAACCTAGGAGCCACCTGCACTTTCCCTAGGTGGACACAGGGAATATCTAAGAATAAGTGGTGAGAACTAACGGGAGTAAGAGCAAAGGCTAAGATATAAATTACTACGTAAACTACTTAGCTTGGTCGAAGAGAAAAGAAGACTGGACAAACTTCACCCAGAAAAGATGAATAATCAGCAACTTCAGACAGCAGGGGTAGAAATATGTAAACCCCTCTCAACTAGATTGACCAGCCAAGGAAAAGACAAACCCCCTAGGGGAATTTCAACATATGACTACAATGACCCTTTAACAACGCTGAAAATCAAGGGGATAGCAAACATACAACCAAAGAGTATCATACCATGGCTTGGACTGACCTTGTACCCCTAATCCATTTCCATATCGCAGCTGGTATACTACAGACTTGTCGTGGCCATCAAGCCGAGGCAAGAGATTATCGCTCAGTAAAGGGAGTCGGAACAGGCTGGAGATTACTTTGGTCATCCGTCCCGATTCACAGTCAACAGGCAGCACTTCATAGCTGATTTTTATGCCTTTACTATCTGAATGACCAATGTTAAGAGAATGAATTACTGTATGCCATACAATTCGTGCAGACATTTACACTGAACGATTATCATTGAGTTTCCCACAATCTCAACAATAATTGTTCTGTGTAAAGGCCCATTTACATGCAAAGATAATCTTTCAAACAACTGAAAGATTGAAAAATGTTGCAATCTATTTGCACAAAGTGTTAATGGCCATCAATGGCCATTAACACTTTATCATCTTCATTTGTATGTAAAAGTGCCTCTAGGAGCTGTTTGCAGAGCCCAGCGTGTGATTAATCACATGCCCAGCTGTGCACACAGCTGCACTGTTCTGCTCATGGCTGAAAGCAGGTTGCAATATTATCTGCCGACTCCCGTGGAGATAACAGCATGTGGTCTATTGAGAGATACTTTATCTCTCAGTAGCTGAAGGATGGATTTTAAGTTCACCTTAAAACCATCGTTCAAATGAAAAGTGCATGATGCCCATGTTCACATTATCGCTCATTGTAACTAATTTTGAGCGATAATCATTACGTGTAAATGGGCCTTAAAGGGGTTGTCCCGCGGCAGCAAGTGGGTCTATACACTTCTGTATGGCCATATTAATGCACTTTGTAATATACATTGTGCATTAATTATGAGCCATACAGAAGTTATAAAAAGTTTTTTACTTACCTGCTCCGTTGCTAGCGTCCTCGTTCCCATGGAGCCGACTAATTTTCGCCCTCCGATGGCCAAATTAGCCGCGCTTGCGCAGTCCGGGTCTTCTGCAGTCTTCTATGGAGCCGCTCGTGCCAGAGAGCGGCTCCGTGTAGCTCCGCCCCGTCACGTGCCGATTCCAGCCAATCAGGAGGCTGGAATCGGCAATGGACCGCACAGAAGAGCTGCGGTCCACGGAGACAGAGGATCCCGGCGGCCATCTTCAGCGGTAAGTATTGAAGTCACCGGAGCGCGGGGATTAAGGTAAGCGCTCCGGTAAACTTTCTTTACTTCCCTGCATCGGGGTTGTCTCGCGCCGAACGGGGGGGGGGGGTTGAAAAAAAACAAAAACCCGTTTCGGCGCGGGACAACCCCTTTAAGAGGGCCCTTAGACTATGTCTCATACAATTGTTTTTGTTATTCCTTTGTTGCAGCGGCACTCATGGACAGCGTAATACTGCATCACTTTAAATGGTTGTTTCCTATTCTGCGTGAATGAACATGATGCAACTGCTGCAAGTGGGGTCACAGTCTGCGGCAGTTCTGGCACAACGTCTGCTGTCACAGTCTCAAGTGGACCTTAGAACCAAATATGAGCTCAAGCAATTCTCTCCTGTAATAGCAGAATGCTGGTGATTCAGTGTCTGGGCCTCTCTGCTGTCTCTTAATGGTTAATCCTTTTTACAAATGGGCAGGGGAATTCAGAATTAAACCTCAGTGATCTCTTGTGTCCAAAGTACTATGGCAGCTGTTCAATTTGCAATTCAAAATTCTTTCCCAGCAGAAGCATTGATTGTTATAAAGACAATGGGAGGGTTGCATGTGATAAACATTAGTTTTATACCATGAAGCCCTGCCATTCTGCAGGAAGGGAAAATAGGGAGCTTTTGTTTTTCCTTTAAAAGAGGCTAGCTTAAAAGTAATATGTGAATCCCGTGATTTACGTTCACACAAGTGCCAGCTTTCATTAGTCTGTGTATAAATCCCTCTTCTTACTACCTAACAAACTATAATATAATACGCTAGCCAGAATTTGGTCATTTACTGTTAAGGAGAATACGTCATACTCTAGGGAGTTGCAAACCAAGGATTATCAAACCTGATAGCTCTGCTTTGGTTTTAAAGAAGGCACTCACACACACATTAATGGCTCTCTATAGCAACACTAAAACCTAGCAAATGAGTCTGCAGAAGATCAATCTCTGGAAAGCTAACTGCATTATATTATCATACCGTTAATAGTGACGCCGCTTTGTATCTTCTGACCTTGAGCAAAAATAGCCTACTATGAATTATCACTGATGGCATAATGCATATTGAGTTCTCCATGTACTAATGCTGAATGATAAAGCTAATATAGTTCATTAGTCTATATTCTCTTAAACTAGTTAAGCCGAGGGTTTCTTGAACATATATACAGATGTAAGAGATGACCTCACAAAGCCAAAAATCATAAATTATTAAGTGGTGTTGTGGCTATCATTCAAAAGCTGGAAAGCTTATCATTTTTCTCAGTAACTGGTTTTAGGGGCCTCAAACTGGGAATTCGCCCAGTGTCCCAGACTGCTGGAGCAACCTATCAGTTCCAGTAGACAGCCAGAGCAATAATTCATACTAAGGTCGGTGTCACACAAACGTATTTGCTTTCAATGCGTTCGTTCACATAAATGTATTTTGCGTGTGCTTTTTGTTGGCAAAAATTAAAAAAAACTTGCACTCTATTTTCCTGCTCGTTTGTGCATGGAGAAAGCACATATAGAACTAATTAGACTAATTGTCCAATTCTATGAATGGGAGCGCCAATACACAAGATTGCACGTGTAAAAAGTACAGTAAAACACAAAATCGCGATATCGCCACGCGAAAACACAGCAGTATCACACAGAACACCAATGTGATATTGCAGCGATTTTCTCATGGCGATATTGCTGTTGCCTGTGTTGCCTCAGTCACTTCACCACCTTAGATCACCAGGTATTTTCACCCTTAGGCCTAGTGCCCACGGCGCCCCCCCCCCCCCCCCCAGAGACCCCATACTTACCTCCGGATCTGCCACCCGACGTCCCGCATGATGCTCCGGCGCGCATGCGCAGTATAGCGCATGACGCGCCGGCAGCGTCATATGACATGCCCACAGCGTCCCATGACGCGCCGGCCGCGTCATATGACGCGGCTGGCGGTGGGCAGGGAAGCGTTTTCACTCTATCTTCCGCTGTACTACAGTGGAAGATAACGTAACGGACAGTTTCCATTGACTGCAATGGAAGCCGTTTGCGCGTACGCCCACGGCAAATAGAACATGCCGCGGGTGAGTACGGATGCCTTCACGGTGCGGAATTCCACGGTGGAATTCTGCACCGTGAGCACTGTGCTATTAGGTTCAATAGAACCTAGATTTCCGCCGTGTGGGAATTAGGCCTTAATCTCTTTACCACTCTAGAATAAAATTAACCCTATAACCACATTCTGCACATTATTTGGGTACAATTGACTGATCAGACATAACATTAAAACCACAAAGAGTGGAAGTCAATAAGCCCGAGTACACATGCCCCCGACAGGGCACTGAGCGAAAAGTCTCTCAGTAGTTGTTAGTCGCTCCATTTCAGTGACCTGGAACGGAATGGCTACTAAGCAACTTCTCGCTGAGTGTAAACAGGGGTCGTTCAACTTTTGGGCGACCACCTGTTTACAGTGCATAGAGGCAGGTGGCCAGAAGAGATCTCCAATGTGCTCTTCCTCCATTCTCTGACAAACTATTGATCCTGTGTTGAAGCAAGGAGCAATAGTTGTTGGGATGGCTGTCGGGTGTTTATGCGCCTGCCAGTTGTCCCATGTAAAGTCACCTCGTTCAGCAGGATAATGCACCCTGCCACACTACAGGCATTGTTCAGGAATAGTTTCAGGAACACAAAGTTTATTTGGTCTCTAAATCTTCCAGATCTCAATCTGGTTTAGAATCTGTGGTATGTGCTAGAAAAATAATTCCGATTTATGATGGCCCAGCTACACCTGTCAAGTCCAACCGGGTGTGGATAAGCCAGAGTTGAGTTGCCCAATGGACACTTCTCTTCCAGTCTGGCCCTTTTTAAAACTAAGTTTTCTCTAAAACGCCACAATGTTTCAGAGTGAGGGCTTGTTTTCATGGCTGGCTGATATATGCTTCCATCTAAGCAGTTCCCCCCCTTCCCTCCCCTCACCGGCACTCTGCCTCTCTCCTACCTTCCGAGCGGTTTGCAATGGGAGTGGGCGGGGCAGAGCTAAGCTCCCACCCACTCCCTGCCCCTTGTCCATAGTCAGCAATGGGAGTGGGCGGGGCAGAATGGAGCTTAGCTCCGCCCCTACCCCAGCCCTCCCATTCCAAACAGAGAGAGGCAGGGAGCTGGTGAGGGGAAAGGAAGGGCGGGACTACTTGTGACTGCCGTGATTGTACACGGCACACTTGGCTGATAGAATTTGTTCTGTATCGGGCGCTGATTTGCTCACTGATCATAGCATCAGTCTGTTTGTTCACTTTTGCGATTGTTTGGCAGTTCACCTGGCAGATTGATTTGTGTAAATATAGCGCTGCTACTTCACTGTTTTTCATGTATCACGGGGTCTCTGGAACGTAACCCCCGCGATAGACGAGGGATCACTGTATTCTCACTCTGTGTGCTGTTCTTGTATTTGACGGACAGTAGATTGTGGCCAATTAGGGTATTCAGACAAATGTTTTTTTCACACATGTGGATGACCCATGTGAAAACATTTGCTTCATGTAGTATTCTTATCTATTTTTTTGGACAAGTGTAGGACATGCGGTGATGACATCTGTGTACTGTCCAATTTACCTTTTTTTTAAATTTTTGCACTCGTCTGACAGGTTGGCCTATAGCTCTTCTCTAAGTCTTTTATAACCCATAAATGATTCAAATATGTAGAAGTGTTAGCATTAGCTTTATTGATTTTGCTACAATGGTATTAAAGAGCATTAGAAAAAAAAGGTCTAATTTTTTTTCCAGAAACAGCCCCACGTCTGTCTAAAGGCTGTGCCTTGTATAAGGAGTACTGGGCAATGCAGGGCACAGACCATGAACAACTGTGATGCTGTTTCTGGGGAAAAGCAGAAACCTGTTTCTGAAACCTGGGCAACCCCTTGAAAGGGATTACGTAATGACATCAACATCCCTGTAAAAGAAACAGGTGCTGCTCTTGCCAGGGAAAACCACATCTAGTCATAAATCTCACTAGGGACATGTAGCGTTACGTGTTGACCATTAACATTAATAGCCTTCAATATAATAGATAGACACATAATGGCTCTTCTATTTGGCACATTGTAGGGTCTCTAATAGGGTATATGAACAGGAGTTATTGTCGTGGGACAACCCCTATAAATTCTTAGATGTCATGAATTCTGGCATTGACTTTGTGAATGACATTTTTTACAACCCTTGTACGTACTTGTATATAACTCCAGTTAGTTATTAGGACATATTAGATGAAAAATCTTACTGTCATCATGCTGGTATATTCAGTTGGGAGTATTTCTATTCAGTTGTACATTTTGACAAGCTATGAGGGTAAAGCGTAAATGATTCAGGCTATACTCATCTTTGCCTCAGAACCTTTGTTTGGAGCCTTCATTGCAGATATTGTTGTATTTGATAGAACAAGATTAACTCCTCAGTACAACCCTATGAACCCCATTACAAGTCAAGAAGTTTATTGGGTGCCAGTGATATCTAACATGTGCTAGATCTGGAACACGTTGCATATGTGAACACAGCCCTACATTGTGGGAGAAATTAGGAGTATTTAGTTTGAAGAAACATACCGTATTCATAGGAGCACATTTTAAAATGGTTGAACTATGGAGACAAATACGGATAGAGTATACAGAAATTTGTGTCTGCATTTACCTACATATGTATATATTATGTCTGTATTTATTTTGAAACCTTCAGCTGTATTTAAAGGCGCATTTAGAAACAACGATTATCGCTCAATAATCATTGTGTCTAAACACACTGCTATCAAACATTTTTCGTTCATCAGTGATTTCTAGCAAGCTATAAATCACCGATGACTTATCAGCGCTGCACACTGGTTTTCTCAGCGGGCAGCGCTGATAGTATTCTTTCAGCTAATATCCTGCTGGCAGTTCTCAGCTGGACACCACCTTAAAGCTCCGAGAACAATGCAGCTGTTTACATATACAAAGCAGCTGTTTTGTTCTTTGAGCTATCGCGGTGGTATACCACTCAGCCTGCCTTAACTCTTAAGTAGCTAATTAGCTACTTAGAGTTATGCAAAGGTGATTGCTCAAAACTGTCACTCAAACTGTTGTTTGAGCGTTTTTTGAGCAATTATCTTTCAGGCCTTTAGCCATTTTCTTATCTTTTAGCCTTGCCATGATGATAGGCCAAAAAATCCTGTATATTGCCATGAACCCTTGCTTCTCTGGGTACCAATATTGTAAGTCTGCCTTTACATCTGCATTGAAACCTCTGGTCGGAGGTTCCATCACAGGTCTGTCACAAAATACCGGAAGTAATAGAGCTGCATTCACCGCTTTTTCTTCTGGTAAAATTGTGGGCAGCTGAGCAGAGACCGAACGGGCCCCATTATAGTCAACGGGATACGTTTGACTCTGTTCAGTTCCAATATAAGATGGACGCATTCAGCCAGGGGATTCTCCTTACTCCTTTTTAGGCTCCTTTGCCGGGCGGAGAACGAAATCCCTGCTGCAAATGTGAAAGCAGCCTAAAAGATAACACTGACTACACATTTCAAATACAGAAGAAAAGCCATGTGAATGGCTAGATTGGCTAGTTAGATCTATATTCAGGATCAGTCAACTATAGAACATAGGTGAAAATGAGACATGCTTGTCTGAATAAGGTCTCTGGGGGAAATTTCTTTGAGGACTTCGAAAGACGAACATATGAGCAAATACACTTGCTGCAATGGAGCAAGAGTTGTACTCCAGGTTACATGCTTCCTCTTGCTTTTTTTAACCTGCCATAAACTTCTATGGCATTTTTTTGCGTAACACGGAACAAAAAATAGGGCAAGTCGCATGAACGAACCCACTGAAATGTAGATGAGTTGGAGGATAGTTTATACCAATCTGCATTTTACATATAATACATGGGCAATTAGTTTTAGTTAATTGAACACAAATCCAATTTTTTATTGCTTATTGCCTCACTAGATGTGTTGTTAACAGTAGACGATGCCATCAGTTAGCTTGTTGCAGGTGTCATTTGTGATACTTCATTTATAAATTTCCATCCAGATTATCTATTTCAGTGTAACCAACTGTGGTAGACTAGAATTGTAGAACTCACAGATAACAGGATTTTTGTTATAACCATAAAATCCATTTTTGTTATGTTAATTGGGGGACACAGCAAGACCTTGGGTATAGCTGCTGCCGCTAAGAGGCATCACTAAGCAATGAAAGAGTTGGTCTCTCCTACCAGCTATACACCTCCTGCAGGCACTGAGCTAAATCAGTTTGTACATGAGCAGTAAGAGAAAATACATTAATGCATGAAGGTGATCAAGACAGATCAGAATCAGAAATTTGCAAGTGGAAAGGTCTGTATATTCTCCGGTTGGCTATTGGCAAAAAAGTGGATCTCTGAACATGGTTGAATCAACACTGAAAAGGAGATACCAGCTTGACCTTTTCTAGAATAGCATGCTGTAGTGCTCTGTACTCAAGAGTTAATGCTGGCCTTCTGGCCACCCACATCTGAATAAGGACAGTCAGGAGAGCTGTTTTAAAGCTGACTCTCGGGCTGTCTGCCATTGAATGTAGAGAACAGAAGAGTAGTGCGTAGTTCACCATGGCACGCAGGATGCCTCTGATATGGCTAAAGCGATGTGCTGATGTGCTTTTTTTGGGGGGTGAGATTGTGAGTCCGGTTGACTAGGCAAGCCAATGCTGTGGTCTGCTTTTAGTGGCCTAGAACCAGAGAATGAACTAAGAAGATCTAGAACCCGAAGAACATAGGACGTAGATGACTATTCCAAGGCAGGATTCTTGTGGTATCTGCCCCGAAACCATAGCAGGGGATGCCAGAATCCTTGTAGAGAGACCAAGTCCCACTGAAAAGTGAACAGCGATGGAGAAGCATGAGGCTTAGAATGCTCTAAGTCTCTGTTCTGTAGAAAAGGAGAGTAAGGTATTGGGAGAAGGACCAGGTTGTCTAAGGCTTGGACGTCAACAGGTGGTATGCCTTGTGAAGGGTGGCTTTCTTTTTTATCACAAGGGAAGAGAGTATCTAATGAATGTGCCCCATCCAGAAGCAAGTGGTATGCCTCGTGAAGGGTGTTTTTATGTTCTTTTTTTTATTTTTAAAAAAGGTGTATCACAAGGGAAGAGGGTATGTAACGAGTGGGCCCCATCTGGAGGAAACTAGTGGAAAGCAAGTGATAATTTTCTATTAAACGTGAAGGACAACCATTCTGGGTGGCTACTAAAAAATAGTATGCCCAACACTTTGGCCTTGGGCCTAGGTACAAAGGCAGGAGACTCAGTGGAACAAACATACAGTCAAGATGTTTTGTAGAGTTTATCTTCAACACACAGGAAGGAAGAGATGTATTGTATTGACACTCCCCACACTGCAAACATTGGTGGTAATCAAACAGGTGGAAAGTGCAAGCGGATGCTTGTAGAGGAAAAGCTAAAGATAAATACTGGTGAATGTACTGGCAGATGTGCTCCAGTAATGTATAGGCCTCATAATTTATTACTTATGACAGTAATGGAGCCTAATTCTTCCTACAGAAAGGATTGCTGTGGGAAGGTAATGCTGGAGTGGATGACTTAGGGTGGTTGGTGGTGAGCATAGAAGGAGAGGGGTGTGCTCACCATGCAGACATGCAAACTGAAAAGGCTGCAATAATCTGCCGCAGTGTTATCTAGACAAGCGTCATAAAGCCTTGTCTGGAGAATGCTGTTCTGAAGGGCGAAAAATTCCCATAACTGTGAGAGGTTGGACATGAAATCCGAACATTCCACCGTACTGTGCAGGCTCAGCTACTGCAACACCAAGATATTTGGAACCTGGTGTAGAGTGATATGCTGTATATAGGGAAAGTAACAAATTTATTATCAATACTGGTGCTGAGCAGTATCAACGCAAGAAGAAACGTAGCCTGAAAAATGAGGACAATCCGCCATCCAGAAGTGCTCCGCCTAGGGGGAGTGAGAAGGCAGATACTCAAAGAGCTGTAGGTACCGGGGTCAACCACCATGTAAGAACTCCCATAGGAGAGGGATTTATAAGGCTGCATGTCGGAAGTGACTTAGAGAAAGCCACCCAAGTCTGGTAGGCATATGATAACCTGCCCTGCGGAAGCAGAGAATTAACTGTTAGGGACTGTTCATAGCATTGTGGTTATGAAAAATTGGCAATCTGATATTTGAGAACATGGCATAACCATGTTAAATATGAATTGACTATATGTAATTATCCAACTGGCTTTTTTCCTGGTGGCTTAACTAATGTGAGACAGAAGATAGCAACATACTGTACAATGACGCCTTCCTAAGGGAAATTATTACGGTCAGTCTGATGCTTTTCTGGACTGCTATATAGAATGTAGCTAAAATGTAACTGTGTTATGGAGGGCAGCACGACGGCCTACGTGGATACTGTGCCACACTGTAAAATAGATACATCTCCATGAATGGGAAAAAGTCACACCACAATGTTTAGTATAAATAATGTTAAAAATTATGTGTCGTATGACAGGGTTAATGCAGCTGATTGCAAATTCAATCACTATCTTTCAGTGTAGCTGTAATACAATCGTTCTATCTGTTTGGTGCAGCACTGTTCGCCCTCCCTACTTATGGGTTATCAGGGAAGTTATATAATAGGGGTTTTCCAGGGAGAATATTATTGAGGACCTATCCTTTGCATAGGTCATCAATAGTTGATCGGTTGGGGTCTGCCGCTCAGGACCCCGACCGATCAGCTGAGCCGGTGCATGCTGTCAGCGCCGCAAATACACAGGAGTCGGATCTGAAGCCGCTGAAGCCCCCGCTCCAACCTCTGTGTAATGGCCTGCACTTGTAACTGCAGGCACAGCAAATTTCAATGGGAGCCATGCCTGCAGTTACAAGCACCGGCCACTACTCAGAGGTCGGTGTGGAGACTTTTGCTTCAACCTCTTTGCATTTGTGGTGCTGACAGCATGCACCCGCTCAGCGTGCGCCCATGTGACGGACCCTAGACGATCAACTATTGATGACCTATCCTGAGGACAGGTCATCAATAGTATTCTCCTTGGAAAACCCCTTCAACCTTGATTTCCAGATAGAGAAGGAAAAATAACAAAAGGACAGAAGAGCTGCGGAGCAGGAAGGTGTGCCTCCTATGGACACTGAGCTAAAACTGATTTAGGTCAGTGCCCGTAGGAGCGGTATAGCTGGTAGCAGAGACTAACTCTTTCGTTGCTTAGTGTCGCCTCCTAGTTAGTGGCAGCAGCTATACCCAAAGTCTTGCTGTGTCCCCCAATGACACGGACGAGAAACTGTATTCATTATTTGAAGTGGCATCACAGTTAGCTATTGTGCCGATTTCCCAGAATTCTTCCCTGACTGACCTTTTTGCAGAAATATTCTCAACTCCTGACATTTTGTCCCTTTGAAATGTGTATATAATGATTTGTTTTTTTTATCTTGCCTTGTGTTTCTATGCCTGGCATGCTTTGCTATGACTCTAGGTGCTGGAGGAATGAATTCACTACATCATTTGGTTTAAAATCTCTGTTCAGTCGATATGTTTTTGGTTGTACAACTGTCAGATGAAAATGTGGGGTCCAAACATGAAACAAGCTTTACATAAATAGGAGTATAGAAACAGATAGTTAACGCTGTTTACTTGTAGTGATATAATGTTTGGATCTGCTCTCAACGCTGAATATTCTTTGTGGGCTGAAATTATGCATTGCAGAATGTTTCCAGTTATTTGTTCAAAGTTTCTTGTAGAGCCGTACCACAGGGCGCATTATTAAAGCGCTATATATTTCCTTTTAGTTTAGACTTGCATGTCTTACATGTATTATTATAGCTGTCTTCTGCCAGGCTGTGACGTGAATGGAAATGAATAGCTGTAAAATGAATTAAAAAAAACATCAGAGGGAAAGTTTGCATTTCTGGCTTCCAGGATGTGGTTTCTCATGTGGGTAATCAATGTAAGAGCACTTTCTCCTTGTGTACAGAGTCACAGGGGCAATAGTATGAGAGTAACATACCGATTGACAGACATAGAAGAGAAAGGGTGTGTATGTGTGTGCGTGTGCTTATGTATACTTGTATGGGGTGGGTAAGCCCACAATGGTTGACTATGGTTGCAGTAGGAAGAGCAGCTCTGAAGTACAATCCATTGCTGTACTTTTTGAAATCTTATTCAGACTAGTAGAAGAGGAGTATTCATGTGCATTTGTACATCTAAGGTTGCGTTCACACGTGTTTTTGTTGCGTACGACCGATGTTAAAAACCGCATGTTTAAACACTACATGTTTTTTGAATGCAGCTTTTAATAACCTCAATTGTCCGTATATATTAGCAGTAAACATGCAGGTTTTCTGCGTATGTCATGCGGATTTACGTATGCCCATTGATCTCAATGGGCCCATGCGGTGTGCAAGTGCAAATCAAGATAGTTCATGCCAAGTATTTCTTCACATTGCGTGAAAAAATACGCTCATGTGAATGAACCCATTGAAATCAGTGGGTCCTATTAACTGTGTACTACATGTACAGAAGTGTTAATGCCCCATATAGGCCCCCACTCAGCAATAATGCTGCATATAGGCTCCCAATCAGTAATAATGCTCCATGTAGGCCCTGCTCAGTAATAATCTCCCTCACAGGCCCCTATGTAGTAACAATGCTCCATATAGTCCCTTGCTCATTAATAATACTTTTTTCACAGGCTCCTCTCAGTAGTAACGTCCCATATAAACCCATAGTAAGTAATAATCACCCCCACAGCCACTCAGTGATAATCCTCCATATAGGCCCCTGCTCAATAGTAATTCCCCTCACAGGCCTCCACTCAGTAACAAAGCTCCATTTAGGCCCTTGCTCAGTAACAATTCTCCTCACAGGCCCCTACTCAGTAACAAAGCTCCAAATAGACCCTCACTCAGTAATAATGCCCCATATAGGCCCCTGCTCAGTAATAATCTCCCTCACAGGTCCCCATTCAGTAATAATTCTCCATATAGGCCCTCGCTCAGCAATAATACCCCTCAAAGGCTCTACTCAGTAATAATGCCTACTATAAGCCCCTTCTAAGTAATAATCATCCTCACAGACCCCCACTCAGTAAGAATCCTCCATATAAGCACCTGTTCAGTAATAATTACTCTCACAGGCCCTCACTCAGTAATCATGCCCCATACAGGCCCTCACTCAGTAATATTGCTCCATATAGGCCCCCACTCAGTAATAATTCCTCTTACATATTCCCACTCAGTATTAATGTACCATATAGATCTTCATACAATAATAATGCCCCATATAGGCCCTCACTCAGTAGAAATGCTCCATATAGGCTCTCACTCAGTAATAATTACCTGCACAGGCCTCTACTCAGTAATAATGCCCAATATAAGACCTCACATAGTAATAATGCTCCATATAGGTGCCCATTCAGTAATAATGCCCCTCACAGGTTTCACTCAGTAATAATGCACCATGTAGGCCCCATCTTAACAATAATGCCGCTCACAGGCCCTCACTGAGTAATATTGCTCCTTATAGGCCCCCACTCAGTAATAATTCTCCTTACATATTCCTATTCAGTATTAATGTATCATATAGATCTTCACACAGCAATAATGACCCATATAGGCTCCCACTCAGTAATACTGCCCCTCACAGGCACCACTAAGAAATAATGTCCCATATAGGCCCTGCTCACTAATAATACGTCTCACAGCCCCCACTCAATAATAATGCCCCATATAGGCCCCCACTCAGTAATAACGTCTCATATAGGTCCCCACTCAGTAATAATCCACCTCACAAGCTCCCATAATGGGAGGAGTGACACAGTAGGTGAGTATAACATTTTTTTTTACATTTCACCAGAAACGTTAAAAAATTCCTTCCCTCCATTGGCCCACCAGGATTTTTCCTAGTGGCCTGCATGGCCAGTCTGCCCCTGGCCAAAATTATTAAAAGGCTTGTGTCTTTTATTATACTGGTGCATCTTACTCTGTCGGCACTTATCTAAAGCTGGCATGTAAAACACCGGTCTTATATAAATGTCCCCCTTTGTGTTTTTTTGTATATTTTTTGTGCATAGTCTTGTTCTTACAAAGTGATAAAAGAACTGAACCCAGAAGAAAGCACTTATTCTTTTGACTAAGCCAACATGAAATTGCAGTGACACTTGTATTAGTACCACCTGCTCACCATTATTTTGTTGCCGAGATAGACAAAAAAGATGCTGTCTGCCAGCTTCATTTATATGTTTAAGACTGAATGATGTAGAAAACACATGTCCAGGACAAGACTGCAAAGCATGAAAGCAATGCAGACATTTCAGCAAATGTAACTCTCCATATAAAAGTCACTGGGTTTGAACTCAGAAACAAAATCGCTGGCCCAGCTGTCATATTCTTAAGAGGGGGCATCAATGCATTATAATCAATGTATCACAGCCACTAGCTGATTTCCTTCCTTCAGTGCCTAATGCAAATGAACAGAATGGGATACATGGAGTTCTTCTTACAGTAGGTTAAGAAAAGGATAAATATAAATGTTTATAAATGGGTCGTGAATGTTGCATGTTGGGAGTTCTTTCAATTCTTGTGTCATGCAACGCATTCTCAGGCACTGTACCAGGAGTAAGACAATATACTGATGTTCTCCAGCGGGTGCCATTAATCACTCGATTCATACATAAAAAGTTATATGTCTCTTTGAGTGAAATATATATTTTATTAAATTTCGCTAGAATATACAGTCAAACCTCTAGTTTCGTTGGTAATCCGTCCGAAAGCATTGGCTAAACTTGAAACCAATGAAACTAGAGGTAATTATTTCCATAGGAATCAACGCTCCCATTCATTTCAATAGGGCTGTTCACAAAAGCGTTTTTGGCCCTGTGTCGCCCATTGAAATGAATGTGCAGCAGTTTCAGCACTGCCGAAAATGCGGCACCACTTGGTACCGTGTTTTTGGCAGCACTAAACGCCCTAGCTACACTGCCTGAGAAAAAAAAATCTATATACTCACCTAGCAGGTGCCATCGGTGTCCCAGAGGCCGCTCTCTGGAGTTCCGTGCAGGCTTGTCAAGCTGGCAGAGTATAATGCTATTGATGGGGGATTGAAATCCCCCGCCTCCAGCAAGAGATTGCTCTGATTGGCTGAGTCAGCTGAGTGACAGCCCACTAAGCCAATCACAGCCAGCGCTGACAGCAGCATAGAGGCCACGTGAGCCAGCGGCCGGTGCCGAAACTAGAAGGAAGCGCTGAAAGAAGAGGCAAGATTCTGCACTGGAAGAATCGTCAAAACTAGAAATCAGCGAAAGACGAAAGCGACGAAAGTAGAGGTATGATTGTAATTAAACCATGTTTCAAGCTATTGTAATCAAGAGTAAAATAACTTGTAACCATAAGGCCACTACCACACGGGCTACAAAATTGTGCGATTTTGTAGCAATGCGACAGTGCTACAAAACGCATGTATGAGAAGCCCATGTTTTCCAATGGGTTCTTCCACACAAGCGATGTTTTGTAGCCTGCTATATTGCTAGAATGCAAAATCGCAGCATGCTCTATACAGCCGGGAAGTTTTGTAGCCTACGTTTCCCTATGGAGTCTTCCTTTTTGTTGCATCGCATCACACGAAAACGCGGTTTTCGTGCGGTGCAATGCAACATTTACAGTAGGAAATCCTACTGTAAAAGCCCTAAAATAAGCCCTAAGTGCAATAACAAACAAAAAAACCCAGATACATCACCTCTCAGCCACTACCGCACTCCGCAGCTCCCCAGCATGTCTTCAGTCTTCAGGCAAGTCTTCCTAGTCAGGCATTTGAAAAACCCCGCCTCCAGAAAGCGCTGCCTCTGATTGTTTCTCGAGCGCTGCGGCTCAGCCAATCAGAGCCAGCGCTCGATGAATCAATCATAGCCATTCATTGAAGCGCTGTGATTGGTTTAAAAAAGTGATTGGTTTAAAAGTGGCTGATCTTTTCAGTCCGGCCGATCTTACGCACCAAAAAAAATCGCCCATCTGAACAAATGCATTGGAATCCAATGTATCAGATGGTCGCGATTTTTGGCCAGCATTTTATAGCGGGAAAATTGCGGTGATAAAACGCTCATGTGAATAAAGCCTCACTCATGTATTGGCTGAAACAAATGTGTATGTTGATGGTTAAGTTAGGACTGATAACTGTTAGCCAAATGATGACAGTTGTCCTGTGTTTGTTGCCATATAGCAATTGTCTGATTGCATTAGAAAACCCATTTTTAAATACATCATTTAATAAAGTCAAAAGTCAGCTCACCAGTAGGTGGTCCTTACACACCCTGGACAGCGATACTGCAGGAGATGGAAGTGTGCACAGTTTCCTTGGTGGACATCGAAGTGGTTGAACATTCAGTAGTAGAAAGAGTCTTTCCAGCACTGCAAAAGGCAAAAAAAAATATATTCTCTGTATTAATCACATAAAATTTAAAATGTCATAAACTGCCAATCAATATGATTTGATTTTGCCATTGATTTTCTACTACTGCATTTTCTGAGTTAATAGAGGTTTCCTGTTCTTAAACGTAAAGTGACCCTTTGATCCCGGAGAAACAAAGATGGCCACACAAGCTTCTCTGATTGCCTGATGCACATTGTGCATTAGAATGCACCAGTAGTCTAAAGGCCCATTTAGACACAACGATTATCGCTCAAAAGCCGCCTTTTGAGCGATAATCGTTGTGTCTAACTGCCCTGACATCGTGCAGTTTTCGTTAAGCCATCGCTCATTGTTGTCTTTCAGCGTGCTGAAAGACAGCGATGAGCCTTATCAGGAATTCACAGCAGGATACAGCTGATACTATTGTTTCAGCTGTATCCCTCTCCCTGATAACAGGCTGGGTATGAAGAACAGAGCGCTCCAGCAGCCAGGTGCTCAACAGCCAGGTGCTCCAAGCAGAGGACAGCTGGATGCAGAAGACAAGCAGGGACACCCCGCTTGTCTTCTGCATTCTCCGCTCGGAGCGCTCGGCTATACAACAGCCGGGCACTCTGAGCGGGAAACAGCTGGATGCAGAAGACAAGTGGCCCCTCTTGTCTTTTGCATCCTCCGCTCAGAGTGCAAGGTGATCGCTCAATGTTTGAGCCATCATCTTGCGCTGTAAATGAGAGAACGATTATCGCTCAAAAGTCACTCACAAGACATCTTTTGAACGATAATCGTTGTGTCTAAATGGGCCTTAAGATACTCCACACTGATGTGACTGGTCAGTGCTGCACACACAGGCAGCATTGGTCAATCAAAGCAGGTGTATAGTGATTTACACTACTGGTGCACACTAATGTACAATGTGCATCAGGCAATCAAAGAAGCTGGTGTGGCCATCTTTGTTCCTGGACTGGAGAGTTGCTTTAATTTATTAGCCAGAGTGAAGAAAAGCTACAAAGAACATCTTGGGTTCTTGAGTGTGCCGATGTAATACACAGACAGCCCATTGATCTCAGTGGGTATTATATGATGGCTCATCATCCCTGTACAGCTTCTCCCTCAGATTACAGCTCATTGCTTGGGGTTCCCACTGTCAGGGTCCTGCCATGGTTCACTTTAATGGGAAGAATATTGCTGCTTACTGCATTATGCTTTCTGCTAAATCTGGCAGAATCTGTGATGGAGGCTCAGAACAAAACATCTGACAGTAGCGTGAACAGAGATTATGGATACTTGATTTTTTGGGGTACTCTGTTGGAACTTCTTGTCATTAGGGGGTACTTAGTTTGAAAAGGTTGAGAAACCCTGATCTGAAAAAACAAAGTAACCTAATGAGAAAAGAATCAAGGTTTTGATCATAGAAGGTAAATAAATGTTGTTTTTTTGAGCACTGAGAAGTTATATAATGTTACAGTATACTTTCTGTATCAATTACTTATGGTTTTTAAGATCTGGGTTTACTGCTGTTTAATAGAAACCTTCATTGTTGACCTCCAAGGGTTAAAATCTGTTCTGGCCATGCGTTGTGCTCGGTTTCTTAGAAGACACAGTTCTGATAACTGTAATGCAACAAACAAACCATCGCTGCTGTCATTACATGACCTGGAATGATTTTATCCACTCAACATAAAAATACGGGTTTAGATTAACTGACTGCAAGCAGGGAGCTTGAAAATGAATGAAAATAGAAAAATCGAGCTCTTGTTTGTTGGCTCTGTGAAGAAAGTCGAATTATCACCCTGATTTTGATGTCCGACTTTTGAGCTCTTTCTACTGACTCCAGTGTCCACTTCTTCATAATAGGGGAGTTAATGTTGATGACATTGGTGATATTGTTTTTAGCTTTCTGCAGCATAGTATGTATTTAACATATGGCTTCTTAATCCTAGTTTATTTTTACAATTTGTCGTTAATTATAAATTAACCTAATTGTCACATCAGATTAGAGCTGTGCAGTTCTGAACCTTGTGAGGACTAGACTGTTAATTATAGTATGTCTTGACACGTAAAAACAGACATAAAGTGTGTGCTTTATTTTTCCACTTACTCTACATAGAAAACATTGCAATTCTAGCCAAAGTGTGAAAAAGTGAACACATACGTTTTTCAATGCTCTACTTAGTTCTTTAGATTCAATTGTCTCTCATTGTTTCTCTTTGCTATGAATTACCTAAATGATCCTATTTTAGAAAGGCCAATGTTAAAAATACAGTTGTACAATGTATCAGTATATCTCCAGTAGTTGTAGATAGGCATAATGCTGCTGTGTAAACAGCTCACTGCAGACTATATATAAATGGGTACTAGGCAATGCTCTATGTCTGGTATTTATGTGTTTGTGCTTCTTTTGGCAGCCTTTTGAAAAACGCAGAGGCAGAATTTCCAATAAAATGAGAACACTTGTACAAGAGCTACGTTGCTGCCAAAGACTACAGAGGCTAATATGGAAATAACTTTTAGCCTTCTTCATGTTGAGGAGGATTATCATACACACGGTACACACATGTAAGATCAGCTGCAAAGGTGGGAAGATAAGATGTCTTGATGGCCATTGGTAACCTGGAGAGAGCCACCAAGTGTTTGACAAGGCAGCCATATACTGTAGAGCCAAGCTCATATGTTATAGCTTATGATTCAAAGGTTATACTTGCCATTTACTAAATACGGTAATCTTGTATATTACACAGGAGAGATGTAGTAAAGGCCCTTTTACACGGGACGATCATTGTTCTGGTTGTTCAGGGTCCCGCAGGGTTTTGAATGATAATCGCCCCGTGTAAAAGCATGCAGAAACTGAATGACTCGATGAGAATCATGCAGTTGTTCACTTTTAGGCGGCTCTAAATGCGAATGACACATTGCTTGGTGTAAGCAGTGTAAGGTCTCTGCTAGAGTTGAGCGAACATACTCTGCCGAGCTTGATGCTTGTTCGAGTATTAGTGTACTCGATGGTGCTCGTTACTCGAACGAGCATCACGCTGTGTTCGACCCCGCCCCACCTTTTGGATCCTCCCCACTGTGAAGTGCCTGTTTTGGCCCCTCCCCGTTGCAGCACGCGCGCGTCAATGGCAAATTTTTTGGTTGGCGGGGAAGGGGGGTGGAGAGAGAGAGAGAGAGAGAGAGAGAGAGAGAGAGAGGAGAGAGAGAACCAAGAAGAAAAAAAAAGCTCAGGACCCGTCGTCCAACATACAAATATGCTCGAGTCTCCCATTGTAGTCAATGGGGTTCGTTACTCGAGTAGAGCTCTTGAATTTTACTAAAAGCTTGACTCGAATAACGTGGACCCGAGCATTTGGGTGCTCGCTCATCTCTGCCTTTCCTTTATGCTTCTGTCTAGCGCTGACAGGGTTAACCAAGTCTCTGCCTCTCAGTTCACCTGTGGGGTTAATTAGGCATTACTCCCCTATTTAAGGTGAGCTGATGCACTTCCTGGTTGCCTTTGAATTTGTGTTTGTACGTTCTTGACAATCAGCCTTACTGGTCATTCTGTTCTGTGTCAGTACTGCCCGCTCTCTGGGTTCTGTCTTGCAGTCTGTCTTGTCTGAGTCCTGTCTACTTCTCTGCCCTGGGTCTGTTTCCTGATCTTTTGTTCTGTATGAGGCTTCCAGCAAATCTGTACCTGCTCTTACATATATTTTCTGCCAGTTTCTTGTCAGTTTGTCTTCGCTCTGTCCTGCATCTGTCTGTCTGGCAGTTCTGTCTGGTTCTGTGTATTACCCCTTCAGGGATAGTCAGGTTTGAGGTTCCAGCGCCAGGCCACCTTTATTGAGGTGATCACCTTGCTTTTACTTAGGGGCCTGCCATTTCCCCTGCAGCCAAGGATCAGTCTTCCTTTCCCTTAGTCCTGTCTATGCCTTCTCAGTTCTGCCTGGATTACCGTATCTGTGTTCTGTATTCCTGTCTACAGTCCGTCTATCAGAGGAGTCAGCTACCAACCACTCCAGGGCTGTCCTCAGCTTTGGTGGGTTGGTCCCGTGGATCCACTAAATCCGTAATCCATAGCAAGCAGCAGCCATTCAGTACTGAATGACTGCTGCTTACAGTGAATGGAGAGGGGCGGGGGAGAGTAAGAAGTGAAATCTCCTCCAGCCGGCCCACCTCCCTGCTGTCCGCACTGTCAGTGATCCAGAGATACTCGCTCCTGTGTAACAGCATGGGAGCAAGTATACACGGGGACAAGTATCGGGCATCGTTTGCCCGACACTCGTTATGTGTAAAAGGGCCTTAAGGGAAAAAGTAGTGTAGATTGCAATTTTATTGTAATGCTTTCACATGGAGAAGGTATTATATACATTTGAAGTATACATATACATAAAGTGATAGAGTGCACTAGTATGAAAATATCTGCATTGTCCTACACCATGGATGTCTAAGCTACATCCAAAAATGTAACTCATTTGACAGATGAGGCTCTATAAAACTAAAGCCTCTTTTACGTGGCACGATTATCCTACAAACTGCTCATTAGATCAAGCAATTTACGCAATAATTGTGTAGTGTAAATCTGCTAATCGGATTTTTCATGCAGCCAATAAAATCGTTGTTGGTCTGCCGCTGCATCTGCTAGTGTAAACAGGCAGTCGTTCATCTATGAACGACTACCTGTTTAGTGTGAATAGATGCAGGTGGGCTGGAACAATCTCCAGCCTGCTCCACCTCCATTCACTAAGCGGTCAACTTTCATCCCATGTAAAAGGGGCTTAACTGTTAATTCCAGATAAAAAAGGCAGGCTGGTTATAAAAAGAGATTTTGAAAACAGAAGGCAAATCTTCTGTTGTACACTACAATGAGCCATAAGACAAGAGCACAAGCTCAGGGTGACTACAAGCATATTGCTACTTCATACACTTTATCTGTGATCACATGTTACGATCACCGCACTATGTGAATATATATGTGTATAAAGCTGAATTCACAAAAGTATATAAAAATTAGTCCATGCATCCACAAAAACATGGAATTTTTTTATCTGTATGCAGTACTGTATGATGTCCAACATGGCATGCATTTTTGTTTTTTTACTCTGGCATGTCATCCATTTTTCCCATCCACAAAAAAACTGGAACTGGACTGATTCACTTTTTTTCTGCATCACTTAGTAATGGATCAATACATATTGTTACAGACTCTAAATGTTGACCCACTGTGCCAAACCTACCGGTTAGGCTTGACAGCTGACTCTTAGTGGTCAGAGGGGAAATCTCACCCTTTGCTAGTCAGGAAGGTAGGAGTACCCCTGCCTAAAAGTGGGATAGGTGCCCTAACAAGGATGGCTCAATGGTCTTCCTCTCAGGCCTGACTATCCCTGATAGGACACAGGACAGGGTGATACAAACCACAGAGACGGGAACAGTGCAGGGACAGGAAGGCAATAATTAAGCGCACACAGACAAGGACAGAGACAGGATTCGAACAAAGACTAGAAGGCAGCAAACAAACAAATACAGATATGAAACCGGTGTAAGCACAGACAAAGTAGTGGGGGAGAAGACCTATGCTGGGTGTCTGAGACAAACACACACCAACACTAAGGCAATGAGGGAGGATTCCCAGCTCATCTAAATGGAGAGGTAATTGCCCATGCCCTACAGCTGAGCTGGTAGCACTGGAGAAGGTAACACTTCATGTGCTGGTGAGAAGTTATGGAGAAAGCAGGACGACACCTATGTCTGCCAGAAACAGCAAAGGAATGGCAAGCCTGAGAGGCTGGTCTAATAAATATTACCTCCATATAGTACCTGAATAATATCACAATGCTGTTACCAAATAATTCCACCACATCAGGACCATATATATGGTTATACTTGAAGTACTATTTAAGATAAGAACAGGTTTGATCTGGCGCACCCTTACTTATAAAGGTAGTGCTCAGGGGGACATCAATAATGATAAAGTTAACTTTACCAAGATCAGCGAAGTGAAACACATTTCAAGACGTTATGCCTCTTCTTTAAATAGTTGGTAATTGTGCATTGATGATCAAGGATGAGAGGATCCTAATGACCACTAAAATCTATTGTGTAATGTTCTAAACAGCCGATTTTTCATTAACCACAAGAGACCGACCCATGCTTCTGGGAGGCCTTGTGGGAAACACAGCTTCTCAGTTCATACAGTGAGTATTGGTGCAGAAGTTTCCATTTAATACTTATATAGACAGTAGAAGTTCATGAAGGATGGGCATTGTTCAAGTAAAATTGACAATGGCGTGCTATACTCTTACTACAGAGTATTCTGTGCTTACATCCTCGGGAGATGTAAACTTAGTACTGGTTGTAAAGGGTGTTTTTAATGCTTGACATGCATATACTGTGATTCAGTGATGTCCAATTATTTTTAATCGTTTTATTTATGACCTTGTGGATAGGATAGAAAGTAAACTGTCAGTTTATGCTGATGCCACAAAACTTTGTACGATACTCAAAACAGCTTGATTGTAAAATATTACAGAAAGACCTTGATTAGCTCATGAGGGTAACTAAAAAGAAAGTAATGGAGCTAGAATGAAAGTTGTCTTCTGTAAAAAGGTTCCTAATTCATATTTCATTCCCCACTTCTGGCCTTGGCTCCAAAAAACTACAGTGCCTTCTTAAAGTATTTACCCTACTTTACAGAACAGTGGCTATAGAAAAGCCATTGCAGAAACAAACTCATAAGAAAGCACATTGGGCGTTTGCCAAACATGTGGCAGACTCCGCAAACATGGAAGAAGGTTCTTTAGTCTGATGAGACTAAAACTGAACTTTTTGGTCACCATGGGAAATACTATGTGATGCAAATCTAACACTTCTCGTCACCTCAAGAACACCAGTTCTACAGTAAGCCACGTTGGTGGCAGCATCAGGTGGGGATGTGTTTTCACTGGCAGGGACTGAAAAATCAGTCAAAGTTGAAGGAAAGATGGATGTTGGTATATGCAAGGGAGCAGGAAAGAGGAATTCCCTGGCTGAATGGCTCAGTCTCTGGATAGAACCGAACAGTGTTAGATGGACTCCATTGACTATAAGGAGGTCTGTCCGCTTTCTGCGCAGCTGCCCAGCTGTTGGATGGGAAAAAAAGCACTGCATGCTTTTTCTCCCGGTATTTTGAACCGGATCTGTGGTGGAACCCTCTAGCAAGAGGTTCCTGACGCAGATGGGAAACCGGCTTTATTACAACAAAAACTGTCTTCACAAAGTATCAACTCTCAAAGGTTGAATACTTATGCACAATAAAGTTCTCTGTGTTTGTATAAGGGTGCTTTCACACTTGCACTGGGGATTTCGATTTTGTACTTTGTTAAGGGGAGCAGGAACTGAGCAGCGCCGGGCGGACCCCATTGACTATAACAGGGTCCGCCCAATTTCCACCCAGCTGCCCGGTCTTGGCATGGACAAAAAAATGCTGCATCGCTTTTTCTTCTGGTACTTGCAGCCAGATCTACAACGGAACCTCCGGATGTTCCGACACAAATGGTAAACCGGCCTAAGGGTGGTTACACACCTATATTAGGGCTCAGCTCAGGGTTTCAATCTCTCTGCTCAGCTTTTCGAGTCTGTAAAATGAAAATGAGCTGATCATTTTTTTTACTCCATTGATTTCAATGGGTTTTCAAAAAAACTGAATGCTTTCAGTTAGCTTTCAGTCTGCTACAGTTCCGTTTTGCTTCAGTTTTTTTTGCCTGGAACAAAGATGCAGCAGACGTTTTAAGCTATTTTCAATTTTGCAGATTTTGGTTTGGGATTTACTGTTGCTTGCAGTGCATTGTGTGGCCTGTTCCGTCCCATGTAAAAGGTCCCTTAAAGGCCCTTATAGAGTTTGAATTTTCAGGTAAGATGTGTGTATCTACTGGTAGTATAAGGGTGCTTTTACACGAGCAGAATAATCCCGCAAGGACGCATCGCACAAAAATTTGCAGGTCTAACTACGGATTTTGATGTAGAATTGGAGGTAGATTTAATCCATTTTCAATTTCACAACAAAATTCACAGGTAGCCTGCAGATCTTGGACCAGAATTTACCGCAGCTTGCTGTGTATTCTGCAGGCTAATTCTGCCCATGTGAAAGCGCCCTAGATGGTATGTAGCATTACCAACTTACACATTATTGGGTCGATAAAACCCAATAAAGAAAATCTTATTAACTTCAATGGTGAAAAAAGGCAATAACGTTTTTCTAAGAAATCACATGTAGGCCGGTCTCACACGGGCGGATTTGAATAGGGGAATCCACGGACGGCGTCCGTACGGAGGATCCACAGCTAATAACATACATTAAAGGTATGTACAAATCCTTCATTCACACTTACAGATGAATTGCCATTTCCACGAGTGGAGGAAAAATCATAGCATGCTCTATTTTCCTGCAAACTCTGTGCAGACTACCTCCATTGAAATCAATGGAGGCCATCCTACCTGCAGCCCATCCGCAATTGACATTACAGGGTCACCGTCCGGAGTCACACCCACATGCGGAATCCGGATCGTTTGTGTGAGCCCGGCCTCAAAAAGAGAGTCACAGAATATATGTAATTTTTTGCATTATGGTGTGGTTCACACAGGATTCTGTATGGCAACCCCCTCCCCTGTCTCCACAAAAAAAGGACACCGGTTTAGTATTGCATTTTTTAATACTGAGGTCTATGGATGTAAAAAAAAACACACATAAAATATGCAACATTTCTGAAAGAATGCACAATATCCTAAAAACACATGTAGAGTTCAGCAAAGAAAAACACATTGGGGCAGATCTACCAATGTATTAATACCAGTATAATGCACAGCAGTACGCCACATGCGTATATGCATTGGAAGGAAGAATTAATTTGCAATCACAAGGTAGATACGGGACCATTTAATAACTGGAGCGTGTTATTTTGAAATAGATTAATTTGATGATTTCCAGCAGGTTATGCAATTTCCTGTTCAGTAATTGGCAAGAGCTAAGGGAAGGTTATTTTAACCTGCTTTTGAGATGGTACACTAAACTTCCTTTCTCTAATTTAACAAGGAAATTCTGAAATTCCTATTATGTCTGGTTCTTCCAACCCTTTTTGTTGTTTAGGGTCCCTGCGGAATCCTTTGCATAGCCTAGTAGTCGCTCAGGCTGTGCTGTGAATTAAGGGTGTTAAGCTTTTAAATAGTCTGCATTTACATTTCAATTATAATCCTTTTATTTTTACACTGTATACATTTTAGTGTTTTTCATATTTTCATTTTTTATTCCTTTTCATAGTGAGCTAAGAACATAAGTCGGTTGGCATAAAAAAGGATTTGCAAAATATTAAAATGATGTCTTTTAAAAACGTGAATCTGCTGCATACCTGATAAGAGCATAAGTGTAATCTATTCTCAGTTTGTCATTAAAATATGACAGGAAGGGCCACCCTTTCTACAATGCCAGACATCGTGCACAAATGTGAAATCGGAAACGTTATTTATACAATTTTGTATAGAAACGTCTTTTATGGCATTTTGCGGAGTACTTCTGCTTGGGTGAAAGCACCTTAGGGTTCATTCACACACAGGGATTTTCTGTGGAATGTCAGCAGTAAATTCCTCAAAAATGTATCATACAATGTAAGGGAATGGAGTTTTAACGTGCTGCATATTTTGGAATCCACAGCATGCTCTGTTTTGTGCGGAAGTGGAACATATTTTCACTAGAGATGAGCGAGCGTACTCACTAAGGCAAACTACTCGTGTGAGTAGTGCCTTATGCGAGTACCTGCCCGCTCGTCTCTAAAGATTCAAGTGCCGGCGGGGGAGAGCGGTGAGTTGCGGGAGTGAGCAAGGGGGAGCGGGAGGGGGGGGGGGAGAGAGTGAGAGAGAAATCTCCCCCCTGTTCCTCCCCGCTCTCCCCCGCCGCCACCCGAATCTTTAGAGACGAGCGGGCAGGTATTCGCATAAGGCACTACTCGCTCCAGTAGTTTGCCTTAGCGAGTACGCTCGCTCATCTCTAATTTTCACCATGGAATTCATTCATTGCATCAAAATTCAAACTCAAACTGTGGATGTTAATGTGGATTTTGTCACAGATTTTCTCCACTATGTGTGCACACACCCTTATGGCTCTGTTCCACGAGCGGATATACAATGACAGCGTTTTTATGTTTTCTCGCCTGCTCCGTATAAGTGCCTGAATGGGCGTTTTTCCGCGATCACGGACAGCGTTTTATTGTCCATTCACATAACCGCGAGTGTCGATTTAAGCGAAAAAATACGCCACACCCTGGAAAACTCTCGCTCTGCCACAATCCTTGGGATGCCTTCCAGTGCCTCTATAGAGGCACCTGTAAGCTTTTCATAGCATTGGACACTACAAAAATGCCTCCCCCTCCCTTCTTTTTCCCTGCTCTCATAGGTGTCTATAGGACCCACCGGCGTACATTGGCCAATGTTTTGGCTGAGTGTATATGTTGCGGCCGTGTATATGTTCTATTTTTTGCACTGCCGGCGTATTTACGCGCCGCATATTCGCCTGTCTGAACGGCTGCATTGGAAACCAATGCTTCACATGGGTACCGTATATTCGCTCGGGCCTGAAAACGTGCTGTATATGCACTCGTGGGAATAAAGCCTTAGGCCGAATGTCTACGGGCAGATTGGAATTGCGGATAGAGAATCATGGGTGTCTACACTTGAATTTTGACATGCAGATTTTTTAACTCTTCTCAACCTTCTCACCTCTCTCCCTCACCCCCTCCAAATTCCATCTGCTTTTTTATGATATCTCAATGCAGCCAATTCAATACAAACTTCCTCAAACTTAGGCCTCTTTCACACAACCGTATGCGCTTTTACGTTCGGACATACACGCTGAAAAACAAAATAGCGTGAAGTATTGCCGCAATCAAGTTCCGATCTTTCGCCGCGTATTTTCTGCCATTCACACAGGTGGCTGCAGCGTCTCGGCAAAAAAATACACTACAGTACGGAAATCCCTTTATTAGCACAGATCCTTGGAATGACTGCTAATGCTTAAATAGAGCCAGCTGTCTTCTTTCCCCAGTGTTGGACGTAGCTAAACTCCCTCCGCTCTTTTTTCTTTTTTCAGCTCCCATAGGAGTCTATGGATGCTTCCAGCATATCTTGGCCAAAGATAGGGCCAGACCTATCTTTGGACACAGCGCATTAAATCGGCGACCAAAAACGGCCGCCGATGTTTTATTTTTGTGAAGCGCTCGTGTGAATGGACGAGAGAATGCAAATTCCGAAAGGAATTAGATTGTAGCAATGCTGCGTCGTTGTGACTTTTTCGTGAAAAGGCATCCCCCGTGTGAAGGAGGCATCACGGTTCAAAGCATTGACAGTAGCGTTTGCAGATGCCAGCTCCTGAGCGCCATCATGAACTGCATGTACACCGCCGGTTTCTTAACTCCTTGTCATCACAACTCCGTTAAATGACAGACAGGCCTGACAGCAGGCATCTACTGCTTTTCTGCTCCCCCACAGCAGGAACCATGGTACTGCACAATCAAAGGTCCATAGACCAGCAAGGCAGCCAACACAGCAGAGTTAAAAACTCTAAAAATTCTTATGATTATTATTGACATTTCAGGTCCTTTACAATTTAGCCTTTCTTATGATAACCTTGAAGGAATGACCATATATACTGTATATATGTAAACTTACATGGAGCTTTTAAAATAGGATACATGTTAACTTTAAATTCAATTCTTTTATATGAATGCGATTTTAAATGCCTAATGTTGGTTTGCCTAACCATTAAGCTTATCAAAGCTTTATAATAGCCAAGGTAAAGTCATGTAAATATCACCAACTCCTTGACGGATGAATGCTTATATGACGTCAGCAGTGACCTACTTTCCCAAACTGCCAAGGGTGAACTGATTTAAAAAAATCATCTTACATAACAGCCTTGATAACCGCTCAGCCTTGTTTTCCAATAATAGAAAGGCCAGTAAGATGTAACTCACATAAAATAAGGAACTGTTGTATCCCTGCACTAGAATCTCAGTTATACAGCTTCTTTAATTCACTCTTATCTCTTTTTTAGCAATTTCTAGTAAGTGATAGCTAAAGGTCGGATCAGCCCTGGAATAAGCATAATAATTAGAGCATGCTGCTGTACTGCAGTAAACCTAGCCAATAACCAAGTGATATATTCTGTGACCAGAGGTTTCGGTTCCTTTACGGCTCATTCACATGAGGGAATTTCCACAGCTAACTTACATGCGCAAAAAAAAAACCCCAACTATTAGAACCAATGGTTTCCTATAGAAACATTCAGACAAAGGAATTTTAGCCACGCAAAAAAAAATCACACCTAAAAAGACAGGACCTCAGCGACTGAAATTCAGCAACTGGAATTCCCTGCTGTGCGAAAATATAGGTCCTGACCTATCTTTGGTGTGCTAAGGGCAGAAGCCTCCATAGACTCCTATGGGAGACTATGCGATCTGGCTGGCGAAGAGAGCTGAAGGGATAGAGGGGTTCCTACTGGGGAATCCCTTCATCTCCCCTGCAGGGGAACCCCTTCATCAGCCAATCAATGCAGCGATGAATAAACCAGTCACAGCCATCACATTGGTTCATCTAGCTCTGCAGTGATTGGCTGAGCAGCGGTTGAAGAACCAATCACAGCCATCACTTCCTTGAAGCGGGATTTTTGAATCCCTTAATCAGGAAATGATGTTGTATGAGTGACCGAGGACTGTGGGAAGCACTTCAGAGCTGTGGAGAGCAGCTGAAGGCATATTTTGTATTTCAGCTGCACTTCAGTAGCAGTGAGCGATTCCAGCGACCTCATGGTTGTTGGGTACACACCCCCCTTTGGAGATGTGCATGAGTGGGCGGCCCGCTAAATAAGCAGCAGCAGGCCCGTAGGAGGGTCGGCAACTAACCCCAACCCTAAACCCTAACCGCTAACCCAAACCTCTAACCCAAACCCTAACCCTAAACCCTAACCCCCCGCGGGTCTCGTGAAGTAGCACTCGTGCACATCTCCAAAGGGGGGTGTGTACCCAACAACCAATCGCTGGAATCGCTCACCGCTACTAAAGTGCGGCTGAAATACAATATATGCCAGCTAGAGGGACCTGGACCGAGCCTTCTAGGTAAATATAATAAGATCTCCCCTGAAAATTAGACCTAGTGCCTCTTTTGGGGCAAAAATTAATATAAGACAGGGTCTTATTTTCTAGGAAATACGATACTATGTCCTCTGCAGCATGATACATGTTTTCCCCATAAGGGGCATTCCTAGGCATCCAGCTAAACAAGTAACTGCTAAAACTAATTCAGCAAAGAACATTACAGTTTAATTAGAAATCATGGGAAACATTATAATAAGTAATATAAAAGTTTTTCATCAAGTATCTGGGATGCACTTTGGCCTACATTTACAAAAGACTAGCAGTTTATAGTTTAACAGTATGACAATATGATCCCATGAAGCAATTCAATTGCTAAGGGTTCTTTTACATTTCTAGAGATGGTCCCAATGACATGCATCGATCAATGAGATCAGCACTTATTTACCTGGCTTTTACACAGGCTGATTCAGGATCTATGGGGTACGATCATTCATATCATTGTTTGTCCCCCATAATATTTAATCACTGTTGACAGCACATCCCCCATTTACACGGAATATGTGCTGCCAGCAACAATGATTTTTTGGTGCTTCACCAAAGATGCGATCACCCAATGAGCATTAGCTCATTTAACCACTTTAATGGCACGCCCGGAAAATCTCCGGGGCTTGCTGCACTGACCATGCAGTTAAACCCCGGAAGATTTCCGTGGACACCTCTAGTGCTGAAAATTTTCAGTTTTTTAATTGCATTGTTGACTCATTTAAAAAACCTACCCTGTGAGGCATAACCACTGAAGGGGTTAATGGGTGATTGGCGGTACCTTCACATTGCTTACTAGTAAATAAAATAGACTCATCATGTTGATTCCTCTTAGCTAGCTCAATGAAAAATTAGATGAATTATTAAAGCTTTACAAATGCCGCCATCATGTCACAGCATTATATGGGGTGCCAAGTTTATAGTCAATCTAGAGGGCTGTAGGCAAAAGAAAATAATGTTTCTATATGAACTTTAAATAGCTTAAATGAGAAAAGTCACCACATCAATATACTTACTGACCTGGAAATGTGACAGCACATTAGCAGATTGCCTCAGTATATGTAATTGTTTCATTTACTATCATGTATGAGGAGTAGACTTTAAGCAGCAGTTGGCCACAGGCTCTGGGAAAAGAAATGAGAACACAGAATTTCATTCTGCTGGCATTAAAGTATCTCGGGTGATTTGTATCAGTTGGAAAAACAGTGCATGCTTATGTGTATTAAATGGTCAAGAAAGCTTGTCTCATCCCCCGGAGCTAAACACATGCATTATTCTGGATTTTATTGAAGTACATTGCATGAACTGTAGAGAAAATTGTATTAGAGTTACTGTGAGATTCGCAAGCTCATGAATTAGTTGTTGAAATAAGGTAATGAAAAGTTTGCCTTAAACGTCTGCATCGAGAATTGGTGACACAGAAAGGTGTTCTGTTTGCGAGGGTCATATATATTCCCTTCATTGTTAAGGTTTGTATGTGCAGCTGTGCCTAGTTCTGCAATGGATGGGGACTGAGCTGCGGGATAAGGCATGGATGAGCCATTGTGCCTGTGCAAATGAAGGGTCAGCCCAGGAGTTCACCGGAGACCCAGTGATGGTAAATTGGGCTTACAGAAGTCGGACTCCACTGAACAAACATTGATGGTAAACCTTTAGGATAGACCATAATGCCCATAAAAATATTTGAAAAGGGTATCTACTATACTGAATTTTCCAAAGAGGCAAGTAATCAGAGCGGCACACAGTGGGGATGGGGGAAGGCGTTGTGAGGTTAACCTCCCCCATGTGCCCTCATTTTTCCTGGCTCTCCTTCTCTGACACTTGTACTTGTAGACAGTCGGTATATAAAGCTGCCTGCCATCTGCTGGTGAAAGGTCAATATTTCATGGGAGAGATTCACAGCTCCAGCTGTGTGACAATAGCTATTCATGTGTCCATAGAGGCACATAGCATTCAAGTGACTGGAGATGACATGTATATGTGTAAGGGTCCATTTACACCAAGCCATATATCGTTTAAAGAGTGAACGAGGGAATAGCAGAGTTCGCTCATGCAGTCTGGCAGATACATCGTTGGTTTGTTCACTGTGTGAGTGAATGAGAACAACTGAATGAGCGGTATTTAAACCAAACGATTAGTGAATGAGCCAAAGATGATTTTTATCGCTGCATATAGTGGACAAACGAAAAGTGAGCGATTCATCATTTGATCGTTACATTGAATGATTCATTCATTTTTACTCATTTGAACTTGTTCCATGTAAAAGGGCTTTAAGACTGAATTCACATAGACAATTTTCACACCTGGGAGCCCAAGATGGACGGAACTCATTTGAATAAATTAGTTCACACGTGATTTTTCACTCAGGCAGTGCCTAGTCAGAGTTTCAAAAATCGCTGCATGTCCTATTTTTGTGCGATCACAAAATTATGTTTTTAGGGAGCGTTCAAAAACCAGACCACACTTGCATGCCATGTTCCATTTTTAAATCATGTTACTATGGGGACCACATAAACTAAAAAACGGGAAGATCAGTGAAAAACAAACTTGAAAAATGGATACAAATCACGCTTGAAAAATGCAAAAATGCATAGCAAACACAGGAAATTGGCATTAAGGGCTTAAACAGACGAACGTGTTGGCGCACTTTTTTGCACGTGTGAAACTCACGCCCGCAAAATATGACAAAGCAAACCAATTGATTTTGATAGGTTTGTTCTCATGCGCGTGAGAAAAGATAGGGTTTGCCCTATCTTTCTACGTTTTAGAATCCTAGAATGGTAGAGTTGGAAGAGATCTCCAGGGTCATCTGGTCCAACCCCCTGCTCAGGCCAGGATGCACTAAATCATCCCAGACAGATGTCTGTCCAGCCTTTGTTTGAACGCTTCCATTGATGATGAACCCACCACCTCTCGTGGTAACCTGTTCCACTCATTGATAACCCTCACTGTCAGAAAGTTTTTTCTAAGATCTAATTTGTGTCTCCTCCCTTTCAGTTTCATCCCATTGCTTCTAGTCTTTCCTTGTGCAAATGAGAATAGGGCTGATCCCTCTGCACTGTGACAGCCCTTCAGATATTTGTAGTCAGCTAGTAAGCGTTCCTCATAGGACATGATTTGTAGACTGCTCACCATCTTGGTAACTCTTCTCTGAACTTGCTCCACTTTGTCTATGTCTTTTTTAACCCCTTAAGGACCGGGCTGTTTTGTACCTTAAGGACCAGACACTTTTAGCCATGTGGTGGTTTTACTACCCTATTTTTTTCCTTTAGCTATCAAAATTATTTTTGCTGTGTTTTTTTTCCGTGACATATAGGGCTATTTTTTAAATATCTTTTATAGTGCCTTTTTTCCCGTTTTTAAGTTTTATTAAGGGTAAAAGGCTAAAAAAAAAAAGATTTTGTTAGCATTTCCAGTTATGTTTTTTAAATTAGTATATTTACACTAAAATAAATTATGGGAATGGGTTCCTCATTTTGTTTCGAATGTTTTGATATATAGTGTGTATGGTTTTGGATTACAGGGCGCTTGTAGCGTCGTTTTAGGTTGGCGTCGGTTTTGGGTTATTTTCTTTCTTATGTATATATTTTTTTTATTCTGTAATTTTGTCTTACTGATGTATGTAATTATGTTTTTTACTATCTTTTGTCCCCCATGACGTTATGTAAGACCTCCAGGGGGACATTCACATGTTTTGTTTTTTTATTTGACACTTTCCCACTGTAGCTGGGTCATCATAGGAGCCCCAGTTAAAGGGGAAAACAAGTCACAGGCAGACCTGGCCAGGGTCTAATATGACCCACCAGCTCTGCTGTGGTAGGGAACCCCAACGGTCACATGACCCCCTGGTTCCCGAAGTGAAAGTTACACTTTACTTTCGTTTTCTAGTGCTCAGTGCTCATTGAGCACTGTGTACTTAGGGAAGCAGAAGGCAGAAAGGGTTAAATACCCCTCCTGCCTTCTCTTCCAGGTTATCAGCTGTCACTAATAGCTGATAACCTGTTCCTGATTGATTGCAGAGGCAGGAGGCTTAAAGCGCCGCCATAATTTTACAAAACGATAAAAATGTCAGGGAGGCGTTACCCGTGTTGGCTTGGAGCTATCAAATCTTCGTATAGTTACTCTAAATAAGAGTTAGAGTACTAAGAAAAATAAATAAATAAATAAATCAATTGGACTCACCCGGTGTCTGGCGAGCACCCCTATACAGAGGTCTCACCAGCACCTCCACATCCTCGTCGGCTTTTAGATAATCTGGTGTGTCCATACGGCTGCTGGGCTCCTGTGTCCTGCTGGCTAGCAGGACCCACTCGAAGTATCTTCGTATAGGGACTTAGTAAAAAGAAAAGGCCCGCGCCCTTCAGGACCTGAACACCAGGGTCGGGCTATAGACACCACTAGTTTCAAAACTTTATTCTAAAAATCCTCTGTGCAACGCGTTTCATCGTTCTACACAACGACTTTATCAAGCACAATGACTATAGCATTACACATTCGCTATATATATAGAAAACTCACTTTTTGTCGGCAGCATCCCATTCGTTGCGGTGGTAATGGAGGTTGGCGTCCTGAGCGTCTGTCAGATGCGAGGCGCCATGTCGGAGTAAGGTAACGGTATAGTACTTCCGGGTAGGTGACGTATGTCGAGTCTGGGTGGAGCTACATGCCCTGAGCGTTCTACCTCCACGCTCATAGGTTCCTGGAGCGTCAATCAAGGTATGCCCGGTATTTGCGCTATTTGCGTTAGCTACGTAAGAATAGTGTGTAAAATTATTCCTAGCACTTGCCGTGCTGTGTATCAGCTGTATCCTAGACGACCAGGGTGAATGCCTCTGGCCATTTGTTTTGGAGCGCTTTCTGCGATCCTGATTTATATTAAATAAAAAAATAGAGATTATTTCTGGTTGTTGTGTAATATTACTTTCTCTATCGAGAGTTTTGAACAACAATGGTTCTTTTGGTAGACCCTCGCTACATAATAAAAGTTTTTTGTTAGTATCTGAGTATATTATGATTCACTTAGTATAGAATTAAATGCTTGTGTGGAAACTAATTAGCCCTAAATGTCCCATTGGTCGGAACCTATTGATAGATTTAATATGGATAAATGGTATAAACATAAAATAAAAAATATATATAAAAGAAAAATTAATATATTAATAAGGAAGAGGGTATATGTATATTATGAAATGGGTCCGTGATGGCAAGTGCTAAGAATAATTTTACACACTATTCTTACGTAGCTAATGCAAATAGCGCAAATACCGGGCATACCTTGATTGACGCTCCAGGAACCTATGAGCGTGGAGGTAGAACGCTCAGGGCATGTAGCTCCACCCAGACTCGACATACGTCACCTACCCGGAAGTACTATACCGTTACCTTACTCCGACATGGCGCCTCGCATCTGACAGACGCTCAGGACGCCAACCTCCATTACCACTGCAACGAATGGGATGCTGCCGACAAAAAGTGAGTTTTCTATATATATAGCGAATGTGTAATGCTATAGTCATTGTGCTTGATAAAGTCGTTGTGTAGAACGATGAAACGCGTTGCACAGAGGATTTTTAGAATAAAGTTTTGAAACTAGTGGTGTCTATAGCCCGACCCTGGTGTTCAGGTCCTGAAGGGCGCGGGCCTTTTCTTTTTACTAAGGCCATAATTTTACAGACGGCTAAGCTTTAAGCCCAGGACCAGGTGCCGTAAATTGACAGTGCCTGGTCCTAAATGGGTTAAAGTGGGGTGCCCAGAACTGGACACAGTATTCCAGTTTTTCGCAGTAAGTTGCCATAGAGGTCTATGCCAGCTTAAAAAATCAAGGGGAAGGGTGTGACCTGGGGAACAATGCAGGAAAAATAAGACAGCTGCCCTTATAAGGCTTTAAATAGCAATTCTATTCCATGGAAAGGGAGTAACGTGCGTGTGTTAACTTGCACTGCGAGTGCAAAAATTACATGGAAGATACTCACAGCTCTAGCATTGCCACATATTACTAGCGGGAACAGTCCTATCCTGTTCTTCATGGTCCTTTCCTCGTAGCCACCAGAGAAGGTGTTTTGATGCATACATTTCTATGTGTAGGAATATCTGTGTGACTGTATGGATATATGTGTGTGCCACAGTGAATATGTATGCGTGTGTGACTGTATGGATATATTATTGAGTCTAAGGGGCTCATTCACACGGGCATATTTTTCATCAGTATTTTGTGAACCAAAACTGGGAGTGGGTCCAAAATATAGAAGAAATGCAAATCTTTCCACTATACTTTCTCTCTATACGTTCCACTTCTGGTTTTGGCTCACAAAGTACTGATGAAAAATACGCCTGTGTGAAGCAGCCCTCAGTGTGTATAAAGTAAGTGTGTGTGTGTCACACTGCCTATACAGGTGTTTGAGGACGAAAACACACTACCGTAGGCGCAACTACACTTGCTCGTACGAAGCGTAGTTGCGACTGAATGAGGGAATTTTCTTCCGTTTTGCCGGTTAGATAGGTGATGTCTGATCTTTCTTACACGATGTAGGCACTACGTAGTATTAACAGCCGAGAAATCCCGATAGTGAAAACAAAAGCACTGAAATCCATTGAAACCAGTGGTTTGGTTTTGTTCCGTTATGCGACTATGATAATTACAGCTGTATAAGGCGAGAAAAACACGTTCATGTGTTTGTGCCCCGAATGTAAGTATATGTGTACATATATATATATATATATATATATATATATATATATATATAAAATATGTGTGTGTGTGTATATGTCTGTTGCAGTGTGTAGAACGTATGTATGTAAGGGCTTTTTTACACACGGTATGCAAAAAAATGCTTGCTGCAGCGTAGTGATACGCTGTCCATACGCAATACATTACTTATGGGCAGCATCTTCATACACATTCCCCGCTCTGAACAGCGGAAAAGAAAAATCACACTGTGCATGTCCGTGAGCGTGTGATTCGTGGGCATGCGCAGTGCCATAGGCGGTCTCTACTGGCTCTGACAGCAGAACGTATAGCTGGTAATGTGTAAAGCTCTATTGGGGGACCTGCAGCATTGCACACATATGGCCGTGGGTTTGAGCCTTTATATGCGTCCTAGTAGATTCAGTTGGGAGGTGTTCCTAACAACAGAACTAAAAGGGCTCATGTCCACAGGTGTAGGGTAAAATGCTTAGGTTTTGAGTGATAATTGTTGCGTGTAGAAGGGCCTACAGTGTGAGTGTGACTCTTGAGTTTAGAGCCCTTAAATAAGATGTATTGTAACCCTTGCGATCATGGTCTGAGAAGAGAAGTAGGGCTCTAGAGTGTGGGGCCTGGGACTGTAGTGATAGGACTCTACAGGAAAGGGTCTGTGTTGTACGAATTGACCAGTTGATACTTTGTGGAAGCAGTTGACAGGAGTTGGCATTTAGGATCTGTTTGAATTAACATGGTGTGGTTCCTTTGAAGTAAACAGGAACTTAAGATAAAGTGTTACACAGATGTTCATTGTTATATTCTGTTCAGTTAAAATTCTGCAGAATTCGAGCAACAGAATCATCTTGTGTGAATGAAACCGATGATTCTAACTATTGCGTATTGAAACCAGTAAGTGTATTGTGCCTCATATTTGTGCCACTGTATCTGCGGTTGTGTTCAGTAACATTAAATTGTTTAAAGGGGTTGTCCCGCGGCAGCAAGTGGGTCTATACACTTCTGTATGGCCATAATAATGCACTTTGTAATGTACATTGTGCATTAATTATGAGCCATACAGAAGTTATAAGAAGTTTTTCACTTACCTGCTCCGTTGTTAGCGTCCTTGTTTCCATGGAGCCGACTAATTTTCGCCCTCCGATGGCCAAATTAGCCGCGCTTGCGCAGTCCGGGTCTTCTGCAGTCCTCTATGGGGCTCCGTGTAGCTCCGTGTAGCTCCGCCCCGTCACGTGCCGATTCCAGCCAATCAGGAGGCTGGAATCGGCAATGGACCGCACAGAAGAGCTGCGGTCCACGGAGCAAGAGGATACCGGCGGCCATCTTCACCGGTAAGTATTGAAGTCACCGGAGCGCGGGTATTAAGGTAAGCGCTCCGGTAAGCTTCCTTTAGGTCCCTGCATCGGGGTTGTCTCGCGCCGAACGGGGGGGGGGTTGAAAAAAAAAAAAACCGTTTCGGCGCGGGACAACCCCTTTAAGCTGAATTTGGTCTGTGATTGTCTTCTGCATATGCCCAGGGCCACTTTAACCATAGGGCAAATGGTGCCTCCGCATTGGGCCCCTGAGAGTGCAAGGACCCATGGCAACTGCACCACCTTCAACTGTATTCAATATCCTCAGTACATTGGTACAACTTAAAAGCATTGCGGAGAATAAAAGTATAATAAAACACATTATTTTCACCTCATCGCTCCCATCTCCAAGGTCTCTGCTCACTCCCAGATTCAGCGGACACGTACTGCACCTGTCTATGCATGTGACTGTTGCCACCAATCACCAGTCTCAATACCCATTGATGAGACTGGTAATTGGCCAAGAAGAGAGCGAAGACCCCTCAGAGGGATGCAGCCTGCTGCATTAGGTGAGTGTTAGTGTTTTTTTTGCCCCCAAAAAGCTTAGTGACAAAGTAGGCAGAGGGATGGTAAGGGGGGGGGGGGGGGGGTGAAGGCCTGTTTTAATACCTGATGACTGGGCCTATTTGGGTATTAAAACAGCCCTGCGTATGCCCCTGAAATTCTGATATGCTCTTGAAAGCAAAAATGTAATCTAACAGTGTGTCGTAGAGGCATACAGCATTCCGGAGACTCTGAATGACATAGACGTGCATTTATTAAATCCTCTTATTCAAAGTCCTATTTTCCATCTGTGTAAGCCTACCTTCACATGTGCGAGCGCGATATTGGGCCAAGAAACCCGGTCCAATATCACGTTTGTCAACGTGCGTTTTACCCACGAGACGCCTTGTACCACTTCTGTGTAATTCTGATCCTCCTGTGTTTCTTTCATGGTGTCAGAAGTTCGGCATCTGTTTCCCATTGATTTAAAGGGGAAACAATTCAAAACCATTTTTGTGAATTTGCTGCTCTGGATTGAGACCAACCAAAAAAGATACTCAACTTCTCCATTTTCTCTTTGTATCATATAGAGTATTTCCCATTCTCCTCCTGACCTCTCTGACCAGTCTTGATTCATGTGCCTGTGCAGCGAGCTGGAGCTGGCAGAAGTAACTTGAGTGCGTGTTTCTAACTCAGGCCAGGTCACAGAGGTGGCTACTCTGCATAGAACAGGGCTCACTCAATATGCGGATTACACAAAGGTGGTTCATGAAAGCAATGTCATACGTTCCATGTGACGCCAGTGCCTTTTCATGCAATACAGGTTTGAAATAAAGGGCAAGTCCAAACAGATTGCAGTTAAACCGAAGGCACACAGTTTTTACTGACTTTTGCAGTTTTACAGAGTGAAATTCAATTGGCAGATTAAACAAGCAATAGAAACTTTGACTTGGTTCCAAGACACAGAAGAGCATACAGCTATTCCTGAACTCTCTCCCTTGCAAGCTGAAGCCACCACACTTGATTAAGTACTAACTGTCTGTGAAAGTTATCTGCGCTGGGTTGGAGGAACTAGCGTGGGATTGCAGAAGGGCACACTGACTGTTAGCTGCGTAGGAACTGATTAGACTCATGATTAGGTTGGCCACTCTCCATCCAGCTTCCGTGGGGTCTGCCATAGACCTGGTTTCTTCCTGCAGAGATGTAATAGACTCCGCACTTCCGTTCGGTGCTGTCGGGTACCCATTTCTACCCAATTCCCATCTCTGTGCTGCTCTGTCTTGATGAGCTCCTCGCCCACCTGCTCTCTTCGACTTATGATGCTACTCTTCCTTCTCTGCTGACTCACTTTCTCTACCACACCCTGGCTTTTTCCCAGGCTTCACTTGACTCATCTCACTCCACCAATCAGAAAATTTTATGCCAACAGCCAATTAGAACTGAGCAGTTGCTAAGCAGACTAGCTTTTTTATCCTGTTATACAGGAGAAACAGGGCTCTTCTAGCAAGGTCCCCAGGTAGTAACCATTTTGACTACCCTGTAGGGCTCTTCAAGCCACTACACCGGCAGCAGTCATGTATCTATACTGGAGGCCAAGATGCAATGCCCAGCAGGGGAGCAGAGAAGAATTTGTATAGAGTGTGTGGAGGGAGTATTTTATCTTTAATTTCATAGTTTTGGTTGTGTCCCTATATGTGCGTTGTTGCTAATCGAAGGGTAATCAGCAGCAAAGTTGACAAGTTTAGATTTGTTGCAGATCTTGACTTCCCCGTTGAACTCATTGGAGAAAATCCCCCACAAATCTGTGGTCAATTCACAGTACAAATTGACATGCTGAGGATTTTAAATCCACACCAATTTACAGCGCAGGTTCTTTTCTGCAGCATTCGGATGAGATTTCTTGGACTTTCCTCCAGGTTGCTGCTACTGGAACATGTTGAATATTTTCCTCATGCAATCCATGGCAGAAAATGCGTAGCATAGGGGGCGGAGCCTGACCGCTGCGCTGTATGGCCGTGTGAGAGCACAGCTCCGACGGCAAGACACCCACAGAGGATCACAGCGGCTATCTGAAGCGCCGATATGAGGAGAGTCGGGAAGGAGAAGGGCTCGGAGCACACAGGGACCCCGCGGGCGAGCAGGGGACAGGCTGATATGCAGCGCTATCTGAAAGAAAAGAGTTCCCGCTCACCGCTGTTCCCTGCCAAGATGGCGCCGGTACAGACCTCTGCAGCAGCTCACAGTAAGGAGGGGGAGGAGGGGGCTATCTCAGACAGCGAGGATGGAGAGGCAGTTTCAAGAGGCTTTATGAAAGACCTCATTATGAAAGCCTTACACCCCATTATGACTGAACTGGGTGAAATTAAGGAGGACATCAGGCACCTGGGACGGCGGGTGGAAGATTTGGAAACCTCTACCTCCTCCATAACTACCCATGCCACCGGAATGGCGCAGATCCTGCAGGAACATCATAATCACCTCAACAGAGCACTATTGATGCAGGAGGACTTAGAAAATAGAAACAGGAGGTGGGATATACGCATCAAAGGGCTGCCGGAATCGTGGGCAACGGACTGCCTCCCTAAAGTGGCAAAAGAAATTTTTTCAACTTTGCTCGGCTCAGAGAGAGCTGCCCCCATCACGATAGAACGGATCCATAGGGCCCTCAGACCCCTCCCAGCGAACACAGAGCCTCCAAGGGACGTGATTTGTAAAGTGCTGTCCTTTCAGGACGCGTTCGCCATACTAAGGGCCTCCAGAAGCTATAGAGATTTAAAATATTCAGAGGCACCCCTGCAGATCTTCCAGGACCTTGCCCCCACTACTCTGGCCAAGCGCCGCCTCCTCCGGCCACTCCTGGACGTACTTAAGGAAAGAGGAATCAAATATGCCTGGCTATTCCCGTTTGGCCTGGGCATTTCGCATAAAGGTCGAAGGATCAACATCAGAGATCCGGGGGATCTGCCGGCGTGCTGGCAGTTTCTGGGGATAGAGCCGGTAGACCTCCCGTGCTGGCTCCCGCTCCTGGAGCTGCCCAATTTGCCTGAGCTCCCTTCCCCGGCGGTATGGAATACGGCCGGTCCTGCAAAGTCGCCCAGGAGCAAGAAAAAGAAAAGTTGAGATACCACTCCAGCAGGAGACTCAATTTTCTATATACACACCTATTGGTTTGGCTGATCCCCTGCGGAACTCCCAGTGGGGAGCTGAAGGTCTGACTTATTACACGCCAGAGCGCTCTGGAACAGTGGCTGGACTCGGACTGAGTCCCGAAGCTTCCACGCTGTGGCCCCTGCCGACTCGCAAGGAATTCCCCGTTGGCATTGCTGGACTTACTGTTTGTTCTCTCTCCTCTTCGTAATTTGCTGAGGGCCTCTCATGCCCTTCTACCCTGACTCACTTAAGTTATATCTTTATTGTTTTGTATTCTGCCTTTTAACTAGATCCTCCAGGGTGTCTGTCAGGGCAGGTTTCGTGCAACTCGGTACCTCTGCCTGGTATCGCTTCCATACCAGTTACCCACTTTTAGTGGGTTATACCGCCTTGCACACCACCCCCACTGACTGTCCTAGGACTAATTGGTCTTTCTCATAACTAGTCAATATATTCAGTTGCTGTGTTACCCCTCCCTTGTGTGTCTTCTTCCCATCCCGGGTGTCTGTCCTCTCCCTATATCTACCCTCCTCATCCCTGATATCTTGTATAGTGCATACAGATTTACCGATATACCAGTCTCTCTCCTCTCTAGGTCACTTCTGTGACACGCCATGCCTCCGTCTCTACGACCAGCTGCAGACGATAGTCTACGCCTCTCCTCCTTTAATGTAAGAGGGATCAATTCTCCCTTCAAACGGCATAATGTAGCACAGCTACTCCGAAAATACGGCACAAAAATCGCCTTCCTCCAAGAAACCCACTACAAGAGGGGTAAGTGCTTAGCCTTACCGGGAAAACAGTTTTCGCAGGGCTTCCACAATCCACATCCAACATCAGCTTCCAAGGGGGTTTCCATCTTGTTTCATAGGTCTATTCCCTTTACATGCGAAGCGCAACATATGGATGGAGAGGGCAGGGTCATCTACCTAAGAGGGCACATTAACAATTTTAAGATCACCCTGGCCAACCTATACACACCAAACGCCAATCAGGTCTCGTGGCTGGTCGGGCAACTGGAGACCCTCAGGGAGTTTGCGGTGGGCCCCATCATATTGGGCGGAGATCTGAACCTCACAATGAATCCTTTGCTAGATTCGTCTGTGGGACGCTCTCAGATCTCTCAAGTTAAACTGAGGTGACTGCACCGTTCTCTCTCAGAGATGGGATTGGTCGACGCGTGGCGCCAGTGCTCTCCCTCCATTAAGAATTATACTTACTTTTCTCAGGTACACGCCTCATTTCAGAGGCTAGACTATATTCTCATAGCCTCAAAGCTTCTACCTTTTCTGGTTGACTCAACCATCGCCGCTACTACCATCTCTGACCACGCCCCATTGCACGTAGATTTAAAACCACTATGCAACGCACCTCGGGAGTGGAGATGGCGGCTGAACCCCTCCCTGTTAGACTCTGAGAAAGACAAGGCCTCACTCGCCAAACAACTAGACGAATTCTTTAAGTTCAATACAGGAGGGGACCAGTCACCGACTCTAGTGTGGGAAACGCACAAAGCGTTCATTAGAGGCCTACTGATAGCACTGGGTGCCAGGAAGAAAAAGAGCCAACAGAGAGAAATAGACGATTTATTGAAGCAAATTGCAAAGTTAGAATATTCCACCAAACTCTCACTATGCAAAGAGAACCCAACCAAACTGATCACCCTTAGAAAAGATTTGAAATTATGCTTGAAGTCAAGATTCAACAAAAGATGCCTCCATCTTAAACATCTAGTTTTTGTCCAAGGTAATAGGGGCAGTAAATGTATGTCAGCAATGATCAAAAAAGCCCACACCAAGAATCAGATTAACGCAATAAAAACCTGCGCAGGGGCGAAAGTCACGTCCTCTCCCGACATTGCAGCGGAATTTCAGCAATTTTACTCCCAACTATATAATTTGTGCCCCCAGAGGGATCGAGACGACATCGCAAAAGCCAGCGGCCAGATAACAGAGTTCTTAAAAAAGCTCCACCTCCCATGTCTAAAGACAGAATCAGCCAAGGAACTCTTAGCCCTGGCGAGGGAGGCGGAGGTGAACGGGGTCCTCGACTCTTCCCCCCCCAGGAAAGAGTCCCGGCCCAGATGGCCTCTCTCTTATATATTATAAATCTTTTCGCTCCACTCTAGTTCCGCACCTAACGGAAACGTTTAACAATCTTCTGAAAGGTGGCTCTCTTCCAAAGCAGGCCCATATTACTTTAATACACAAAGAGGGCAAGGACCCGGAGATGTGCGGTAGTTACAGGCCCATTTCTTTAATAAATCTTGATGTTAAGTTATGGGCCAAACTACTCGCCAAGCGTATGGAGAAATACATTCCGCATCTGGTTGATAGGGAGCAGGCGGGCTTCGTGAAGGGTGGGGAGGGGAGGGACAATTGCATGCGTATCCTACATGCAATGCATTATGCGAATGTAAAAGGAATCCTACTAGCCCTAGTAAGCACCGATGCCGAAAAGGCTTTTGACAGAGTCGATTGGATATATATGAGATCTGTCCTGCTCCACTTCAATTTCCCTCCCCCCTTTGTCGAGGCCATTTTCTCTCTATATACGGAGCCCTACGCCAGGTTAAAAATAAATAATATCCTGTCTCCCTCCTTTGAGATAAAAAATGGCACGCGCCAGGGGTGCCCATTATCCCCTACTCTGTTTATACTGGCACTGGAACCTCTACTTCAGAGTGTTAGGTTGGATCAGGAGATACAGGGACTGAATGCTGGGGGCTGCACGCTTTCTGTGACAGCCTTCGCAGATGACATCATCTTTCTAATCACTAACCCCGAGAGAGGTTTACCCAAACTGATTGCAAGTTTGGAGCATTTTGGGACCCTTTCAAACTTTAAAATCAATTTTAACAAATCAACAGTTCTGAACGTTTCTATCCCGGGAGCTAGATGCGGGAACTTGGTGTCGGGATCCCCGTTCTCCTGGTCCAACACGGCAGTCGAGTTTTTGGGAGTAAAACTGACTAGGAAGGTTGGCGATCTCTATGCAGCAAACTTCCCCCCACTGTTAGCTAAAATCAAAACCTTGCTACAGAACTACGATGTCCCCTACATTTCCTGGTTTGGGAGGAAAAATTTAATAAAAGCCTACATATTCCCTATAATTCTATACCATATCAGATCCCTCCCGATACAACTACCATCCAGCTTCTTCAGCACCCTGCGCTCGCTGTTCATAAAGTTCATATGGAGACAGAAGAGTCCCAGGCTGGCTTACAGCTTGATTATGAGAAGGAGAGAGGAAGGAGGAATAGGAATGCCCAATATCCACGACTTTTACATAGCCGCCCACATTAGCTACTGGCTGAGACTAACCTCACCCTCAGGTGACCCCCTGCTGTATCAGATGACTAACGAAATGTACGGAGCCTCAGTAATGGGGAATCTGTGGTTTCCCAGGAGAGCTATATATAGAAACGGAAAGTTCAATCCCCTGATAAGGGGACCCTGTGAGGCATGGGACTTACGGAGGGAGACGCTGGCTCCAACGCCCTCTCCGATCACCCCTCTAAGTTCTCTACCCGCCCTTCTGGGACTACCGCCGGACCCGTGCACAAATAAACTCTGGCTGAAATTCGGAAGCAAACCTCTCTGTGAGCTTCAGTCCTTGAGCCATCTGAGCCCTAAAGAGGCAGTGGGGACCCTGTTGCCCGGCCAGCCACTGACTTTTCTCCAACAAGCACAGGTAGAGGGAGTGATTGGAGATTTCACCAGGACATTTGTTTCCACTAGACCCCTCACAGTCTTTGAGAGAGCTGTGAAAGAGAATAGGCCACACGGCAGGAGAATTGCGTTCATTCGTAAACACTGCTTCCCTTCTCTGTCAGACGCTAAACCAACGTTTCTTTTTTCATGGGAAAAAGAGCTACATATCACCCTTTCATCTCATGAGATCCATCTAATCTTAAAACTCGCGTATGGGCTTTCTTCTTGCATCATCACACAGGAAGCCCATTATAAGTTTCTTGCCAGATGGTATAGAACCCCACAGTGGCTCTCTGATCATAAACTCTCGCCCTGCAGCAAATGTTGGAGATACGAAGGAGATACAGGCACCTTCTTACACATCTGGTGGAGTTGCCCAGCCCTAAACATCTTCTGGCAAGGGATAACAGAGTCCCTCCAAAAAATAGCCCCTAACTTCATACTCACCCCTGAGGTGTTGTTTTTGTGGAAGCCCTCGAGCAACTTTAATCCCCTGAAACAAAAATTGCTAGCACATGCGATTGATGCTGCCAAGGCACTTATTCCTCTTATGTGGCTGCAAAAAACTCCTCCTCTCTTGAGCCAATGGAAGGACAGAATGGATCAGACCTACAATCTGGAGGAACTCTCTGGTTGGTCTAAGGGCTCTCATGGAAAATTTCTGGAGATTTGGGGCCCATGGAGTGTCATACGCACTACGATAAGTTCTTAAGGCTTCAGAAGAGCGTGACTGAGATGCGTCCGCGGTGTCTGTAAGACGGGGAGAGGCTTCGGTGTCTAGGGCGCCGCCCGCGCCGGGATCCTTCTCCCCCCCCCACAACAGGCAGTTTCTTGGGGTCCCTTCCCCATTTTCCCGAATCCCATACCCCCCTCTCCTTTCCCTACCCGTCTGTCGATGTTTGTCGTCCCTTTTTTGGTGCCATGCCAAGCTAGATTTGCTTCACTCGGTTGGGTCATCGTCCTATTTTCTATAATAGTTCCAGTCATGATTATCTGATGTTTGACCTGTGGTCCTGGCACTATGTTTATTGTACTCATATTTGTTTTAAAATTTAATAAAAATCTGGATTTGAAAAAAAAAAAAGAAAATGCGTAGCATATATACTATGTGTGAACATACCCCAACGCTGATCTCACACAAATAATTTAGCAGCATTTTCCGTAGGGCTGTTCTGTGTGTTTTTACTTTGGCAGAAGCTCTGTAGCTAGAAGTTAGTTAAAAGCCCCTAGTAAAATATGAAAACGACTACATACATAGCCTTTTTGCTTGTACAGCTTTCATGACATTTTTGAAGTCAGTAACTTTTTTTTAGTCAATATGCAGCCTGCTCTAGGTATGGCATCTTTCCAGGTATTTTACTCAATGGGCTTCTCAGTAGATCTTCAAAACACCTCGAAAATGGTTTTCTATGAAAATATTAACACCATTTTATGAAATTACCAGCATTTATTGACAGATACCAAAATTGGGACCTAGTTAAATAGAATAAATGGTAAAAATGGGTTTCTAAAATTAGTTTGCCCAACTGTCCATCGTTTATTTGTGAATAATCATCCTTCTTGTATGATTACAGTAGCGTTTTTTTTTTTTTTTTAACATTAGATCTGTTTAATATATTGAAGCACTTTTTCCACTTGACTCAGACCTATCTGTCTCAACAGAGTCATTCCAGAACAAATGCTCAATTGCAAACACATGCTTGGAACTGTGACTTTTTTCACTTACTTTGTCTCACTTTCTTTCTTCATTGCTTTACTCAGGTCCCCCGGAGACTGTACTGAACTCAGATCATTCCATTGCTTAATTCACACTTCCTGTTACTTATTTTTGCATCCATCTAAACTGTGAAAGAAACAGCAGGATTTCACAGTGTTTTCAAAACTGCAAAACAACCCTTGACATGTCCAGCTAGAACAGGCCTTTTATTATGGCAAAAATATTATGACTGCACATAATCTATTTCATCACTTGGTAAATATACTGCACCTGGCATAACTCCGCAGCAGAAACTCCCTCTCATAGTGCAGTCCCTGTTTTACACAATCAATGGACTATGCAGACCTATAATATAAGCGGCTATGCCAACTGCAGGACATAAAGGCTGGCTTGTCTAGCTTTTCCTTAAGTCAACTTTACATTAAAGAGTAAGCTACACCACAGATGTGAGTTGTCCTTCAAGTTTCCTACAAACTCACATATAGATATTGAAAACCTAAGGTTGCTAGGAAGTAAGCTCCAACATAAAGAAATGACACACTACCTATGAAGCAAGTGGGTGCAGCTTCCTGTTGGGACTCTCTAGGAAGAAACTGAAGAGATATAAAACAGTTTGACTTCATATATATGTAACGTATATGGAAGCAGTAGTGAGTTTCTATGATACTATGACATTCTTGATCAAAGGACCTACCCTGTGATGAATTACAGTGTTGTACCTTCTTCAGTATTCTCACAATCTACATTTTAATTTTACAGGTCTGATCATGAAATCATTTCCTCTATAAAGCAACATAATTTCCTTTGGTATGACAGTCTGGATGTTTTTCCTCGCTCTCAGCAGCTCTGTGGTGCAAGGTTTAGAAAGCTAATGAATAAGAGAAACAGAATGGAAACTCCAGCTTCATCATCACACCTGACGCTTATGTCACTGTGTATCTTATTCTCTTCTTTATAGGACAGGCGCCTGGAAACGGTATATTGGTTGAATTGCTCAATTAAAATATATGAGAACATGTAAAGCTCCTTCATTTTTTGGACAAGGTTCTAACCAACAGACTCCCCCACTGAAGATCACCTTCATTAACTAGATATTCCTATAAAATTAAAAGGGCTTTCTGGGAATTTAGAGGAAATTCCACAGAAAACGTTGTGTTGTGCCTAGTACTTAAGGGACCTTTCACAGGATGCAGTGCAGATGCAGATTTTGTCAATTAACCCTTTCCAATCCACTGTCTGACGTGTAAAGACATTATGATTGAAGGCTGTACAGCTCCGATGTTGGAAGACGTCCGTCAGGGTTCTCTTACTGTATATTGCCAGCCTCTCTGCTGTCAGAGCCTATCCAACGTGTCACCTCATGCAGTACTGGCTTTAGCCAGCAGAGAGCGCCGTTGTATAACGGTAGAAAAAGAGTAAGCCCCCTAGGAAAACCAGGATACAAATGGGATTGGAAAGGGTTAATGCAGAATTTGTTGCATTTTTACAGCGGGATGAGTTCTCTGGAAATTCTTGAGTTTTTTTTAATGCAGACTATAATTGCAGAATTACATCTCCTGTGTGTTAGAACTCCACAACAACAATTTCTCAAGACGATCTTAATTCTGCAGCAGAAAACTTTTCCGCTGCGGAATTTAATCTTTGTGGTTTCGAACTAAAGATGTGCGGATTTTAACAGACATGGCATTCAAACCCCATAGAGATAACATTGGGACACAAAAAGTTCCGCTTAGACTAATTCTGTCCAGTGTGAAAGGTCTCTTAAGGCGTAGTCCCAGACATTTTTAATTTTTTTTTCTATTGATGACCAATAGGTCATCATTAGATGATTGGACCTTCCTCTCGGATCCCTGCTGATCAGCTGATTCCTGAGGTCAGCACAGGAAGCAAAAAGCGTTGATCATAGCATCGCTGGTACTGCATAGCAGCTTTCATTGAATTCAATAGAAAAAATGGGAAAAGACCCCAAATACTCCTATAAGGTGGTAGTGCATGGCATATCAAAGACAAATTCCCTGGCATACTACAAATTGGCATCATGAACTACTATCACCATTACTTTCAATTGTAGCATAACCAGATAGTAGTCAGAGAACATAGCCACTGTGAAACCCAGCTGATCCCAAGTCCAGCACGTTGCAACGTCAGAACGGTTTTGTATCTTGTGGTGCATCATTCTAGGCCTTATGTACATGAGCATGGAGGCTGTGTAGCAGTGGATTCCACTGGTTTACATATTAAACCACCATGGGCATTCTGTGTGCTGCTGTATGTGGTTCTGTATTGCACAGTAATAGATTATGTGATGAAACAGGTATATCTCTATATTAAATAGAATGCACTCAGGAGTACGGTTTCTGCTTATACAACAGATGCATAATACATCTCTGTGCATGAGATCTTCATTTACAAAAGCTGTGACTCAATGATTCCAGGGCGCTGTACATATAAAAATGGTTTAAGTGCATAACATGAGACATAAACAAGTATAGTAAACGTAAGCTTATGAAACACAGACTATTAAAGAAGTACAGAGGACACTGCCTGTAAGGGTAGGGCAAAGGCGACAGTCAGGAAGAAATAAGGTTGCCTCTTTGAATGAGGCTTTAGAGGGGTTGTCCCACTTCTAGCTGTTTTCAGACAGTTCCGTACATTTATGCAATCGCCCAGGTTGGTACTACAGGCTAAATCCTATTAAAGTCAATGGGACTCAGCCTGCAGTACCAACCTGGGCCATTGCACAACATACGGAGCTGTCTGAAAACAGCTAGAAGTGGGACAACTCCTTTAAGGAATTCTTCAGTATAAATATGTTCAATTCATGACACAGTAACATATTAACAGCAACATTTTAGGATTCTAAAACTTAGTAATAAAGATACATTGCATCGTGAAGTCTTTTTTTATTCCATTTGGGAATGGGGTTTTCTGAATATTTTTTTTTTTTTGTAAAACACTGTCCCCATGTAGTAAAATAACAGGCATATACTCCCCTTTTCCTGCTCCCCACTGTGTCCCGCCATGCCGCTCCAGGCCAATACCAGTAAGAATAAAATCTTACAGTATAGTCCAGAATAAAACGAACCCCAAACTTGTTCCTGTTGCTGACAGTCGATATTTTATTTAGGCTATGCTAACATTTCTCTTCCCATCTGTGCGGATGTACAGTAAGTACTTTTAAGGAACCACAAGACTGGGCTCAGACGGGACGGATTTGCCGTGAAAATTCTGTGCGGAAAATCCGACCTGCGGCTCCTAATCCTGGGATTAGCCAGCCATGTGGACGAGATTTTGCAAAAATCTCATCCACACGGGGCGGCCAATCTGTTGCAGCAAAGCTGTGCGGAATTGACAGCCACAGCATGTCAATTCTTTTTTTGTTGCGGTGTCCCTCCTCTCTATGGAGAGAGAAAGCCGCAATGGAATGCTGAATGCCGAACCACTCCAAAACCTGCAGCAAAATACTGGGAATTTTAAAGCTGCGGCTCTCCCGCGGACATCTTGTGGCTTTTCGGTGTGGCCAAGCAGTGGGATTTCCGTCCCGTGTGAACCCAGCCTAAGGGTAGCCTAGAAGAAGATAGTGAGAATAGGTTTAAGAGTCTGTAGTGGTAAGATGTCAATGATCTTGAAGAATGGTAAACGGACAATAGGGGGCAATACGGTGGGAAGAAATATAAAACACGATTGGGAATAAAGATGAACAGTGGGATTGAGTAGGGAGATTTAAGCTGGTGTATAAATTGCCATAGAGTTAGTTATTTGAGTAGCTGTTAGTCATTGATAAAATGGGCTGCTGAATATGTATGAAATCTTTAAATAGTTATGAAATTATTTGGCAATATAGAGAGAACCACGTAAAATAATTTCTGTCCCAGTTTCACCAACAGAGTCTCAGCATGTTTGTCTTCTCAAATCCATCTGGACCAGGTTAGTTTCAAGCCATACAATCCAACAGGTAATGAATATATTTCACTTTGCCTTTGGCTTCAGTCTGCCAACCTTAATTCTATGTTCAAAAGAACCTGCGAATGGGCTGCGTACTGACAACCCTTAACGTATTCTAATACTTGAAAGAGCCCTGCATTCAACCTTATGATCATTCATCACATCCCTGGGACTCTGTCCATTTTCAATCTGTGTTGCATTAAAGACCTGTATGTAGAAAGGGAATCATAGCAAAGTGTTCTTTCCATAAAGGATTTGCACGGATTAAAGCCTCTCTCTAAAACATGATAAGCAGCTGCTGGTTTTATATGCAAAAATCAAAGCATTATTCAGTGCAAAATGAGATTTATGTTAAACAGAAATGTTTATGTCCTGAAAACTCATCATATTATTGCTATTAGTGTCAATGGATTCTCTAATTGTTTCAATGTATATGATTAAATATTGCTAAAATCCCCTCTTCGGTCCACTGGAAAATTAATGGAGCAAGTGATACGTTCACTGCAGCTTCTGGGCAATATCATTCTGTTTGATAGTGAAAATAGATGGCATGAGAACCTGCAGGATATAATCTTAATTTCACATTTGACTGTAATTGTGAAACCCTTCTCGTGCTATATATATAAATGGCTTGTTTCTATAAAGCCATCCGCATACAGTGCACTAGTTCTGTCTCGGAATAAAGGGATTATCAGCATAAAATAATGCAGTGTGAGGAGGAAAGGAACCATAACCTAATGGGATACATTTAAAGGGGTTGTCCCGCGAAAGCAAGTGGGTCTATACACTTCTGTATGGCCATATTAATGCACTTTGTAATGTACATTGTGCATTAATTATGAGCCATACAGAAGTTATCAGAAGTTATTCACTTACCTGTTCCGTTGCTGGCGTCCTCGTCTCCATGGTGCCGTCTAATTTTCAGCGTCTAATCGCCAGATTAGACGCGCTTGCGCAGTCCGGTCTTCTCCTTTTGTGAATGGGGCCGCTCGTGCCGGAGAGCGGCTCCTTGTAGCTCCGCCCTGTCACGTGCCGATTCCAGCCAATCAGGAGGCTGGAATCGGCAATGGACCGCACAGAAGCCCTGCGGTCCACCGAGGGAGAAGATCCCGGCGGCCATCTTCAGCAGGTAAGTAAGAAGTCACCGGAGCGCGGGGATTCAGGTAAGCACTGTGCGGTTTTCTTGTTTAACCCCTGCATCGGGTTTGTCTCGCGCCGAACGGGGGGGCAATTGAAAAAAAGAAAACCCGTTTCGGCGCGGGACAACCTCTTTAATATTGAGAGTTTGTAGTTGGACTATTGTTGGATGAGTATTGCAAAGTTAATTTGAAGCACAATGCCAAAACATCAGTCAAAAGTATAGTAAAGTAGGCAGAAAAAAACAGGTACTACTACATCAAAGAAAAACAGAAGGACAAACCAGGTCAAAGGCAATGCAAAACCTGTGGGCAACACAGGACTAAACCAGCGTGGTCAGTAACAGAAGTCAAATTACACATAGTGGGCTGCCAGGGCCACACATTGTGTAGTCGTGGCCAAAAGTTTTGGGGCTGACACAAATTTTGGTTTTGACAAAGTTTGCTGCTCCAGATAGTTATGAACAGTGATCAGATGAATTGCAATAAATTGTAAAGTCATTCCTTGCCATGAAAATTAACGTAATCACACAAAAATATTTCCACTGAATTTCAGCCCTGCCACAAAATGATGCACAAGAAAGTCTAGCAAGTGTCAGTACCGTCTTCTAAAGAAAATTCTACTATGGAATCGGTTCAACACCAGTGTAGAACTTGCTCAGCAATGGCAGCAGGCTGGTGTCAGTGCATTGGCAAACACTGTGAGACGGAAGTTTTTGGAAGCTGGCCTGGTGTTAAGAAGGGCAACATAGAAGCCACATCTCTCCAAATCTGCAGAGGACTTGGGTAAAGTTATATTCTCTGATGAAGCCCCTTTCAGAGTGTTGGGGGCAGTGGCGTAACTATAGTGGGTGCAGGGGATGCGATTGCACCCAGGCCCAGGAGCCTTAGGGGGCCCATAAGGCCTCTCTTCTCCATATAGGGAACCCAGTAGTATGAATAAAACATTATAGTTGGGGGCCCTGTTACAGGTTTTGCATTGGGGCCCAGAAGCTTCAAGTTATGTCTCTGTGCAGCATGGTTTAGGTATGGGTACGGGTACAGATACAGATAGAGGAGGGGCCCCAGCTCACGTTTTGCATCAGGGCCCCTGAGCCTTTAGTTACGCCCCTGGTTGGGGGCATCTAAAAGAATGATTGCCCAGAGAAGAAAAGGTGAGCTCTACCATGAGTCCTGTATTATGCCAACTCTAAAGCATCCTGGGAAGCAGAGTTCTTCACTTTTAGTCATGGTTTAATTTATTTGATAGATGCACAGACTATTCTATTGGTGACCATAAGTTTGCTTTCTGTAAGAATGACAATACCGTCACCTTATTATCCTACCCAATAACTAATAATCATTGGGCAGCCTGTTAATTGGCCCAATTGCCCTTGTTTCATCTCAGATTGTGCTTGACACCTGCCAAACTCCTGAAAACCTAACATTAAAATATTAGTATAATGGATTATTTGTATACAGACAAATTTGTATATTATGATTATGCTAGTCATTATTTTGCCTTTCATTATTATGCACTATCCCAAGCTTTTATTTATTCATTGTTCTCATATATGTTTTAATCACAGACCCCTTCGTTTATGCTAATCTTTCCTATTTCCTTTGTTTTAAATAATTTGGTCATTTTAGATGTTTTCAAGAAGTTTACTCTCTGTATTTCATTGAAAATGAAAACTTCCTGTCCATGGACTGCAGGTGGAACGCCTATATGTCACTTCCGCATCTCGTGAAGCACACAGTTCTCACGGGATTTCAGGAGTTTGGCGTTTCCACATGCAAAATGGTGGAGACGGCATTAGGATCCCCCAGGAAGCAGACAGCACCCCTGGCTTGTGGAATGCACACCAGGTATGTGCTGCCTGGGGGTGGGGAAAACCCCTGCTGCCATTAATGTGTTTAAGGTAAAATCACATTATCCGCTCAGCCTAACAGATGATCGGTGTCATTTATATATATAAAAGCCCTCCAAACCCACAGGAGCAATAGGCTCACAAATGTGTTGCACTTTATACTGCCTACTTCAAAAAGAAAATTGATGACATCCGTCAGGAAATAACTTCCCAATCCCAGACTAGCCCTGACCCTAGTCTCATCAACACCTCATCTAGCTTCTGCTCACTGTCTGTACTCAGACCAGCGACAGAGGAAGAAGTCTCCAAATTGCTCTTCTCTGCTCGCCCCACCACCTGCGCTAGCGACCTCCTCCCCTCACACCTCCTCCGTTCCTTCTCCCCAGTGGTCATCTCTCATCTCACCACTATATTTAACCTTCCTCTGACCTCTGGCATCTTTCCCTCTTCTTTCAAACAAGACATCATATCCCTACTGCTAAAGAAGCCGACTCTGGACGCGACTGATGCTGCCAACTACCACCCATCTCTTATCTCCCCTTCATCTCCAAACTACTAGAACGCCTGGTTTACTCCCGCCTTGTAAGCTATCTATCAGAGCACTCTCTCCTAGACCCCCTACAGTCTGGCTTCCGACCTCAACACTCGACAGAAACTGCCCTTACAAGGGTATCCAATGACCTACTGACAGCCAAATCGAGGGGTGATTACTCCCTACTGATCCTCCTCGACCTTCCCGCAGCATTTGACACTGTTGACCACAAACTTCTCCTCAGTATGCGTCGCTCTATTGGCCTAAAGGACACTGCTCTCTCCTGGTTCTCCTCCTACCTATCTGACCGCTCTTTCAGTGTCTCCTTTGCTGGCTCTACCTCCCCTCCTCTTCCTCTTGCTGTTGGGGTCCCCCAGGGCTCGGTCCTCCGCCCCCTTCTTTTCTCCATCTACACAGCCCCTATTGGACAAACCATCAGGAGATTTGGACTCCAATACCACCTGTATGCTGACGACACCCAGCTATACACCTCTGCCCGTGACATCTCTGCACCCTTCCTCCAAAACATCACCAACTGTCTGTCCGCTGTCTCTAACACTATGTCCTCTTTCTACCTAAAACTAAACCTCTCTAAAACTGACTTACTGGTGCTTCCTCCTTCCACTAACTGACCTCATCCTGACATCTCCATCTCAGTGTGTGGCGCCACCACAACTCCTAGACAACATGCCCGCTGCCTTGGGGTCATATTCGATTCTGATCTCTCTTTTACCCCCTACATCCAATCTCTGTCCCGAACATGTCAGCTGCACCTCAAGAACATTGCAAGAATCCGCTCTTTTCTCACTGTGGACACGCTAAAAATGCTTACTGTTGCCCTCATCCACTCCCGGCTCGATTCTTGCAACTCGTTGCTGATCGGCCTCCCCTGCACCAGACTCTACCCTCT